>NC_053452.1:13045708-13688208 GCF_015227805.2 Hirundo rustica | reverse complement strand
GCTTTAAATGTAGATAAACTATACTAAGTTAATATAATTAAAATGCAGAGCTGTCAACATCTATGCTATTAGCAAGAACAGATTTATAAATTAAGTCTGAGGCAGAACAAGACTGAAATCCAGGACATTTCCATCTTCATATTTGTTTCTACCTAATCTGATTTACAAGATGCCGTGAGGCCTAATACCGAATATGAGATGAAACAGTAAGATTAAGTAGTAAGATTAAGTAGAAAAACAGGCTTTAGGGTCCCCCATAATAGATACCATTAAAGAATTAAACATAGATATCGGTGTTAAGTTATAAAAAAGAGGCAAAATAATCAAATTTTCTTTTTTAAAAAGTACCCATTAAAAACAATTTCCTGGCAGTGGGATTTAAGGACACCAGAACAGGAAAACCTCATTCTAACACACAGCTTGGGGAAAATCCCAAACTCAGCATCTTTGTGCCTTCTTATCCATAGAGAACTCCTGAGCCTGGAGCGTACTCAGCTAAGGTTGACATGGCCCCAAGAGGCCCTGGAGAGCATTACAATTGAGACAGTGACAATACCCCAAAAAAGAGTGTACTCCCTTCCCTCAGGCCTCTTCTTGCCCAACACATTGAATTCCTCCACTGAGAGGAGAAAGGAGGGAAGCTTGGTTTAGCCAAGCACAGGGGTACAGCCATTTCAGCCTGGGGAACAGAAGGGAGCTAATTTGCTCTGCTAATAAACCAGGGTTATCAAGCTGGTGTTAAACCCTGGGTAACAGCCTCCCATTGCCTGGAAATCCCTCCAGCAGGACCCATGCAGCTTTCCCATTGCTTTCACCCCTCTATCTCCACCTGAAGAGATCCTTGATGGCCACATAAACATTTTTCAAAAGTATGGGGAAAGTAGACTTCTGCAGTTTTAAAAAAAATGCTATGAGAGACTGAAGGGTTTGAGGGGAGCTTTGGTGGGTGTTATCAGGGAAAGCTTAACTCACAGGAGCTAAAGGGCACCCCTGGGTATAGTCTGGGTTAACTTGATATACAAAAAAGGAAAGATTTTATTAAAGAAAAAATTGATGGTAAGTAGCAGGTTGATCCTGGTATCTGAGTATATATCCAATAAAGAGGGTCCTTCAGCCTGCTGTTTTTGCTGCAAAGATCCTGGATCAAAAGGCTAATGCTGGTATCTCCAGCAGTATTATTTGGGTCACAGAGTTAAAATAAATAGGGTCTTTCAGCTTGCCTGAAGTACTAGACAGAAGACGGTGCCTTATTTCCCCTTTATTTTCCAGTCTGGAGTAGTGGTTTTATAAAATGCCACTCAGTTCCAGAGGCACAGCATAAACATGCAAACAGTCACATGACAGGCGGACTACAGGGACAAGCAATGTGATGCTTTAAAGCATCCAGGAATTGCAGAAGCTGTTTGAAAGAAGTGTTTCAGCATCTCAGTCTGCCTCAGAGATGGGGTTTGCACGGAGCTGAAGCCATGTCAATACCATGGAATTATATCTTTGGCTCCTGCCTCATAGTCCACAGCTGGAGCAGCACTAGCTCCACATCACTGCATGCTCTGCCCCTCATTGACCAGGCTGAGGCCTCAGGTGTGTCCCCCAATCTCACAGCTCAGTGCAGCAAGTGCTTCATTACCTCAGCACATGCCATGGCATGCCATCCCCTCTGCTGAGGCTCAGGCGGCTATGGAACTATTTTAATGGCCATTCAGTGCATTACTTGACACATAAGTCAAGGTAAGGAACAGTTTTGTTTTCTCATGAGCCAAAGAGTTGTCATGGTGAGATTTGTCCCATTGTTTAGCTGACACTGGCTTAAATTTGGTTCTTTTCCTGTACTAGGTGTCTCTTACTCATACTGAAAACACCACATAGAAATTCTCAGCAGTGAGCACAAAGTCAGGCTGATCATGCCAAAGGTGTTCCAAACACGCAGTGCACCGTGGGACAGCTCAGGGTTCCTCTGTTGCTGAGAGCTGCCATCACCTCCAGTACAAGAACAACCCCTCACAGGGTTGTGCTCTGAGAAGCAGAGTGCCAGGCACAGTGCTGACAAGAAGAAGGCTCATTAAGAGGCAGCTCTGACAGTTTTTAAGATAATTACATCGTTAAAAGAAAACACACCTTTGCAGAATATTGACACAGCCTAGGCAGGGACAAGAAGGTCTACTGTGATTTGTCTGACCATGTAAATGGAGGGAATAAACAAAGATATGACTACTTAATATGGTAGAAATTGGTACCTGCTAATTATGGTAGATAAACATGTGGCGATTACCTACCTGCCATCACCTGCTAATGCTGGATGCTTTAGCTGTAGGCTGACTGTACCTTTTCCTTCTGAACTGAATTCTCCTCTTTGCAAGTGGAGCAGTGGAACAGCCCACAGAGCATTTCCTTTTAATCCCTCACATGCATACAACACTTGAAAAGCAATAAATCATAACAAAGCAGAGTCACTCAAAGGAAGTCCTCTATGGCACTGTCTACCAGCCCTATCACAATCACTCCAAAAAACAACAGAGACAGGAATAGATGCAGAAAATAAGGAAACAAACGAGATTATCTGAGAGGGACTAGGACAAGCAAGCTCTGGAATTAGTAGCTGGGTGAAGAAGGAACCTCAAGGAAGTTGGACTAAATTAAAACAATTCAGTTCAATCACAAATTGCTAAGCCTTTCCCAGACAACTTCTCACAAAACCAGGACAAAACTAAAGCTTTACAAATTTCTCTGGAAGGAAAAATAAGAGAAATTAACAGCCAGGGATGGGACGAGCTGAAGTGTTGCATTGTGCTCTGTGTTATTTATTTTTGTACTGTATTTTATGTTATTTATTTTTGTTATAATAGTTTGCTCCGCCATGTTGTCATCATTGAGATGGCCACAGCACTCTAAAGTGCTCCTTTAAAAACTTCAGAAGGCTCCAAGCATCAGTACCTGGTTATCTAAAAGTCTTTCATACCTTTTCTACATTGCAGTCCCATTAGTAGCTCCACACAGCTCTGGCTCCTTCTCTCTACTTTCCTTCTGCATTTCCAGCTCACTCCTTCCTGTCCCTAGCACAGCCACCTAACCCTGTCTGTCCCTCACACAATCTCCTGTTCTTCCATCCTCACAGCACTGCCAGTAGACTCCAACAAACTCCTCTACCAGCTAATTCACTCTTTTATCACACCCATAGCTGTGAGGGCAAGGCTGTTCCCACTCTTTGATAATTAACACAGCTGCAATGTATGGGGGATAAGAGTGCCTTTAACACCATCTCTATCTGTCTTCCCACACCACAATCCCTGTTCTCCTGAGAAATGTTATGTTCCAAGGTTTGTCCCTGCCCCTCTTCCCTGTCAATCCTCCCATATTCCTCCCAGTCCCCTCCTACAGGCCCTGCCTGTCATTCGATTCTTCCTCCCAACTTCTAGAGAGTTCGGGTAAAGACATTGAGTGATAGGGCAGGAGCCAAGGAAGTTCTTCCCTTTATGTTCTCATTGGTTTCTTTAAATGTCACTCCAACCCTGTTCCACTCCCACCTTGTCCCTCATTGGATGTTGGTTTGTCTCCTCCCTTAGTCCCTCCCCTGCATTTAAGCCCAGAGCTCATTGCCCCGGGTGCTCTGCTGGAGCAGCTCCCCTGAGGCTCAGAGGTCCCAGGAGGGGCTGAATAAAGGTCTTGAACTTTGCCTTCCAGCTGAGTCAGACTCCTTCCTCCGTCTTTGGCGTGGTCTCTCCCGTGACAGTGGGAAAGACCTGCTGCTCCTCCGGTTCTGAGGATCCAGAGGAGTGTTCCCCGTCTGACCGCAGTGTCAGGCCAGCTCAGGTGGATGGAGCCACTGCTCCATGAAGGACATTACGTCACTGAAGGACACCACAGACCAGGACTATTTTTGAGTCCCTTATTCTCCAGTTCCCTGGCATAAACACAAAAACACCCCACCAAAACAACAACAAAAAAAGAGTTTCTCCATTATTCCCCACCTCTACCAGAGCTGTAATTAATAATTACAAAGCTATCTTACTGCATGGCTTGTCTTACAAGACAAATGGCTCTATTGAGTTTTACACTGCCAAGAATATTTACTGGATATGAAACAGATTACTCTTGACTCCCAGAAGGATCCAAGGGCCATCAACAGGAAATGTACTTCCAGGAAAAACAGAGCAAAAGAGCAGCACCCCTTAGAAATATTACCACAGGCTTTTTAACAAGCACCAAGCAAATAACACACTTTAAAAAAGGAAAACCATTACCCTAGGTATATTTACTTCTCTCTCTATCAGCAGAGATGCCTTGACTCAATGGATTAAACACCTAAGGAGCCTCTCCTGACTCTAGGGAGAAACAGATCAGGCAATCTGTCACTCAAAATTACTCATGTTAGATGATGTTAATCCATTAGCACTACCTTAAATCTGAGTTAAAGTGAAAATATACCATATCCAGTGGTGTAGATGCCTTGAAATCATCAGAGGGAAAGTCTAAGTAAATAGTATGCTGACTGATCAAATACACGTGGAGCACACAGCAAAATAAAGCATATATTAACTTGGGTAAATAACACCTTTGTCAAAATATCTCCTACAAATTTACACAAGTCTAAATGATGTTTACCCAAGAATCAAAAATAACTCCCAAGCTACCAGAGTATTCTACCCTTTCCCAGGTTAATTTATGTTAAAGTGTTCACAACAGTTGATCCATGCTGGTAGTGCACTACCATTTCCAAACAAAGGCCTCCATGGCTACAAAGGTAGTGCTGGATTCTTGAGGAATATTTACCCCTATGGAATATTTACCATGTGGAAATGACACTGAATTGGAGCACCTCATGTGCATCCTATTATTCCCTGCATCCTGAAACCCTCAATATAACCCTGTGTCTGAGTTTCAGAATTGCATCAGCTAAAGTTTGTTTATTTTATGTTAAATATTCTTTGCATCTTTGCTGCTTCTGCTGCACCTTTTCTCTGCTCCCTGCTTTTGCAGCCAACACCATCCCTTCAGCAGCAATGCTTGGGGCTTATTTCCTTCCTCACACATTGCCAGCATCCCTGTAAAATTTTAGAGTGTCAGCGATGTTCAGCAGATATTATTGGGGAGGTGAAAAAAGTAACCTGTGCAGCAGTGACTGCAAAAGGACAGCAAGAAACATCATTTTACCTGTTGCTGAAAACAGCTGATGAACCAGGAAAAAAAAAAAAAAAAAAAGCTGGCAATAATCTGCAAGAACCATTCCTCTGGGAATCAACCAAAACTGCTCATGTCAAGTGTTTGTGGCAACATAATCTCAAAATTCCTTCCTTTTCACTGCCTTTGAGTTTTGTTGTTACTCCTTCCCTCCAGAACCAGCTGCATAAGCGCTAATCTCTTGAATTCTGTCTGCAGCTTGCTAACACGGCATTTAGTTCAAGCCCTAAGAGAAGTAGGTGGACACCAGTAATTATTTGCAGAAGAGATTACATTGTACCATTGATAACCAAAATGGCTTTGTTCCTTCCTTGCTTGTATTTATTTGGTTGAAATGCCTTTGGATAACACAAATACTTACTTATTCTATCAGACTCCCCAAAGGCCAAAGGAGGGCACATTGCTCTAGTTCAGATTGCGCAAAATAACCCAGAATTGTAATTGCAAACAAATCATAGAACCAGTATAAAATATACCCACTGTCATTACTAGCCAAATTAACACTTCTTTACTCAACACACCTTATTTTTTCCACCTGACTTCACATACTGTTTCTTCACACTGATCAAGTGCTGTTTCTTTCAAACAGCTTCATGCTGAATCTCTTTTTCTGCCTGGTCCCAGCATTTACTTTGCTGACACTCCTGGTGCCAGCCAGGGAGTTTGGTGGCTGCAGCCAGCAGCTGACCCACAGGAGCTGAGCAAGGTGGTACCTAGGACTTGGGCAGTATGAGATCCCTGTTCCCTGTGTACCACACAGGGAGAAAGAGTCTGTGTCTCTTTAGGCTTTTTAAATTAATTGTCTTTCCCTAAATGCAATCAGAAAATCAATCACAATTAATTGACCTAATGAAAGTATTTCCCTACACACAGACACATACACACGGTGCATAATTAAAGTGTCCAAGCCCTGAGTGCACTCAAAGGCTCTCAATCACCCTGACCGTCTTCACTTGGGACTCCCAGATGAACATTTGGCCACCGTGCAGAAGCTCTGGATAAACTGGGGCTGCACTCCCACTCCTCACCTGAGCTGTGCAATTGTTTTCATCCTTATCTCCTAGCATAGACCCTGAACCTACCTTGTAGTCATCCATCTCCCTATCGCCACCCTGCTGGTCTGTCCCCTCCTGGCGTGGATGGCCCCCAGTGTGGTTCCTCTTTGTCTGTGAGCTGCTGGACCCTGCTACCAGCTCCCTGCTCTGGTAGCCCAAACCTGTGGGCCTGCTCTTTGGCCAGTGAAGGTTCTGGAATCTCTCTTGGCTCCCAGCTCACCCCACACCTTATGAAGGAGCTCCCTCACAGGCAAGGCCAGAGGAGTGCTTCAAAGTCAGCAGTGAACTTTCCAGAAAATGGTATTCCTTTTGCAGAAGAAATTGCCCCCAGATTTTACAGCTCCTACAGAGATTATAACCCCTTCCTCCAGAGGTCTTAGTTCAACCCTTGTGCAGCATTCAGGTACGCTGCACTAAAACCTAAGCCTAATTTCAGGAAGTTAATTAATCTGACCTTTGAAAAAGATAGAAAACTCCTTTTGTTTTCAACAGGATGTGACTAGATGTTTCAACAGCACAAGCTTGTTGTGCTATTACACACATACATAATCTGCATAAGATACATAATCTGCATTTCAGAGCAGAGAAGCAATTTGTACATACACCAGCAAGCAGCACTACCAGGAGTGTGATAAAAAATATCCTTCCCCAAGTTTAAATAAAAAAATAATTCAGTTCAGTTAACTTTCCCTATACTTAGCCACGGGTTTTTTGCATGTATCATTAGGAAAAGTGAGAAGGAGGCTAACTATCCACTGGAAAAAGCTTGTCCCAAGGAAGGGCCCAAATTACGGCCAGGACCAGAGAGTTGTAGCTTCTTGAAAGGCAAATTCAGTTAAATGAAGTTACTGTGTTTCAGATGCAACAGGAAGAAATTGATGGAAGTGAGGAGTAAATGAGGAACATCAGAAGTTCTTTTTATACAGAACCTGTTCCACCATTGCAAAAATAAAACGTAGCAAAAACATAAGCTACATGAAAACATGAAACAGAAGCTATTTCCTAGAGTATGAGAGATAATTGTAACTACAGAACTTCTGTAAAGAAAACTAGATGATCTAATTAGTGTAGACAAAAGTTTTACTGCTATGTTACAATATGGCCCCTGGAAACATAAAATACAAGAGAATGAAAATTCAGAGACTACAATTTTGGAATCAGATATTAGACGTCATTGCTAACTAAAAGCAACTTCTGAGCCCATCCCACTTTTGGGGGGGCTTTTGGGAAACAGAAAGCAATGCCTGAGGGAAAGAAGGGCTGTGCCAAATCACTCAGGAGGTCAGATGGATTTAGAGAAGTAGTTTTTAATCACTGATTGCTGCTCCATTACCCATACAAATCAAAGATTTACTACAGCATCCTCTCGCCCCAGTCATTTGTTCCAGCATAGTCGGGACACAGACTGACCTGAAACCATCCCATCTCAACTAGCTGCTATCAAACTCCAGCACAA
This sequence comes from Hirundo rustica, assembly GCF_015227805.2. Lineage (NCBI taxonomy): Eukaryota > Metazoa > Chordata > Aves > Passeriformes > Hirundinidae > Hirundo > Hirundo rustica. Next base: position 13,680,522 of record NC_053452.1, on the reverse strand, counting down.
CTTCCCACAGGAGATACACACTCATGGCAGACTCTGCAGCTCTCCAGCAATTCTTTCTTGCTTCTTCACCTGTTTCCCTCTTTTAAACTTCAAATAGTAGCTGGGCTGACCAACCCTGGATTTCTTGCCCCGGCTGGGAAAGCCTGTGATGGTCTCAGGGACGGGTTAGAGCTGTACCTCTGGCACACAAGCACTGCTGCCATGCCTTGGAGAGGCTGCCAAAAGCCCTGGACAGGAGCTTCTTTCTCTCCCTCTTCTTCCACTGGTTTCTCCTGAGATTTTAGCTATTGGTTATTTTTGTCCTGAGTGCCTCTGCAGACAAAGCTCACACATAACTATATATATCAAAATACATCAAACTAGGACAAAAGCTGTCAAACATACTTCCCTTCTTTGCCCCATGTAAAATTTTTCTTCTGGTCTCATGCAATTCTTTTTTTTTTTCCTTTTCTATAGCTGATAATAGTGATTTTCCTACAAGCAGAAGCCATGGGGCCAGGCAAGCAAGCACATGCTCTCTTTAAATCCCTTGCTGTGCTTTGCTGTTAGCACCATACAGTGACCTGTCCATCAGCCAGAGGCAAACCAGACTTCAAATTCTTCACACACCTCAAGTTACACCCACTCACTTCTTGAAACAGGTCATATATGTAATTGCTCCCTATCTGGACTCTCATTTCCTAGTGGCACTCACTCCCTATTTTAGTCTTTGGTTATAAACACTGGAAGAGTTTCAAAGGTGTTTGACAGAGCTAAAAAGAAATTACAGGAACACCCATCCTGTCCATGGCAGAGGGGTTGGAACTAGATGATCTTTAAGGTTCCTCCCAACTCTAACCATTCTATGAATCTCTGTTAGGATTGTACCAATTGTATGTTCATTAGCCCATTCAGGTTAGGGGGAGTCTATCCTAGTCAAAACCCAGAAGTAAACACTTACAGTAATAACTTTCAGAGATATTCTGGATTCTGATTTACTGACAACAGTCAATATTCAAGCCATGAATTATCCTTCAAATCTGAATACAGAATTCTATTTAAAAAAAAAAAAAAAAAAAAAAAAAAAGCAAGCTCCACTTCTTTAATACCTGTGGGTTTTTCTTGACCTGTCATTGTTTTCTTGCAAAGTAATGTCCAAATGGCATCTCTGACATTTCAAAGTGACAGCAAACAGGCTGAGTAAAGTACATTCTCTGGAGGAAAAAAAAAAAAGAAACCAGCAACAGAAAAAGAACAACTTTGTTTACCACAGGGTAATGAATTCTCAGAGCTGGGCTAAGCAGACAAACTTACAACGAGAATCTGAGAGTTCTCACTTGAAGGTTTGGCTGCTGAACAGTAATAGAGGGGGATCCCATTAAGTCATTTTGTGTAAGGAAAGAAAAGGTGAAAAGAGAACTACAAAGATCCATCTGGGAAGGATATCTACCCCTTATTATGAATACCACTGTCAAGTTTTCCAGCTAAACCTGGAATGGATCATCCATAAAAGTCAGCTTTCTGTTTACAAATGAAAATAATCACACAAAGTAAAGCAGTGCCTATACCAAGAAACCTCACAGTTGCTGGAAACCTGCAGGAGCTATCAGGCCAGACACATAATAACTTCCAGCATTCTGATATCTAATTTCAATAGGACATAAACTAATGACAGTGAGAAAATATGCTAAGTGAAAAAAGCATACTTTGCTGCTCAGCAAGAATTTCTGAAGATCTGAAGTGCAGCAGTCTCTGGGCTATTATTCAGATACAGTGGATAAGACTGTGCAAGGCAGCTTTGCACTCTGTGATAGATGTGCTTTCTGAACTAAAAAAAGAGCTCATTCTGTGGAAGGTTGAATGCCACAGCAATCCTTGTACATTAAAATGAGATGGATATAGTGGATTTCACAGTGGAAACAGAGTACAGCACCACAGAATCACAGATCAGGCTGCTGTGTAAAGTCACTGGTAAATAGAGCACTTCAGTCTTTATTGCAAAGGGAATGGATACAAACAATACACACAATTAAACGTCATTTCAGGAAAAGCACCCTCCTCCTCCCTGCCAGTTTGAGGCTGGCATTTGACTTGACATGAAAACAAGGAATGTAGGCACTGGCAGCCAGAGTTCACCTTGCACTTTCAAGCAAGGACCTGGTCTGCTCCTGCCTCAAAACAAATGGGGAGCACATCCACTGAAAACAGCCAGAACTGGGAAAACTGGAGGGAAAGCAGTTCTGTTTCCTGTACATTTCAAGAGCACAGAGTGCCAAGCCACCTGATAATTAATTACCCCACTCCAGCTTCAGGGTGTGAGCTGATAAATTGTATTTCTTCTGATTTACTCATTCGTAAGAAAATCATCATGCCCCCTGGAGATGCAGATATTGCTGTATCAGCCTGCAAGATTACAAAGGGAGCACTGAAAAGCATTTTTAGCAATGGCATTTCACATGTGAAGAGATTTGCAAAAATGCTAACTACTCACTCAATTTTAACTTTTTCTCCCCAGTACATACAGCACACACACGTCAAAACATCCCTTGAGCTAAAACATCGTGAACTTAGAATAAACTGAAATAAATAAAAATTTAATTTAAAAATGAAATATTATTCTAACTTAAGGGTTCAATTCCGATTCCCACTCCAAGACAGTCCCCACAGCCTCTCACCTGATAACAACAGCCCATCAACAGCCTCAGAGAGGGGAGTCTCCACCCAGTTACTGATGGCTGATGGAAAAATTGTTCTGAGAGTCAAGCCTGGGGTCTCCTGCTAATTCTCAGCTCAAATAGTGTCTGTTATGAGGATCACCATTCACTTAAGATACACACTAATGAGAAAGCATCCAGAGATTCCAACTATGAGAGGTCAAGGTTTTAGGAAACATGATCTCATAGGATTAATCAGGGGATTAATGGACTTGAGTTTTAATGTCAGGAAGGTAGAAGAGAGCTGTGAAAGAGCCTTCCAATATTCAAAAGGATTCTGCAAAGGAAAATGAGATAAATTTCTCCCTGTGTTCCATGATGAGCATAGGAAATGGACAGGGATGATAAGAGCAAGTTTTCATTAGGGAGGAGAAGGCAGAGCTGCATAGTCAGAGGCTGGTAAGGACAACACAACCACAGTAATCACAGGCCAACTGGATGTCAAGAATTCATAACAAGAAACATGCTATCAAAAGGCCCCAAGTCATATTTGCACTTGTTCATCCCCAATTCACTAGCCTGCACAAAGCCTACTGAACTGGCCATTTATGCACAATCCAGTTTCTTAGGACTTAAAAGAATTTTATTCCATAGCTTTACACCAACTCTTTCTATCAACTAAGCCTCCCTCCAGCCCTCCTGATCACTGTTGAATGCTCGGAGTCCCAAGGAGTTAATCCCAGCACTGATAGTACTGAAGGTAATGGAGGTTGGAGAGAAATAATTTGAAAGACTAAAATACTGGTGTGGATTTAAAGACCATTTTCTACTAATTGTATCTGAATTTTACACAGTACCTGCATAGGCATTGTGAAAATCCCTTTCCCCTTGGAAAGGACTGCAACTTGCTTTAACATTGTGGCAGCATGGATTTTCCTCACCCTCCCTCAGTGGTGGTGAAGGTGCTGCGACCTTCCTCACTAGAAGCATCTTTTAAAAGACACCAAAATCAATGGAGGCACAGGCACTCTCAGGTGGAGAGTGATTCAACTCTTTGTGCACCCTTAGGTGCAAAGTGATTTTGCTCTTTGGCACACTATCAAATGCTAAGTGATTCACTCTCTAGTACACTCTAAGTGCAGAGTGATTTGCTCTTTGAGGAGCTGCCTGAGCAGCAGAGCCGCATTTGCCACCCCAGGTGATGCAGAAGTAAAAGCAAGACAAGGTCTTTCTGATCTCCAGGAAAGCTCCCTTAACCCACAGGTCCAGAACAGGAAAGAACCCCAAAGCCCAAGGCGAGCGGGATTACATAGGGTAGCTAGGGGTGGGGTTTCACAACTTGGCCAGTGGGGAGAGGAACTGGGAAAGGGACTAATGAGGGGAAGGACCCAAAATGGACCAATCGGCTGGGGTAAAAAAGAACCAGTGGGGTAAAACTGATTAACACATTTCTTCACCGTAAGATAGAGAGCAGTTTGCTAGGGTTTCTCCTTTAGGGGGTTGTGTTTATATTCTGTCTGGCCTAACTGCTCCCTTTCTAAGGGGGCATGTTTATATTATTGTCTGGCTTCTTTCCAGGGGAGTGTGTTTGTTTTAACATTGTCTGGCTTAACAGCTTCCACACCTCAGAGCATTGGAACTTTTCTGTAAATTTCCTGATTTATTTTGCAGATTAATTTTGGCCTGCAAATATGGCTCTAGAGGCTAATTCTCCCTATGTTAGCATTCTAATTATACTCAAGGAAAAGCAGCAGCTGAGGACAGAAATCTACTGCGCTGCCAGGGCAATGTCCACCAGCTACAGAGCTGCCAGGATGTATGGGATCTGACAGGTCTAACAGACCCTCAAAAACTCACTGGAGAGGGCCCTGCAAGTGAAATGTCAGGTCCAGATATTTAATCTTTTGGTCTCTAGACATTTCAAGTGTTGGAATAACTCATGGAGAAGAGGAAAATGCTGTTAAGTACATCAAACAATTTGCCTCACATAATTTAAGGGGGAAAAAAAAAAAAAAAAAAAAAAAAAACCACCACAAAACAACACACCAACCTGAGACATTTCTGGTTGTGGGGGCAAACTACTAGAAAATAAGTGTTAAATCAATATAAATGCTCACTTCAAGTATAATCCAGCATTTACTAACAGCTAACAAACTCATTCTTACATTAGTTGACATTGTTCTGATTCAGCATAATCATCCAACAATCAATATCTCCCTCTGTGACAATCCAGCAATTCAAAAGTTGCAATTAATGCTGCCCACTTCTAGGCATTGCCAAATCTGACTCTGGTTCATAGAAGTCACTGCTTTTTAGGCCAGCTGTCTTTTTCTGTGGGCAGCAGAGATCAACAGCTTACTTGTACCCACACTAAACCAAGGGTTATTCAGAGCTCCCTTTATTTCCTACACCATCTTAAAACTTGTAGTACAATTACATAAGGTTGCACATTATTGTTGCTACTACTGCTTTGTAAATGCAAGCTGGTCAGACACAACTACCCTCTTAGCCTGAACTTGCAAACAATGTGGAACAAGTGCTCCTTTCTCAGAGAAGAAAAAAAATGTAAATGTACTGTCACAGAGACACACAAAGCAGTCACACGCAGACGAGATTTCACAAGGCAGAGGTCCTTCCGATCCCAGCTCACAGCTGAAAACCGAGAGAGGAAGAGACCCCTTTGTTTATTCTTTTACTTTTTATACATTTGTGGGTCTAGCAGAAGATTGGCTTTTTGGGGTTTCCACCCCTCAGCCTCAGTGGCCAGACGAATTGTCAGTTACAATTGTTTTCAGGTTAGAAATATGCAAACAAAGGACAGGGAATGAAAAACAAAGGATTTGTTTATATTACTTCTGTGGGAAAGGTAAAAAACTGCTCTAATATTCTACAGTAACTAAAAGATCTGACTCCATTTATGAAAATCAAAAGGCTAATAAAGAAACTCAGAAAAACCAGCGTAACAATGTACAGGCACAGTTTTGAAGGTCAGTGGAAGTTCTTTACACCTTGCTCCAAATTCTGCAACATACCTAAAATTGCAAAATTCATTGCTGCTGGGGAGAGGGGGAAAAAGACCCCTGCACGATGGTGTAATTGGGGACAGAAGAGCTCCCCAGAATAAATGCCCTAACAGTCACCAGGGGAATCATGAGTGTAAAACTCACACTTGTTTCGACACCATCTGCCAAGACATTAAAAATGCAATTCCAGGCACAAAAAGAAGCATAACAAATTCAAGAACCTGGCAAGCACAAGTGTTCTGAAATCCTAGCTCTGAGAGGCTAGCAAGAAAAGAACTGGCAAGATGAGAAACATGTTTCTTGCCACAGATGGTCACTCTATAAATGTCTACAGTTAGAAGAAGATAAGCCAGTATAAACAGGAGAACATATATGTACTTTTAAGAATCAGCACAATGGCTGGTTTGAAGTACCTGTACTTCAAAATTATTTACTGCATACACTTTTTCTGTATAGAATGTCATTAGAATGTCATTACATAGAATATATCTATCATTATACAGTAAATATTTTAGCCCATGAACACATCCAAGCATTTACTCATGGCTGCTCCTGGCCACTCTCACGTGAAATTGTGTTCCTCAGAGACAACTCCACCCTGCACTTCTGACAAATGGTCAGCGTAAGGCACCACTAGCATCCCTGATTTCTACATATTTAAAATTCAGACCAAGACATCAAGCAATGAGCTTCAGAAAGCAAACACAGCCTTGATACAGCTTTCCCTTCCTATTATTTGGGATTTAGAAATGACTTGGATTAAAATTTTCGTGTGACTGCTAAAGTCAGAGAATAAAATGCCAACAGGCAGTGTACAGAAACTGATACCTCTGAAAGCCAGATATACAACAGGATATCCATCCTGTGCTAAGGCTGCTCTGGGCTGAGGGTTAACTCCACAACAATTTCCAAAGCAAGGATGGCTAAGCAAAAACAAAAAAAACAAAAAAAACAAAAAAAAAAAAAAAAAAAAAAAAAACCAAAAAAAACCACCACACCAAAAAAAACACCTTAAAGAAGAAGCTTTACAGGCCCCAAAATACATCTTCCCTTTACAAGGTATAGAGTACAGGTGCATTTGCTAACATGCCAGAGTAAGTTTGTCCCATGACTCTCCTATAAATACATCTGCAGAGATTATTCTTCATTCTGTTTTCATCCTAATTCTATTGGGAGGTTTCTTCCCCCTGCTCTGCACCCCTCCTCCCCTAGCCTTGTGTAGCAGAAACTTCTAAGAAAATAAACCTTATTCTTTAGATTGGTATTTGAGCAATTGATACAGGACTGTGGCTTTTGGTGAACTCTTAGACTGTCAATAAGGCTTTTAATTAATCAGTCAATCACTAATCCATGTAACCTGAACAACAGATTCAGCGTGTGGCAGCAACACCCTCAGAGAAAAAAGAGAAAATAGCGAGATGAGCTCATTTGCTCACACTCCCCCTGCCTAGTGAAGCTGTTCTCCATCCTATCCCCGGTGTATCCTGAGTAATAACCCTGGGCTCCTTGAAAAACAAGTGGGTACCAGGCTTCATACTGAGATAAGGCTGCACATTAAATTAGAGCACAGGGATTTGGTGCTAAACTGTCTCATCACTTGATGGCTTAGCTGACCTCAGAACCTCAGCTTTCTGGGCTCAGAGATAAATGGCTTTAAATGTTTCACCCAAATTCCTTTCCAGGCATGCCAGGGCACATTTCACTGGTGTCACCTGCCTTTTCAGCTACCTCAGCAAGAAATTGGATAGTGCAGACAGCCAAGTACAGTCTGCTGCAAATGACCAACATTATAATGTCAGAGCACCTTCTCTATTACTTTCATCAGTAAATGAGTGGCTTTTGCTTTAAAATTGCAGACGAGTAGCCAAGGCCCAGCACAGTAATGTAAGCTGTGTCTCTTTAGAGGAGACACAGCTTTTTCTTGTTATTTTTTTCCAAACATCATGTCACTGCAGCAGGATCTTGTCGTGTTCAGGAGTGAAGTTCTAGACCATTGGTGCAGGACTCCTATATGTTGCTGACGCTTTTCAGAGTATCAGAACTACCTCACTCAAGCTTAAAAATGTCAGTTTTGCCCCAGCCTGCAGAGGCAGCAGAGCTCAGCCAACTACCCCAGGAGCCTTGAATTCACGGTGCCCTAGTGCTGACACAGGTGCAAACAAAGCCCTTTTCCATAAATGGGAAATGGGAGAAGTTGGGTGACAGCACTCCTCACTGGGAGCTCAGCTGACTTGGGCAAGTATGTCCAGTGCAAATGCAGCTCTGAGCACTGTGAGCAGCCAGTGCTGAGTGCTGCCAGCTTCAGTCAGCAACAGTCTTGTATTGGATTATGTAACCTAAAAATGTGTATTCTATTTCATCAGTTGAAAACTGTTTTTTGGGAGATGTTTTATCATTCTCTTGTAACTCCAGGGGGATGGGGGCAGATGCCCTCTGATAATGGCCCAGCCATTAAAATCAGGTGGGGCAGTGTTTCTTATCTCTTTCACCACCCCTCCATCCTCCAAGGGGACATCTTCTGATAATGGGCCATTAGGGCCCACCAATGACATGACATGACACATTCCATCATCCCATTGTGAGTTGCTCCACCCAGTAGGGGAGGAGCCAACTGTTCTTACCTAGATAAAAACTGGGACTGAAGGACACAAGGTATCTTGTTTTTCCACTGGATTCCAGGAGGAAGACAGGACCCATCTTGTCACCACTAGACTTTCTACAGGACCATCTCTACTCCACAGAACCACATCTGTTACTCCAGGAGGATTTATTTGTACTGCTTCCAACACCCTGACCACCAAGGTACCAGGTTGTACCCCTGAACACATCAGGGTTTTTTCCCAGATTTTTGTTTGCTTCCTTGCTTGTTGTTTTTTTGTTGTTTTTTTTTTACTATACATTTGTATTTTTCTTTTTCTTTTTTTTTTTGTTTTATATTCCTAGTAAAGAACTGTTACTCCTATTCCCATATCTTTGCCTGAAAACCCCTGTGATATGTGACCTAAAGTTAATTTGTGTTAGGTAATGTGATATGTAGTTAATTTGAGTTGAAATGTGGTTATATGTATTATAAAGTTGATCTGCGTTCGCTCAGATTTAAGATCTGTAGAACCTAAAGTGTGTTTACGGTTAACAAAAGCTAAAAACTGCAAGAGGGGGACACGGGAGTTGGGGGAAGGAAAGAATCTCTGCCGGGAAAAGCCTCAGGACAACCAACAAAACTAAAAGAATGGGAAAATTGAGAGATTGGCCGTGCCTTCCCCGGAGATGGGCGTGCTAAAGATCGAACGATTTAGAGGAGATTGATATCTTATCTGTTCCGGCCCGATTTAACATTTCCAAACCTTCTCCAGACCCAGCAATCACAGCATTGTTCCACTCCGAGAATCTATTCAACTGACCCAGGACCTGAACATGAATACCTAATGAAGCTACCACGAAGCAAGAGCGCTATGGTCGCCGTCCACTCTCAGCGATAGACTGTATAAAAACTGGCGGCTCTGGGCACACGGTATGAACAGAGGGGGTTACGGAGCGACAGAGTCCATTTCTGCGTTCACCCAGTGCCGAAACCCCGGGGTTCGACGCTGTTCCTTTTAATTGCGGCTGTTAGAGACTGAATTTAAGTCTCGAAATAAAATTCTAAATTTTGATTTACGGAATTGGGCTTGTTCATTTATTGCAGCCCCTAAGTGCAAAATTATAATAATTTGGATGGAAGGGTGTTCACATTCTCCATTCCAAGGGAGGCTCTAGCTTTCCCTGGCAGACAACTGTCTTTCAAAACCAAGACAAGGCTGCAGGCAGAAATAATGGGGGGGGGGCGGCGGTGGAGGAAGAAAAAGATGGTGGTGAGCACACACATATCAACAAAGTCAGCAAAAATAAATTTTTTATATAAAACCACACTGGTGACTGGGTAGTTAAAACCATTCTCAGCTGGGCTCCTGGGCTGTTGGATGACAGAGGAAGACAGGTTGTTGTGTTGGCAATCCTAACACCTGCATACAGAACAGGGTACGCTCTAAAGCTGGTCTGTGGGAAAATCTGAGCACCACACTCTCCAGGGGCTAATGTCCATATATTCCTGCAAAAATACGGACAAACAACACCAGATAAATTCCAGGCTAAGGCCTCCAAGTACAATTGGAAATCCCAGACAGATTGTACTGGTGTTTCTCGTGGCACAGCTCCTGCAAATTTACACAGCATGTTAAAGAAACATGCCTGTAACACACAGGGCTAGAGCTGTGGGAGCTGGGATTTACTATTTCAAAGCCCATTTCCCCCTCTCTTAAGACACTAAGTATGCTGCTATTTCAGGCAAGTATCCCAAAGATAATACTTTTTGTTCTAGCGTGTATTATTTCTCTTATGTCTATTTTGCATTTCTAATTAAAGATTTATTTGTTGCTTAGCTGAGCAAACCCTGATATCTTTTTCAGTGGAAACTTGCTTGGATATATTCAATCCAATCCATGGAGGAAAGATGTTTCCAAACTGAGTGATTTCTTAGGGCAGCAAGGAGGAGAACAAAAGAAAACGGAGATGCTGGGTGAAACAGCACTGCAGAGAACTCCGGCTAAGATGCCCTGGGGGTGGAATGAGCGGTTGGTAGTTTTGCCTGCGGACATCCCAGCACGGGCGGTAAAAAAATAGCTTGATAATGACTGGGAACACCCGATACCTCTGTCCTGAGAGGTAACTGATTCCCCCCCCATCTCCGGTTGTGCTTTTCCGACGTGGGAAGAGCTCCCCCAGGCTGCCGCGGGCTCCGGCCGAGCGGCTCCCGGGATGCGGGCGGGTCCCCCAGCAGCCTTTGGGAACGCCTGGCAGCACATGGGTGACAAGGGACAGTTCTGCCAGTCCTTGGAATCCTCGCTGTTTGCTGAAGGCGTGCGACCGGCTCATCAGTTTAATTTCTCTTTATCTGCATCAGGCTTCTTTAAAGCTGCCAGGCATCCGCTCTCCTCCCAGCCTCACGATCCTCTCTCCTTCTGCCTTCTTGGATGTTTGCCATTTCTGCTTTTCGGCTCCAATTCCCCAGCATTCTCCCTTCCCTCTTCAGCTCCCCCAGCCCCCATGCCTTTCTCCCTCCCTGTATGTTATGTTTTTCGAGAGAAAATGAGTTATTCAGACACAAAAATCTATACATATTCTGGATTAAATAAATACCAGGTCGTGTTTGACCCTGTATAGAGAAGATGTATATATATCCTGAACTTTCTGTCTCTTTAATATGGTATCCTAGGCAACCTGGATTCTCATGCTGGAGATGCAACTATCCCAGCTTTTCTTCTTTTAATATAAAGATTAACCTTTGCACATAATCTGAAATTTTAAGAAAGTTTATAACCTGATTATGCATAAACTCCATGATTTATTCATTTGTCTGCTAGTAAGTGAGATCAGATTTAATTACATTTGAGGGATATCTTGTACAGAACTAAATGTTGAAATCCTCATTTGCCTTTGTTGCAGCTTTAAACAAAACTGGTATTGGCCTTTAAATGTACATACATACACATGGCCTTAGATAAAAAGTTAAAAATATAGCAATACCTCATACAACTAAACAATGAGCATGTTTTACTTTTTTGTATATTAAGCCCAAGACAACTTTATCTCCATTACTACAAAGTTAAACCAACAATAACTTAATACTACATTATCCAGAATGTGGCTGTGAGTCAATAAAATAGTTATGTTCTCTGGGAGATCAATTTCTTAAACAGCTATAGGCTGATATCAGCCATCAAAAAGCATGTATCAATAACAAAGTCACAACTTCTTGTCATAATTGGCATGCCTTAAATTCAAATTCAAAAGGAGACTTTAATTGTAATCAATATTAGTTGTCTGTGTAAGCACTTTACAGAAGACTTTTACTCTAAAACTCAGATGAAAAGCATCTTACAAGAGCTATAATAATAATATAAATGCTTCCACCCTTTCAAAGAAATTCATTGCCAAAGCCTAAGATATAATCAAGGTTTTCACCCCACCAAAATTTATTTTAAGAACTGACACAGCCCTGCATTGATCGAAATTCATACATATGTATAACCCAGAAGATTTTGGTGTAGCCATTCCCCAGTAAAACTAGAACCACATCCCAGTTAAGCCACCCCATCATTTCTCTGAACTGAGAGCTTTAATTTTGGGGTTTATTTTATTTGGGACTGCTAATGCTAATCAACATTTCCTGACAGCAAGCATTTTTGTTTGTAGGGCCTGATGCACAGACTGGTTCCCTTGACAGCCAAATGAGACACAGTCACAGTCACCCCCACAGCCTGAGATGAGAGTTGGCAGGGGAAGAATTTGCACTGCCTCCGTTTTTCTGCCTAAAAGTTGATGACATCTTTTTTTTTTTTTTTTTTTTTTTTTTTTTTCCCAGTACTTCAAGACCTACTGAGAACAGTCCTATTTAAAAGCCTGCCATTCTTCTTAACTGCTTAGTGTAATTCCAAACCCAAAAAGAGAGGTTGTTTTTTAGTTTTATTTCCTGGTAGTTTGATTTTGTTGGGGTTTTCCTGGGGTTTTTTTTGCTTTGTTTTGCTTTGGTTTTTGTAAATGGAAATAAGCATACCTTGAGTATATGTGAACTGGGTTGGTGTGGCTAGGTTTTGGTAGCAGGGTGGGCACAAGGATGGCCTTTCTGACATCCAGCCAGGGTCAACCCACTGCAATCTGAAACTCTCCCTGGATATTTGCCTTTTTCAAGGCACACAGAAAGGATTTGGAGGGCAAGCTAAGCACCCAGTTCCTTCAAGCACCACCCCTTCAAAGCCTACAGCTGCCTTCATCCAAGTTTACAACTGCACTTTTAAAAACTCATTTGACTGGGAAGCAAACATAAGATTTGGTGACATATAAAGGATATGGCTTCCCAAACCTCTGCATAAAGCCAGCAGCAGGCTCTTGAATCTGACTGCCATAATCAGTGTGAACACACAAAAATCACCTGTTGTGGGTTTATCCCAGGTTACAATGCATAGTTTGAATGTGTGTCACTGAAAAACCAGAACAGACCCGGAAAATTTCTCCCCTTCTCCTACCCAGTATCTTTTTTAAACCACAAAACTTTCCATCTAAAGTAATTTTCAAGTCTACCCTGGTGGTTTTTTTTTCCTATGAGACACCTTTGTGTGGTTTCCTTCCCACTGCAAGGCAAATAAATGGATAATATTATATTTTCATACTTTAATATACATTTTATTGTTTAGTGCAATATTAATGAGTCTTCAATGCATGCTTATATAACAACTGTAGGTATCTAGACTACCTGCTTACTTCAAAGCTGCTATACTGCATAAATTTAGGTTTTCTGTTACTTTTCTAAATGCATCATTTTCTGATGGGAACTCCTTGCTTCTGATAAATAAAAAGATGTATGGATGATTTTCTTCACATAGCAGTACTCTGAGCACAGGCATCTTTGAGCCCAAAGTCTTGCAGGGATTCATGGGAGGATTTCAGGATGCATAAAGATTAACCTGACTCCTTCAGTATCCCAGTAAATGTTATGTTCCCTCCTTTCACAAATCAGGATATTGCATTATACAAACATGCTCTTTCAAAGGCCACAACCCAAACACACATTTAGCCAGGCACTCCAGCAACAAATTTAGCACAAGCTAAGATGCCACTTACATTTGTGCCAATACAAAGCTTCAGTGGAGTTTTAAACATGTGCTTGAATCTAAATCTGTAGTGGGCCTGGCTAAACAGAGACAGGTTCAGGCATGGGCATGGATAGGCTCTCCCAAGCTGTGGGGAGCTGCAGCTTTTCCCTGTGGACATCAGGGGAAGGCAAGAAAGGCACCTGCAAAGAAATTATATTATTAGAGCCAGAACATGCAGCAGAGCAAGTATTTCACTCTTGTTGTATTGTGTTCTATGATATTTGTTGTATTGCATAATAGTGGTTTGGTCCATACCCCCTTTTCTCCTGAAAAAAATGCTGCATCCCATAGTTTGTCCCTACCCCTCTTTCCTGCCAATCCTCTAATATTCCTCCCAGTCCCTTCCTTCAGGCCCAGCCTGTCCCTTGATTGCTCCTCCCAACTTCTAGAAAGTTTGGGGAGTGGTGTCAAGTGACAGGGCAGGAGCAGGGGAAGCTCCTCCCTTTGATGTTCTCATTGGTTTCTCTGAAAGTTCCTTCAACCCTAGTTCACTCCCACTTTGTTCCTTATTGGATAATGGTTTGTTCCCTCCCTTAGTATCCCCCCTCCCCCCGCCCCCCCGTTTATAAGTCACTGTCTTCCCTTTTTCAGGGCTCAGCTGGAGCAGAGCAGCTCCCCTGAGGCTCATAAGTCCTGGCAGGGACTGAATAAAGATCTTGGACTTTGCCCTCCAGCTGAGTCAGACTCCTTCATCCGCCGTTGTCGCGGTCCTCTCCCGTGACAAGGAGAAAGCCCCTTTAGCCCCCTCTCTGGTTCTCAGGATCCAGAGGAGAGTGCCCCGCTTGACTGCAGTGTCAGGCTACCTCAGATGGACAAAGGTGCTGCTTTGTGAGAGACACTGTGTCACACTCTGGTTTGGGGTTTCCTTTTTTTCTTACTAAAAGCAGGTAAGTTTTTGTCCACATGGGAGAGATTGAATTTTCAAATGTATATGTTCAATAAGTTTCTCCAGTTGCTTGGTATCTCATTTTCATTTCTTCCTCACTCCAAATCCCAAGGTTTTTGTAGTGGACATATTATTTTGTAGTGGACATAACACACATGATACATGAAAATTTCACACAAGTTTTCTGAGATTTTGATGGTAAAGAGAATAAAGTCTGTTAACCACCATATGACAAGAAAGGCTAAAAACCAGCTACACAACTTAGGAAGCCAGAGACCCTCCTAGGTGCTGCTTACATGTTCTAGAGAAGCAATACTTCTCCGATCTTTCAGTAAGCTTTTTCTACTAAAAAAAAAGCAAAAATAGAGACATTTCTTGCCATCTTGCAGGGGCAGTTTTCTTCTGTGAGCAGTTGCTATGCTTCTTCAAGCTCCCTGTGCAAAGGATCCTCTGGTTTTGCATGTCCTTACTCACCACTAACTTCAAAATGTGTACGATGAGGAACACAGGGCACAGTCCTTCAAACTCAGTGTCTGCTTAGTGAAGAAATCTTCTCTTGGTTTGTAAAGCATGGGATTGTTACCCTGGGGGCATTTGACCACCTTGAAAAGTCAAACTGTTTATTGATGTCACCTGAAAATAGACCAAAAAATATAAAATAGGAGGCTCCTGCCTCCATGGTTTGTTCAAGATCATGCAGCCAGAGCTAGTGAAGACTATCTCCTCTTCAAAAACACTCTTGATCTGATGAAATTCAAGTATTTGAAAGCCCTGACCAGAACTGAGAGTAGCAAATTATGTCTAAAAATGTGCCTTTATGAGCCCATGCAGCTCCCACAAAAATCAATAGGATCCTGCCCGTATTTAGCTCAGAGCCTGGAAGACAGATTACCTTCCTGGGAGTGATCCTTCACAACAGAGCTGCCTGAGCAACAAAAAGGGAGAAATTATTTCCCCAGCAGACGTTCCCTGGCCCAAATGCTCCAAGGTGTACTGAATTTCTCAAAGAGCCAGGTGTAATCAGCTCTGCAAGGGTTCAATACTTCTGAGGGTGTCCAGCACCTCACAGAAAATGGCTTAAATAATTAGCAAGACAGCATGGTCGAGTATGTCTTGAATAAACAAAAAGGTTTTAATAAAAGAAGAAAACATTGCAAAAATGAAAGAGCAAAGCTGAACACAGTGTAGGGACAGGTCCCACACACCTGCTACAACACCCTGAGAATGTACTGAGAAGCCTTGTGCTCTCCCTTAAGTATTGAACGATTTGGGTGGTTGTTTTGGCAAACAGCCCAATAGAGAATAGCTACCTTTCTGAGGAGCAAGTAAAGAGACCTATTAGTGTTATCGTAGCTCTGAGCCAATTACTGCCAGGAGAGCAAAGAAACTTCTAATGTTCTTCCTTTAAAAGGTACTGTAGTGAGTCTTAAACCTTCCCCTATAGGGAAACACCTGCTCAGGTGTGGAGTGCATTTCTACAGAGGTGCAGTCTGCCACACAGGCACAGCACAACTGCCCTGTTGTCCAAAAGCCTCATGCAGGTGTGTGTGCTGGAGGTTAGCACAGTCTTCACCCTGAGCCTGAAAAGCCTTCCTTCTCTAAAAATATGAAAAGTCAAGAAAGAGATTAAAATATATATATATATATATCCTGGCATTTAGGAAGGAAGAGAATAGCAGGAACTTAAAGCCATTTCAGATTTCATGGATAAGAAGAATGAAAGGGATGCAAAGCCATTCTTCTTAGACTTTTGCCCTTCTCTCTGAGCAGCTACTAATTTTTTCTGCAGACACTGTGATTCTGTCTACCCCAACACTTGGAGGCAGATAATTTGCCAAGCCTCTCCCCTGGAAGGATGTCCCTTGAATGGGCTGTGTTAAGCTCATCTCAACCCTCCCCAGAAAAGATACCCCCCTGGTTATGGCGAGATCCCATCATGCTCTGGATACCCATGTAGATTCTTTCTAACCCACTGGCCTTTCCCTCACCTTCCCCACAAAAACCCCAGCTTCTGCCCAGTTCAGGAGGGAGCTGTCATCCCCAGCCCCCATCGCAGGGAGCTGGATGATAAAGGCTACTCCTGTGAAACAGCCATATGGCACTCCTGTCTCTCTGTCTCTGAGTCAGCCTGGGATAACCTCACAAGAAATCACTAAGAGCTGATCACTTGCAGCCACAGGCTGTGACCACCTTGCGGAGGTTACCAGCGGCTGGAAGAATGCCAGAAACCCCTAGATGGCTGTCTCTTGCAAGACATCACTCTCTGGGAAGGTTGCGGCATCCCAGGACAGACCAAGAGACCCCCGGCAGGCTGCTAATGTGATAAACATTAACTATTTTTTGTTCACTGGAGATCAAATAACTCAAGATAACAGGAAGTTACTATGTCACTATCTAAGCTTATAGGCAAACAGACCCTTGCCCATTCCTTCTCTACTTGCTTAATCAGCTTTAAGTTTCAGGAATTCCAGCTTACAACTACAGCCTTCATCTCTGCGACCACCGAGGGACAGAAAGAGACCCTCCCAGCAACACGTCACACATACATCATCGGAAGAAAGAAGCAAGATAAAAGCAAGACTGAAAAACCTGCCAAGGCACGGCAGTTGGTGGAGCGAGACTCCCCTGCCGTCCAGCGCTGTATTTGCCTTTGCTTTGCCTGCTGCAATGTAATAAATTCCTATTGGAAGTTTTCTTCGTGTTCATAGTCTATTACAATTTGGTGCCGTGACTCGGATCCACCTGCAAGATAGGACTTTTGGTTCTGCCTGGGGGGCGCCCCGCCGATCAGGCGGCGGCCCTGGTAGACCCGATTCCTGTCTCGGTTGGACCGACGAACCTAAATTCAAAGCATTAGGCAAAGGAAGCCGGCAGACCCTATAAACTTTGTGCACAAAGGTCCGGACGAAGACGCAAGACGCGTGAGTATCTGTGTGGAAGATTCCGTTCGGTCGGGGTCAGGTATCCTGGAGTGCTGCGAGTGTGTGTGTGTGTGAGAGGAGAACCGGCAGCTCGGATTTTCCAAGCGATTGTGGACCCTCAGTAGTGCGGTTCTCATTGTCCGAGAGGGCGTGAGCCACGAACAAGGGGAAGCAAGTGACTTCTGCACCACACTTGTGTGAGGGCACTCCAGAAGATGGGACAGGGGAAGAGCAGGCCCTCTACTCCCATAAAACAGATAGCCCACTGGGGTTCATATTAGACAATTGGAAACATTACCCTAACACAGGGGGTAAGATAAGCTAAAATGATCCATTATTGTGTGGTAGTATGGGGTGGAAAAGAGATTTCCTGGAATATTTTTTAGCCTATTTTTGGATCATCAGAAGATTGGGTGAGGCAAAAACTCAACTTGTGGGTAAACACTAAAATTCCTTTTAGTCTGGAAGAAAGTGAATATGCTAATGTATGAGTTACAAGACTTGGGGGTGAAGTGCTCCTGTTTCCCCTCAAAAAGGGAGGACGAAAGAAAGACAGGAGTAAAGAGGAAGAAGCCTTACTAATCGCACCTCCTTACATACCCCCTCAGAACCCCCAGATTCCGGATGCACCTCCAATGGAGCCTCAGGAAGCAGGAAGTAATCCCGAGCCCCCCCCGAGGAAGTGCAGGGACCCATAACTCGAGGTCGGGCTAGAAAGCATAACCTATATCCCCTAAGAGAAATGCCTGTGGGGGGGGGCAGGGACCTCACCCAGCGATAGGGTTTGTTTCAGTACCTTTGAGTTCTGGGGATGTTCGGGAATTTAAGAGGGAGATGGGGAGCCTCCTGGAAGATCCTTTGGGGGTGGCCGAGAGACTGGACCAATTTTTGGGACCCAGTATTTATACTTGGGGCGAGTTGCAAGCCATATTAAATATTCTCTTCACGGCCGAGGAAAGAAATATGATTAGACGAGCAAGGATGCAGATATGAGATTCACAACATGCACAAGGACCTTTAGCAGACACCAAGTGGCCTTTGCAGGATCCCAATTGGAATCATCAGCAGCAGGATCACAGAATCAATATGCAGGATCTGAGGGGGATAATAGTACAGGGGATCCGGGAAGTGGTGCCTAGGGGGCAGAACATCAACAAAGCATTTAATGAGAGACAGAAAAAGGAGGAGACACCTACGGATTAGCTAGAACGCTTGAGAAAAAAAAAAAAAAAAAAAAAAAAAAAAAAAAAAAAAAAAAAAAAAAAAAAAAACAACCCTGTAGATGTACTCGGGCTTAGATCCTGAGACACCGTTAGAGCAAGCACTACTAAAAACACAATTTGTGGCTAAATCGTGGGAAGATATCAGAAAGAAGTTAGAAAAATTAGATAATTGGCAAGATAGAGACCTGGATGAGCTATTGAGGGAAGCACAGAAGGTATATGTGAGAAGAGATGAAGAGAGTCACAAGAGACAAGTAAGAATGATGGTGGCAGCAGTAAGGGAGACTAGGAGAATTAATGCCCCTCCCAAAACAAGTCAAGTGGCCCAGAGAAATGGGGGAGGGGTTCTCCGGGTAGAGAAAAAGGATGGAGGCGTATGTTTCTACTGTGGAAATAAAGGACACTTTCGGAGAAACTGCAGGAAGCAGCTGAGGAATGAGAGAGTCTTCAAAGAGGACTGAAGGAGTCAGGGGCTTCATTTGCTGGGGACACAGAAACATCAGGAGCCCTTGATAAAATTAAAAATAGGTCCTCAGCAGCAGGAATTTGAGTTTTTAGTAGATACTGGAGCTGAGCGATCGACAGTCCAGGTACTACCGGAGGGATGTAAGATATCAAAGGAAACTGCTCAAGTGGTAGGGGCGAAGGGGGAGCCCTTTGAAGTTCCTGTTATTAAGAATGTACTGGTGGAATCGAGGTCCAAAATGGGAATAGGGAACCTTCTGCTAGTACTAGAAGCAGATTATAATTTGTTAGGGAGAGACTTAATTATAGAAATGGGTATTAATATAGAAGTAGTAAATGAGGAAATCAAAATAAAACTCTGTCCCTTGAGGGTAGAGGATGAGGAAAAAATTAACTCAGAAGTATGGTACACTCCTGATAGTGTAGGAAAGTTGAATATACCCCCCTTCTCGGTAATCATTAAAGATCCAGAGACACCGATAAGGGTTAAACAGTACCCCATCTCCCCAGAGGGGGGTAGGTTGTTTGTAGATGGCTCATCGCGAGTAATTAATGGAAAAAAGGTCTCCGGCTATGCAATAGTTGGGGGAGAAGGACTTGCAGTTATCGAATCAGGCCCTCTAAGTGGATCTTGGTCGGCGCAGGCCTGTGAACTTTATGCTGTACTGCGGGCATTGCAGTTGTTGAAGGATAAATCAGGTACCATCTATACTGACTCAAAATATGCCTATGGGATTATACACACTTTTGGGAAAATATGGGAAGAATGGGGGTTGATAAACTCCCAGGGAAAAAACCTGGTTCACCAGGATCTAATCAGGAAACTGCTGAAGGCCTTGAGGGGACCTAGGAAAATTGCTGTTGTTCACCTGAAAGGGCATCAAAAGGGATTGGATTTTAAAAGCAGGGGAAATAATGCAGCAGATCAGGAAGCAAGAAGGGCTGCTTTGCAGACGTCACAATCTACCCCCCAGAAAGATCCGAAGGCTGAAAGAAAAGAGCGTGAGACTAGCAGAGGGAATTTGCAAAAGATATATAATTTTACTATGCAGGAAAAAGAAAAGATGAAAAGAATGGGGTTGAGAGAAGACCCAGAAGGGGAATGGCGACTTCCAGAGGATAATAGAACTGTACTGCCTAAATCCATAGCTATGGATATTATGAGGAGAATACATAGCAAAACACATTGGGGGGCACAAGCATTGGTAGATCAATTCGCCACCAAACATATGTGTATTGGGGCAGATGACTTGGCAAAGCAGGCAGTGAGGGGTGCGTTACCTGCCTAAAGGTAAATAGGGCCAATTTAAGAAAAACCTTAATGGGGGATGAACCTACAGCATACCGGCCATTTGCTAACATCCAACTAGACTTTACTGAGTTACCAAGACTGGGAGGTATAAATATCTATTGGTAATAGTGGATCACCTAACCCATTATGTAGAGGCATTCCCTACGGCAAGGGCAACGGCACAAACAAGTGATCAAGACCCTATTAGAGCAGATTATTCCCAGATATGGGGTCACGGAAACCACTGACTCGGACAGAGGCCCTCACTTTACATCCAAAGTAATTAAGGAAACCATGGCAATAATGGGAATACAATGGGATTATCAAACCCCCTGGCACCCCCAAAGTTCGGGAAGAGTAGAAAGAATGAATGGGGAAATTAAAAAAAAATTGACCAAACTCGTGATTGAGACCAAACTGTCATGGGTAAAATGCCTACCATTAGCATTGCTAAATATCCGGACACAACCTAGATCGGATATGGGAATATCTCCATTTGAAATGTTGTATGGAATGCCCTACAATATAGAGGAACCACAAGATCATCCAAAGTTGAGGGATCAAAATATGAATGTATACATTACCAGCCTAATGAAATATAGGGAAAATCTATGGAAAAAGGGAAGGTTAGCTCAGAGACCCCCACTAGATTTGAAACTGCACCAGGTGCAACCAGGAGATTGGGTAATGATAAAGTCCTGGAAAGAAGCAACCTTGGCCCCACAATAGGAGGGCCCTTACCTTGTATTGCTTACTACAGATACTGCAGTCAGAACAGCAGAGAAGGGATGGACCCATGCTAGCAGAATTAAAGGGCCAGTGAGCAAACCGACTCCTGAGTAGCAGGTAACAAGCAATCCCGGAGACCTGAAGTTACGGATCCAGAGGAGAGATCATCAATGAATGGACACCGTGTAGAATATGCACCAGAACCACACTACACGGAGGAAAGATTAATTTGTAACTCTGATGTTAAGATAAAGTGTAGAGACCCAGAGTGCAATTGTTATCCCTTTGTTTGTTATATTTGTAAAATCTGCGGGGACAGGTGGTAGAGTCATTGTAGGCGAGGAACCCCTCCTAGAGGAATTTGCAGCCCCTGTTGGGTATTGCAGCAGAACATAACTGATTGGATTCTAGAATATAAAGTTAAATATGAGGGATTAGTAGGAGAATCAGAAGAGTGGTGGAGGATTTTTGCATTAGGGATTAAACCAAAATATTATTGTTATCACCCTAATGAACCCATCCCGTTCATAGCTGAAATTGTTGACTGCACCTGCCGCACACGCCTAAAGGGAATCCGGTGTGATACACCCCCAGTTAAGTATCAGAACTGGGATTCCTATGTCAAGAGGCAACAGAGTCGCCCCCGGGGACCTCCTGAAGAATATCCCTGCTGCCGAGAAGATGGTACCCCCCGTGGCTCGAGGCAACCGAGTCGACAGGAAAGGCAGAGGGGTAAAAAGCTGTGGAGGAAAGAAACCCCAGAGTGGGACAACAAAACAATATTTGAGGAATTGCCTCAGGAATAGGAATTAGAGCAAGGACCCTGGGCAGAGAGACAGGTTGCGGTCTATGAAATGGAACAATCCTCAAATATACTCCCATTCCTATGCCCCCAATGATGCTCACCATGTGACCCAGCTGATTACTTTTGCTGATGTTATACTTAAGAGGGATTAATGCCTTAGACAATCTACCACACCAACCCTTTAAATGGTCACTATGGCGATGGGATGACAATGAGATTTTGCAAACTGTAACTACTGTAGAAGCACCCAGTTTCAGAGTAGGATTGTGTGATCTGACCAACATAAATCATTGTAGAAAAGTACTGAACCTAACGGGATTTTACATGTGCCCAAGCTCAAATCACGGTAAAGGATATTGTAATTATCCTGGGGAATATTTTTGTGGATATTGGGGCTGTGAAACAATCGCCTCTGACTGGACACCCAGGGGAGGGCATGATAAATATTTGCAAGCAGACTTTAGACCATGTATATTTAATAAACTGATTACTATAGTGAAAAGCCAGCTGGAAGCGGCACATCTTATGCTTCTTAGGACTAAGTATGATCAGATACCTGAAGAAGAAAATTTAGAAACTTTAGAGTTAGCTAGACAAGAACTGCAAAGATACAGTGAACAAGTAAGTTGTGATAAGTAAGAACAAGAGAAATGGGGGAATTGTGATAAACATTAACTATTTTTTGTTCACTGGAGATCAAATAACTCAAGATAACAGGAAGTTACTATGTCACTATCTAAGCTTATAGGCAAACAGACCCTTGCCCATTTCCTTCTCTACTTGCTTAATCAGCTTTAGTTTCAGGAATTCCAGCTTACAACTACAGCCTTCATCTCTGCCGACCACCGAGGGACAGAAAGAGACCCTCCCAGGCAACACGTCCAACATACATCATCGGAAGAAAGAAGCAAGATAAAAGCAAGACTGAAAAAACTGCCAAGGCACGGCAGTTGGTGGAGCGAGGACTCCCCCTGCCGTCCAGCGGCTGTATTTGTCTTTGCTTTGCCTGCTGCAATGTAATAAATTCCTATTGGAACTTTTCTTCGTGTTCATAGTCTATTACACTAACACCAACAAGAAGCAATGTTGAACTCCTCCCTGTTTCTAGAATTAGCAGAGCTCATCGAAGTCACCTGAAGTTAATGCTGATGAATTTTAATCCCCTCTGATCTATTTCAGAACCACTGGTTGTGGTGGTATGAAAGCAAATCGAGCTCTGAGTTCACGTCTGTTGTATTTCCCCTGTGGATAGGCAGGGCCCTGCTGTGGAGAGACCTGGAATGAACTCTGAGATCCCCTTATGAGTGGCAATCCTTGGATTTTAACAGGGCTGAGTTTTCACTCAGGCTCTTCAGAAGGCACCTTTCTGTATGGCAAACCCTCTGCAGAATTCAGAGGCTTGAGATGAGCTCTCCACAGAACTGGACACACTCCTTGCTTCAGTCTCTCCCTAGCTACACAAATTTCTTCCATGAGAGCTCACTTTGTTTTGCATGATGCAATTTGAAAACCACAGGTGAGGGCCCTGCTAGCCATTCTCTTTGGTGAATATTATATTGTCACTTGTCAGGACTCTGCTTTGGAGTGATTGCAATGAAGACATTGGAGAGAGCAAACGAAAAAAGTGGACTGTGCTTCAATTCAGAAACCTGGTCCAGCCCCAAATTAGCTGACATGAACCACCTTTTACAGGGAAAGGGCTGAAAAAGGAAAAAAAAAAAAAAAAAACCCAAACCCTCAGGATGTTCACAAGGATTAACTACACACTCAGGTGGAGAGGTGGAAGTGCTCAAAGGGGTTTCAGTATGTCACAGTTTTAATTTGAAACCAGGCAGCAACACCAATTAATGTAGTGGTTTCACGTTCACTAAATTTTGGTCTTGGTACTTACTCTTTTTGTGGGAGACAGACTAGAGAAAAACAAAGCAGGCTCAACCTTAAAATTAACAAATAGTTTATTAACATACACTAAAAGAATAGAAAAAAAGAAAGTTGAAAAAAACCTAAACCAGAATGAAACTTCAAAACCACTCTTCCCTCCCATTACAAACTATTCACTTTCTTACAAAACAACATAAAGAGACAAAACTTGTAATTTTCAGTCAGTTTCACTATTTGACAATAGTCGTTCATCAATTTTTTAGGAGAAGAGTATCTTTTAGAGTCATGGACCCCACTGACAACTTAGAACAGTTCTCTTGTGGGTTTTAAACTGTCACAAAAACAACCGCCCGGAGAAACCTGCCTTTGTGACCCCTCCCATTAGCAGGTTCCCAAGCTGCTTATGGGTCATGGGTCTTAGACTTTTGCATACTGGGTTTTCAGCTTTTAAAGATGAATAACTCGAAAAGCAAAGGATTCTTCATCTTAAGGTACAGAGAGATCTTCTCAGTTCTTCACTGGTGCAGAGGGCTTCTCATCTCTTTCTCTTTTCATGCATCTTATGGGATTAATATTACTTAGGCTGTCACAAACACCTTTGCTCAAATCCACACACAAATCTACACAATCATCTCCCCAAATGAATATCTTTCCCATGATTTAAAGGAATAATCTAAATATAGAGTTCACTTCCATGGCTCAAATATGAATGGAACAACCAAGTCTTCAACCCTCCGTCCTAATAGTCTTTTCACTCTCGCAATACTGATTTCATGCTGTTTCTTCTTTATGTTCACTCTGTCCCTTTATTTTCTCTCTCAGAGAAGGGCCAAGCTCTGGAAGCTTCATGTTGCCAGGAAAGGGTTAAATCTGCCCAGAGTCTCTTCTCTCCTGCAGTGGGTCTTGGTGTTAGATGTTCAAGGCTGAGCTGATGAGGGAGGAAGAACTCACAGAAACATCAGAGATCAGAGCACTCAGGCAGTCCGGAATCTCAAAAAAAACCCAGGCAGGATCATAAATGCCTTCTCAGCCCACCCCTCGGTGTAAATTGGGGTGGCCTCAGCCCAAATGGTGCCTATAGCTCTTATCAGGGCCTAGCAGAGATCTCTCCCTGCTCCAGGGAAGTCTGAAGAAAGTAGCTGTTACAAAACAGCAACCTCTCCTTCCCCCCTCCTTTCACCCGGGAGCTGATGGAATCCGGCCAGGCCTCAGGCCAGCTCCCCCCCAAAAGAGGGGAGCAGCAGGCCCAGCTCGATGTTACCTGTCTCTTTCTGGCCAAAGGAAGAAGAAAAAGGGCCCACCTACAGGAAATCAAGGGGTTTTTTTATGGTACTTCCCAAAGTCGCAGCTAGTAATTCTCAGTGGTTAAAACAGATGCCAATATTCTAACTAACTCACTCTCTGTCTCTTCCAAAGCAATTCCCAGATCTTGACCTGGAGAATTATTCTACATTTTTCTATAACTAAAAAACCAAACTGTACTAACCCATGACAAGTAGAAACAGATTTTACTTTTTGTTGGCTCCGTGAGCCTGATATCATTATTTGTAATATTGGGCTAGGAATTTTGTTCACACCTCCTGCCAATTCCTGTTATGCATGTCAGTTTTGGTATCCTGTAGTAGGGTGTCTTGTTGATGTCACCTAATTTCTGCACTGCTACTGCCTGGAATAATTTTGTTGGAAACTCAGCTTCTAAAAGCTGAACAATCCAGGAGTCACGGATCCAAAACGTGCAGTGGAACAATGCAGAATTTCCCCTGATCTTAAGATGTATTTAAATACCTTGAGGGGGATGTTTCTTAAAGTGAGCTAGCAAAACCACGTGGCCGAAATATGAACAAAACTGCACCAATTCAATCTTGAAATAAAACTTCTCCTGTCATCAGTGGTGTAATAGCAATTAGGGATTGGGAAAGAGTATAAGGGGAAGCTTTAGAGTCGTTCCCTGGAGACATTAGGACATGATTATCCTAATCTTCAATTATAAAATCTTCCTTAATGACAGATCAGTGAGATCAAATGTTTTAGCACACTCCTACCAATAAAAATGGGATTTCTTATGGTAGTCTCTAAAAAGCACTAAAACCTATTGCACTTTTGTAGTTTTGATGTTGTTTTCAAATAAAAAAGGCAGCAGCTTCCCAAATGTAAATCTTGGCTCCAGCCTACTCCCCTGATGACCTGCATTCAGCTTTATTCATTGCTTCTACAAAGCAACATCATTCAGTCATAAGGACAGTCAAAAAAACATGAATAACGGTTTTTTTAAAGTGATGTTTGCTTCACTCAGTTCAGTCCTAATACTCAGATGTTTTACAATATCTTTGGTGTTCTAAAATGAAAGTCTTACTTTGGACTGCAGCAGAAGTCAGCTTATTGAGAAACTTCCATTGCACACTTTCTATTTTCTATCATAATATTAAATATGTCTTTGAAGACAACTGCATATACATCAAGTCCCTAAACAGTTCTTTTAAGGCACAAAAGAAACTGGGTGTTGCACTGAAACTTTTAGATTTGTTATCAAACTTTAAGTCTTGTGCAGCTCAAAAGTTATACTAAATACAAAGGTAAGAGAGACACCCTTTTGTCTTTCCTCTAAAAACATAACTTTCTCTTCCTAAAAAAGCTCCAAGCTGAGAAGAAAATTAACTCATTCTTACAAGGACAATGGTGAGCAAAGCAACAGCTGCCAGAAGACAGCACCTTCTTGAAGCAATTATTTTTAATTTTACAATATTGCAGGGGTCCAAAGAAAAAGCTTATTTAAAAAAAAAAAAAAAAAAAAAAAAAAAAAAAAAAAAAAAAAAAAAACCACCACAACCTTGATTATGTCACCTTTTATTCCTATATATGTGAAAAAAATGGTGGTTTCTGTTATAAAGGAGACACAATGGGCATTAGATTCAGTGTGTCAGGGGCAGATGTCAGCTGGAGGTGTGAACACCATTCTCGAACTTGGCAGCATGAACACTCCACTTTTAATTTCCCATGCTCAGCCATGTGATGAGCTCAGCTCAAGCTCTTAGTCCTATTGGAGTGGGAAAGGCTGTATCTCAGCAGAACAGCTGCCCTCTCTACCTGCTGTTGGTTGAGAGAATGAAAAAGGGAAAACTTGTGACTTTTTCTTCCCCCCTCTCTCTCTGCTTCCTCTCTTTGTGTTCGGTCACTGGAAACTGAGCCGGCTGTGAAAGGATAGAATTGCTCACCTGCTGTAATCTCAGTAAGACTACCAAGGATGCTTCCCAAAAGCATGGGCAATTCAGCTGCCCATCACATCCTTGCTTCTCTTCAAACACACTCTTTCAAAAATGTTAATGACAGGCTAGCTGTCACAGCTTTTGTCAGAGGTAGGCAACTTGCATACACATAAAACAATGAAAGAAGGTAATCATGCTTTTCATGTGTAAAGTTTCAAATGGAAGTGGAAACAAAGAAAGAACTGTGATGAAATTTCTCCAGGCAATTCCCTTTGTCATTCAAAAAAACTTTTACCTATTAATACTAAATTTAATATTCCAAAGAAATTCTAATACCATGAACACAGTTTTATCACCCTTCAAAGAATTTTGTTAGATATGAGTCAGTACTGAAGGCATTTGAGCACAAGTTTTCAAGAACAATATATATATACAGTATCATAAATTCTATATACTAAATCTGCTTTTCTGGAGGGTGGCATTTGAAGACAAAGAACCATTAAGTTTTTTTCTTTTGGCTGACCTCATTTTGATTATAGAGTTGACAATAAGCTGTAAATATTTATTATGATAATTTCTGCTGTTTGCATTTTAGTTGCTATCAAGTGCTAAGATAGCAGGGTAGACACTTCGCTATTTATTTGCTATAAATACAAATCAAATTCCAAAACTAATAAACAAAGCCAGTGGGATATTGTCTAGGAAATGTAATCAAATAATACTCATCATCTCCCAAATTTTCCAAGAGGCTAAACAAATCATGTTAGGAAGGCGCAGTGCTCATTGACATTCCCTGCCCATACCTGGGTTTTCCCATGTGAGCTGTAGTATCATGCAACAGTGTGTCCCTGAGAGCGACCTTCACCTTCAAGGCTCAGTGCACTCTGCTAATAAAGAGCTGACAATAAAGGCAAGAAGACAGGGTCCCGTTTGGGAATCCGAGTGCTGTTTATTATTGGTGCATGCATAGTAGGTCCAGCCTTGAATATGTTCCAGGGACAAGAGCCAAAATGGGGCCAAGGATCCAGGGTTATATACCACATAAAAAGGGTGTTTCTGGGGGTCAAAGTCCAATGGGGTTAGGGAAAAATGGTGGCAGAGGGGTGGCTAGGAAACCAGGGGGACTAATGGGATCAAAGGGGTTGAACACTGAGGCAAAAATAACCCAATGGGGGTCCAAGGGAAGGAAGAACATTCTTGGAGGGGTGCATACATGGTGAATGAGGGCAGAACAGGGTGACATAACTTGACAAACCAATGAAACAACAAAACCTAAGAAATATTAACATGTGGCTGCAAAGGCACATGGGAGGAAGGTTTTTTCTCACCCTAATCTAAAAGGGTATCTGTCCTGGCCCTGGGGCCTTCACAGTGAACTCTACCCAGTTCCCAGAGTGAGTCCCAGCTCCCTTTGAGTATCAAGGTAGTCTCTAAAAAGTAAAGTTATGTCACAATCTTCTAGTTTTTTCCCTCATTTGAGCTTGGAGCCATACTGGGAGCACAGGTTGATGTGTGTACTCTCAGCATCACCTTGTCACCTGTGCTGGGGCTTATGTGACAGCATCTCAGGGACTTTCTACAGCATTCAACATGAGGCACACACATTACTTGGAAGTGGACACATATCAAAATACCTCTTTTAACATAACATGCATGAAATAACACCACAATCAGCAAAATGCATTCAAATATATTTTTTTCTGCAAAGGTAACTTTCTGCCCCTCCCCAGGTTCTGGATAATTACTGTTGATTATTTGATGTTCTGTTGCTATTGGGTAGGAGCACAAAAAGCTGTTTCCCCACTTAAGTTCTGGAAATTAAGGCATACAATGGGGATTTTGCCAATTGTACCACTCATCAAAGGGACTGCTGGCAGCCCAGGCAGCAGCCTCCTTCCTAGCCTGAAAGGTTTTGCTCCACAGCTGGAGGGAGTCCCTCCTAGCTCATTATTCCAAAATGAAATTAAGGGCATCCTTATCCACAGGGTAAATCCTATGTAGCCAAACACTCCTCTACAATTTTGACACAAAATTTTGCACACAATAGCACTAAAATAATAAAGGAAACAATACATAGCTTTGCTATTTTTTAAGAAATCCTCGACTGATTTATATCCTAAGGACAGTAAACCATTAAAGACAATTCTAAAGTCAATTTGACAGTATCACCCTTACTAATGCAATCAGATATGCCTCTGTTTCTTTTTGAAAGGAAGTTAGGCTGGAAGAAAGCATATCTGCTTTCAAGGGGAATGCCTCAGGCAGTACCCTCCTCTACAGCATTTTGCTATCCCACATCTAATTCCAAGTTTTCATGCTACCAGGGAAGCACTTTTAGAGAAGAGAGGGGAAAAAAAAAAAAAAAAAGAAAGAAAAAAAAAAAGAAAAAGAAGAAAAAAAAAAAAAGAAAAAAGAAAGGGAAAAAAAAACCCAAACCAAACCAAAACCACCACAACTCAGAAGTATATTTAGGTTTGGGGGTTTTTTAAATACAGAATTAACAAGCATTTCAAACCCTCCTTTCACCAGAGATCACATTCATACATATTCAGGAATTGGTCTAAATTACATTTCAAATCATTAGAGTGTGTGAAGAACTTTTAATGATGGCTTAATTGGGGTAAGTGGGGAAATGCTGTGAACATGAGCAACTATTACGGGGTTATGTAGGCTAAAAAGTTCATGCCATTCCTGCCTAGATCTACAAACATCCCTGGAATTCCCTTCTGAATGGGAAATAAGATCTGCTAAGTGGAAAAAAAAAAAAAAAAAGTCTTTAATAATTTGCTATTTTCCAAGAAATTTGTGTCAAAGGTTCTCTTGAACACACTCTAGTCTAGTTTTTTTTAAGTGGTTTCCTCTTTCCACATTAAGGGGCTTCACGTTTTGACTTCAACCAGAAGAAAATTTTTTAACCAATGACCAAAAAATATACAAGGGAGAGGCCCAAAAGCCCAGCTCTTTTTAATAAATGGTGATTTTGCTTTGTCACTGGTAACTGGTAAAACTGCAAAGAACACAACATCAAACTCTTGTAAACACTTCTAAAAGTTTACATTCAGCTAAAAAAAGTTTCACTGAAATACATTTGATGTCACAATGATATCTGAAATATAAATCAATAATTAAAACTAAGTAAATCTTAAAATCTTGCACTTTCATGTAACTGAGTAATAATTTTAATGACATTATAAGTTTAAATTTATTTTGATAAGAGCTTATAAATATAGAAGTCTAAAGCAATTTTCATGGATAATAAAAACCAGAAGAAAAATACAAATACTTCATAATTTTAATATAAGCTTAGTTCCATAGGGCCGAGTTAAGAGCTACACATTACCACACAATTACTTCTATGTGATAAAACACCAAAATCAGACTGGTATTTTTGCCCTCTTGTTTTGTCTCACACAATCTCTAACTGAACCTATTTCCTTCCCTCCCAACTTTTACACTCATCTCCTGAATCTTCAGACCTCTTTCCATGCAGGAGTTATGGAAGTTATTCTTTGAAGTTATTCTTGTTGTTCAACAAAATCTGGGGTCTAATACCACGTGTTTGATATAGGAATAGAGAAAAGATGCTCTTCTTCCAGGGCAGTAATGAGTAATTTTTCTTTATGGCTTTCTACCTATAGAGAGGAAACAATTGGTTTTTATTGAATTTAGCCTTCAACACACTCACTTCTTATTTCAGAATTTCTATAACCATCACTAACCTGATCACAGTAATTCATTACCACATACCATCCTTTGAAAGCACATGTTGGACTAGCCAGGCAAGAGATTTAGAGATTAGCAGACTTTATTTAAATAAGCAACACAGCATTATCTGCTTACCAGGTGCCCCGCACAGTAAATTTACTGGATTAAAGCCACCTGAAAGCAGATAAAGCAGCTGATGTTCCCTGCTGCTCGTCTGCTTCAACTTCATTGCTTAAGAATCATCCAAATAAACTTCTCTTGTTACAAGTAGTATCCTAAATTAATCCAAAGTAGGGGAGATTGCATGTTTCAGGAGTATATTTATTAAATCAAAACCCTAGAAACCTAGAGACAGACAACACGCTGCCCACCTGCTTAGATTTCACCTTCAGGCTGTGCCATGTGAAATAACAAAGCACTGCATCTCAAATACAGGGACTATCCTAACTGGAAACTGGTTTAGGATTTTACATCCAGCTGTGCAGCTTTGGCTTCATGCACATCATGGCACACAGAGAAAGTCAGTCAGTACTTTTCAATAACCTATCCTTCCTGAATAGAATCTAACTAATTAAGAGTCATTTTGATTCGATTACAGCATCAAGCCAAGCTCCCAGAAGACAGAGATGAGGCTGATAAGGCCTTTTGAAAGCACAAAATCTAGACTGCAATTATGTTCCACGAGGCTCCTCTTCAAAGAGCTGAGCATCCCAGAGGAGGTCTCAGCAAGGAAGTTTGGCTCTTGCAGGTCCAGCCCCACACAACATCCAGCTATTAAAGGTGTAGCTCTGTCACCAGTATTAGTACCTCCAGATTACTTCAAATATCTGGCAGTCCCTAATTATCTGTGAAACATTATGGAACAACTACATTTTAATTTTTTTTTCTCATGACTGAGACTGCTTTGAAGAACAGCAATTCTTATTCAGTAATATTCTCGTAACAACACATGCTTCAGCACTAATTTACATCTCTTGGCTGGCTGTATAAATTACATTGCACACAGAGGCTCAGGTCCCTCCTGTTTCCCATTTTTCTGAGTAGCCAAGCAATGTGTTTAATTGGAAACCAGAAACAGATACTTGATATGACCCAGCAGTCCATTTTACAGTGATATTGGGTGCCCGTGGTATGCATTTAGTTCCAAGCTTCCCTGGAGTTTAGAGATGAGCATGTGAGCTGCAGCTAAAATTAATATTTCCTTCTTCTCTACAATGAGATATTGAAGCAGAAAAATAATCTTATTCCATAACTCACCCCTCTGACTTGCATCCTCCCCAGCTAACAAGGGTTGGGGGAGAGACACTCTGATACTCATTTATTGATTCTGCTCAGAGATTGCAAACTTCATATTGTTGGAAAAGCTGCAAAGGCTGTTTTTGATTTAGAGACATTTCTGGTACTGAAATCTGATTTAAAGACATTTCTGGTACTGAAAACATTGCCAGCCCATCTTTCATTCATGAAGAGTTTAAGGAAAACCCTCATAAGCCTGGTAAGAGGCCTAAGTCTGACACACAGCATCAATGACAGCTCAGCCAAAGATCCCCTTTTTTCAAAGGGTTAAGATCAAGCATCTCCTCATTATTTTGAAGTTTTAAGCATTTTTAATCTGTATTAAATATCTTTGTTCCTAAATGCTGCCTGTCAGCAGTCATGGGATTCCCAGGTGACCTCTGCAGTAATATCTCAACTTGCCTTCCTGAAATCTACATGTGTGACGTGGCAACTCTTTTCTATGTAGTGAAGAATTAGCCTGTCTTCAAGGAAGAGCATTTTAAAGATTTGGGGCTGCATAGTTCTCCAGACCAGCACAATGGTCTGCTGAAGACCCACAATATTGCTCACCCTGTCATTAAGTTAATAACAAAATATTAAAACTTAATCCTTTGGTATTAGTTAATTTCTGCTGCACTATTAAAACTGCACAAAAATAACATAATACGGAGGAGAATCACTTCCTCCATGCAGAGGACACGGTACTTAATTCACATGCCCATAATCTTCCTCAACTGACAGACTGTTGGGTTCATATAGACACATATTATTAGTGGCATATTGCATGGCTAAAATAATTTTTAAAAAAATGTAAGAAGTGGGACTATAAATTATATTCATTGCTCATTACTATCTACAGTCCTACTTAAGTGTTACGTGTGGTTTTCTATTCCTACTCCAAACAATTTTGCAGACCTGCTTGCAACAAAAATTAGATTGAAAACACTGTAATTTGACACTACAATGTCCAAAAGTACAACTAAACCTATAAAACTGTATCTGATGATAAATCAGTGAAAGTCTAAAACCCAGGGCTAAAGGAATGATGACCATGACCAAGGGGTAGAAACTTTCTTAAGTTCTCCAGGTTTTCAAACTGAGCAGCAACAAATGTGTAGTTCAAATTATTCTCACATTCCTGAGCTGCTCCTTTATCCTGGATTGTTTTTAGTTTTCTCAGTTTATCCCTAAAATAAGTATTTTTTCCTTAAAAAATGCTGGAGAACTGACATAGCCTATTTTTCTTCCCCTACACAATACAAACAGAAATCAGAAAAAATGCAGTATATTCAGTACTGTAAATATAACCTGAAAAATTAGTGGTGGAACAAATTAGACAAATTTAGTTTCATTTTCACATTTACTCATTTATCCAGCAAACAGAAATGGAACTCAAATTAGCTTATTAGTACCACTAAACCAATACATTTCTGTTCTGGAAATAGGCTGTATGTCACACTTATGGAAAGTTATAAATAGAAACCATTCTCAAAAAAAAAAAAATCTCTTAACAGATTCCCTTCCCAACATAATAAATGAAGTCATAAATAGACCACAATATTCTTACTACCTCAAGAATTATTGCTGTTGTAGTCTCAATGGATTCTTTTAGTGCATTCCAACTCCATTAGCATTCAGACTGCCTACAGCTGGCAGGATAGGACAGGAAAAAATCACCTAACAGTAGAAAACTGTGTAAAATGTCATTCGAAGGTGGCATTATGTGAAAATCAGGGTGGTAGACTCCAAGGTTACCTGACACAAAGCTTGGGGTGTGGAATTTCATCCAACATCCATGTTGGAACAGGCCAAAATTCCTACGTGTATTGCCTGTATGCCCATTTCAGCACCCTCAATGCCAACAGGTTTAAAGAAGTTATTCTTATAAAGAAAAAATAATTAAAGGATTCAGTGCAAATCTCATTTTTTTCCCCTACATTTACTGCAATAATCACAATTCTTTTGCTTCTCTTCCCCCCGCCCCCCAAGGCAAAACGAACTTGTACTAAATGATCACACAGTGCTGGTTATCATGTTTGTGGTCTGGTCTAAAAATCAAACATGCAGCCCCTCCCTGACTTCTACTATGTTTCATGTCAAAAACATTCTTTGCAACACTGCTTAGGGACAAGGACAAAATATTTCAGACTCTGAGATGAAAATAAAGGTGTAGCCAGTGATTAGACAAAAGACAAAGCACATTCCCCTCCCTTCAGGAGGCACGGCAGTAGAGACCACAGACAAAACTCATCAGTACCTGATTTTTTACCCCCAGAATTAAGGTACTTTATTTTAAATACACTCATGTCTTGGTTTTGAAAAGACAGGATCTGCTAGGGAGAAATGGGGCCTCTCTAGGAATAGGGAATTCCAATCCCTTCCCTCTAGGTTATTATAATTTGGAAGATTAAAAAAAAAAAAACTTTTCAGTCAGAGCTATGGGGAAAGGAATAACAGTCCTTTACTAGTAAATATAACAGGACAAACAACAACAGCAACAGCAAACAGCAATGATAATAATAATAAATAGAACCAAGAACCCCGAGGGGCTTTGTCTCACAAGTCCCGGGCAGTCTGATTTCTTGGGATCCCAAGAGCACCAGGCCGAAATGGTGGAAACTCCAGCGCTGACGACTGGAAATGGTGGGTTGTCCTGGCAGGCAGCAGGGGTGTCCCTGTGGTGGTGGTGAGAATTGTTTTTATTAAGTTATTAAGTTATTTTGTAATATTTTAAAGTTATTTTTATAATGGTTTCGTTCACTGTATACCCCTGTGTTCTGCATTGGTTTCCCTTCTGCATCGGTTGTTTTGTCTATTGTAAACCCGATGTTTTCTGTCATTCATCCCTTCCCTGCACCTGTCGCTGTCAATCCCCGCCCCCCCCCCTCCTCGTGGTTCGCCTGCCTGCCACTCAGAGAACCCTTCCCTGGCTTCTAGAATCCTCCGGGAAGGGTGCCGAGTGATAGGCTGGGGCCCGGGAGACCCCCCTCCCCTCATTTTGTGATGGTCCCCAGTTCCATGGTTCACACCCCCGGTTTAACCCCCCCCGATCCCTGTGACTGGCTGACCGGTTGTCGCCACCCCTGTTTCCACTCCACTTTAAAAGCCGTGCACGCCTGCCCCCGGGGTCTCTTCTGGGCGGTGGGTCAGAGAGTGCTGAGACCCCGTGCTGCCTCTCCCCCTGAATAAAATCCTGTTTAACTGAGCCCAGAGGAGTCCGCCTTTTGATTAGCTGCCGTGGGTTGCATTTGCGATCTGCTGGCCGTCGCTGAGAGGGGAACCAAGACCCACAGGGAGGAGGTGGCTCGCCTGGCTTGCCACCCCGACCTCACACATTGCCCGCAGGTGCAAGAGACTGAGCTAGCCCGTGGGCCGCGCTCATCAGCGTGAGGAACAGCACCGCGACATGTCCTGACAGGCAAAGTGGGCCAGTGCTGAAGAAGCCGCGGTGGCTGGACCTGGGCTGACCCAGATCCAGCAGGGCAGGTGAAAAACTCCAAATTCCTGGGCGCTCCAACAGACGATAGGAAATTCCAGGACCAGACTCCTCTGTTAACTGTGGACTCCACGCAGCTAGCCGTCGCCTGACCGTCCTCCCCAGAAAACTGAAAGCAGTGAGCGCACCACCCTCAGCTCCCAGGAGCCTTTCCCTCCCCCCCCCAAACTAAGTGAGCCACTTCTTTTGTATGGGTCAAGCACCCTTTAAGCATCAGTATTTAGTCTCCTAGCAACTTATGGGGGGAAAAATTCCACAGGAAAACTTAACTCCCAACAACTCACTATGCCCACATGTCGCTGCTGGACACGAAAGACTAAAGGCTCCAAGTATTTTTCAGAAGGCAAAGATTATAGAAGGCTTTATTGTGTAAGTCTTCCCACCTTTTATAAGGTGTTCCAATACAGACTTAACATGATTGATGACTAGGAATGACACCTCTCTAACTCCATTGGTGAAACTAGAGAAACAGCAAAACACCACCTGGAGAAAGATTGTTTTGGGAAGGATAGTTGTTTTACCAAGATTGTTTTGAGAAGAGGCTTTCTAGAGAACTTTTCCTTTGGGAAACAGTTAGCACTGCTAGCGGGCTAAAATCCCTTCAGACTTAGAAATGTCAGGCCCACACCCCTACACACTGAAATGTGGAAGTTAGGGCAAATAAGGAGAGGCAATCACTTGTGCAAAGCAGTCACGATTAAATTTACCATCTGATATGTTTAAGAAGCACTTAGAACATCATTCTCTCTGTGTGTTCATAAGAAAATGCTGGTTTTCTTAGTAGTTAGAATTTCATCAGATGGGTGTAAAAGGTAATCTGAAGCTGTAGGAACTTTTTAGGCCTAGGCATGGGATGTAATGGTCGGAGTATGTAAGGAGTAACAATTTAGGTCACACAGATCTTGCCAATGCCAACTCCAGGTTAACAAAGGGTTTTAGTTCTGATTTACACCGTAGGTGTTGAGCACAGAATCATAGAAAAGATTCCTTATTTACCTTCACCTTAAAGAGTATGTGTAAAATGTTCTTGGCGATACAACTCAAGAGATAAATCAATATATAAAAAACAACTGCAAATTGTCAGATCCCCAAAAGCAATCACTGAAAAGAAGGAGAAACCCTTACAATCACACAATCATGAGGACTGGAGAAAATCTCCAAGATCACAAGACCAACCTTTGACCAAACACCACCCTGCCAGTTTAAACCATAGCACTGAATGTTACATCCAGTCATTTATTGAACACTTCCAGGAATGGTGACTCCACCATCTCTCTGGGCACCCCATTCCAATGCTAGACAACCCTTTCCATGAAGAAATTCTTCCTGATGTTTAAACTCAGCCTCCCCTGGTGCATCTTGTCCTCTGGTCCTGGTTGTCTGGAAGAAGAGGTCAGGCCACACCTGGCTATACCCTCCTTCCAGGGATCTG
The DNA here is from genome assembly GCF_015227805.2 of Hirundo rustica. Classification (NCBI taxonomy): domain Eukaryota; kingdom Metazoa; phylum Chordata; class Aves; order Passeriformes; family Hirundinidae; genus Hirundo; species Hirundo rustica. Next base: position 13,643,863 of record NC_053452.1, on the reverse strand, counting down.
TAGAGTGTGAGAAGGTCTCCCCTAAGCCTCTTTTTCTCAAGGCTGAACACCCCCAGCTCCCTCAGCCTCTCCTCATAGGACTTGCTCTCTAGATCCTTCACCAGCTTTGTTGTCCTTCTCTGGACATGCTCCAGTGTCTCAAAATCCTGTTAAAATAGTAGAAATCTAACTACAGTTTTGGTTTGGTGGGCTGCATTTCTGGAGTTTATATAAGCACATGACTGGAAGGAAGAAAAAAAAAAAAAACACAAACAAACAAACAAACAAACAAAAAACCCCTACCACTAGAAGTGTTTGTATTAGAAAAAGGTAAAATTCAAAGTACTGGCAGCCAAAGCAAGAAGCAGAGAATTCACTGGAAACAGTCTGTGATGGAAGTTAAGAACCATCTGCTTGGAAGAAGTCTTATAACTCCAAGAAGTCTCTAAGGTACCAAAGAAGGCTCAGGTTTCACTGCAAGATCAACAAAGAATTAAAACAAAATACAAGTGTATGTATAACTGCCCAGAAATCACCTGAAGTACTCCTGATGCAGCATTTTTCCTCCAGTTTTGCTTCCAGAAGCATCTCCTGCTGACAGCTGGAGTTGCTGCAGGTGCTCTAGCAAAGCTGCTCACTCACAGGCTCACCAGCACGGGCTCTTGTCAAACAATTCTAAATTCGAGGACCAAATAAAAGGGAGAAAAATGAACATAGAAAGAAACCATGTCATTTTACCCAGTGGATTGTCCAAACGTGTCATGTATATACAAGGAGCATTAACAACTGTGGATGGTTGACAGGACTCCCCACTTCCCACATCCATTTAAACTCTCATGGACCTACTAGGAGAGATTAAAAAGGCAAAATATTGCAGCTGTGGCAAGGGAACATTCTAATCTGGTAAGAATCTCCTAGACACTGCAGGCTTTCCCAGAGAGACCAGTAAAGGGGTATCACATGACAACATCATGAAATAAGAAGCTGCAAACTTCAGTGTGCCCTGTACCCCACAGGGAGACAAATTTAGGGTGAAGGAAGAAGTAAAACTGCTCCTATAGGCTCTCTCTTTCCACTTATTGCAAAACTTGTATAGCAACACCTAAGGGCCTAAATATATTCCATATATTACACTTTGTTACTGAAAAGGCTGTTCAAGTTTCTTGGGTGAGAACACAGGTGAGAACACAGGTCTAGCCAAAATCTCATGAAGTATGTGTTTTATCATGCAGTAAATATTTTTATTCTTTTTGACAATTGGATAAAATGAGGTGAACTTAAGCCAGTGGTCCCAAGAAATGAGCAGCACCATATCAGAAAAATACCCATGCTAAGGAACACATCTCAGGAGATTCCAGCAAGGGTAGAAGTAAATTGTCTCTGAGTGAGGATTTTGACAATCAAATCAGTCTGGAAAAACAGAAGCACACAGAATTTAGCACACCCTCGGAAGAAAAAACATGCTGGGCAAACTGATGTCTAAAGTTTAAGGTAAATTCAGGGCTGATTTTATATAAGAAAATATCAAGTATCCCTGTTTGGATATGTGTCTTGGTTTTGAAAGACAGTTGTCTGCCAGGGAAAGCTAGACCTTCCCTTCGAACAGAGAATGTAAACCCCCTTCTGTTGTATTTCCCCACGAGACTAGACAGCTGCCGATGGCAAAAGAGTCTGCTCTCTCTCACCGGGTGGGATATTACAGCTTTTATTCTCAAGTCCTGCCCTGCTTGGCTGAAGCCCATCCCGATGACTCGCCAGTGCCAGAGAGCGCTCACCACTCCCCTGTCAGGGCCTTTTTCCCCAGGGGGCAGGGCCCAGAGGCAGGGCCCAGAGGCACCACCCAATAAGGGAGAAGTGGGAGGGGAACAGAGCTGGGTTACATTTCAGTGTGGGGGATGGGCACTGCCTGTCAAGGACAGATCACATGATACATAGAAAAAACATTACAAATCTGATGAAATATAAACCCAATTAATGCATTACAACACCCTTCCCCCCAAATTATTATCATTTTGTAATTAGGGGCTTTCAGGCAAAGATATGGGAATAGGAGGAACAGTTATTTACTAGAAATATAAAAAAAAATAGGGAAAAAAAAGAAAATACAAATGTAATAGTACAAAAAATAACAAGCAAGCAAGCTGTAATGGTTTAAATTTAACAACCATGCAGAAACACTAATTAATGTAGTGGTTTCACATTTGCCAAATTTTGGTTACCAAATGTAGTGTAGTGGTCTAAGGGTTTATTCTCCTTTCGTAGGAGAAAGATTAGGAGAAAAAGCAAAGCAGTCTTAAGTTTAAAAATAAACAAACAGTTTTATTAACACACACTAAAAGGATGGAAAAAGAAAGTTGGGAAAAAAACTAAAACAAAACAGAATGAAACTCCAAAACACTCTTCCCTCCCCCTGCAAAGTGTTAACTTTCTTACAAAACAACACAGAGAGACACAACCTGTGATTTTAAGTCAGTTTTACCATTTAAACATAATCTTTCATCACTTTGGGAGAGGAGTCTCTCTACAGTCTCACGGAGACACTCGCCACAAGACTACAACAGTCTAGTGGCTCCTAATGTCACAAATCTGCCACCACCTAGAATTTTTGTAGACTGTGCTGTTCCACCTATTATCAGCCTATCCCCTGGCTACTTAGGGGCCTCTCAGTGTATCTGGGGTACTGTTTAAGAATGCTTCTTCTAATACAAAACAAGGATTCTCCTATCTCTAAAATCATCTCTATCTCAAAAGAAATAGAGACCTCCTTTTACCCCAGGAGCCAAGGGCTTCAAATCACTTTCTCTCTAAAATCAACTTTGTTTCAAAGGCTGAGACCTACCTTTAACCCAGGAGTGAGGGCTTTCAGATTCTCACTTAAATCTCAATCATATCAGTCCCCAGTTTTGATTAGAACCAGCATTCCCCCAAACCACATTAAGATATTACAAGGAACACTCCATTTCTCCATAGTTTACCCCAGAGAAGTCCAGCTAAAAAGTCTACGTCTTTGATCCCATTGTCCCATAATATTATCAGTTCTTTCACTCTTGATCCACTGACTTAATGCAGTGTCTTTTCTACATCCATTCTGTCTCTTTCTTCTCTTTCTCAAGGAAGGGTTAGGCACTGGAAGCTTCATGCTGGGAGGAAACAGTTAAATCTGCCCAGGCCTGCAGTGGCCATGTGCTCTCTGCACCAGGCTGCATAGATGCAAAGCCGTGCTGATGGGGGAGGCTGGTAGATGTCCTCCTTTCCACACCTCAGTCTCATTTAGGGTGGCTCAGCTTGGAGTTGTTATAAAGCTGCAGGTTTTCTTTCTCTGCTGCCAGCGGCTATTAAGCCAGGCCAGGCTTGGCCCCCTCTGCCACAGCCCCAGGCATGTGGCCAGCACTGCCAAGCTGCAGCCTGCCCTCTCCCCCACTGGCAGCCAGGGGGAAAGGGGGCCCAGCCAGCCTGAGCCACTCCCTGTGTGGGCAGCAGCCTCTGGAGGCCTGGCTGGGCCTGGCCCAAGCCCAGCCACCCAGAGGATAGTGGGGCTTGAGCCAGGTCCTCCTCCTCTGCTGCCCACAATATTACCTGGTAACTGACCCAGAAGGGAGTGATCTGTAAGAAAATCAGGCTTTTTATGAGTACTTCACAAGCATTTGACATACTCAGTGGTCAAAACAGATGCCAATATCTCAACTAACCTTCTGATAGGTCCCTGTCCTTTCTAAAGCAATTCCCAGGTGCTGACCAGGAAATACATTACACATTTCTCCATAACTAAAAACGAAACTGTGCTAACCTATGACACAAGCAAACAAAAATCCTGGAAAAAACCCTGACAGTCAGGGATACAGCCAGACACCCTGTTGCTCAGGGTGTTGGAACCAGGCCAAATAAATCCTCCTGGAGTAATAGATGTGGTTCTGTGGAGCAGAGGTGATCCTGTAGAAAGTCCAGTGGTGGTGAGATGAGTCTGATCTTCCTCCAGGTATCCAGTGGAAAAACCAGATACCTTGTGTTCTTCAGTCCCAGTTTTTATCTAGCTAGGAACAGTTGGCTCCTCCCCCACTGGGTGGAGCAACTCAGAATGGGATGATGGAATGTGTCATGTCATGTCATTGGTGGGCCCTAATGGCCTATTATCAGAAGATGTTACCCTGGAGGATGGAGGGGTGTGAAAGAGATAAGAAACACTGCCCCACCTGGTTTTAACAGCTGGGCCATTATCAGAAGGCATCTGCCCCCCTCCCCCCTGGAATCACAAGAGATAAGGGAAAATACATCTCCCCAACAGCTTTCAGCAGATAAAACAGAATACACATTTTTTGGTTACATAACCCAAGACAACATGACAGACTGTTGAGGGAAACCCAAAATATATCCCGTATTTCTTTGTGTGCAAAATTGTTACTGTCTCTTTAAGACCCTGCAAGACACAGATGTATTTATACAATGTATGACATATATTTATATAGATGACATACGCATGTGTATGAATTTTAAAGTGGCACTTTTTTAGTGCCACATTACAAATTTTATTTAGTATCTATATGTGTGTTTACGTGTATATGTTGTCTATTATTTGGGTTTATATTGTATTTCATTTCCATATTGGCTTTTATAATGGTTTCTTCTGTAGTCCCCTGTTCCCCTGGGAAAATGTATCATCCCGAGGTTCTCCCTGCCTCCGTTTTCCCCGCCCATTCTCCCACGCTGGAATGTAATCCAACTCTGTTCCACTCCCACCTTATCCCTGATTGGGTAGTGGCTTGTCCCCACCTTTAGCCCCCTTCCCTAGATATAAGCCAGAAAAGCACATGGAAATCTCTCTTGGCTGGGGGACAAGGATGGGGCTCCAGACCCAGGCGAGGGCAGGACCACAGGAGAAAGACCAAATAAAGCCCTGATTTCCCCCCTGATCAAGTGCAGACCCTTCCTTTGCCATTGATGGAGACTTGATCTCTCTAAAGGAAAAGGTTCACAGCTACTCTAGGATCCATGGGGCCCTGAGGAAAAATCTTTCCAACTGTGGTTTGTCTCTCAAGCTAGCCGAGGCAAAAACGGAGCCGGGGCTCCGAGAGAGAGACAGTCACATATATACATATATATACATGCATTTTCCAATAAGATCTGGCTTGAAGGAGAAAAGCTGGCAATCAGAAAGAGAAATATTATATGAAACTCAGTTGCTTTGAGGACACAAAATACCTACATTCAGTAATCCAAGCTGGTTTGACAAATTTCCTGAATACAAAGAGCTGCTGCAGTTTCTCCAGTGTCTGGATTTCCCCATCAGAAACAAAACTTTCAGCTTATTTAAATTAATCCTACCTCAACCCACACTCATGAACTTAAACCTCCACTTTACCCAGATGCTGGTGATGTAAGAAAACTGAATTAAGTGAATCTGATGACCAAACTGGCAAGCTGGAGGTGAAAACCATCATCATAAAAATAATGCCATGGCTCAAAAGGTCTTCCTCTGCATTTTCTGTACATTCTGAATAGGGGACCAGTAACAGAATCTGTCTGGGACTGTGTGGCACAAAGGTCAGGATGTCTACGTTCTTCTTCATTCCTCCTGTTTCGAGGAATCATCAGTACCCCTGATTTTTGGCCTCCGTAGCAGGTGCAAAGTAAGGCTGTGGTTTGGTATAAAACAGACTTAACAGGAGCAGCAGTGAGGGGACAGCAGATGAACCTCAGAGCATCACACTTCAGAGATGTACAGTTACTGGAAAATATTGTGTTACACCAATGTAGCTGGCCAGAAAGATGCAAACAAATGATGCCCCAAATTCCTGCCTCATGTACATTTAGGGATGAACAGATGATAAGCCTACAGACTCCACTTCAGAGCTCTTCAGGTCAATATATTTTATATTTTATTTACAACAGCATGGCAACACCATTCCAGTGCATTTAATTAATGTATGGCATTTGCACTTGGTAATGCTGGGCATGTTGCCATCAGTGTAGAAGCATCCAGTTCATACATGAAGTATTTTTACTCCACTTGGTTTGCTCCAAGGAAAAAACCTCACAGATTCAACTCAAGCTTCCAGCTGTTCCCCTTCTCCCTTACTCCCCATTTCCCCACTGTGTTCTCAAAGGGATTTATGCCTGCACAGGCAAACGGGGTTTTTTTTTTTTTCCCCTCTAAGCTTCTTTTATTTTATTTTTACATCCTTCTAAACATTTCCAAAACAAAGCCCACTTTGCGAGCTGTGCTGGAAATTAGGCTTATGCAGTGTTGCATTATGTTATTTGTTTTCATATTGTATTTTATGTTACTTATTTTTATATTGGGTTTTGTGTTATAATGGTTTGTTCTGTACTCCCATGTTCTCCTGGAAAGTGTTTTATTCCAAGGTTTGTCCCTACCCCTCTTCCCTGTCACTCCTCCCAGTCCCCTCCTACAGGCCCTGTCTGCCATTCGGCTGTTCCTCCCAGCTTCTGGAGAGTTCGGGTAAGGACATCGGATGATAGGGCAAGAGCCGAGGAGGTTCCTTCCTTTATGTTCCCATTGGTTTCTTTAAATGTCTCTCCAACCCTGTTCCACTCCCACCTTATCCCTCATTGGGTGTTGGTTTATTTCTTCCCTTAGCCCCTCCCCTATATGTAAGCCCCGAACACGAGTCCCAGGCAGGACTTGGCCAGAGCTGCACAGCTGAGGAAGGTGTCCAACCAGGACAGAATAAAGACCTTGGACTTTGCCCTCTGACCAAGTCTGACTCCTTTCCTCCGCCATTGATGCGTGAAAAGCTCCTTCATCGCTCCCCTGGTTTCCAGGACCCAGGGGAGTTTTCCTGTCTGGTTGCAGTCTCGAGCTAGCTTGGGCAAAACAGAACCAGTGGCTCTGAGAGAGACAAGCAACAAAGCAGGAGCCCCAAGAGGATGGGTCCAACATAGGATTACAATGGACAAAGGAGCAGAAGCTGACCAGCTTGATGATGGGGAAAGAAGGGATGCTGGAAGGCAAGATAAAATGTGCTCAAAAGCAGTGCATCTGGCACCTTCTTTAGGAGGTACAAGGCAGAAACAGGAATGTATTCTGTGCTTATCTTTAGAGACACATGTATTTCAGATAGGAAATAATTGAAAAAATAATTGTGACTGACCTGGCATTGATATGCAAAATCTTTCTGCCTTGCTGGTGCACACTGTAGGATCACCAACAGCAGTACCCACATCAAGAGCAGAACAGCTTCTCCCAGCCTGACGTCCAGCTCACCCTGAGAGATTCCTGGAGCTGGCACAGGTAAAAAAAAAACAAGTGGAAACACATCAACACAGAGCACAGTTTGAACACCAAAGCAGACAACAGCAAACAAGATTTGAAGTTAAGGGGGTTGTCACTAAAAGTACTGGACTAATTTGAAATCCTTGTTGCTAAACCATGTTGAATATAATCAGTTCCAGTTTTAATGTCAGCACTTTTATACTTGCAAGAATGCACTATGCTGCTCTTCAAGATGGTTTTCTTATCAGCATGTGGCTGCATATGACTCCATGGACTTCTCAACAATACCTCCTATTAGAAAGAGACATTAAGTCTAAATACTCTGATTATTTTTCTTTATGGATTTTAATCCATAATATATTTCACTGTAATTATTTGCAGGAACATTCTGACTAGCTCAATATACTTTCACCACTGGAGCATAATAGAAAAAATATAATTTGTCCTACCATCAGAAATATTTGTAATCAGTTTTATAGAAGAACAACAGTGATTTCCCTAAAACACAGGTAGAGAAATGGAAATTTATTCATAAAATGCTTTGTTAGATGTGTTAAAAATACATGTATGTTAAACTAACTGGACTAAAGAGTCTCTCACCTTCCTCTTCTTCCCTGAAATGCAGAGGCAGTTTTGCAGCAGGCACACAACAACTTCATGGTTGCAGTGGACACTTCAACTTATGAAGCCCACTGGCTATATTCCCATAAATTTCCTAAAACTTAAAGTTTTCATTGTTATTCCTTTTAATCCATAAGAAACATCTCCATTGCTCCCTCCCATTTCATCAAGTCCTCACTATGTATTAGCATATGATAAAGCAGGTTCGGGGGGGTTGTTCAGGTTTCTTTTCTAAGGACATTTATCAACCTCTTGGAAATTTTCCATGCTGGCCAGGAGTTCCTTGGCTGGGCATCACAAGGTTATTGCTCACAATGTTCCACTTCCAAAAGCATGACAGGGAACATTGTCTGGCTGATTGCAGTTTGTGCCTGCTTCAGGGACAGCAAACCTCAGCACTGCGAGACAATAATCAACTCTCCGTGGGGAGAAATATTCCATCGGACTGCCCTTTTGAAGAATTCCCCTAAAATGATAGCTTTTAAAATGTGAGTGTATTTTAGGATTGACACCAACTGCATTTGCTTTTTACATTCCTGTCTTGTGTACCTCTAACCCCAAACAAACAAAGAAAAGCAATTAGAGAGAACTTATTTGGAGCTATCAAGAGATACAAATAAAAATCCATTGCTGAACAAACAAGTGTCTGGCTTCTGAGGAGCGAGAGCACATCAAAGAAACAAACTCATGACAGAATGAAAGACATATTCGTATTCTGATTCAAATTGCACAATCAAAGAGAACCTCCTCCCCTAAAGGAATGTGAGTAGGACCATACTCTAATTTCATTCAAAAGGCACCCACGTATTTCCCCAGGCAGATATTTGTCAGTCCTAAAGAGTGATTGTAAGCATCGTACTCATCTTAGGAAATTCACCTCCTGCCTTGACACCCAGAACACATCTATTGGTGCTGCCAAAATTGTAGTCATGTAACTTGACAGATATGCTCTGAACTGAAGACAGCTCAGAGTCTGAGGCTTAGAAAAGGCAGCACAGACAATGCTGGTGCCACCACAGGTCTGTGTGAGCTGTAGTAACAAAGGGTTGCTGCTTCCCCTTGCATCTTCTCTGCAGGGCTGAGGCGTTTGCACAAATGTAATGCAGATCTCTGGGTCAACATGCAGAAAAAATTGTATTATACAGTTTTAGAACTCTGGAGTGCAAATACTTACACCAAATACACTCTGAAGAAACAGTGATGTCAATTATCACTAAAATAATAATTTTTCTTCAGGGAAGGAGACTTTAATGAAAACACCTTTAGCCACTGTAATCATTTTCAGTTTCTTAGGTTCTGCTGACACCAGATGGCACAAAGGAAAATAGTATCAAAGCATTGAACATCTCTGGTCCTCCTTCAGCAGCCCATCACACCTCACCTTCTCTGAGTCAAGATTTGCCATTTCTGTTGCTACAAAACCAATACACTCAAAGATTTAGAAGATATGACATGGAAGGCTTTTACAGGTTAATAACATCTGCTATATGAACTGTCTACCCCAAAGTACTCAAACGTTTTGCAGACAGTTGTATTAGTGCAGAAGGAATAGTAAAAAGACATATATATGCTCTAAACAGCCAGAGGCTTTTCAACCACCCTTATAAAATGAGTCCCAGTTCTTAACAGGAAAAAAACTTACCATCATACTTCATCTGGCACTGGTCAACATCCCCCAGGTAACCTAAACACAAGGGGAAAAAACACTTTTGAATGAATAGCAAAGTACTCTCTTACACAAAGGGTAAATCTCCTCTCCTTAAGTCACAACTGTGGCACATTCCCCATACACCAATATGTTGACAATATATTTATTAAATCAATAATAATTTTTTGGCATGGAAATACAAGGAGCAGCTCTAAAATGCTGTGGGTATTAGGTTAAACTCACGAAGAACAAAAATATATTCAGATACTGCAGGCTGTGAGTACTAAATTGTTTATTAAATGAGAGGAGCTCTCTGAAAGAAATCAGCAATGAGAAATAAAATATTTGGACCATTCCCTGGTCCAGCCTGACCTTTTGAAGCACTTGCCATTCCCAAGCAGCCCTTGACCAAAGATTAGCTGGTTATTGATAACACCTGCGGCGCAAACAGAGCTGTTGAGACCCCACCATGCTGTGGGCTATCTCCAGCCCCTGGCACCACTTCTCCACCAAGGCTGTGCTGCTCTGACCTCAGTCCCATTTACATCTGTGGCTTCCTAAAATATCCCACACATCATGTGAGCATAATGCGATGGGGTTACAAGGGAAATAGGGGGGGCTGGCGTTTAGATGGGTTTACACCTGCTCCATAAGCCCTTCCATGCTTAGCGTGGGCATCCAAGATCAGCCACAGCTCAGTATTTCCATGGTTTATTTTCAAAGACCGTTGTCAAAAACCCCTCAATCTTCAACCTGGCTCCTCATCCCCTTTGAAAGAGCTCAGCTTTGAGCTGTTTATGGTAGGGTGAACAGGAGCCCAGTTTTTATAGGAAGAACTAGGATTTGGCCTGGCAAACCATGGACTGAGGAGAAGACAGGGTTCTTTCCTCCTAAGGCATTGGGAATAGAATGACTTACAATAAAATGGAGGTTGGTATGAGAATGAATGTGTACTCCAGAATACAGAAAGGTGACCAGCCGTCACTGTATTTTTACAGCATCTGCTCTGATTCCTGTCAGGGCCCTGCCATTTCACTTTCACTGAGAACCAGAGTTCAGAGAACAGAGAACCATGCAAAGAGTTTAGGAATCTCTTTTTAAATTTTCACCAAACCTTTGCTATAATCCATAGTTATACACAGCTGAGCTGAGAGGGAATCATTTGTAAACACTCAGGTGTAAAATCGACCAAAAATGGGCACTTCGGAGAACATTGTGGGAATGTTCAGGATGGACTGGCAGCCAGAGTAGAGCAGACACTTCACACCAACTGAAAACCTGCTTGGGGAGGTTTGTCTGCCCTTTGCGGGGCAGGTACTGAAAGGAAGAAACTCCACTAGTCAGAGTGGGAGTGCTCCATGAATGAGCATTTCTGTAAATGAGAATATTTTTAATTAATTGTCCACACCAGCTTCTAAACTATGAGCTTAGCCACTGGGTACTTACATCAATAGTCATGTTATTTTGACTTTGACTACTGTATTTATACTGACTACCCCAAAATAAAATACTCAGATCATTTTTCCAAACAGCTTTGTAGAAACATCATTTATTCTGACCGTTCCATTCTTAAAATCCTGTTTTTCAAACTATCATAGCCCCTAGAGCCAGTATCTCAATGGAGATGTTGGAAAAACACCTGCAAAAATTTTTTAGTGTTATAATAACTGTATTTTCTGGTTTTTAGCAGTCCACAATTAGCAGCACATTTTCACTGGAGGTGTCTCCTGTTGAGAAAACATTTTTTTCCTGAGAAATATTAAGCAGAGGAACAAGAGACAGGAATTCATGTCTCCCAGTTTTTGCTTGCATCTCTCTACAAGAAGAAAAATCCATGGGATAAATATTCAATTTCAAAGCCATGTAACTGCACTTGGAAAAGTGGCCTTGGCCAAGATGTGCTGCTAGAATAAGGTAATAACTTTTGCTAAAGTAAAGAGTACTTTCAAATTAGGTGGGCTTGGCTGGCTGGTGGTTTTTATAAAACTAATTTGTGATGTTTAAAGATACTCTTGAGTATGGGACAACAGGAAGCATCTGTCCCAAATATACAGCTTTTCCATACATTGCATATAAAAGTCAGATGGAAAATTATGTCACTCTTAAAGACAAGACTAAGTGTAACACCTCCACCTATCCTGCCCACTCACCATTCCTGTTCAAATGCCAGTTGTGTAGCTTGCCAAATTTTTACTTAAGCTCCACAGTTTTTAAAAAACCATGTCAGTGTGCAGTTCTAACTCTCCTATCTTGATTTGACTGGTTACAAGCAAGTTAAAAAAAGAAAAAACAAAAACACCAGTAGTTACACGATGTGCAGCATTGTAACTGTGATGTGCTTTTGGATTAACAACTCTCACCAGTGAGTTATCCCTACAATCAGGGAGAGAGCTGTGCATTCTGGCTCTGACGGCAGACACAGCAGGTACCCAGGGCAGACTGGAAGGGCAAGGCACACCCACAGAAATACAAAAGGTGCCATCATCTCTGAAAGAAGTCAAAGTGTAATACCCTGCAGTCCTTCATTTCCCCAAAAGCGTCCTTGGCAGTGTTGCAGCTTCTTCTCAGCTCTTGTTGTTGGCTGGCAGTTTCCAAATGCTCTTCTGCCTCCCATGGATCTGACAGAAGTGTCAGCAGCCCTGGATGCAGTAGGTGGAGCAGCTGTGCAGCATTTTGATGGCCACCACAAATGGTGGTGTATTAGATGTGTTAGAAACAGCAAAGATTTCAGGTCAGCAGCCTGACTTCCAACCTTCCACAGGAAGGGTGGATGAGTTGAAGCAATAGGTGTTTCTTGGCCTACTTTAGCTCTGTGTCCCCCCGCTTTTGTCACACCCAGGAGTGACTCAGGGAATGTAGTACACAAACACTAACAGGCACTCAGCTGGCATCATTTGTTTAATAAAGTCTTTTCTGGTTTTAAAAAAGTTTACAAGACAGATGTGTTCCACATGATAAACAACTAGAGGTTGATCTTCCGTTGTAATAACTTAATCCATGCAGAAAAACTGGACTGCCTAACCGGATGTTAGGCAGCAGCTAACAATTTACCAAAATATGAACATATCTGCACACTGCAATGGAAACAGGCAGCACATGACACCACAGAGTGAGAATCAATACACAAGCCTGCTCAGAGAATTTTCAGAATTCAAGTGTAAATTTAAGGAAAACCCCTGATTTATTCTTTAAATGGAGCTTATGTACTGAGAGTGAAATGTTCTGCTACAATCTGCCTACAGTCACCCTTTACTCAGCAGTCGTGTGAGAACACATACACAAAAATGTCACAAGTCCTTTTCACTACTGACACTACACATGAACAACTGAATCTGATAGCATTGCTTTGGTTGGTTCAATATAGAATGATAGGTTTCTAATGTCTCAGCTCTCCTTTCCCATTTTCCATCCTTTTCCAAAGTAACTGAAGAGCGTTGCTGAGGCAAGTGTTGGGTCTTTCTTCAAGAATTCAGTGTAGCTTTTGTGTAAGAAACTGTGGAAGGCAACAAAGAGGAACATTAGGTAGATCAGAAAAAAAACAGGATTCCTTCCAATCTCATACAGAAAAGAATCTTATCGTCACAGTATGAAAACTAATGCTAGGTTATCTGTATACCATATTTTAGCGGTGTTCAGCTCCTTAGAAATCCAAATGTTATTGGAAAGATTGGACTGACCAAAGCACTCCAGAAGGCCTGCAAACCCTCTAAAATGTTCTTATTTCAACACACAACCCAGAAACAGTAGGGGGAAAACCTTGTATGCAACCGAAGTAATCACCCAGTGTCTGGCCACCTGGGAAATACATGGATTTAAAAGAGAAATAAAAAGTAAGTAACTTTGTGAGCAATGAACAATGCTGAATTGTATAAAACACAGCCAAACTAAACGCTGGGGACAGGAAAATTAGAGAAAGGTTAAACTTTAACTTTGCACAGCTGTTAATAATTAAACCTCACAGCAAGCTCATGGATTCAGTGTGCAGACGAGGATAATAACACTTTCTTGAGAGCTTGGAAACATTTGAAAAGTCAAAATCAGCAATGTAGCTTTTCAGAGGCAGGAAGGGGGAAGGAAGATAATGAAAGCTGTGTCCTGAAGGCTTAAAGCTGACTGGAAGAGTATGATAAACACATATCTACATAGGCAGATAATCCATGACAAAGGATTCAGATCTATATTCAGCCTAATTCCATTCACTGATGTCTAGGCATGTCCTGCAAGTCAAGTGCCTGAAGGGAGAGATCTGCTGCTGAGGCAAGTTAGGCTCTCAATGCATGCCCCAATGTCCTTATTAGATGGTGGAGGTCTATCAAACAGCCTGTTATTAATTCATCCTGGGTGTTGGGGGTTAAGTTTGGTTTTGGTTTTATTTTCTTTCCCTATAGAATTTCCTCCCCCATTAAGTTGCTAAGAGACTAAATACTGATGCTTAAAGGGTATTTGACCCACACAAAAGAAGTGGTGAGGGCGGTAGATCACTTAGTTTGAGGGAGGGAAAGGCTATATGGGGCTCTGGGAGCTGAGGGTGCCCTCCTCCCGCTCTCCGCTTCAGAGAGGACAACTGCAGGTCAGGCAACTGCTCCCTGCGTGGAGTCCACTGTTAACGGAGGGTCTGGTCCGGAGAATTCTATCATCTGCTGGAGCGCCCAAGAACTCAGAGCTCCTCGCCTGCTCTGCTGGAGCTGGGTCAGACTCGTCCAACCGTCGTGGCTTCTTCAGCACTGCTCACTTTGCCTGTCGGGACACCCCACCCACCCCCGCCAGGACAACCCACCGTTTTCAGTCGTCAGCCCCGGAGTTTCCACTGTTTCGGCTTAGTGCTCTCAGGGTCCCAAGAGATCAGACTGCCCCAGGCTTGTGAGACAAAGCCCCTGGGGGTTCTTGATTCTTTTTATTATTATTATTGCTGTAGTTGTTGTTGTTTGTCCTGTTATGTTTACTAGTAAAGAACTGTTATTCCTTTCCCCATAGCTCTGACTGAAAAGCCTCTTCAATCTTCTAAATTATAATAACTTGGAGGGAAGGGATTGGAATTCCCCATTCCTAGAGAGGCCCCGCCTCTCCCTAGCAGATACCTGTCTTTCAAACCAAGACACTGGGAAAGAACAAACTGAGGAGGGGCAGGTAAGAACCATAAAAGGAAGCTGCTGTTCTGCCCTGTCTCCAAGCTTCTGAGCTGTTTTCCACCTCCAGTGCTGTATTTGGGCTCTTCCAGAGTGAGCTCCCTGCTAGGTGAGGAAAGACAAAAATACAACCCTGTGTCTCCATGAAGAACACAAGGCAGGATTCTGAGTTAAGTCACTGCTGTATTATCATATCAAACTTTCAGATTTCCTGAGTCAACATGGAAACAGTCATGACTGGGTTAGACTTGCAACTCCAGCCAAGCACACAGCTGGGAAGAGGTTTTCACACATCCCAACATTCTGGTGTGCAACTGCAGATGGGAGCAGAGGTTGCAAAATTTATAAAACCAGCAAGATTATAAAATTTCACCTTCCAGCATTTCTAATGCTACTCTCTGCATGTGCTGCTTCAGTGAAACAGGCAGGGGGTCAAGCATTACAGAGGAGAGGAGAAGCCAAACCTGTGGCCTGCCTTGGATAAGCTAAGGCTCTCTTTCTGAGGACACGTCTCCTTCTGCTCCGCTGCTAGCACTGGGGTCATCCTTGTTTCGGGGGACATTTCTTTCTCTGCTTGACTCAGACGGCTTGGTTCTGGTCTTCTCTTTTCTTTGCTGCTGTTTTTCAAGTTTTGTCAGCTATTCACAAAGTAAGGAAAAAATACATCATGTAATAAAACAACTTCAGAAGTCTGTTCCTAAAAAATTGTAAATGTAAGCATTTGTATAAAACTTGCAACTTGGATTCACACCACTGATACATGTATCAACAAAACAAAAAAGAAAGAAAAAAAAAGCTGAAGGCTGAGATTTTCAAAAATTTAGAAAAGGCAGTGAATTATCACTACAAGATAACATGATCACCCCAGCTTTAAGAGAAGTGATTTATTTATATCCCTCTAGAATAAGGAATACAAAAAATACATTTGGATTGACTAACCCAAATGTATTTTTACTAATTACATTACAAATTACTTATAAAGTTCTGACTACCAATTACAAACACAGACAATTGCTGAGACAAAATTAGATATTTCACTGTCACATCCAATGACATAAAACAGCTATTCATCAGCAATTATTTGGCTAATCTCTTCCTACTAATATCATATTAAACACTGAAGGATGGTTAAGTTATCTCTTCTTGCTGAAGCTGAAAGCACAAATATAAAAACCACACCATCTCTTAGCCTTAGTTCCCATGCTACAAACAAATCAACAGATTTTTGACAGCAAAAAAAGAATTCAATGAGCACGGAAGAGGAAAGAGAACAACAATTTAAACTGGCTCTTCCTCATCACACTTTGCATGATGGATATCTTGACCCCACCTCCTCTTGGAATTTCTATCAGCTGAAAATGGCTGGGACCAGGAGTGGGAGTTACATTCACTCTTTTCTGTATCTCTTCTGTCTCTTTCTTCTTCTAATTCCCTCTCCTCCAAGTTTTGAGCTACTTAAAATCAGACAGGTTTGGAGTTTGCAAAGTTGAATGGGTTAAGTCAATGCTTTGTGAAATGTTTTGTGTTAACTGGATGTTGCTCTAAATTTTTGCCAAAACTGTCTGATTTTCTGAAGGTTGCCAGTGAAATTTTTGTTCTTTTGACCTCTTCATAATGTCCTGTTGGAACTTCCCCCTCGTGTCTAACTCAGGGAACATGAAAAAAACCAAAGACCTTTTAAGAGGCTCATCAAGGGAGTTTTGAGCCTTACACTGCTAGACAAAGACCAGCATCCTTCCCTGTCTTCCACTCACGTTGTGGCCACCAGGAAGGTGCTGTCAGATGGGTAAAGCAGGCAGCCTTGAACTGTGAAGGCAAAACCCTTTAACAAGCCAATATTCCCCTAGAAAGATATGAAACCTTGCAGAATCCTGCATGCTTTGGTAATTCCTTGGTTATTTTATACCTACACACAGGGCAGCAGTTCTCACTCCAAAAACAGAGCTCCTGCTGCTGCTACTTATGCATGGCTTGGCCTAAGAACTCTTTGGGCTAAAACTGTGAGGGCACAGAAAGAAAGACTAGAAACAGAAGTAGATTATTCAGGGGCTAAACCATGACACAAGAAACCAGAACAGAATTTGAAGGTAAAAACAAAACCAACCTCAAACCAAGCTTTTTAAGGCAACACAGGGCACTTGTGTCTGCTCATTTCATAGCTGGAGGACATGTTGAGAAGGATGATGTGTGGGATAGTACAAAAAGCTTTACTAAAATGTAGAAAAACTAAATCCACCACCTTTCCTTTCTTTACTTGGCAGGTGACCTTATTGTAGAAGAGTATTAAATCAGTTGGACAGGATTTTCCCTTTTGAATCCATGTTGACTGTGCATTGTCCTTTAAATACCTTTCAGTAGCACCTAGCATGATCTTTTCCACCATTTTTCCAGGCACTGAGGTTAGATTAACAGTCTTGAAGTTTCCTGGTTCTTCCCTCCTGCCCTTTTTATAAACTGCAGTAACAATTTCATCAAGCTTAAGTGAAGCATTATACAAATAAGGTTGGTGTGGCCTTGCTGAAGCACAACAATCCCTCCCCCTTTTCTTTCAGCCTGGAAAAGCTGGCCACTGTTGTGTTTAGAGGATGAGGAAGCCTCAACACTGCATCTGGTTTTCAGCACAACTTGTGCTGTCCTCAGCAGAGCTAACTCACTCTCCTGTCCAATAGAGACTTAAATTTGGGATTGAAATTTGCTATTCCCTTGATTCTGACAGACAGGTACCTCTCCTCTTCCATCCAGTCACCCACATGCAAAAGCTCCCACATGGCAAGAAACTTCACTAAAGGAACGGGAGTGTCCAGACCTATTAAAAACATTGTTAATGAGTCATGATTAAACGACAGTTTTAATGAGGAGGAGGAATAAACTGTGAAAAGCTGTTCTGCATTGCACACATACAACCTTTCCCAGGACAGCAGGCAGCCATTAACAGGCCCAGGAGTTGAAGAAAACAATGCCATTATTTGACTGTTCAGAGGCTGCACAGGAAGGACAAGATCCTTGTGCCTAAGGGAAGCTGTACTGCTTCACAACAGGAATGCTACAAATTTGGAGATGATCCATCATCCCTTCCAGACACACCTTAGGGGTCACTTACTTGTTTAGGATCAAAAGTGGCTGCTGGGGATTCCAGTTCTATTGTTACAGGACCATCATTCTGGATGTGGACCTGCATGTAGGCACCAAACTTGCCATCTGAAAAGGGAAGAGACAACAAGTAGTCAGGGCCCTTGAGAGGATAACACACACCGAAGCTTTTACCAACTGTGATACCAAAAAGAAATAAAAAATACATAAAAGGGCAGCCAACTATTGAACTGCAAAAAGCTAAGAAAAAAAAAACACAGTGTATGTGCACTCAGGTATGTAGCTTGACATTCAGAGAGGATAAATACACAGCTAACTAAGAGAAACATGCTCAAAACAAACCAAGTCCACAGGTAATCAGGGATATAATACATGTAATACAGGTCCATAGTTCGAGTCAAGCAGTTCTCATTGGCAGGAGACGACATTTTAAAGGATGTAACAGCTCAGCCTAGGGATCCAATCCAACTGACCATCTGATGTTTTGAAGAAACTTTATATTTAGGCAAAAGGTAAGAAGATCTGGAGCTTATTCTGAAGCATTTGAAAATTGAATACTGTAGAACAGGGGACACTGGGGTGCAGCTCAGTCCCATTCTGCTACAGCTGTCCTGCTTGACACCTAGGCTGGTCTTTGAGAGTTACATCGATGTAACCTACACCCTGTGACCACAAGACCAAGTCAAAACTAGAACATCTTTAACAAAATAATAAACAAAGAATATTATTTTAAACTTTATTAGCGTGAGCACAACTTTTCAAATTGCTCTCTACAATCATCCCATCCCTCTGCTGTACTTCACTTACAAAAAGGGTGGGTCTTTTCCATTTACCATTCATGTGTATGGACCTAAAAAAAAAGTAAACTCCACAAGCCCTTTTTTCCAGAGGCTCATAAAGTGATCAAATAAATCCCCACCTTCACCAGAACACTCACAATACTCCCATGTCCTAAGCGCTTTCTATCTTGTTCTAAGCACCAAAACTACTGTCAAGGAACATCTTTCCGTAACAGCTCCCTCCCCTTCTCCTCACACATTTAAATTTCTAGTTGCTGCTCTTCATCTTTCCCCATTTTAAGACTTCTGGATTGATCAATTCATCTTGCAACATCTTCTGCAACAAAATAGGATCCTAGAAGTATTATTAAAGTGATGAGTTCATTCTGCTGGACACCCATCTCTCCAAATTCCTTGCCTTTAAAAGCCCAGCACGTATGCCTTCTTTGGATGGAAGATCTTCACTTAACATGAGTCAGAGAAGCCACATCTGAGCCATAAAGACTTGAAAAAGAGGTATCATTTACTTCCAGAATATTTTTGTACACATTTCAAGCCTTATGACCTAGAAATTTCACATTGGTTTTATATTTCTAAGCCTGTCTGCTTGGTAAGTAATTCTTAATTAACCTCATGTGAATACTGTTGCTCCAGATAAGAGCACTTACGCTGAAGTGACACTGACTAAGGGAATTAATCATGGAGAATAATTGTGCTTTCAATTTGTACGAAACCTTAATCTGTGTTAAACTCTTCCTATTGGAACAATCCTCTCATATTTACCTAGATATTAGTACTAAGGGAGTAAAACTTTTCACACTCCTTGCCATGTTAATCTTTACTATTCCAGAAGACTAAATACACATTCAATACAGAAAGCAAATGCCCTGAAACATAAGGAGGAGCCTTGGTAGGTCTGATATTTGGATATTAGCTTGCACACTAAGTGCTCAGGCCTGCAGTCACCAGCTCTGCTCCTCAGAGGGGAGTGAGATATTTGAGAACACAAGGAAGCACTGAAGCACAACAAGGACTTCTGATGCAGCTTATTATTTCCTAGACGTGAGTCCTTATGTGTTAAACTGCGCTTAATTAGGAACCATGGCTCTGAACCTTCTCCAAGATTTTGTCGAGTGTCTCACTGCTTTTGGTATAAAAGAATAGTTTGTGCCTCTGTCTGGGGAACACTTGCCACTCTGAGCTCTTGGCTGGCAAGCTCCAGGTAGACAGCAAACGGAGAGGAGGTGCCTGCCCCGCACCTACAACTTCCACCAGCCAAATTCTTTACTGAACACAAACAGAAACCAGAAAACACGAGGCCCTTAGGAGCTAGGACAAGACCTTTATTGATCTGTTGTTGCCTCAGCTACACAAATTCCACTTTCAGTGATTAAATTCCTCCTCTGATTTGTAAGATCAAAAGGAAGGGCATCTACAGCAATCCAGAGAATCAAACTCTGATCTCCCAATAACTACAACTGTTGTGTGTGTGCGCCTGTGTGTATGTAGGGGCAATGTGAGTACAGATTTTCCAGAGAGCAAAAAAGCAAAAACAACAAAACACTGGCAAAACAATTGGCACAGCAGAATCTTCAACCTAAGAGAATCTTAACAGACTTGGATGCAGCACCCCATAACTGGCACAGTTTAATAAGAAAGCAAAATCATAAACTGACAGATAGTTCCAATGCTGCCAGCAGTTTTAAATGCATGTGTTATCTGACACAATAGCACTCTTAGGTTTCCAAATCTGTGCTTTTATCATGGAAAAAAAATGCAGAAGTGAAAGCTCATTTTGCAGAAAGCACTGGCAAAAACATGCCAAAATAAGGGCACTTTATATGAATTTCAAGTACACAACTGCTATTCACTGAGAGAAAGAATTCAAAAAGCTGCTGTCAAAATACAAACTGAATGAAGGGCTATCAAAAATGCATTCCTTATCAGGAACAAATATTGGAAGAACATACCAAGCTAGAAAAGCTTGGAAAATGGACATTTGTGGATATGTGGACATGCGTGCATTTCACTGTGCCTCCTTGGAAAGCACTGGAAAAATTACCCTAACTTAGAGTCAATATGAAAACTAGCCTCTAAATCTTTCCCCAGCTATCAGTTTTCTGTCTTTTTTTACTCGTTTCCTCATAAGGAAAGTAAGGCCAACCATTATCTATTAACAGACGCCATTTAAAAAACAGTCTTTTCTAGTAACTTGTCTTCTGCTAAGTGTAGCAAAAAGTCATATCTGAATATGAAAATGGACAGAGAGCACTCAGAAAGCCAAAAAGAAAAGACTGAGTGTGGACAGAGCACAAATGAACAGGGAAGCTGTAGTAATGCACCCCCACACCCAAGCAGGAGTTTCTATATAAGGAAAAAAGTTTTGGTTTACCTTTGAACATGTAAGGAAGTTAAACTAGAATTTTCCATAGCCTTCTCATTGTAATTGGCCCAGAGCCAGCACAGGAGCACTCATTGGGCTTTGGAAATGTACCTCAAAGCCTGTTGCAAATTTCATTGGGCAAGGTGCCAAAAAGCCCACCTGGACCATCAAGTACAAAAAAAGATTGCACAGAGGGCCTCAATTGCTTTTTTGGACTGCCTTAGCAGTGTGAGAGTGCTCTCTGCACTGTGTTCAACTTATATTTCTTTGTTCTATAATGTTTGCTATTTTTGTCATTATTAAAACCTTTTGTTTTACAAAGCACGTCCAGAGAAGTTGTCTCGCTATTATTAAGCCATTTCTCTGTGAGGGATGGCCCCTCAGAGGTAACAGATCTTCGTGGGGCTTATCACATCTGACCCCATGCAAGATTCCATCAGGAAGCCAGGCATTTTCTGGTAGAGAGAAAACTGTTCCACACATGACAGAGAGGTGAGGAAAGAGAGTCAAAATCAAAAGCTGTTCTTAAGTAGCACATTACACCTCCCATTGTCACAATTCCATTTAAAAGGATGTGGAAGTGACAGATGGAACTGTGTTGTCCATCATATACTGGTGACACCTCCAAGCCTCAGAAAATC
The DNA here is from genome assembly GCF_015227805.2 of Hirundo rustica. Lineage (NCBI taxonomy): Eukaryota > Metazoa > Chordata > Aves > Passeriformes > Hirundinidae > Hirundo > Hirundo rustica. Next base: position 13,622,365 of record NC_053452.1, on the reverse strand, counting down.
AGAAAAAATACTTCTCAGAAATAATGCTTCTCTTGGTTTAATCTATCTATACAGCACAAAACATCCACCCTTTGAGGGACCCTGACCTCATAGCTTGTCCTCATGGCTGCAGCCTGTCTGGGCTGCCAAAAGGAGTACAAGAACATCTACATGTCACCTAGACGAAGGCCAGGAAATGGCTTGGCTAGAGGAAGACTGGAGTGATCACCCTGACAGGCTCTAGTGAAAGTTATTAACATCCCTTCAGCTACAGAAAATCACAGAATAAAGAAAGCAAGAACCTTGCCAACCTTCTGTCCTTACCTTTAATAAGCTCTGGTTTGTAGGCTTTTCTTAGCTGTTCTAGGAAGTTGTTATAAAAAGACTCTGCCTGCTCCGTGGGCATTGCCATGTGATAGTCAGGCTTGTTTCCCTTCAGGATGCACTGGAGAGTAAATTGGCTCACACACAACACTTCATACTGTTTATCCATCACACTTTTGGACCAGTGCTTCCCACTTTCATCTTCAAAGACTCGCAAGTTCAAGATCTTTCGAACCCTGGGAGGAGGAGAAGATAATTCCTAAATTGTCCTGCGTAAGATTAACAGGTACCATACAGAATGAGCTAACAGATGCATATTCAATCTGCCTCCACATAACCTGCATTCCCAGCCATGGGAATCTCATCACATTAGGCACAGCCTTAACCAAGACAGCCCTTATACGGCTACACAACAGTGTCAGGTCATGAATCCACACCATCATTTTAGAGTGTGGTACCAGGACAGAATAACTGCATGTTACACAGTGACATAAGGATGGCACGGGAAAGCTCACTCTTTACTATCTGCTTTTATGTGTCACAACATTATTTAATGTGTGAACAACTTTGGGAATTTTGATCCTCCCCCCGCACCAGGAAATCACACTTAGTAGGAAATAAGATCATTCTAAACTGTGTTTAAAACTGTGGGGTTTTGTTTCTAATCAAGATTCACATAGATTCCTCCTGCTTTGTCACTTCCTAGCACTGTTCCCAAACCAGGCCCCACAAGCCAAATGATGACAACATTTTTTCATCAGGACGAAAGGAGATATCCAAGGAGCAGTACAGAACTGCAGCTGGCAGCAAAGTGTTTTGAATTTTGGGCCAATTTTTTAGAGACAGGGGACAGAACTGACTGGCGCAAGACAACAAGGGGACCTTCACAAGTGGATCCTGAAAAGCAGCAGGCAGCTGCAACCCAGTGCATGTCAGGACTTTGACTGGTAACAGGACTGCATCCAAGCCACTCTTCTGTCTTTGGTTTTTTTCTGGCTTCTCCATACCTGCAGCATCAAGGGAGCCTATCAAGTGCAAAGGGTTTCAACTGCAGTCATCAGCCAGGTATTTTGCACTGCGCCAGAGATGAGGCAGTCAGTCCAAGACAAAGCTAAGACTTTGTTATGGTCTAGCTTCAGGGCTTTGCCATCACTAAGGCACAGTCACAAGAACATCCTTGCCAATTTCTGTGTGTCAACAGCAAACAGAATTAACTCCTGAATGAAGTGGATTGTTGAAAGCATCCACTGTAAGGCCCCAGCAGAAGGTTTGAATCATCATCACTGCTCTGTTTTCTTCATAGATATGTTAGTTGTTTCATTTACAGGATTACTAAAGTTTCCTTTAATAGGACCTGAAAAGCCTGGTTAAGCTGCTTTCTGTCACTCCTTCTGCCCAGATGCTCCTGCCCTTCCTGTGTCAGCCATCCCAACAACCTGGTGCTGAGAGCACAGTAGCTACAGATCTCCTGCCTGCAAAATTCAGAAGCAGCTTCCACATCTATCAAGGGAGGGATGGGAAGTGATGGCAAAGCAGATGTTACACACTAAGGGAGGTAAACAGTAAGGCAAATGAGCATGTGAGAATAAAAACCCCTTCCGTCTTAACATCAGTCAGCTCTACAACATGTTTCTTTTTTGCCTTTGCAAGGACTGAGGTCAGCCCTAGAGAAATAACCAGTCCAAAAAGACAGAAGTCCCTGGAGAGCTCTCTCTTGCACATTTGCTGGCTGAATCCCACTATTCTGTGGCCATGGAACAGATGGCCAGAGCCAGGCCTCCAGGCTGCCAAAACTGATTCCTGTTTGCAGACAAGCAACTGACAAGACTATAGTGCCTTTAGGAAGAACAAAACCCATGGTGCAAGCTAAAAGGAGAGTTTGAGGATTCTCATAAATCACATCCTTGAAGGACGGATTTTTTCAGACTCAAAAAGGACAGAAACCTAAAAAAAGTACACTCTTGATTAAAAAAACACAGCAGAAAATGGGAGCAGATTTTTCTCAATGGAACATGAAGAGAAAACTCTAAGAAACCTGTATTCACGATAAAATCTGAAGAGAAGCTAACAGGCAAATCTGGATTTCCCAATAGGTATAGCTGATTTGTTTGGCTACTGCACCAGTATCAGCAATGCACAAATGGAAGAGTACAAGGCAAAAGGAAGGGGAGTGACTTACATGTGCTCCAGTTCTCTTTGTGTATCTTCCAAAGAAATGCCCAGCAGCACACAGAGGCCTCGTCCTATTGAACTGATTTGTTCACCACCCACTGGAGAAAGGAGAAAGAGAAAAGAAAATAAGGCTAAATGCACTGTCTCGTTTTATGGCACAATTAGTTTCAGCTGTCCAACCACTAAAAAAACACCAACATTCTAAACCCTGTTTCCCCTGTCTTAAGTTTGTAGATTTGCAAGATCACATGGAAACATTCTTTCAAAAGTAAGTAACTGGGTTACTTACTCCAGCATTTAAAAATACCGTATAAAGGTTTTTATACCACAGTTGGATCAGTTGTTCTAAACAGAAAGGTAGTAAAACTCTCCCCAGTCCCTGAAAAGTTATCCACCTGGTTGATGCCACGAAGTGCACTCAATTTCTCTACTCCACCACTCCCTTCACACTTTGAATTTTTTTAACAGGTGATTTCTACCTGATAAGAGTCCTCATAGATTTTTTGAAGCATGACTTTCAACAGCCTGCAAATTCCACGCTCATAATTGGGAAAACAACCCCTTAAATGACATTTACAATAAAACACAAACTATCATACATCTGTTGTGTCTTCCTAAGAAATGTCTTAAATTATCTTAATTAAGTTAACGTGGTTGGCACTGAGATGACTGTAGTAAGAATAAATACGGTCTTCAAACTGAGATAAGCACCAGTTACCCAGCTGTTAAAACTGCATCCAGGCTCACGACTGAGACAAAAAGCTCCAAACATCCCACAAAATGAAAAGAGATCAGGCCACCAGTAAAAGCTGAAAGTGTCTGTGCACTAGTCGCTCTATCAGGGTATGAGTCCTCCAGTCCAGAAATATATTCTGCTAAATACATCACTGTCTCCCAAACTCTTCAACAGCCAGAAACAACAGTTTAAATTCTCTCCAGAAAAGTGGAGACAGTGCCACTGACACACAAAAGCAGCGCAAAAAGATGATCCAGGCTGCACTATCAACGTGCCTGCGATGCACTGAGGTGGCTATGACTGTAGTGCCAGGGCATGCAAGCCACGGAAGAGGGACACTGGAATGGCACTGCAGCCACACGCACAGCAAATGCACGGCCGTGACCGAGGCAGCCCCACTAACACAGCACCAAGGGCGGTGTCACAGCACCGAGCCTGCTAGAGCCCAAGAAGAGTTTGGACAATGCTCTCCGGCACATGGTATGACTCTTGGGGATGTCCTGTGCAGGGCTAAGAATCGGACTCCAAGATCCTTTTGGGTCCCTTCCAACTAGGAATACTCCGTGATTCCGTGAACACAAGCGAAGCAAGATGACTGTGACTGTGCTGCCCACACAAAGGCGCTCCGAAGAGGCGACGGCAGCGCGACTGCCAGCCCACGCCTGCCAGGCAAGTCTGCACACAGAGCTCCACACACCCTCCACACACATGCACCCCACGGGGGCCGAGCCCCAGGGGAGCCGCAAGCGAGCGGACCTACACCAACCCCACGCAGGGGGACAAGGGGAGGGGAACGCCCGCACACACCCACACACATACACAGATACACACGCAGCCGCCTCCGGCCCCCGCAGCTCCACGGTCGGGACACACTGACCTGTGACGCTGGCCTGGGCCACCCGCTGCACGATCGCCTTCATGGCGCAGCGCAGCGTGGCCAGCGCCGAGCGGAGACAGCTGCGGCGCCCGGCAGCGGCGGCCGCTCCCCCGCGCCCCGCACGCAGCGCCTCCCGGCGCACGGGAGGTGCCGCGGCAGCCCTGGCACCGCCGCTATAGGGAATTCTATAGGAGAGCGACAGATGCGCAGGGGAGAGGCGTGCCCAGGTGTTCGGCCTTCCTCTTATTGCCCATAGGGATCTGGGGGGGTGCCTACGAAAAGGAGAATATGCACGCAAGCGGAGCAGCATCTGCTACAGAAGAGCTATAGGGACACAGCAGGATGCCCATAAAAATTAGTGGCCGGGATGAGCACTCAGGAAAAGGAGGTGGTGGCTGTAAGGACCTGAAGAGTCCATGTGGAAAGGTGGGTCTGCAGGTGCATGGGCTGTGTAGGACTTGGGTTGTAAAAACTTCCACAAAATCAAAGGTGTGGGTGGACTGGAAGGGCAGGGACACTTTGCACTAGGCCAGGTTGCTCAAGGTCTTACCCAAAACCTGGCCTTGAACACTTCCACAGCTGGGGCATCCAAACCCTCCCCGGGCAAGGTGTTCCAGCACCTCACCACTCTCACAGTCAAGAATTTCTTCCTAATATCTAAACTAAATTTCCCCTCTTTTTATTCGTACCAATTCCCCCTTGTCGTATCACCACAGCTCCTGACGAAGAGTCCCTCTCCCTACAGCATCTCTGCAGGGCCCCCTTCAGAATTTGGAAGGATCTGGAAGCTGAGTTGTCTGGGCAGAGGAGATGGGAGACAGATTTCCATACAGCAAGATGGCAAACCTTAGAGAGCCATGTAGGGCAGGGCAAGATATGTCCTAAAAGGGCTGTAGGGAGAATCCCAATAGAAACAGGGAAGGTGATGTCCCATAAAGACTAGGGAAAACCCTATAGAATGAACACTGGTTCTGCCCACAGAGCTGAGGAACAGTACCCTACAAAGAGACATAGCATGTGCAAAATCAGGAAAACCTCTAAAGAAACAAGAGCCTGGAGCAGAATATTCAGTAAATTTTTAGCTCACAGAAACACTTCAGCACTTGTCACTCATCTCTTGAGAGCTTTTATTTGAAGGACCATTAAGAACTCTCATACCCAAAACATTAAACTTTCCTTCCCATTTACTAATCGTTCCCAAAGTATCCCTTTCAGAGCTGCCCAGCTGGGGAGCAATCTCAAGTACATCCTGGATCACCTGGGTACATCCTGCACACCAACTGGCAAAGCAACTTCAGCCCAGCTGGGCAGAGCTGCTGTTCAGCAATGCAAGCAACAGCTTTCCAGTAGTGGTCTGGTGCCAGGAACTGGGACGATGTTCTCAGAGGTCCAGCATGTTCTGAACAGCTCACTTTTCGGAAGGAGGCTCATCATTTGGAACAAAGAATGATACTGCACGCCTAAGCAGTCGAGTAAGAGGAGGCTGAACCTCTTTGTATGTTATTTCTGTTGTCACTGTCAATCCAAAAGGATATTCCTTAGTGTGTACTTCCTTGTGGGTCCCTTGATTTGTCTCAGGATCACTTTCATTCTCTAAGGAATAGAAAAGATGGTAAGGGGGGAGGAGACAAAAAAGAACACAGCAATAAAAATGTCTTATCCCTTTATCATGACAGCTACATGGACATTCGGTATTCTTCTTCCTTTTCCTTGCATCCTGAGGACCAGATAGAAAAGATCTATCTGTAGCCAGATAGATAATGTCTGTTAACTGTAGCCAGAAAATGTGATTTACTAGGGTGGGGCACCTGCACTGGTACTGGACAGTTATCAATAGTAGAGCAGCAGTAACAACAGGCTTCCCAAGCTATCCACATTAAAGCTAACCCGAGCAGCCCAGTGCAAACATCTATTAATTCTGCCTGACCACCCTCTGAGTAAAGAAATGCTTCCTAATGTCCAGCCTAATCCTCCCCAAAACAGCTTTGAACCATTCCCACAGCACAAAAAAAAAAAAAAGCAACAGGCTGGGAAGAGTCTAGTCTCCGTTCCTGTGACTTGAGATAAAGCACAGGAAGAGTCTCCCATCAACACGGGATATATCTTCCTTCAGGAGGGACTGCCAGGGATGGGCCGGGCAGACACCCGGGTCACTCAGCCAGCCCGAGCGGAGGTTGCACTCCGGCAACCGCACAGCCCGAAGTGCCCCAGGGGAGGGCGGGTAACACCCAGCGTTACCTTCCCCGGCCTGGGAAAGCGGTGGGACCGGGACTGGGGGGGATCCCGGCGCTTACACTTGGCAGCCAGGAGAGCCCAGGACCCGTCTGCGGCCGGGCTCTCCCTCATGCAAGTCCCGCCTCCCGAGCAAGCCCCGCCCCGGACACGACGCGCGCCGGCCCGGGTCTCCCTCAGCGAAACCACGGTCGCGTCAGTCCTTCCCCGGCCCCCTGAGGTGACCGCAGACCCCGCTGCCGGTACCAGTGCCGGCTTTGTCCAGGCGGCTGTAGTAGATGAGGGCGCCCAGCGTGGTCCAGCCGCCCAGCGAGTAGAGCAGCGCGGCCCTGGCGTTCCACACAGCCGCGCGTGCTGACTTCATCACCGCCCGCGCGGACACCTGGGACGCCCGGACCCAACGGAGCACGCGCGGGGGGCGTGGCCGGGCCATAAGGGAAAAAAAAGGCGCCAAGTACCGCCCATCGCACCAAGAGAGGGATTTGGGGCTGACACAAAGGAGCAGTGCTCCTACCGGGTTTTATTTTTCATTAGAACAGCCCCCTGCTTGCTGAGATATCTCTTAAGAACATTAAAAGTTAAGCTAAAGGCTGTCAAAATCTCGGTTGGCTATAACACCTTTCAACTCTAATTACAATGTGTGGAAAATGTAGACTAAACAGAATATAGACAAACAGGAATACAAATAAATTAGAAGAGAGAAGCAAAAAACTCTCCCTGAACGTTTATTTTGTGTAACAGTTAAAACCCCTAGATTAAAAGAGAGAAAAGGAGATGTAAATAAATTGCTCCACTTCTGTCATCAGCACGATCCATGTGAATCCTCTGCTCCTGCTGCTCAGTTTGATTAGTCACGATGCACTTGTAACTGCCAGCTTTTTAAGGTGGTCCATGAATACCTGGAGACTCACATCATCTGTCAGGATTGGAGCTCCCGATTCCTGCAGAAAAAATAAATAATGAGCCTAAAATACTATTGCCAACACTGGACGAACTGAAAGCAAATCACATGTCAGCACTCTGAACTAATTGCCTGCTAAAACAACCACCTTTTTCTCCTGCAAAAGACAGATGTTACTCTTGGTGTTGCAACAGCACCGACATTGTCCTCTCCTACAATCTGAACTGCTGCAGAGAATTCTCTTCTTCCTCAAGCACTAGGAATTTTGCTGCCCAAACCTCTATACAAAAAGGTAAGCAAAGAGGATATAAAAGTCTAGTATTCTCGGCTAAATTAGATCTATATGTATCCTTATGCTAGTTACTTTTTCCAGAATACTGGAAATGCATGACATCCAGGCTTGGAAACTCCATTCTGATCATCCACTGCTGCCCACCAGTGCTGCCCATCTTAACAACAGCCATGATAAAGAACCAAAGACAAATGTAATGCAGTTTGTGGCCACTTGGTGAGATAGCATGGCTTCTGCACACACAAATATGTCCATGCATATTTTACAGCATTCCCAAACAAGAGCAGCTCCTCCATTGCTTACCTGGCCCCAGGCATAGAGGTTATTGTGAGTCTGAGAAGGATTCACTTTAGACAAGAGGAACCGGGCCTATAAAGACAAAAGAGGAGGAGTTTGGTAAAATGAGAGACCTGTCTGCTCCCTCAGGCTTCATCTCACCTTAGATGCATGACCAGCAATGTTTCTCTGCTTTTGCAAGGTACTAATTTAACTTAAGCAGGTTTCAAGTCCAGAAATCCCTGCTCCACAGAGACTGGCTTGTATCCCAGGGGGACTGAGTGCCCTGCTACAGCAGGATATGCTCATCTGGCAGGGCAGCTCTGATTCCATGGGACAGGAATCCATGGCACAGGAAACACCAGCACTGTTTTCCCCATGCCACATCTGCTCTTCAGAAAAGGGCTCAGTGCAACACCAGTGTAACAGGGTCACATCAAAAATCAACACCAAATCTTTGGTTTGGAGCATCAGTTCCTGTCTCTTCACTGCTACAAACAAGCACAGCACACTGCAATTCCAGGAAGAGCAAAAATAAGAACAATTTTATATCCTCATTCAGTGTTTGAGAATTAAGAAACAGATGGTCAATCATTCAGCATTACTATCCTAGCAAGCTAACTATAGGCACATAACCAAATCATCTATTTCCCACCTTTATACTGGGGAATAAAAACATATTTAAATTGGCTTTTCCATTTTTTCTGACCCTTAGATTTCATAAGCATATCCAGCAAGTGATTAGCTTATTAAAAGACAGAGTTGTAGTAAAAGGTAATGAGAAAATATGCAAGCTCTCTAGTTTGAAGAGCTAAATTGTATTTGACTACCAGAACCATCCTTTCAGAAAAGTAGAATGAGCCATTTGCTCTAGGCAACAACAGAAAGAATTCCTCCAGAAACTTCCTTACCTGACTGCCCCCATGCTCAGTGTGGATGTACCGTGGCATTGGGAATCTGGTCTGCAAGATTTCCTGGGCATCATCCAGTGGGGCTTGCAGGAGGTGCTTAAAGTTTTCATATTCAGGCATGTCTTGGTATCCAGCTTTCTGCCACTGTGCAATAGTCTATTGATGGGACAGGGAGGAAATGAAAATGGAGCAGAGATATCTACAAGCCTCCCCTTGTTACCCTGCTACATATGCTTCTGCTTAGGGGGCAAACACACATCTTCACTACTCTGGCTACAGCATTACTTTCTGTCCCTGAATTTAAGCACAGGCACCCAATGCAAAAGCTGGCAGCAATCTGTGCAGTGCCAGAGCAATTTTTTGAAAATCTTCCATGTGTTTCAGCATGTGCCAACACAGAAATGAAGAATTTATACATCACTGGTATTTTTAATATGACTTGGCCTTACAGTATTTTCAAGGTATCCATCTCATGTACCATATTATGCAGCAATACCTCTATACATACATACATACATACAACAAGGCAGACACTCAGCTCTTCCCTTGTCTGAATTTTAACCAGTTGCTGAGTGTCTTGCTCTGCAACAGAAGATAGAAACTCTTTAAGGTAACTCCAGAAGATTTTTAGAAAGGGCCAGTATCTAAGCACTTCCCTCAGTCATGACAGAAGGAATATAGCAGATGCTTTCAAAAACATCCACTATTTAAATGCAAAAACTGGAGAACTGCCTGATTTCTTAAAGAGCCGCAGTACTTAAGGATGAAAACCCAGCAAGCAAAGACTGTCACTCCTCTGAAAATACTTGCAGCTCTGTAAAGATATGTATCATCTTGTAACTCTGCCCAGCTTCATTTCCAGTTTCTCTGGCTTTTTCCAGGCATGGTAAGGGACTACCTTCATGGTCAAGCTAACACAACAGCTGCTACTCAGTGCAGTAGATATCCTTTGTGATTCCAGTATTATTTTTACTCTGACAGTGGTTGGAATTATATTCCAACAGGCAGCACGTATATGACATGGTCATTATGCTGTGTGGGCTTTTTAAGTTAGTTTGTTAGTATTTCGTACTACCAGTTAGTATTTCATACTACCATACTACCAGGAGGGAAGGACCACAAACAGAGGAAGAGAACGTGTTTTACCATACCTCACCAAGGTAGATGACTATCTGGAAGAAAGTATCCATCAGCAGGATTTTGTCAGGAAGAATACTGCTGCTGTCCAAAAGCACTGGCTGGGGAAAATAAAGAACAAAGGCAGACACCCCTAAGCCCTCAGATCTCAGGGTGCCAGAGAGCAATTCCTGTGCCCATACAAGTGCAATTTGATATGATCTTGAACAAAAGTATCTTGTCCTTTAATATTTTTTTTTTAAAATCTATAGCGACCTTTTGGATGAAATAGTATTACTTCAACTGAGTACTCATCATTTTGGGTTGATTCACCTCTTCCTGGAAAACACAGACTCACCTCAGGAGGCCCATGGAAAGAATAAGCATAAAGGATGGGCTGGATCATAATGAGGGACTGGGTCAGATCCTGCCTGGCAAAGTGGTGCCGGTAATAGGAAGATTCATCTGGACTGTTATTGAAGACCTGCAGGAATGGGGAGCGTCGCAGGTGGAAGATGAACTGCACCAGAAAGAGGAGTGAGACAAGAAATGTCAGCCAAAGTTGCCAAAAACTTCTCGACCCAAGTCCAGTATTTTTGAACAGCAAATTCTTGGAGAAAAGTCCACTTCTAAACAATTCCTCAGACTTCCTCCCTTATTAGTCTCTTGCAGCACTGAACTAAAGGACCATTCTATTACATTAAAAAGCACCTGTTCCTCCCCTCCTGAATCTGAGAAATAGTACAAGATGTTTTATCATCATTCCCACTTATCCCTGCACACTTTTCCTATAGCTGTGGGAAGTGACATTCTTACCTGAGGATACAAAGAAAATGATTCTGACAGCCTAAAAGAGTTGGGGTCATCTTTGTTGTATTGTCCAAATTTCTGACACTGTTGGAAGCAAAATGGATACTTTGGTTATCTCTCTCTCTTCTTCTATTTTTTTCCTTTTTTAAAAATAGAATTTACATCTCTTTTTCTACAAATTGTTCTTCTGTTAATTTTTAAACCATCAAGGCATGAACCTGACAAGAACAAGTACTACAGCATTTACATTTTTCTTAAAGTCAGTGGTTTCTCTGTCTTACTGGAATGAGAATGAAGATTCAATCTATTTTGATATATATATTAATAAAGTAGAGATTTGAAATTATCCAAGAATGAAAGAAATTATGCCTCTTCAGCACTACGCATTTTTTTCCATTAATTCAGGGCTCTTACACCTAAACTGTTCTGTACACTATGGAACACTTCTTGCAGAACAGCAGCAGACCAGTATTTCACCTTTTCACTGAAAATGAGTATCAGTGGTTTTAGAAATTAAACTCTGAATGATCCCACAGTCATTTCAGCACACGGCTTGACCTTTTTTGTGACTGTGCTCCAATCTCTATTTGACTGGCCCTGGTTTTAGGGTCTGATGTGCCATACTGTGTTAGGACCAACCCCACATGGGTGTTTGGACAAGACCAGCACTGATTTAGGCAATTTGGGCTTGTGAAATTCAAAGCAAGAGACAGTAGGAGGTCGCAGAATTAATTCAGATTGCTATCCTGAAGTTGGACTATGTATGCAGTTTTGGGCTCTCCAGTGCAAGACATGGATATACCAGATTAGGTGTAGCAGAGGCCACCAAGTTAGTCAGGGGTCAGGGACTGGAGCATCTTATGAAGAAAATTATTCTGAAGAAGCTGGGTTTGTTCAGCTTGGTGAAGAGTGGGATCAGGGAGTCAACTTGCCATCTACTGACTGGTAACTGGGGAAATGGAAATTCTGATTGAGAGATAGAGGCAGGGGAGAGGGAAAAAAAAAAAAAAAAACCAACCAAAACAACCAGTGACTGTGATCAGACACTGGAACAGGCTGTGAAGAGAAGCATAAGAAATCCCATCTTTGGAGATCTTCAAGATGCAACTGTACAAGACTTGGAGCAAGCTGCTCTAACTTCAAAGCTGGTCTTACTTTTTAAGCAGGAGTGGTGAACCATCACCATCCTGCCTGCATTATTCTGTGTTTTACTATCTCTTATTCAATCTCAGGTTTAACCCTTTCAGCATGATGGGATGTTCACGTACCCTATCCTAAATTTGCTGGTCACACTGGGTTCTGAGTTATTCCATGCTACAGCTATGTGACCATGATCTGAGCACAAAGCAAGTCAATCTGAGAAAAGATTGCTGTTGTGTCTTCCATTTTTACTGAAGTCAAGAATGCCCCCAAGTTCAGTGTGTTGGTCTTACCAGCCTGATGAGCTGCCTGTCCAGCCAACGCAGAACATCAGGTCCCTCCTCAGACTCAGCCCTGTACACTCCCAGCCGTGCCATGAGCACAGCAGCTGCCTCCTGGTCAAACGCAGCCTCGATGTGCTGGAGCTGAGTCTGTGCATCTGCCCAGCTGCAGGGTTAGCGAAGGGTTAGTGCCACATGCACCCATGTGTGCCAATGCATGCAACAAGAAGCCTGGAATCCCAGTACAGAGTGGAGCTGAAGTTGCTGCCACTCTGCCAGAGCACTGGCACGGGGTACTCACTTTCTGGCTATGGTGGTGACACGAATGCGCCTCTGGGTGCTGGAGTGTTGATACTGAGTGACAAACTGCACTGCCCCTCTGCCTCCCTGAGGGATGGGTGCATTGTGCTGCAAATGAAACAAGGTCAGCCTTCAAAACATGATGGCTTTTTCATAACTCTTCCCAGCTCTAAGAAGCCCCCAGAGCACATAAAAGAAAGGGACACATGCAAGAAGTTTCTGAAATTATTTCCTCATCACAAAACACTTGACTGCTTTGCAACCATCCACCTGCAACACAGGGGTTGCCATTGCATTTTCTGGACCTGTAACAAGTAGTTTGATCAGTAAAAAAGATGATTTAAAAAAAAAAAAAAAAAAAAAAGAGAAGCCAGACCTGACCTGATTTACCACTTCAAAGTAAATGGCCAGAGTTGTACTGGGATCCAGACTACAGATTTTCCATTGAGATGTCCCTCCAATTCCAATTTCCTGCACAAATCAAAAAGAAAGCATCAATTTTCCTCCAGCAGCAGGAAAGGCAAGCTTATGTTAAATTCTGATCAGAAGTACAAGTAATGGCAGGCCTTCCAGATTCCTATCTTTTGGATGTGAATAACGTTACTGAAGGCCATACAGTTAAAAGAAAGCCTTAGAAAACAAGAATTAAGTCTAGGAAAGGCTGTCATTTCCTAGGGATGTCTCCTGGAAAACTCTGATGTTCTAGTTTAACTGTAGGTCTAGACAGAAACTTTGCATTGTGTATTCATTTCTTTATGAAAGATTTTTCCATGTCAGAAACTTACATTTTCAGAGACACATGGCCCTTTAGCATTCAGGGATGTACATGGTCCAATGGCTCCTGCAATTTTCAGCTCCCTGGAGGTCTTGAACAAGGTAAAAAAAAAAGGTTGGCTTTTTTTCTTCCCCCCATGAAGTCAGCCAAATAGAATACACACAGTCAAAATTAGTTGCTCAGCTTTAATGAGATGGTATTTTCCCAGACCATCCACTGCTACAATTAGTGAAGGTAAGAGAATCTACAGAGCCAAATTTTAATAAGGAAGACATATTTATAGGGATGAAACAGTATATGAAATGCTCCATGTTGAGTGAGGAGAGGCTGCTTTAAAATAAAACAAAACCAAACCAAGCAAACAAAACAAAACAAAACAAAACAAAACAAAAACAAAAAAAAAAAAAAAAAAAAAAAAAACCAACAACACAAAATTACTAAGCTTACAAATAAAAATCCCACCAGTACCGTGCTTCTCCCAAACCACAACATCTGACCTCAAACATGTAGACATTCCTACACCCCAAACATTCCAGAGGCTTAAAATTACTTTTTCATCAACAGCACTTGTATTTCCCCATTACTGTCATCCAATCAAACTCATCTCTCACCTTCACATCCAGATTTGCACCAAAAGCCATCCGAAATTCCCCACTGTAGCCTTTGCTAAATACCCGCTGGAAGGTCTGCTTGAAGAGAGAAGTGTTGAAGGAGTCTCCCATCACCATGTGTCCTCTGGGAAAGAAAAAACAAGGGAACTGAAGCAATTGGGAACTAGAAGTACAAAGGATACATCGCTGAATCTCTGACACGTGCAAACACATGCAGTTACTGCTTCAGAATGTGCCTCTGCATAGGCAGGATTCACACCAGGGAGCACAGCTTCATGGGTGCCTCCTACAAAGCCACATGGGTTAGTGCTCCACCTTTGTCAAGTCTGCTTTCTCAACTCTATTTCTTGCCATTGCTTCAGCTGCCTTCAAAATGTTTGTGTTTCAACCCTGGAAACCTCTTTGCTCAGCATGCTTTCCCTGAGCAGGACTGGAACCACCTTACACCACACCATGGGTGGATGTACCACTGCAGCACCACGAAGGTGTTTGGCCTCTATTAAGTTCCCTGGCAAACCCAGGCCTGACCGAATGCAGCTCAGTAACACATCCACAGGGTCAAACAATCTCTCTTCTCCATGCGGAGCACTGAGGGGTTATTTACAAACACCTTGCACTTGCAGTAAGACATGCCAAGTCCCCAAAAGGCCTGGGTTAACACACAGCCTTCCTCACAGAGACATTTTCCAGCAGTATAGAACACAGACACTGACCCCTTAAAACATGTCACATAAAATTGGGCCCAGGGAAGTCAAGAATCGCTAGAGAAAGCATAAGCAAGCTGTTAAGCAGAGAAAATCTGGCCCACATAAGGAAAGCTTCTACCCACCAGTGAGTTTCCTAACAGCAGTGCTAATTCACATGCTGCTTTAAGATTCCAGAAATATGTTCTGGGATCAGGTGAGTCTTGCCATATAATTCCTGGCAAATTCAAACCACAGTTTAGAACAGAACAATAAAAACCCTTCTGCCCTGGCAGCACACTTAACTGCTTCCTGAACTATTCTCCCCCTCCAAAAAAAAACCCCAAAAAGCAGACGGCAGCTATGTGCTGCCCTGCTGTGAACATACCCAGTGACATTTGCACAGCACTTCATCTCCAGCAGCCCTGTCTGGTCCAGGGCACAGGCATAGATGTCGATGCAATGCCCATTGGCTGCAGAGCGGTTGGCCAGAGTCTCGTAGTGCTGAGAACACACACCCATTAGTTAGGAGGCTGCAATGTGCAATTTCTGCTGCTCGCTACCTCAGGCCAACACAAGGTACAGATGGGACAACCACCAGTGCTGTGGTAACTAAAGAGATGTTGGCTGCAGCACACTGCTCCCTTCTAGGATGTGGGATGCATTTGGATGAGCCTGAGCTTATTGTCTCAAATACAAACAATGCATAAATTACATGGTATCATCTAGTCTCTGACGACTTGGTGGGAACCCAAAGATATGGGAACCCAGGTGATTGTTAAGAGAACAGACGTCATCCTGCTTTCTCTAAGCAGACAGGCACATTTCATATCTGATGTTTTTATTATTTTAATGGTTGTTTTATATATCAAGAAGACAAAGGAGGCTTTCTGGAAATAACCAGTTCTTAGAAGACAGATTTTTTTCCTCTCCAGAAGGAGATACAATGATGTGGGTGAACAAACTCTTCACACACCATCAGCTAAGAAACAACACTGAAATACTTTCTTCTCTGAGAAGGCACAAGACAATGATGGAGAAGTAACTAGGAGGAAGCTGTTTTACCCTTCCCTTAACCATCCTCATAATTTAGCGTACACAAAGACTCAGATTATTTCAAGGACAATCATGCAACCCACGTGGTGTTCTGACACAACATTCAGTTTCAGCTTTTAAACACACCCATCAAACCCTAGTACCCACTTTGGTGGCCTTCTTCATGAACCTTGCATTATCCTTCTCTATGTCATGCCACGAACGGATGGGTGTTTTCAGTTCATCTCCCACCACCATGCCTGGCCCTTGTGTTGGTGGCCCGCCTGTGAACAGCATTATTCTGGCCCCTGTGTTTGGAAATGTACCCTAAAGTAAAAACAAAGACTTATATCAGAGAGGGGGAGGAAGAAAGAAAAAAGGAAACTGATTAGATGGCAACAGTGCTTTAAGAAGGGTCTGCACATGCTTCTGCAATGTCACTGGAGACCTGTCCCTGCTAGAGGCTGCCTCAACAAACAGCGATGCATTTCCTGACAGTCACAGCACACAGATAAAGTTTAAACCCAAACCATGTCAAGCTTCATGTCTTCGAAACAGGCAGTTTCTTTTTACTTGTATCTTAGATGATACTCAGATAAATCCAGAGCATAGCATCACCTCTTGTGTGGCAACACACACAAGAATCAGAGACTAAACATCTGCAAATGTTACCATTTAGATGGAACCTTCCAGCCCACTCTGTATCACCTGGTGCTAGCACAGCTCAAATGTCAGGAGTGACAAATTGCACCTCTGCACCCCACTGTAACCCAGCTGCGCTGACACCTGCACTTATCTCAGCAACCATGGCCATATGCTTACTTTCACCTGCACATCTTAAACAACAGAATTAAAAGTACCTCCAATAAGCCAACTGCAATTGAAAGAGCCACTCCAGTAGAACGTAAGGGTCTCCTTCCCTGGGTCACTGGCCATGGGTCCCTTTGCAGCTCTCCAAGCAGATCTGTTAAATTCATGTCAATCTTATGCACGGGCTGTAGGAACCTGCAAAAATGCAAACACAGTGTTTTCCTGCTTCTAAATTCAGAGAAGAAAAAACATGCAACTTTTTTCCTGGCACGCATAAATATCACTGAGACAGTAATCAGAAGTAAAGAGACATGAAGCAGATTGTCTTCTTACATCCAAACTTTCCAAGATAACAAGCTTGTGCAAAACAAAAAATTTCATCAAGGCAAGACATCAGGAACTGACAAGAAGGCAAAGTCACATAAAGAACAGGAAAGAAGTTCAAAGGTGAGTTTGCTGAAAGGCATGAGAGCTAAAAGAGAGAAGATGAGAAAGAGAAAACTGTGTTCAATTGAGGTAAATAACTGTGACAAGACAATACCATTTAAATCTTCTTTTCCCCTCTTGGAAACCCAGGGTTAGAAGCATGACCTACAGGCATAAAGGGGCATAAAACATCTGCCCTGCTGTGTGCTGAGCTGATGAAGCTTACCTGCTGGAAATAACAGGCTGCTCTGGAGTTTGAAGAGGTCTTCCATGTTGCATGGGGACAGCTGGCCTTGAAAGCCCAAGCATATCCTAAGAACAGTAAAGAAAAGGCAGAGGAGATGTACTGTTCAAACACTAAAAATATTATTTATATTATTATTTAATATACCCTGAGGCCTGCAATACTGCACCATTAAATATACTTAAATCTGTAAAATTACTCATCTTTGCATTGCCATTAGGAATGGCTCATAGGTCCATTACGTGAGATACACAAACTCAATCTTGAACAAGTTTCTAAGAAATTTACAAAGACAAAACACAGATACTGGGAGGGCAACAAGCTCACAGTTGAGAGCACTAAGCCCTCCTTCTCCCAGAGAATCCTGTGCTTGAGAGCCCAAGAGAGCTAAGGGCTACAAACCCCTGGACTGAGCAGCCAGGGATGGCAGAGCACACCTGTATTTGCTTGGCTGTCAGATCCTTGGTGCCCCGGAATACATAGCTCTTGGAAATTCCTTCACAGCTCAGCTCATGAACCTGGACCATCCGGCCGAAAGTGATGAGCCCTACTAAGGCATCAGGAGGCAGCAGGCTCAGGGACATCTGCAGGGACTCCTTCAGGGCCTGCAAATCCTCCTCTTCCAAGCACATGTCCACAACATACAGGAAGACCAACGGCGTCTGTGGACCTCGCTGAAGAAGAGGAAGAAATAACATTTTATTAAAGCCTCCAGCCAAGGAATAAAATGAGCCCCTTCTTAAGCATTATCCTAAGAAAATTTTACACATATATCATTTGTCACAAACAAGACAATTGTGGGAGCTTCAAACTTGCCTGTGGTTCATTTACCTGCACTATATATTCAATTGTTGAAAATTGAGGCATAAGTTCTGCTGGCTGATTGACTTCAGAAATGCCTGCATATGCGGGGGGGAACTGAAAAAGAGAACAAAAAATTAGGACAAGGAAGTTGCAGGACAAAAATGTAGGGCTCTCCTCTGCAGCACAGAGCCTGTCCTGCTCATGATTCAACTTTTTATTTACTGTCACTGCACCAATCTGATTAATTCATAACAAGAAACCCACAGTGCTTTTTTTAAGCACAGACAACAAGTGGCTAGCAGGATGGACAGCTGCTCAATCCAGTGTAAATAAAAGATAAGGCTACAGCAGCAATAATGTATTAGTTGAAATTCTTTTAGCCATAGTTTCTGATGGCAAAAGTCTACTCAAATCTAATGGATTCCATATTCTGCAGGAATACTAAATATCAAATGCAAAAAACAGTGGGAGACATGGAACAAAATAGCATTTTTATCTCCTTACTATGCTCTGCATGCCAGTAAAATCACTGATAAGATGTCAGGTAAAGCAGACTGTAGTCTGGCCTGGGTTCAGCAAGAGAAGAAGGCCAAGGGGTCTAGAGAAGAAGAATTTATGTTTCATGTCCAGGGAAGGCCATCAATAAAGTGTTCATTGAAAAAGTGGGAGTGCATTTTCCATCTTACCTGGTTTCTCTGAAAACAGAAGTTACAAGCCCAAAGCTTGGCCCGATAGTCAACCTGGCTGCAAGGGAAAGATGAGGCATTGGTGTGACTTCAGAAAAAATTTTACAGCACAGCTTCACAACTAATTCATTAATCCATGATGGTTCAGAGCACTGAGGAAGAAACAGACATACCACCTTCAACATCAAGTGTTTCAGGGACTCAGACTTTTGTTCTATTACCAAGAAGTTCATTAGCTAATCCAGCTATGCTGTCAGCGTGAGGGACCACTGACACCTCTCTGAAGCTCAACCCTTGGCAGACACAGACTTAGCTCTAATAATTCTTTCGCTACACTTCGGTTCATCTCATTGTCTTATTGTGCAGCAATAAAAACTGTAGCACACAAGTGCTCTAGTCTCATAGCAGCAGGAGCCATCCACCCAGATCTTGTGCAAATACAAAACAGGTTGTTCCCTGTGCCACAGAGTTTACTCTCCTCAGCCCAGTACAACATCCTGCTAGTGCAGGATGCTTGCCACGTTCTCATTCCATGGCTTTGATCTCATTTTACTTCCTCTTACTGGCATTCCCTGCTTTTTCTCAGCCCAACACCATGCTCAGAGTATGCATGATCATCATACAATTTTGGGACCAAGATACTTCTCTAAAATTGTTTCATTATGTTCGTACTGGAACTGACCTACAAGCATCAGGATGTGTAGGAAGCAGGAAAACAAGTAAACATCATAGTCCAGAGCACAGTATCAGTATAATGGGCACCTTTGTCTACTATGAGTCTCCTCATGCACCACAAAATTTTCTAGGATGGTGAGAAGACTCTCTGCCTTAGCCTCCCGAAAGACCCTCCTGCTGTCTCCCCTGCTCTTGCCAGTTCCAGCAACAGGCATGCTGATGTATGGATTTTAACAAGACCACAACACCTAAATGAAAAAGGGTGGCAGGCACTGGGCAGAGAAAAAGGGGAATAAGGAAGCAGTGAAGTTCAGATGAAAATTAGGTACTATCCAGCCTCTTCCAACATCCCCAGCTGAGCAATTCCTACCAGAGTGGGTTGAGCACAGCTTTGCAGGTTGGCCTGCTGCAAAGCACTGGTTCGTACTGAACAGGGGGCAGGTCTAGACGCTCCTTCAGCGGGGTCAGGAGACAGGCCAAGGGCACAACCATCCTTGTGGCCTCGAGCCTGCTGGAGGGCCACACGTTCCAGCTGAAGCGCACTCCATCACGCTCCTCATTCTGCTGGATGAACTCCAGATACGTCGCCATGGCACTGCAGAAGCCCTGGAAGGACAGAAGAAGGCACGTTCAAGCAGCAGCCACTTGTATGGACAAGAGGCCTGCAAAGGAGCTCAGCAGACCCATTACAGGTGGGGGCACAAGACACTGCAGGCGAAAGCTAATACAGTACAATGAATTAATCCCATTATCAAATGAACCACAAGTCCATTAATCTCTTCTGTCCAGTGCTCTCAACAACATTACAGTCAAATTCAACAAAGAAACAAGGAAAGCTAACACACAAAGTCAGAATGCAAGAGATTGTTCTGAGGTTTTTTTTCTTATGAGTCACATTTAACATCTCAGAATCCAATCAGCCTCATGCTGGCCTCAAGGCAATCCTGCCTGACTGGGTCAGTGAAGGAAAACAGGCCAGATTTGCAACACATCCCACAGCCTTCAGCTGAAACGCTGCAGGGAGAAAAGGAGGCCAAGTCTGAGACCAAAACAATCACAGATGTCACCAAGCTGCCAGCCTGACCTGCTTACAAAGGAAAAGGAGTGCATGAAAAAAGGTCAAAAAAGGTCTTTTGAACACTCAGTCTGCATGACATCATTGTCACACTGCCAGTAAGGAAGGAAATGAGAGTGCAGAAGACTTAGAGAACATCAAGGATGAATATCCTCAACACAACAGAGGAGTCATTCTTACTAAACTCTTCAAAATAACACACAAACAAGAGCTTCCAGGCCATCACTACTTTTGATTTCTCTGAGAAAGGCAAGGACAAGCCTTTCTTGTCAAAAACTTACTTGTCAAATCCAGACCACAAACACCACACAGCACTAGCAGCAACTCACGGAGGCAAAAGCAGCAGCTCCACAACCTGCTTCAGACAAGGAAACTCAGAGGTTCACCTACAGCTGCAGATGCTTCAGGATTACCTTACTCCTGGTCCTCACTGCAGGTGGGATATTCAGGAGGGCCACACACATAAGAAGTCAAGAAGCAACACCTCCCTTCAGAGGAGGGAAAGTTAGGGAGAACTGCCCCATGTTTCTACCCCCCTCACTGGGTGAACAAACAGAAGGACTCACAATACATCCCCACCACCAATCGGAATGTCAAGGTGAAAGTCAGAGCTGAGTCATCCTGTAAAAGATCCTGCACATCAGAACAGCAGTACAAACATTTGACATTTCAGGTATGCAGCACAGCCACAGGGCAAATTTATTCTATATTTCTCCAACTGTAGCCCAGCACCACTTCCCTGCCCCAGGCAGAGCCTCGACTGCCATGATGGGTTTGCCATGGGCTGCGGCCCTGCTTCGAGGTTAGGACAGCGGGAGGACAGGTGTAATCACCCAGCTGCTGCATTCAGCATGCCATAGGAGACACCACAGATCCCCCGCGCAGCCAGAGGTGCCACTTCCGCCCCCAGACCACTGATCCCTAGTATGGCTATAGGGCAAAGCACTGACCCGCTGCATTGCTTCAGGCGACACTGCTGACCCTCCACAGGGGACACGCCTGACCCCAGCCCTGCCCCTGGGGGACACTGCCGATCCC
The DNA here is from genome assembly GCF_015227805.2 of Hirundo rustica. Classification (NCBI taxonomy): domain Eukaryota; kingdom Metazoa; phylum Chordata; class Aves; order Passeriformes; family Hirundinidae; genus Hirundo; species Hirundo rustica. The sequence goes on along the minus strand of NC_053452.1, from coordinate 13,601,156 downwards.
CAGCCCAGCCAAAGCCAACACCGCCGAGCCCGTGACGCTCTGTGGGACTGCTGACCCCCATGAAAGCACTGCACCAGGGGACACCACTGACCATGATCAATACCCCTTCAGGGGACATCACAGACCGCCCCCTTCAGACCCTCCTGCAGGGGACACCACTGGCGTCCCTCACAGGGGACGCGCCCCTGACCCCTTCCTCGTCACAGAGGCCGTCACTGACCGCCTCACACCGTCTCCCCTCAGGGGACACAAACCATTCCCATTCCCACCCCCTTGGAATCCCGCCGCTCCCACCTGCCCGCGCCGCTCGCGCCGCTCCCTCCCGGCACGCCCCGCGCGCCCGACAAGGCCAGCTCAGCGGTAGGCGCTGCCCGCAATCAAGATGGCAACGGCGGCGGCACACCCGCCCCGCCCTCGCGGAGGCGCTGCCGCCATCTTGGCTAAGGGCACGCTACGCCACCTTTCAGAACGAAGGGAGAGGCGTGCCCCTACCAAATATAGCAAGGCGGCCGCGGCAGAAGGCCCATCTTGGCTAAGGGCGGCAGGTTCCGGGTTGGAAGGGCGACGGACGGTGTGTCCCTGCTAAATGTGGGATGCGGTGTCGCTGTTCCTACCTTAGTACGGCATGAGGGAAATAGTTCTGCCGTTAAGGGGCTCGGCGGCTTGGGGCCACGCTGTCGTGTTTAGTAGGGAGCATAGAACTTCCTGGGAAGGGGTTATGAGTAACACCGAGACACTTTTTAAAGAAATGTGAAAAGTGTTATATGGCTCTACGCAAGATATTTACTATATGTATTACGTTGTATTGATTAGTAATGTTGCATTAATATTTTGATAGTATGGTAAATGTAGTTTCTTAGTTAAAATGTAGTTTTTATATATCACCCACAGGACAACATAAATCTTTCAGAGAAAAAGAATTTATTACTTCCTTATCAGAAGAGACCAAATTCTCCTGCCTTGCTCAGACCAAAAGACGCCACAGAGATAAAAGGAAAAAAGTGACACTAACCCGAGAGAATTCTTATGAGTTTGAATGGAATTTATGCATCATGTATGAAATGTATGAATATTCAAAAGGCTATTGCTTTTAAGAGATAATCCTTTGTTAACGGGGGTCCTTCTTCGGAGTTTTTTAGTCGGGAAACACCTAGACGTCTGTTACTTTGTTTTTATTGTCTCGTATTGACCTAACCCTAATTGTTCAAATTTTTATTACTCTAATTCTATTTTTATTACCATTTTTATTACTATTAAACTTTTAGTTTTTTAAAACAAGTGATTGGCATTTTTCACATAAATAAACTGCAAGCCCCACACAGTCTCACCTTTGCTTTGTCTCAGTTCCCGGCTCCTCTCTGGGGCACAGGGTTCTGTCCCCGGGCACGTTGGCTCAGCAACGCTCGCTGGGCAAAGTCATCCAGCCCAGTAGCAAGGCAGGGACAATCCATTGGACTTCCCTCGCTCTCTGTTCCCTGACCGAGCTTTACACCCACATCTGCTTGAGGCCACAGTGGTTCATCAGTCTGCCAGGAAATCTGTACCCCAGCCTACTGTGGAGACCCCTGCAGTGCCCAGATCCTTGGGAGAGTAGAGGTCCACGGATGAACACAATTTTCAGGGAGCCTGCGGATATGAGGTAGCAGTCTGGCACCCTAACTTGCCCCAGGAATTTGTCTCTGCCTTGAAATTAGGCAAATACATTCCCTCTTTCATTGCTTCCATCTTGTGTTGCTTCCCAGAATCTCTTCCAGAGCCACGGAGGTAAGGTCTTTACCTAGTGAGTCCGAGACAGGAATCCTCCCCTGCACCTTTGTGTGCATGCCGTGTAAGTGGTATTTGTCCTATCTGAATACATGGATGCAAATTCATTCCTGAATCCTGCAGGTTTTCACACACATTCAAGATGCAAAGGTATTGCAGTGAAATACCTCAATCTGCCTCTAAGATTTTGGGTGTTTGCCTTACAATCATGCAGTGAGCAGCCTACAAATATTCCCCAAGGCTTCTGTGTGGGTACAGCTCCACTGTTGCTTACAGGAAATTATTGCCCTGTGATCAAGTCTACTCATCTATGCACTGTCCAGGTTCGGGGTTTTGGGTTTTTTGGTTGTTTTTTTTTTTTCCCAGTTTTCTTTCTTTTAAATGCAATAAATCTCTGTTTGGAAAGTGTAGAGTACAGTTCCAAGTTCAAAACAAAGCAAAATAAAAGGCTGGCTGAGGTGATTCTCCAATCACTCCAGTTTCTTCCCAAATCTGCTCTGCATGTGGAGGCAAAAAAGAAACCAGTCCCACATCTCAATGAAATTACCTTGGGTGGAATAGAGGATGTCAGATCCCAGGCTGCCTCCAGGGAAAAGAGTAGCATTTTGCCCTTGTCTTCTCTGTATTGAGTGGTTAAAGGGGGCAGAGGAAGTACAAAGCTCCAGTCATTTCACGCCATCTCTTTTGTAAGAGCTGTTCTGCTTCTGTAGAGATATGCATCCCTTTCACCTGAAGACAACACTGCAGCAAAAGGAGAGCCTGCTGGGAGTGCTCAAATCACTGGGACAGTCCTTCCATGGACTTAGCAGTTCATCAGTGCTCATTGTTTGTTCCAGTACACACCTAACTGCTCCCAAACAAGGAGCCTTTGCCTCTGCATCTATACCCTCCCTGCATGGGACAGGAGCCATGGGAGTTTTTTTTACTCCTTGTACAGCACTTACCCCCATTAGCCTCTGTCTTCCATCCACGCTGTAAGGAGGGAAATGGAAATCAAGCAAGCTTTGGACACTTTCGTATGTGATCCAGACTGCTTTTATAAAGTGCAAACTCCTGGACAGTACTGAAAATGCTGATGTAAAGTCTCTTACCCTTATGAGGTAAACTGTTCCAAAATCTACCTTAAACCCTCTGTCAGGCCTACCTAGGATGCTGCTAACTCACCCAGATGTGCTTTCCCACCACTCTCTCCCCACAGCGTCCAGAAGGCTTTTTTTCAGCCAGGCACATTTGAAAATAGCCAGATGCAACAAGCCTTGTGCTTGACACCCTGTGATTGTTCTCCCCCGTGCTGCGAGACTGTTGTGAAGATACAGAGCAATTGTGGAGAGATCCAGCCTGGCCAGAGCCAGCTGAAGCCACAGGCAGCAAGTGGTACAGGGGCCAGACTGTCTGTGCACAGCCCCTGTGCACCCCACCCTGCCTCCTAGTGTGTTATTCCAGCCCTCTGCTACTCTGGATGCTGGAATCTATACATTTTTCTCTGTATCATGAGACTAGAGGAACCCTTTCTCTTGTGGAAAACCTATCTTCTCAGAACACCTCTTCTCTAGATTCCAATGGAGATATCCATGAATGTAATGCAGCTGCAGAACTCACCACCAGAAATTTGATGATGAAGGAATAAAAACAGCAGATGCAACACTAGGCAGCAATACAGGAAATGAAGCACAGACATACATAAGAAAAATCAGGAGTTTAATTATAAATTAGCAGGTAAGAAAGATAATAAAGAACTAGTAAGTGTTTGACATATTCAGAATCTTTCCCACATCAGATTCATAGTCTTCAATTAGATGGATGCTATTATGGGAGAAAAGTGTCAGCTTTAGAACTTAAGCATCCATCAGTAGCATTAATTTGAAAGCAAAATTTGGGATTTCATTCTTGGTATCACTTGTTAGCAAGTTTTACTGATCAGCTGTGAGGGACTGGTAAGTGTTAAGACTTAAATGTCTCAGCCTTGTTTGAACTTTATTTTGAACTGTTGCTTAGAAATCTGTTTTAACGTTAACCACGTAAATTGCCATCTCCAATTTTGGTACAAGAATGGATCTACATTTCTACTTCAGCCTTGATCTTCAGCACTGACTCCACTTCCAGTCCACTCCCAGGATAGTTCACACAGCTGATACATGGCTGGTTTGTCACTCCATGTCCTGAAGTTGCTTACAAATTTAGAAGTCCGCTTTAAAAAAAACAAGCTGCTTTGTTACTTTGGCAATGAAAAATGAATCCAATTCACAGTTTTCTTCCACTTTAGTACTCCAACCACTCTGTCATATAAATACAGTTTGATGGAGAAATTTCACCGCCTTCATGACAATCATCAAAAACCTGCAAAAGAAAGCCTTGTGTCAGCAGAGTAATTACTTCCAGTTGGATAGTGCTTGCTGTGTCTAACACGCTCTCAAGCTTTCTGTTTCTTTCCCAGTGGATCAGCATTAGTCTAACAGAGGCCAAAACCTAGGAAGTCTTATGGCAGCTCTGAAGGAGAATGGAAAACTAGATCCCACCACAAAGGGACATGTTGGCAAGTTTTACCTATAAACCAGTTCACAGTCCAGGGAGGAGAGACCAAATGCTAGACAGAAATAATTTAGCTTGGTAAAAACACAGGCAAACCTGGGATCAGAAATACAATAACATAATTTGGAATGCGCTACACTTAACAGCATCCTTTCACATACAGTCCAGTAAAGAGACAGGCTGGAAGTGGGAAACACCTGGCAGAGCAGGTGTTTGGACTAACTACAGAACTTGTTACACCACAGCTAAGGCATCATGGGCAGCTTTTAAGCACAGCTGGCTTAGCCCTGAGACTGACTCGCAGGCAGAACTTGCCATGTGCCATCTGGCAAGGCCTGTGTTCAAGAGCTGCATGCACCATTAATGATTCACAGAATTAGTTACTCACAGGGCAGAGTCCACAAGGTGTCCTGACCAATCCAGTGGGCTGGATGAGAGGACTAATGGCTCTGTACAGCCTCATCTGCCCATCCACACTGCCCACTGTCCCCTCCTTGGCAGCAATAATGGTCATCTCCACTTTGCCATCATAGATCAGAGTATTCAAAATGGTCTCAATGTCTTCCATTGACAACTCTACCTATGAAACAATTTGTGAAATAGATGCTAGGAAAGATGCGTGCCAGTGAGTCCTGCAAGGAGGAAATGAGCAAACACCATGAGTAACAAATCCATAGAGTTCTAACCTTGTCCAGAAAAAAACACCAGTCTCACTGGGAACTTTATGGAGTTATGCAGATGCAAAAAGAAAAGCAAATACTTGTATCTCCTACCTCCTGAGCACTTTTGATTTGCAGTAGCCTTGGTCTTACCAAAAAGAACTTCCCAATGTACCTGAGATGTTTCCATTATCCTAGCACAATATCGTTCCAGTTTTGCAGGAAAACAATTGTGAAAGAAGAAAAAAACCAAGACTACTAAAGATATACTTGTTGATGGTTACCAGTAATGGTGGGGTACTGTTCCCCTTCTTTTTTCCCCTCCCCTCAAATTCTTTGAAGCACATATGTAAAGTTAAGAGAAATTAGGAAATCTAAACCAGCTGAGATAGTTAGCAAGGATGCTTATTCTTTTACATGTTTTTGAAAACCCACACGGCACAAGCTATCCTGGAATGCCAGGCAGTATCAGTGACCCTCCCCAAAAAGCAATGAACCCACAAAGCTCACCTCCACTACACAAGCTGTGGGGTTCTAAGACACTTATGAGACCTTCAAGTTTGCAGTACTCAGCTCCTATAGCTAATCACGCACTGAATAGTAGTAGTAGTGAGATTAATCTTTTCTGACCTTACTGATGCCCAGTTCACAGATGTATTTCCACACCTCATGGGATGAGGCAAACGAGCTGTTCCTCTGTATCATGGGGTTCTGTTTGCTGTCTCGAGCTGCCTCCGCCTGAGAAAAAGCAAAGATTAGTTATAGTCAGCACTCACTGCCAAGAGCCTTATTCCTGCTTGTTTCAGGCAGACTCAAAAACAAAACTTGTTTTCCATTTCTGGGACATTTAAAGCCATGTTCTTAAGACTGGTGTATGTGAGACAATGCAGTGAACAATCGAATATAATTTTTAAATAAATGATATAAAATTTACACTATAATTCAGATTAATATGAAGGAACACCAGCATTTTGTTAACAAAAAAAAAAAGTTTCTGCTGTACCTAGAACCAGTTAAAAATATATTGTAACAGAATAGACAAATGCTACAATCTGCGGACATGTTTAATGAACCAGGGACAATTTAGATTAGGGACAATTGTCTGCTAGGCAGAGCTACCTGACTGATTACTGCCTTACACCCCCTCAGAAATGAGGTGCTCTACAGAAACCAGGGACTTTTCCTCGATTTTTTGGTCCTGTGCTCTTTCTGCCTGTTTTGTGTCATAGTTTAAGACAATTATACAGGATGGAGACTCCAAAATTAGTTACCTCCCCTTTAGTTTTAACCAATCTCCTTTCACCAATAAAGAGACAAAATGGGAGCAGATAGAAGGGAAAAAATATCAAATAAAACTTAACAGCCTCCATGGTTCCAAATCTTCCACAACTAACAGTCAGAGCAGGACAGGGACAAAACAAAATCTGGACAAATCATTTCCAGTCAAAAGGCTCAAATGCTGCCAAAAAAACTGGGAAAAACTTTCCAGCAAGTGGCAGATCCACCCCCTCCTTGACAAAAGGCAGGCAGCTGGAAAATCATGGAGAGAGGGTCTGACTCCTCCTCGGCTGTCCTGAGTAGTAGCAGCGGGAAAAGATATTGCAAAATGCCCTCTGGAACAGGTCTGGACTGCAAAATGCAGCTTCTTGGGTTTTGACTTGGAGACTCACCCCAGGCATCCCCCTCGGGTGCCTAGGGAGAACAAAAGCACTCCTTTCGCATCCTTTCATTCTTAAAGGGATCCCATACCCCCCTTCCAGGATAAAACACACAAGTTCCTCTTTCCTGGGTTGCTGGGTCTTAGGGACGGTAATTCTCTTGGGCAGGCTGGCATTCAGAAGATAAGGAATACACAATTTTGGGTCACTTAGGAGAGTTTGTCATTGGACCTCAGAGACAAAAGGATTCCCTCCTTGTCCAGGGTGTAAAAATATCCATCATTAAAATACAACACCATCACACTTACTGTGACAAAAGCAGTAGTCCAGTACAGATTTGCCAATATACCTGTAATAATGGCCAACGCCTATGGAAAACCTAAGCCTTGACTAGCACCTGTTTACAAAACAAATGGCAGGTGACTTTGGCACTCACCTTACTCTGCAGAAACTTAAAACACTGTTGATTTAACACCTCCACAAACTCAGACTCGAAGTCCTGGTCACTGTACCAGGCCCCTCCAGTGACAGAGCGGTCAGGCTGCAGGTTGTATAGCATATAGACCTTCTTCTTGGACGCCTGTTGGAGGGAAATGGACAGCTCTCAACAGCTGAAAGCATTCAAAAGAAAGAAACATTTAAGCAGGTAATCTGCAAAAGAGGTTTATTACTCCTATACCTAAGGCACAGCAATCCACCTGACGTGAGCTATCCTCAACATATTTGACCCTCGGGTAAGACAGATCAACCCATTTCAATTCCTAATCATTTTACAACATAGTGTTGGAAACTAGATGAAGCCAGCATCTTTCACATGAACACAAAAAAGCTACTGCTTTTCTGTGTCAAACTTCTCTGCCTCCTTCTGCTTTACCAGAACCAGTGTGAACCAGATAACTGAAGACAAACAGCAGAGAAGCTGACCTTTGGACCCAGTATCTCTTGCACTTCAAACCTGCACACTAAAGAGAGTCAAACATTGGTGCACAAAGAGATAGCTGGAGGCAAAATGAGGTTTCTCTGCCCCCAGGTCCCTGTTAAAAGCACACAAAGCAGGCAGCAGATATTTGAAATTGTTTTAAAAAAGTCACAAAATACTCACTGCCACAGATTTAACTGCTTTAATTAGTTTCTTGCTTTCCAAGTTTTTCAGTATCTTGTTGATCTCTGTTAAAGGCAGATTACTTTTGTACCTGATGTCTCTGCTCCAAATACCTGTTAAAAAACAGAGAAGTGAACAGAAATAAATAGAAGAAACCATTTGTTTCTGTACATACCAACCAAAAGTCACATCAGAACACTGCTTGGGTTGCTTGCCTGCCACTCCTAGCAAAAAGGAAGGAATGGACAGAAGGGATTGGGGAAAAACAAGCAGGTGTGGGGGTTTTGGATTTTATATTTGTATTGTCTGGGTAAGCATTTATGACTTTGGACAGGAATGGTCCCATAAGTAAACAGAGTTAGTACAATTCACAAGTATAATTTAAAGTACCTTTGTTGCCTGCATCCTCTATGATTTGGTAAACCAGCTTCTCTTGATTGTCAGAGCCTTTCATTTTACTGTAAAACAAGACAGACATCAGGATTTTTGAAAGGTCCAAGTTTTGAAAGAAGGTGGATTTGTTTTAAACTATAAACAAGAATTGTGCTCCAAATATGTTCACCCAGCAAACACAGGCTTACCTCGCATTTTGAGAATCTTTGATTCTGTACAGGAGACCTGCACTGCTCCTCAGAAGGTCCAGCTGCCCCTAGGAGAGATGGGCACAATGCATTTACTTTCCTTCAAACAGCATGTTTCAGATGGTGTTTTGGAGGAATATTCTGAAATTCTAAAATAAAAACCTTATTTAACATTAACTAAAAAAAGAAAAATGAAAAATTACATTTTTAACCACTGGAAACAATAACAGCCTTGAGGATATTTTTTTCCTCTGACAAGTTTCCACTCATCATCAGCTATCAGAAATAACAAACAGTTCCTGACCCTTCCCACAACATCTACACAATTCCTATTATTTTTCCTGACTTTCACATGGTACAAGGGACATCAAATTTTTGTATACTTTGGTCTCAGTTTCCACCAAAGCACTCATTTGCACAGCAACCCAGAAATCATGGTGGAACTCTGGAACAATTCCAAGTTCCAGTACCAAAGTTCTACATTTTACTAAGTGGCCATCATTGGAAAGCTGACAACTTTGATGGGCAGTGACTCTTAGAAGCAAATTTCTGGCATCACTTACACATACAAAAAGATTGTTCTGCTCTGCATGCTTGTGGCCAGGAAAAGTCCTTTTCCGAAATTTCCTGTTTTGAAGAGTGTTGGGGGTTAGGTTTGTTCCTTTTTGTCTTTAAGAATTTTTCCCCATAAGTTGCTAAGAGACTAAGTACTGGTGCTTAGATAGTGCTTAACCAACACAAAGGAGGAGGAAGATCACACGAGTTTTGGGGCTGGAAAAGGATAGGGTCGGGGAAGTTGGGGGTCTGCTTGCTCTGGGCATCAGAGAGGACGGTCAGGCTGCAGTCTGCTGCAGGAGAAGTCCACTGCAAGAGAAAGTCTGGTCCTGGGAGATCTACCATCATCTGCTCGTGTGCCCAGGAATTCTGAGCTCCTTCACTTGCCCTGCTGGAGCTGGGCCAGCCCTGCCTGGGAGTCGCGACTTTTTCAGCAGTGCTCTTGGTGCTGCGCTGTAGCCCTGCACCCCGCTGCCTGCCGGGACATTCCCCCTGCCTGCCGGAGACATCCTGCCGTTCCAGCCACCAGCCCGGGAGTTTTCCACCGTTCCAGCTTGGTGCTCTCGGAGTCCCAAGGGATCTGACTGCCCCGGGCTTTGTGAAACAAAGCCCCTCGAGGTTCCTGATTCTGTTTATTATTAATGCTGTAGTTGTTGTTGTTTGTTTGCCTTATTATATTTACTAGTAAAGAACTGTTATTCCTCTTCCCATACCTCTGCCTGAAAAGCCCCTTTAATTTTCTAAATTATAATAACTTGGAGGGAGGGGATTGGAATTCCCCATTCCTAGAAAGGCTCTGCCCCTCCCTAGCAGATACCTGTCTTTTAAACCAAGACAAAGGCAATTAGACAAGCCTTAAAGTGTGTGTATAACGGCATTAACATTCACTCTTTCATTGCCAGCTGATTCTTTCCTACAGTTACAGCCTTGGTTCTTACAGATTTGGCAGGTTTCCCCTATGTGCCATCAGAGCAATCCATAAGCTTGGGATTTTGTGAGGGGTTCAGAGAGCACCTTCATATATGAGAGTATGAGCTATCCTTTTTTCTACAGCTAATTCCCCATTACTAATGGTCCTTGTGGTTACATATGTGCTGAGGAAGATGATGAAGGTGGGCTGTCCCTACCATGGAGAGCAGCCTGTTGATGGCCACAGCTCTCTGCTGGGCTTCCATGTGAGGCATGTCATTCTGGATCACCTGGTCTGTGATGCCATGGGGGAACTGGTGGCACAGCTCAATGATCCTACAGGAGGAGAAAAGCAGCTTTAGAAATCATGTTCTGCTGCATTTAAAACCAAATCCAAACAGCAATGGAGTCAGGATGGAAGAGAATGACAAGAACAGCTCAGGGGAAAAGTATCCATCAATTGCTTCTTGAGAGAGCTCAGCACCAACTCCCTGTGCACCATTTCCCTTTCCAAGACCAGAAAAACTCAGGACAGCCGAAAGTGACCTCACCCAACCCACACTCCCTTTAAGCACCTCCCAGCACGAAATTCTCAGTGCCCCCAACAATCCTCTCCTTCAGCACCTATTTCCTGATTAACACTCGAGTGTCGAACCACCCTCCTCAGGCCTTGAAAGACAAGGCCCCGCCACGCATACTGCCCCCCGCCCCAAAACACATCCTTCGTGCCTTCCACACACCCACCCCTCGTCCGGAAGCCTCCCTGCCTGCCTGCCTACGGGCACCCCCAGCACCTGCTCTCGATGTCCATGGGATCAGGCACCTCCGGCTTCACCTTCACCTCCGCCATAGCACGGTTGGATGTGGCGCGACGAGATGACGTCAGATAAGCGCGACGGAAGGGGCGGTGGGGTCGGCTGCTACGCAACGGCCAATGGGCGGTGGAAGCGGCCGGCGCGTGGCGTCCCTGGAAACGGGAAGGGGGGAATCCAGCGGATCCAGCGGGGTGAGCAGGGGCTGGACAGCGGGGATGCAGCGGGGCTAGGTGTGGGGGCCACGCCGTGGAGAGGCATCAAGCAGGGCCTGGCCGCGCCGGGGTGCTGGTGGGGTCGGGTGCGTCCCGCCACGAATGCAATCCCAAAAGGCTGGAGCGGAGCCCTGCGTACCATTGATTCCAGGTGTGCCAAGAGCAGGTGGGAGCGTGAGGGAAAGGCTGTCAGCCCCCTCACGTCAGGTAAAGATCTGATCCGCCTATGATTGGTGGGTGTGTGTCATAGGATGGGCCACGCTCTGCTTGGTGGTGCCGAAAAATGGGACAAGAGGCAACGGAGAGAATCTGGGACACGGGAAGTTCCCCCTGAATGTGAGGAAGAACTTCTTCCCTGTGAGCGTGACTGAGCACTGGGACAGATCGCTCAGAGAAGGTGGGGAGTGTCCCTCACTGCCTCCATTGATGAGTAGCATAAGAGTTGTTTCTGGAGCACTGGAGGGTTGGTTACAAAACCACATCGTTGTAGCACAGACATGTTTCCTGGCCCTGAGCATCAATCCCCAAGATCTGGAGTACATCTCTTTGTTTTGTAAACTGTCATCCTGTATCCAAATGTAATTTTTCATTCCTGAATTGCATGACATGATAATGACTATATACATCAGGATAAATCAGGTTTGGCACCTGTTTTATGGATATTTTCTTGATTCACATGATAACTGGCATAAGCCTAAGAAATAGCTTCTTTTTCTTTAGTCCTTTGCAGGGCATCATGTGCTTACACAGGTGGCCTTAGTGGAATGATGCTGACATGATTAGGGCAGAGATTTCAGTTCCTTACTCCTTCCATGTATCTTTGACATATGGTGCAAAAGCTGTTCTAGCTCAAACACACATAATCACAGTCACAGGGTGACTGTGAATCCAGTATTCTCTCTTTTAAGAGAGACAAAGACAAGGAGTCAGGCTAAAAGTTTGTATTTCTCGGTGCATTCTTCTTGTTAGGAAAATGATTGTCTGCCTTTTTACTTTTCTATTTTAAGGATCACTGCTGAGAAAAATGACAGCTGGCTCTGTCTCAGTTCCTCAGATCATCCCACTTCGAATCCCACCTCCAGGGAAAGCTCAACGGGAAATAGACACAAATACTCTCATAGAAATAAAATCAGGTATGAACAAGAGCTTTAACTCCATCTCAAACCTTTACCTGTGTGTCCATTAGAAATATTTGGACTTTATACTTTTTTCACATTTAATTATGATTTTTGGAGTATGAATTTCATTAAGAAACTTACAAAATTAACCAACAGGTTTGATGCACCAAGTGTACTTGCATGCAATTTTATGCATCCAAACAATATTACTGACATAAAAGTTAAATTCGTTAGCAGTCTTAATTGCTACCAAGGCCAAACTTTTAAGCTGTTGCATTTTGCTTTGGCTGCAAAAACGGCTTGAAAGAATCATGTGCCAGGCTCACTCTCAATGTTGTCATTACAATTTTTGTATTGTCACCTGCTGCTGTGGCAGAAGATACCCTTTCTGTCATTGGAATGGACAAGCTGCTGCAATGTTCAAATGCAAAATCATTTCACAGATACTTTGCTGTCAGAAATATTGCTTACAATGAAATTGCGTTTGTTGAGCAGCTGGTATTTCGTGGGAGAAACAGTTTTCATTTCAAACACTTGGTCACTTATGGAATTGCTTTATTTTCTTTATGTAAGAAAAATCAAGCACAGTAGTGAGTATTTTGTTGTTCCAAGGTTGCCTACAATCTGAGGAATTACTTTTTCTGTTTCTTTCAGATACACCTGGGGCCTCTATTTATTACACTTTGGATGGAAGTAAACCAGAACTTATTAGGAAACGTGGCTATGGGGCGTGTAACACTTTGGAGTATAAGGGTCCTATCATATTACCAGTGGGGAAAATAATGGTCAAGGCCTTGGCAGTTACAAAGTGAGTTTTCTGTTTTGTTTTATTTTAGTCCTGTTTTGGCAAGGGATAATCATCCCTGTCATTGCTTGTGTTGTTTAAAGCACTCCATACCCTGCAGGTGAGAGATGAGCCTTTCCCCAGGCAGTTTGCAATCTAAATGATCCTCATGAAGAGCACTGACTTGGCTTTCTCAGGATAATCTTTATCTGTCAAGAGTTTGTGTGGTTGGATTACCTCTTGGATGTTATCTCCTGGACTCCAGGTGTCCAATGATGTACTGTCCTGAGAGCTTATCCTTTGGAATGTAATCATCAGAAACACCGGAGAAACCAGGGTGGTGTTTCTGGGGTCATCCAGTTGTTCAGTAGATTTGTAGAAGTTGGTTGTCCCAGGAATTTGCTTCATTTCTCCCAAAGGATCACAGAATGCTGAACCTCACAATTAAAGTACAGTGTTGGATGAAGCAAAAATATGATACATAGAAAGAAAAGTGGATTTTGCTGCACAGTTACTGACTTTGTCCAAACTAATTTCATGCTTAGAGACAGAGAGAGGACACATAAATTCTCTGTCTGTACTGTCTTGCATTATCTTTTATTTCCAAAGGAGATGAAACTTCCACTCCGCTTGGACATTTGTGTTTGCTGTTCCCTGTTAGCAGCACCTGCTGCCAGCCTGTGCTTGTGTCTGCACTGGAATATAATATTATATAACACACAAAACCTAGGCCTATGTTTATTTTCTTGCTATTACTACCTAGATTTACACTTGTTTCCAGTCTGGTTTTATTAAGACATTTTCAGGGATCACTGTAATGACAATAAATCATGAAAGAGTGGTTTGGGCATTTACAGCAATTTCAATCCACTTTTGTAATTTAATAGATATTAGAGAATGACAGTTGGTTAATCAAATAAATATTGCTCAGGATTCTACTGCAATAATGGCTGGCAAGCTTGGAAGGGATGTTCCTCCTAATAAGCTACATCCATCAGTGATTTTCTTGTTGCAGCACACAGGTCTGGGGCAGGTTCATAGCTTTGTGATTATTGATTTTCAGAGACTACAGGGAGAGTTCAATTGTGACGAAGGTGTTTGTGGTGGAGTACCAGCAACCAAACATTGTTTTCCCTATTGAAGATGATGACAAGAATTTCCTAAAAGATATGGCCACACAGGTAAGTTTTAGAAATTGTAACCCCTTGTGTGAGTATAAAACATTGTATATATTATATTATTTAGAGATTAAGCTTTGACTGCCAATTCTATTCACATATCTTATTTTCTCTGTTTGCCCATCTTTGCTGCTGTGGTCCTTTTTGTAATATTAAAATTTCAAGGGGACAGTTTTCCCCCTGCCCAGTAGTGTTTTATGACTAATTGAGGTCAAATATTAAAAAAAACCCAAACATTTATACGTTAAGCTTTTCAAATACTTGCATTGAAAATAAATACCTTAAGCATGTACTTGTAAAATTTTAACAAATAACTACAGCAAGAGAGGATTAGAGCAAAAGCAAAAATTTTATTTGGAATTCACATGGAATTACGTTTTAGAATAAGGAAGGTGGAACATTTACTACAAAACCTAAGAATAGACTGAATGTGGAAATCAAGCCTGCCTGGGATGAAACGCCCCGAGACCTTCAAGGTGCAGTATAACTTCATAAAACTGAGATAGTCTTCTGTTCTAGCAGAAAATGGTGTGGAGTTTCCCTGTTCTATCACTTGTAAAATGGGGGTAATTTTAAAATCCTGTCAGAAGACAAAACATCCTCTGGAAATTCCAGTTTTAATTGCTCAACAATACAAATAGAGAACAAAATTTACCCTCCATACATTTCACATGACTTCTTAAAATCATATTAAAATGCCATTCATTTCTCAGCAACACAATAAGGCCCTGTCTGTATTTCCCTTTGTGCCAGAAAATGCTGTTAAATTGATGGGATTGCAAATCCCTTTTGGAGTTTCTTTACTCATGTTTGCTTGCAGAAAGATTCCAAAATAAATACACAGTGGAAATGAAAGCTTCACCCAGATTTCTCTGTAGGTAAAGCTTCTTATTCCATGGCAACAACAATGGGACTGTTTTAGAGCAGGAAATTATGTTAATATTTACTCATTAATTTATTCTTAGGAGCTGGGGTTTTTTGGGCATGCAGGAAGGAAGAAAACTGTAAATAAATTAAAATACAAAAAATAAGCTCTGTCAGAGATGTGTGGGGTTTCTTATAGTTTAATTTCCCATAATTCCATGCAGCTTATTTGAACCCAAAATGTGGATGCCAAATGCATTTTTAATTATGCTTAGCAAGAGTATGTAACATTCACGTTCACAGATAGATTAATTGCATGAAGTGGGTGACAGTGGAATAACAGGATTGTAATTTTAATCTTGGAAACAGATAGAAAGCCTTCTCATGGGTCCCCTCAAGGACCTCTCCTCCTTGCCAGTCCTCTGGAAGCCACAGAATACAGAGAGGAGTCCTTCTCAGCACAACCAATGGAGTCATTGCAGGTGAGCAAAGGGGTAGGTTGAAGAAAACTGTACAAGGCTGTCATCAGGACAGAGGTCTAAAAGCGGAGGAGATGAAGATTTGTGATCTCTCTCAGCTATTAATGCCTTTGCCTGAATTCTACAGTCCTGATTTAAATGTAACGGTAACGATGCACTAGAACAGGAATGCCCAAAGCAGGACACAGTTGTCAGTATACACAAAACCTGGCAAAGGAAATCAACACTGACTGCATTCCTACTAATTCTCTTCTAATACATTTCTGAAACTGCAGTTAGCAAATTCTTACTGCTGTTTGTTGGCAAGTTAATATTTAAAACTCAATATTCAATAATGTTATGGTAGGAGTATATAGCAAGGCATTGATTTATTTTTATTGGAAGAAGCTGTGTGTCCTTTGTGGCTTGTCTCTTTCACGGAGCTCCCGGCTCCGTTCTCGCCCTGGCTAGCTCAAGAGACAAACCACAGTTAGAAGGAGTTTCCTCAGGGTCCTAAAAGCCAGGAGGCATCCGAGAACCTTCCCTTAGCACAAGAGCAAGACCCCATCAATAGCCAAGGGAGGAGGTCTTGCGCTTGATCTGGAGAGTGAAACCAAGGCTTCATTCAGTCTTTCTTCTGTGTTCCTGCCCTAGCCCAGGTCAAGAGCCCCGAATCAAGAGCCCCAGATCAAGACAGAGAGAGCCGCATGGTCTGTGGCTTATAGCCAGGGAAGGGGCTAAACCTAATCAAGGAGTGGAACAGGGTTGGTTTACCTTCCAGGAAAGGGACTGGGAACAATGTGTGAGATGGGCTGGGGGAATGGCAGGGACAAACTTCAGGATATTACATTTTCCAGGGGAACAGGGGGGTACAGAACAAACCATTATAAAACCCAATATAAAAATGAAATACAATATGAAACCAAATAACACACAGCAACAGTCCTTAATGCAGCTAATGGGGGAATCAAGGATAGTAAGTACTCCTCAAAGCAGTGCATTTCAGTGCAGTTTATTTCAAATTACAGCTGTAGCTGATTTTTCTATCTTTATATGCATTTTGCAAATATTTCCTTACAAAAGCCTAAAGAATTACCTCTATTTCAGTTTGCAAGTTCCTCTGCAGTGACTAGCCAAAAAAGCTTAGCAAGCACACAGGTGTCAAGGATCCAGAGTGAAACAGATTTCCTTAAGTAAGTGACGTCTCCTTTTAACATATTTGTTCTTTGGAAAGGGTCTGAGCCTTTTGCAACCAAGCTGATAATACTGTGGTCCTCTATAAAAATTAGGAAGGCAAAGACATACACTGGCTCATAACTGGAGTGTATAATCTAAGTAGGACCTTGAAAATTCTGTTTCTTAAATGTAGTTTTCAACTTCCAGTTATCAGCTGTCTTATCTCCCTTAAAAAAAACTCCTAACACCCACAGGATCAGGGGATAAACTGTCTTTTCAAATTATAGTACACCCTCAGTGCTGTAGGTGAATGCTGCTCACTGGAGTAGTCTCCCAAAACATTAATGTTTATCAGTATTGAAAAGGTTCTGTGATCGACATCAGTGGCTCCCTGTTGTGCAGCACTGAGGCTTGACACAGACTGCCTGTCAGGAGACCTGTTTACGTCCCACGATGAGGAAGAAAGTATTAAACTCCATAGTAGCCATAGAACTTTCTAGCTTGCAAAGCTGTTTAGAGTTCAGAACTCCATATCATGGATGTTGGGGCACGGTCTGATGTTGCACCACAGCTTGGAAACCACAACTGTGAAATCAGTGGCCTAAGTCCTGTCACAACAAATTCCAGATTATTCATTATTATGCAGAGTGTAATACTAAACCAAGCTCAGCCAGTTTGCTCTTATTTTCAGATGTGCACATTGTTCTGCCCCTCGCCTGTGTGAGCCCTTGGCTCACTTCTGTCAGAAATGTGGATCTCCTATCCCTCCTGTGCCAGTTCAGTGCTTCCCACTCCCCGAAGGACTACAGGTCAGCAAAACGTCATAGCAATCCACACATCATCCTTGGAGAGAACAACAGCCTCTGCAGGTTACAGTCAATGCTGGCAAACCTGCTACCTACTCACACTTTCATTTGAAAGTTCTGCTCTAATTACTTTGTTCTGCTCAATGCTTTTAGCACTGGACCTAATTAAATTCTCCAACAATTGGCAAAACTGACCATAGATTTCTTTAAGTGCCATATCTTCTAATAAGGAAGACAATGACAAAGTGAATTATTTGCCTATGTCAGGCAACAGTACCAGCCCTGAAACTTTAAATGGTGGCATGTGTGGGCATATGCATCAAGTTTTTGCATCAAGTGGTATGTGTAACTATCTTCCATAAGCTCTTCCCAAGAGATAATAACCTGATCTAACAAGTCAGTGGTGTGTTTCCCTTCTTGTATCATCAGAAAGTTGTCTGGTCTGGGCAATACTGTAATTTTACGTAATGACTGAGATTCACCACCTCTTTAGATTTGGTTCATAATTAGGAGAATTTCAATCACCTGTATGAAGTGGATGACAGTGGAATAACAGGATTGTAATTTTAGTCTTGGAAACAGAAAGAAAGCTTTCTCACAGGTCCCCTCAAGGACCACAGCACCTTGCCAGTCCTACTATATTTTATAGTAACATTTTAATTTTATTGAAAATTACTTTAATACCTTTCTGGCATTCTCTTTCCATATGTCTTAATAGTGATCCTTTGATCTTTAAGCATCAATATCAGCATATGTTGCTGTCAATTGCTATGTTTCCAGTGACCTTGCTGCTGATGTAGACTCCAGCCAGAAAAATACTGAAATTTCATTATAATCTTAATGATCTCATTGTAATTCTTTACATAACTGTGATGTGGCTTTTCCTTCAGATGGCACCCTGCCTTGAATGCAGACATCTTGTGCCAATGAAAACACCCACTTGCATTATCTGTGAGTCACCAATAGCTCCACAGCTGCAGCCCAAAACCAACACCTGCATAAAGGTAATTGAGAATAAGTAAAACAAAATAATGATTTAACTCCTGGTATGCATTTTTATAACAGCTGACATAACTGAAAATATTTTGATCCAACCTGGCTTTGTATAATTACATTATGGACAGCTTTAAGAGTTTGTGGGATTAAAAACAGCTTGAATGGAAAAAGAGATTAAAGGTTCCCCAGTACAAGAAAGACATGGACATACTTCCCTTGAGAACAAAGGAGCAGCAGAGGCAATGTGTGATGAGCTGACCTTAACCCCCATTTCCCTGTGCTGCTGAGGCAGGCAGAAGACAGAATCCGGAGGAAAGTTAAGTCCAGGAAGGAGGGACAGTGGGTTTTTTGAGATTTGGTTTAATTCCTCATTTTTCTGCTCTGATTTGATTGGTTCTAAATTCATGACTTTGTCCAAGATGAGTCTGGTTTTCCCCTGACAGTAATCAGTGAGTGATCTCTCCCTGCCCTTAAACTCATGAGCCTTTCATGAGTTTCTCTTCTCTGTCTAGCTGAGGAGGGGAGTAATAGAAGGGCTTTAGTGAGCACCTGCCCTTCAGCCAGGGTCAACTCACCACCAGAGGTCTTTTAAGGCACCTCATAGTATTATGGTATTATATTATTATTAATAATTTTCTATGCAGGTACTGCACTGTTTTATGTGAGTATAGTGACTAAGCAAACTCAAACCAGAGTATAAAAAGACCTGGAGATATTGATAATGAATCTCCTGAGAAAACTGAGAAAACTATACCATAATTAAAAAAAAATAGTCCCCATGTGGTGAGCAGGCAACATGGCCTAACTAAGGTGTGAAACAGCCCAGACTTGAATGCTATCCTCTATCTACAGGAGTGAATAATCACAGCATTTTGTAAGATCAAGTCTTCTTCTTTGTCTTTTTGTTGACTGTTTTCAAATACCATGTAAAATGTATTTTCTCTCTATTTAAAAGGGTAAAGTCATTTGTCAGATGTGTGGCACAGGAAATCCTCTTCATCACAAACACTGTGCGACTTGTGAGAGCAAACTGCCTAAAGTACAGATGGTAAGACTTCAGTCACACTGAGTGAATCAAACCACAGCAGAACATCCTTTATCTTTGGAAAACTGAAGTCATATCCCCATGTCACCAAAGCAGAGGTTCTCTTCCCAGTGTCATATTTAGGCCCAGTCCTCCCACAGAAGTTCCACCGCAAAGGTGTCTCATATACCTTCAAGTTTCTGACATGGAAGTCAGGATTCTGAATGCCATTGAGAAAGCTCGGAAGGCTCTTAGAAAATGGGTAGTCTTGACTCCAAGGGAGTCTTGTTTGTGTCCAGATTACTTTCAGTTGCAGTAGAATAGTTGAGTATATACATCAGGAACATCAGTCACACTGATTTCAGTTATTTTCTGAGACTAGAATATACTTTCACATTATTTTTCTTATCTCCACTTGCTGCTTCTCCTACATGCATACAGTTAGCATGCTTGTATTTGGCTGTGACTCTGCACAGAGATGAGAAAAGCACTGAAATATTACCCCTAAAATAGCTCTGTTTGAACTCCCTGTTTAGCTTGGTTCCTTAGAAGAACTTTATTTTCAGTTCTGAAAAGTCTTGTATGAAAAATGTCTGGTAAATTTCACTTCTCCGGGTTGTGGTAAATACAAAAATGATAGAACAATAATGGTTTGCAAGTTAAAATCTTTTGATTATAATGATTAACATCCTGAGTTCTAAAACTGTCTGTAGCTAGAGGCAAAAGTCTCTTGTATAACCACATAAGTGTCATTTCAAAGTGAATTTCAGTAGGATTCTGTACTTGCCTAAGTTAAATGTATGTTTGGCCGCTTCACTGAATACAGATATGTGTGTAGATAGTATGTAGTATATGTAGCTAGGCATGTGACTTGAATGTGAGACCTGTATTAGCTGAGAAAGTTAAATGCTTACTAAGAATTATTAATAGTAATCAGAAAATTTACTAATGATAGTGATTCATAAGTGATAACAATAGTATTTTAAATAAATAGTGCTGATATTGTTATTAATGGCTATTGAATAATTTATATTTTGAACATATTAGACTGCTTTTGTAAATTTTATTTTCCAACTGAACCCCCAAATTACAACATTCAAATTACAGTGCAGGCCACAAAACAGGATTATATTGTGTTTGCTTACTTGTTGTTATGGTGTAATCAAAATAATTTTCCTTGGGTTCTGTCCCTTATTCATATTCCTGACTTGTAGAGAAAATAAACTGCATAAGCCTTAAGGCAAAACATAACAAAACATTTTTAAGTCCTGTTTGTCCTAATTGGGATCTGTTCTTAAGCTCTAGAAGTTTCAGATGAAAAACCTGTCTTCTTTTGCTTACTCATATGAGTTAATTGTAGAAAAGTTGGGTAATATATAATTTTCACAAGGCAAAAGAGTGCAAAAAAATATTTATGCAGCAAATTCCAAACTGTGAGGAAACTCCTTGCCTGAACACATTCTCCCTGCCATACTACTAAAAAGAAAGGTACAAAAAAAAGTGTGTGTTGGATTTGAAAATACAAGTTTTTCAGCAGAGAAGCCTCAATCTTAATTTCATCCGTACTGATACATAGGGCCCTATTCATAAATACTCAGCTTAAAAGCACATGATTAATAAGGTTTTTATTTTTTGGTGCTAGTTCTGCTAAAAATATTTTCAAATTAATTAATGCTACATTTTACCATGGTTTTGTAATGAAAAACAAGATTATAAGTTAGATGCAAGTCACTCTGTTGCTCATTTTAAGCTGCAATAATTCTTTTAGGCTGAGTATTACTTTATGTTGTGAGAGCAGCTTGCTTTCCTCTTTCCCCTTATTAGGCTTTTCCTCCCTAATGCTTGTTTTGTTTTATCAGCCCATGTTTGGAGGAGACTCCTGCCCACCTCTCCTGGGCCAGCAAAGGAAGATGGCTCAGTGCTCAAAATGCAACGGCATGAACCAGAGCAATGCCCGCTTCTGTGCCTGGTGTGGAGCCAAGGCACGTGCTTCTGCTGTCTATGAGAACAAACCTGCTGCTGCTACTCTGCAGCAATGTCACACTTCTCTGTGCAAAACTCCTGTCAGTCAGTAAACACTGTTATTATCAAGATACTTGCTTACAGCAGAGAGGATTGTGTATGGAGAAATGAATGGCTTAGAAGACATCCTTACGCCCCCATCAGTCAGTGAGCCAAGGGTTTAGAGTTACAAACAAATTATCATGGGTCAACAAGCACCAGATCATTGCATCAGCTGAAGTGCAATGGCTCTGTGCTCAGGCAAAGTAACTTAACCACCAAAGGTTAAAGTATAATCTGACCCAATGCAAGTTTTCCCATCACAACTCTGGGCTATAATCACCAGGCAATTACCAGATATGAGATGATGCATGTAATTTTTTTGACTGAAGTCCTCAGCTTTGGTAAGGACAAGTCCTTAACTGCTGCTCAGTAGAGTTACAACCAATGTAAACAATTTCCCCTTGTACAGTGCTTCTACCCAAGATCACACTCAAGAAGAATTTATTCTTTGTGAGCTGAACGCATATAAAGTTTGAAACAACACTCCCCCATATGCATAAATAACCATTAGTCCTGTACTGTACTAGGGCACTCATGGTGGTACTTTACTTCCTGTTTCATTCTTCTGCTCTTATCATTCCTGAGTAATTCATCTTATGCTTCTCTAGTGACAAATGTTGTGTTGAACTTTACAGCCTGGACCTCCTCCATCCTATTTTACTTGTTCCAAGTGTGGTACCAGCAACCAGCCCTATGCTCGGTTCTGCATGTCCTGTGGTGTCTACATAGAGCCCCCATCCAGACAGAGCTCTCCTGGTAGTCCCATGGATCCTGGGGACTCACTGGGATCCTCTCAGGTACCACACACAGTGTTACAAAGCCAGGCTTGAACTCATCTGAGAGGCTGCTCCACTGGGGGTATGGATCAGCACAGGTCCATTCATTTCCTCGGGACAATGCTATGAGCTGGGAGCACAAGGAAGACCCAAATGTTAGTTTTGCTTTCTGCTGAATAGCAGCCTCAGCCCATAGCCGTGATCCAGCCTCTTTCTAAATGGCGAAGTGTGAAACAATCAGCCTTTCAAAAGTCTTAGCTCTTTAAGTACTTTTATTTTATTGGTTGTGAATTTTTTTGTGGTCTGCTGATACGAGATATTCTTTCACACAAATGGAGTAGTTTTTTAAAACTGTTTCAATAAAGAGCCTAATACTTAGCAAGGCCAGTTCTTGCCCTACAAAAGCATCCACGTACCCTGGCAGTCATGAAGAACTTGGATTTTGCTTGAATATTTGTGATAAGTTGCATTGTTGTTAGAGACTGTAACAATTAAAAATTGTTAATTATTCTTCCTGCTAGCTTTTCGTTCCCTTACAACTTGGTGTACTCTTATGCTTGTAAGCCATTGAATTATATCTGTATTACTTACATTTTTCCTTCTTCTCCACCACCCACAGGCAAAACAATTAAAAGCTCAAGTTGCCTGGCAAAGTTGTCCTGTTTCCTTTCCCAAATCAAGGTCAGCACTAACAGAAAAAGAAGATAAAGGAACCCAAACCATTGGATTGTTTTATCCATCCAGCAAACTGTTGGAAAAGAAGGAGTTTGAGCTGATTTCACAAAAAGAAAAGGGGAAAAACATGAGTGATCGTAAGCCTCTCCTGACAGCCATTAGTCCTGGAAAAGGTTAGAAGTTCTGATTTTATGATTTCTAAACTATTTATGGATGTCACCCTGGTTTTTCTGAGTTTTTTAAAGACTTTTGATTGTTCATAAAATGGAGTCAGACTTTTTAGCTACGGTACAATATTAGGAGCAGTTTCTACCTTTTCCCACATATGTAACATAAACAAATCCTTTGTTTTTCATTCTCTGTCCTTTGTTTGCATATTTCTATTGAAAACAATTGAAACTGGCTCAGTTGGCTCAGCCTTGAGCTTGCTTGGAGGAACTCTCTGCCCTGTGAAAATCTCTCGTCTCCGTGTGATTGCTTTGCGTATCCAGGTCACAAATGACCTTGCCTTTTTCTTGAAAATATTATAGCTTATGGAATATGGCATCAGTAGGACACTGATTTACATCTTTACAAGTCTGTGTTTCCACCAGTCACTTGTAAATGCACTGCCTTAGAATTCAATCACTGATCTCCACCAATAGCTAAAAGAAAGCTATCAGCAATATCAAAATTGGGGTTACTGAGCCCTGCACAGCCTTACTAATTTGGCAGCAGTTTGATTTCTTCAGATCCCACGGGACTGGAAGAAGGTGTCTGTCTTTGAATTGGAAATCACTGAACAGCTCCCAGTTCCCAGGATCCTCCCCAGCCATTGCAATGTGAACTTCAGGTAGAGCTGTGATGGCAGCTGCAGGGATATTGATAAACAAAACTCTGAGACACAGGGGCAGGTCAGAGCTCTTGAAAATATGATGAAGCTTTGTCTACATGAGGAACTTGTTTGGGGTGCTGTTGTGGAATAAATTACAGAAGCTTCAGAAGCAAAATAAAACTAAACTAGAGGAAAGGATTCTTTGTAGGATTATGGAAAGATCACTCATTGAAGTCTTTCCTCCCACAGACTACAGCAGAAGCAGTACCAGTACTGCAGACAACTTTCTTTCACAGTGAATTCTGTGGTCACTTTTGTTCTTTGTGGAATGACTTTGACTGTTTGCTGTCATTAAATGCTTGCCATTTTTAGAAGTTTTAGTTTTACTATCTTGAGAAATCTTCAGCTTTCTGGATCCCAAACCCTTGAAAGACCAACCATCAGTATTAATTAGGGATCTAATAAATGGCTCAGTGGGTGTTGCAGCACCCCTCTCATTAAAAGGTAGAAAAGAGCCAATACACAGACTTCGTGTTTATCACAGCATGAAAAGGGTCCTGGTTTATTCCTCTTTACAGCTCAGCCATCCTGACTGCAACTATTCAGTGACTCTGGCTGCAGCAAGCTCCTACTGTAGGTTGCCCTTGCAGCCTCTGACTGCTGGTAATTGCCTGCTAAACAAAGACTGTATATATTAGTTTGCAGAATCTGAATGCAGGCTTTTACCTAGCTAGACTATGGCTGCAGGTTTCAACAACAGGCTCTAACCGCAGACCAAGACTGACCTCACAGCGGTGATTCTCTCTCTGTTTTGCCCAGTCCTTCAATCCTTCTGATCATTCCTTCAGTATCTCCCTCCTTGAGGTGTTCTTTCTCCAGGTCCTCCTTCAGTATCTCCTTCTTCAAAGTCCTCCCTCTGACCAACCAACCCACCCCTTTTATCATACTTACCTTTATTAGTCATGATAAACTCAGTAAGGGCTAGGCTGTTCCTCTTCTCTGGTAATTAGTACAACTGTGATTTATCAGGGGCAAGGCCACCTGTAATCCTTTCTTCTACACCTACAAGTGGGCAAAATTGTCTTTAATCTCACAGGGCAGTCCAGTTGGGCAATCCATAGAATGAGTTAATTTAAAATTGTTACAGCGCCAAACCCTGGTTTGGAGGAGCAGTTACTCTTTTAGATCCACTTTCCCATTTAGCTCTCTTCTGTCGGAGTCCAAGGCATTCCTTTGTTTGCCCTCGAAGGTCAGAGACCTGGGCAGAGGGGTCTTGGACCTGGACAGGGGGGTAGGGACCCTGGCACAGAGCCCAGGAAGACACTGGCTTTGATTCCAGTCCAGGGAGAGGCTTCCTACACTGCAAGATGAATTACAGGCCACAAGAGTGTGAAAGACAGTAGTTTAGCTTATCACAGGGTGAAAAACAGTGGGTTTGGGTTTTTACTATGGAAGTAGGTGGGAGCAAGATGGAGAATTTTGGGTGTTGTCCCTTACTTCTTTCTTCTTCCTTCACTCCATTTTCTGTAGTGACAGTGGCACAAAGTAGTTTAAGGAGATTGGGTCAAAGTAGAGATGACCTGTTTAGTATAAGTGATAGGTATTGGCAAATAATGATAAATAAAGAGTACGTAACAATTAGTATAAGAGACAGCGACAGCCCAGTGCAGGGGGAGTTGTCAGATGCCTGAGCAGCTGCACAGATCTTAGTTGGGCACTGAGAAAATTGTAAGATAAGAAACAATAAACAAAGCGCGCAACCTTGAAAAATCAGAACCTGAAGACTCCGTCTCTTTCTTGCGTCCAGCTCAGGGCTTTGCAGGAGGCAAAAAGACTCTAAAACCACCTGAATCTCGGGACAAAAAACCGAGACTCTTCAGCAATGAGATAGTCAACCCCTCAGGCTGTTACTAGAATTAATTTTCTGTTGGGTAGTAGAAGTTGCTAGTGAATGTTAGAAATTCCTATTTTGACTTTGTATGCATTCAGATGGACTCTGATTTTTAAAATAATAACTGGGGAAATCTGTTTTCTTCCTCCCTTCCTCTGAAATGTGACATTTATCTCAGGCATCACTATAGGAAATGCAAGACTTGACTCAGCATGTCAGGGATCTTAATTTAGGTAGAGATAAGAAAGGATTGGCCCCTAATAGTGTCAAGAAAGAAGCAAAGTAACACTGAATATTTGTTTGTCAGAAGTACAGCTCTTGACTTGTGAGTGAGAACTGCTGTCACTGGTAAAGGTCAGGAATAAATTCTGAGCTGCTTTTCAATTATTTTCATTTTTATCTACTTAGCAGAGGTAACTTTGTTGAAATTGCACTGTATAAGACATTCTCCATTAGATCCAGCCAAGGACTGAGGATCTTATTTCATTCCATAAATCAATAAGTATCTCTTACAGTCAGTTCATGCTGAGTTCTATACATGGCTTGAAACTATCTGTATCAACAAGATTATGTACTGTCACTCAGGCAAATCTTGTCTATATATGCCAAATATGACCATTCTTTCTTCAATCAAAATAGGATCAGATATTTGATGTAAAAGTTTTTGAATACAAGTGATTAAATAAAATGGTGGAAGTTATTATTTCTTGACCATATCAACTATTAACTAACCTTCTTTTCATATGTGGAGATTAAAAAAAATACTAAACAGCTAAGAAAGGGGAAAAAAAGAGCAGTACGAAAACACTAATCCTATGGTGTGTACTGTATTTCTCTTTTTTTGCTGCACTTGTAGTCTGTTTTGAACAGGAGCTAAGACATTTACCAGGTAAACTTTACAAAGAAGATTTCCCTTTTCTACTGTAGCAAAAGTAAAATCAGTGTGATATAGGTGTAATCTGCTATTGGCAACATGGATTCAAGTATTCCATCAATGCTGCCAAAAATCCTTTGAGACCTAATAAAACACCAACCATGCAAGTGTATGTTCCTGGCCATCTGGATTTTTTCAGATAAAATCTGGGGATCTGGGCTAGTTATGAACCACTTTATTGCAAATAATACTGACTTCCACAGAGAGATCACTCACTAAGTAGTTTATTTTAGATGTTTTAAATACTACTTTCAACTTGTATTAGTTTTTGCATATGAGACCACAGCAGGGGACAATTTATGTTCTTCTGTGGATCCTTCTTTTTGTATTCATTTCAAGCTGCTTAACAAGTAAGTTTTGTTGGTTTGTGATACCAGTTCAACCTTGAATCTTCCAAGCACAAGACTCCTTGTGCCCCTGCTTTGTCTTGTAAAAGCCAGAGCTTTTCTTCTGGTTTGGTCTCTTTTCACTGTTTTAAGCTTCACTTACCATGAAGGAAAGGATAAGGTCAGAGCAGCTGCACTGTGTAAGTTAAATGACGTTACCAAGCCTACACAGTTTATTTACAACAAAATGAATCATGCCCTGTACTTACCAGGGGGATGCTAAAAAAGAAAATTAGCCAGATCCTTAAAATAATCAGTTAAAAATGAGAACAAGTCCTTTTGGTTTTTTCTCAGATTAAAACAAAATGTAACCTGGAATTGCCTGGACAGGAGGTGCAAAAGCTCTAAGTGGCTTAAGATGAGTTTTTAATCCAGGCACATTCTGCCCCTCATGTTTTGTGCCCTCTATCAGCATAAAGGAATGCTGATGCTGTCCCAGAGATCCTGACAGGCAAAAGAGCAGGAATTCTTAAGGTTTTAATATGCTCTCACATATATAATTAGAAGGAATTTATTTGGAGGAAAATTTACACAGACCAAAATGTTATGTGTCCTTAGTTTCTGTGTTTGCAGTTTTCAGATTTGGCTTATTGTTCCCTGTCAGTTATCCCAAATCAACTAAAAATAAGTTCAATAACACATAATTGCTTAATTGTAATATTTTATTTTTTTCTTTTCTTATGATCTGGAATAGTGTGAAATTTTCCTTTCACACAGGACCAGTTTGGACTCCTAAGGATCATTCCAAGACATGGCTTTGTTGTGAAAAGAGGGCCCTAAGAATGAATTATAACTACGGATAAAACAGTGTTTCACCTGGCGTTTTAAGATATAACTTTCCTTCTCATTTTCTTGATTAGATGAATTTTCTACAGATTTTTTTTTTATCTCTGTGAAATGATGCTATTTTTAAATCTTCCATCACTTGACTAGAAGGAATGTTAATCACATTTTAAGGATTTTTCTCCTGCTTAACTCCCTGTGAACAGGTTACTGGAGAAAACAGCTGGATCATGTTTGTGCTCATGTTAGAAGCTATGCCCAGAACAGCCTTGAATTCAGAACACTGATTGGAGAACCTCAAATGGGAAAGGTAGGAAGGAACTTGTGAGTAATATCTTCCTATGGCGGGTCATGAAAGGATTAATGGGGCTGCTACATAAACACTGGAAGAATAAATGTCTCCCTTTTCTTTAGATGTTGACCTGTTTGTATGTGTCATTTATCTCATTTGGTTGTTCCATTTTTTGGTCACTCTTTTCCTGAATACTTTTTTCTGCTTTTTTTCCAATGGCAATTCCTATTCTCTCACTTAAGGGCTGAAATGACTCAGCTACTTTTATATAGTAAGGTGGAAACCTTCTAAGGACTCCTTCCTAAGAAGTACATACTCCAGTAGATACTTGGCACCTGATTTCTATATCCACTGAAACCTATTGTCCACCAGGATCTTCAGAAGCTGCAGTGCAACTATATAAGTTGAGGTACAATTCATTGCAATTTGTTTCCTCTGCTAGAGGATTCAAAAGGATAGGCCTGAAGAATAAAAAATTGCATAGGGAAGGCTATTCCTGCTGCTTCTTGGCCTTTTGTCAGTTTGTTGTCTTAAAAGCAGTGCCCCCAAAAGTAACAGAAATGGTTCAAAGCAGATGCCAACTGTCTGAGTTTAATGCCACTTTTCCAGTTTTTCGTGTGGATTAGAAATATAATCAACCTTACCTGAAAATTGTCAACCAGCTGCAATATAATCTTCATTCCACTTCTTTATAATCTTCTGTGCACTCATTTTTATACACTTCCATAGGCTTGTTGCCAGCAGTACTGTCTCAAGGAATTGATACACAAAGGTACCCAAGTTTTAATACAGACTGTTCTTCTCCAGTCTGGTGTCACTAAAGCAACCACCAGTTCTCCTGGATCTGGGAGTCCCAAGAACAGCACAGCCTTTTATGCAGCTACAGAATCTCAGTGGAGAATGACTGAACATTCATGAAATGCAGCCTCATTACAGTCTTGGATTCACTTAGCATTTCAGTTGTTGTGAAATTTCCAGAAACTCCAAAAACACCTGCCCCTTTCTCATTGATATGGGAAGTGTTGGTACAATATCACAAACAGGCAAAAGCCACATGTGTGATTTTGTGCATTGGCTGCACAAGAAACACCATCAACAAGACTTATTCCTAAAAGTACTTCTGTGCGTTTTTTTGCTAAGACATACTAATGGCTGCTGTTTCCCTCTAGATTAATTATGCCACCATCTCTGAAGATGACTATGAAGTCACTATTACATTGAATTTTGCTATTAACAAGGTCAGTTCATGGGATGGGGCCTGTTGAGAGGCAGCTGGTCTAAAGCTGTCACTAGAGCAGTGTAATGCTGATATATTTTAAATTCAAGTCTAAACAAGAAATGCTTTTGTTCAGAAGGTGTTAACTTATCACTTCAGAGAAAACAATCTTTTTCTGTCTCTGTTGGAGCTAGATGAACAGGTATCCTTATCTGATTAAGCCAGACTTCATGGTTATGGTGCTATCATCTCACATTTTGTTAGTTTGCTATTAGTATTAACTTTCCTCTTTCAGCTGATGCTGTTTGATGATTCTAGCACCCCTTAGCTTTTGATCTCAAACCCTGCTTTTCTTCAGCCTGCAAAGCATGTTCTTAAAAACTAAGCTTAGTAATTTCAATGGTTTGGAGATAACTTTTGTCAGAGTTCCTGTTAACTCTATTCAACATCTGGAATCTCTATCTTAAGAATTACCATGTTCCAAAAACCACAACGTACACATTTCCAGCTTTTCAAAGACAAAAATCTACCATTTCAAAAATCCAAAATTAAGACTGTCTCTTGTGTGGAATCTTGGAAAGCTTACCTTGCCATGTGAGGACTGAAAAGCAGTATCACATTGTTTCAGAAGTGAAATTTCTCAAGTGGTAGAAACACTTGCATGTGGATGAGACTCTTCATTTTATTAAGTGAGGTGGTATCACTTTTTTTCTAAATCAAAAGAAATACCTAACACAAGGTTCAGAAAAAATTGCTACATAATTTTGCTTCAAAACAGAGTTCCATTACATATGATAATGACTTGTGGTAATTTGACACTGATATTCAAAGCCTATGTATTTTCCCAAATGCAACAGTGTTGTGCCACTAAGGTTGTAGCAGCATTACATAATAATCTTAATAACTGCCTGCATTTGATGATTCTACAGGTTATTCATCCTAACAGAGCAGTGAAGTTCAGCAACGATTACCTGAGTGCTGGAACAGAAGTCACAAATGAACAGGATGGCAGTCAGACTAATTTTGGTGAGATTTTTTTCCCCCCGTCTTTACAGTAGACCATAAATACAGCAGTCAGGAATACAGAAGTAGTGCTTGGAAGCTTAGACGCCAAGGCAGACAAACATTCTGTGACTATTTAGGTTGATCTTTTAAGTCTCAAAATGTGTCTAAGTTGAGATTTTGTAGCAGTTCTCACTTCTTTTTTTTCCTTGCAAAGATCAGGATGAATAATACACGGGAAACTAGGTTTTGAGTTCAGACTTGGATGTTTATTATTTCTTCTCTATTTACAGACTCACGAGCTGTGAGCTCTAACTAGCAAGTTAGAGAAACAAGGTGAAATGGAGTGCTTCTCTTTCCAAGGTTATTTAAGCGATAACCCCCAATAACGAGGTGACACCTATACTATTTATATTTCTGACCCAATAATGACCACCCAAGGCCCACAATGCCGACCTTTTTCACCCATTTATAGAAAACCACCCAAACCCATGAAGAAGGAAGAAGGTGAAGAAGAAGGACTCAGACAACACCCAAAGCCCTCCATCTTGACTCACATGTATTACTATATACTAAAAACTCAAAATCTAAATTTCCAGAATTCCAACATGATTTAAGCACAGACTCACTCAAAAACTCCTGGGAATACTTCATCCCTGGAGAGCTGAGGAGACCAGTGAACTGCAGCCACAGGTCACAGCAGTGTTTTTATTATAGCACTGTAACTTTAGATATTTCACATACTCTTTTACAATAGGAACGAAAAACATCAATATTATCTCTACTTCTGAGCTTTGCCAAGGACTGCCAGCTCTGCCATATTTGGCAGAGATAAGAAATTATGAAATACATTCATGCAGAGATGTTATTTAACTGCCATCTTCCACTGATGTCATTAACAGCTCAGCATTTTGGGCATCTCATATTGAACTTAGATTTTCATTAAATCAACCAGTTGTAAAGTGAGCACTACAATTCAGAAATTCCTATAGCATCATTTGACATACTTAATTCACATGTAAGTTTCATCCACTTTGTGCTTTCCAGTCTGAGGCTTGGCAAGAGGCAGTCACTGCACTAGGACCTGTGCAAACCACTGCTTAAAACCAGTATGAACTGCAACAAATATTTCATTACTCTCTCATGTGGGAAACTGATAAATACTGCTTTGATTATGGATAAATTATTTCCAGATCTCTCCTCCAAGTTCTAGTTGGAGACTAGACTTTGCTTTGAATTAACACTTGTTTTCCTCTCTGGTAGGCAGAGATGATCATAATCTTTTCTACTCAAGAGGCAAAATAAAGAGAACCAAGTCAACAACATTCATGGAACAGGAATATAAGCTCTCTGTAAGTATCTTCTGCAAATACAGGAAAAAAGATTTATAGAGCAGCATGAAGCAGAGTATCTGGGCATTCAATTAGAAAGGTTCACACTCTGACTGGGGGCAAGGGATAAAAGTCTAATTTAATATAAAACCTGAACATCAGTAACTGACATTTAGTTCAGAACTGAAAATAATTAATTTGTTTTTCTACTAAGAGTTTAGATTTTCTCTCATTTTGAACCCATACAATTTTGATACTGCATCAGGCCTAAGGAATGTTGCAGTGATTCTCTTAACCAATTTTTTTCAGAAGCATATGGAGGTATTGTCATTTTCCCTTGACTTTACAACATTTGACTCCATAGAGGCCTAGTTTAACTCAAGAAACAAGGATTTACTTCCACTGGAGATCAAATTTCCTGAAAGAACTGTCTACTAAAGGGATTGTCAGTAGTGACATGGACAATTTCAAAAGGGAAATATACATTAATCTAAGCTTGGATCAGTCAGCCAGGTCAAATGTGGGAGAAGGTACAGAGCTCTGTGATATGAGTCCAGAGATAAAAATGTTTGGTCAAGTGACTGAGCTTTCAAAATTAGAAAAGGTTGAAAGCTGGGAAGAAATAAAAGGAAAATGTTTTAGGTTTTGTTGTTTGTTTGTTAAGATTTAGTAGTAAAGTAATTTCACTGAGGCAAAACATACACATTTTTAAATCAAAATACTTCCACAAGTTCTGAAAGCTTCAAACTTTACTCCTGAACATATACCCATGTTTAATTTTACTGTGCTGCGCAGATCTTTTTATAGCCCTGGAGAGCTGCGTGACGTAAAGTGACTCATCAGCAGACACATTTGCTGAATGAAGACCTCAGTAGTGAGATATTAGCCAGGGTTACCCAACACTTGCTCAGGTTCAGAAAGACATTCCTAAAGAAGTCAGCGATTAGTAACAAGGCTCGGATACATAAAATTCATGATATTGTGTGCATTTTGCACTTTCATTCCAAGGCGGAATCTGGCCAACCTACCTGTATTTTCCCTGTGTGTAATGTTCCTGGCTGTTTTGTGTCTCCACAGCCAGAGTCCAGACAGCTGCTGGATGAACTGAGTAGAACTGGGAAAGGAAGAATCTCCTTCATAGAACAATTGCTCAGTGATGTAAGTTATGCTTGCTGAAGTTTCCTTTTTCAACTCTTTGGCTGTTTACTGCATGAATTTAGCCTGGAATGCAACTTCAACTTGATGATTACTAGGCAACAGCCTTACAATACCAGTCTTCAGATTGAAAGAGCATTTTAGAGAAGATAGGGCCTGCTTTACATTTATAGATGTTCTCAAATTTCTATTCAGTCAGTGATTAAGACAGTCTTCTCTGGGTTTGTCAAAGCCAAACAAAGTATTAGTTTTATAATTTAGGATCAAGTCCTCTGTATAGCAGAAGCAAGCATCTCTGTGTTTCTGCTCTGGGATCTTACTTGGCTACTATTACACACACGGACTCTTAACTTTGAGCTAGATGACCAACATTTTCAGAAGAAAGGAAAATAACGCACTTTGAACCTCTGTCTGGAGCATGAAGCCCATTTGCCAACTTGAATTGGCATAATACAAAAACAAGGTGGAAGCTGAAGAGTCTGTATGGTTTTACCAGCCCCCTTTGCCTCTGCTCTGTTCTAGGGAGCTGACCCCAATTCCCTGAGTGAGGAGGAGCGCCCTGCCCTCACAGTTGCTGTCCTGAACAAGCACACAGGAGCCATCTCCCCTCTCGTGCAGAAAGGGGCTGACATTGACCAGCAGTCAGGACCGTAAGTGATCCTCTGCCTCGGCTCTGTCCAAGTTTCACTGAAAAAAATTACACATGCTTGAGTTTTAGTGAGAGCTAAACCTCACCTCTCCTCCACAAATGTGCTCCTTTCAATCAGTATGCACACTCTCTCTTCCAGTTGCCAGCTTTGAAGATTTCTCATAACTTCTGTTATAAAAGTACTGTTCTATTCAATTCTTTTCCCCGTTCACTTCAATATGGTACCTACCAAAGCCTACCACACTTCTAGTGTGTTCTGTATCCTCTTATTAATTTTCCTAAGTTTTATTTGTTAAATTTCCTTAGGTAATAAGTGCATTTCTTCATTCCTCCTGTACAGGCACAACAACACAGCTCTCCACGAGGCAGTTCTGCTGGGACTGGAGGGAGAGGAGTGCATCCGAGCCCTGTTATGGTAGGTGCTGTGGCTGAGCTCCAGCTCAGCTGCAGGCTCCCCCCCAGCCTGCCAGCACAGACCTGCTTGGCACCACTGGAGGGCCAGAGCCTGCCCTATGTCCCAGTGGGAAGTAGCATCCAGAAATTCCAAAGTTACTCTCCATCAACATTCACCTACAAGCCACTTCATCATTAAGTGCAGTTACTTGCAATGCATTAAGCAGTTTAAACCAATGTGTTCTGTATTTACAGCTGCAATGCCAACGTGCAAAAGAAGAACGCAGCAGGGCACTCAGCACTGGATTTGGCTGTTGCAGCTGGAGATAATAAGGTTATTTCACTGTTCCAAGTAAGTCTGGATAGAGAACATTGAACAAACTTATGAGACACAGGAACATTGTTCTCATCAGTGTGTTATTACAACAAACTTTTTCCCCAAATAAAGCTGAAGGTTCTTTGACTTTGGGAGCACCTGATCACGTGTGTCCAGTCCTGTCTGTAGAATCCACAACTCTGTGTGATCACCTCGGGCCCTGCAACAGTCAGATATTTTCTCCAGGATTGCCGCATTCCTTTCTGGTAGTTCAGAGCACAATTCCTCTCTGACTGCACATGATTCTGCAAATTTTTTTCTTCCAAACAAAGGGACAAATCAAACCTTCCCAGACACAAATGAATTTCAATACCTATGAATTGTCTAAAATGCTTAACACTGCTTACTAGAGTTTGACACTTGAACAACAGCACTGCAATCTGTAACTGAAGACCTTATTTTCCTTTTTGATGTTTAAACTGCATTCAGTGCAGCCCATTGCAGGAAAGGTCAGATTCTTGTCCTCTAGAAAATCAAGTAAAACTATTCTGTTGTTCTGCCTTCAACTTTTATTTATAAATGCATCAACACGAGGCAGCAGCCAACTACAAACAGAAGTTTACAAGAATTCCAGGCACACTAAAGTGTGGTATAACTCAATGCTATTAGCCACAATCCTAAATCCTTGAAGTATTTTTGAAACTCCTTCCCCTTTCTATGCCCCAAAGTATCTAAAAGCATCAGTATATTCAGTACAAAAATGGAAATGCATGTCAACTCCTATCAGAAATACAAGTTTAAGCACCAGAGCTACCAGTATCTCTATGAGACAGCAATATTGCTAAACAGCTGGATTAAAAAAAAAAAAAAAAAGTTAGAAGAAAACAAGTAAATCCGTAAGTAATAATCCTTTAAAAAAACAGCAGGAAAATTAGGAGAATCCCTGCAGAAAAGGATTATGTATGCAATGCATCAAACACCAGGTACTTCCCAGACAGACTCAAAGGAGTGAAGCAGAATTCTCTCTCCTTCTCAGGGACAGCCAGTCTGGAAGCAGCCTCAGGAAAACACACCCATTAAGTCACAGGGGCAGTGCCACAACATGTGGACAAGACGGATGTCACTGGCAACTATGAAACTGCAGCAGTCTAGACCAGATTCTTTATACTACAACGCTGGATCTTGGCTTTATCTTCAACTTTGGTCATCTTCTGAGAAATCTCTTTTTTCTGCAAAGAGTAAAAATAATGTTACTGTCTACCACTAAGCTATCATTCAGCTTCAAGGGAAATGTGGAATACATCCCACATAAAGCATGGCTGAGAACCAGGAAAGGGTACACCAGCCAATCCAGCCTGAGCCTGGATGCAACAAAGCACTCTGCACAAAGCCTTGTGGTAAGGAATGAGGCCAGCTGAACAATCCAAAGACTAGAAGCCAGTGTACGTACAAGCGCCTTCCTCATTCGCATTTTGTCCAGCTTCAGGAACTCCTGCACCGTCAAGTTAGCAGGTTCCTTCTGAAGAGAAAGAAAACCACAGTCCGCAGAGTGCTTTTTGTGTTCCTCCCTGAAAAAAAGGCGACAAGAAAGAAAAAGTAAAAGAGAAGGCAGCAGCGGCCAACGAGCCACACGCAGCCTCTCTCTCCTCCGAGCCCCTCGGCTGCCACCAGCGGTTGGTTCCCCTGGGCCGGAACGGCGCCGATCGCGACGGAGGTAGAGGGATCCCCCAGTACTCACAGGGGATCGTCCTCGGGCTCCCAGCCCTCCAGCTCCTTGAGGCAGAAGAAGCACTGCGCCACGTCGGGGCTGTTCTCGCTGGGGCAGTGCACGAAGCCCGCCGCCGCCATCTGCGAGCACAGGGGAGGCCGTCAAGCGCCCGCCCGGCCCGGCTCCCGCTCCCACCACCCCGGCCCCGCCGCCCCGGCCCCGCGCTCACCCGCTCGGGCGTGCAGGCGCAGCCCTCGGTGAAGGGCCAGTTGCGGAAGGTGGCGGCGCGGACGGAAGCGAAGTAGAGCCGCCACACCTCGGGCAGCGCCGCCAGCCCCTCCATGGCCCCGTTCAAATGGCGGCGCGCGTGAGGCACGGCGGGAGCAGGGTGGGGCCACCGCCCTCACGGCGCCCGTGACCGCGCCTTTTTCTCGGTCGCAACGAATCCAAGCTCAGGGAAACATTTTGGTTTTGCTGTCCTGTGAGGGAAGGGTGAGGTTCCGCCTTTATTATCCAAGAAAGTTTTACTTTGTGAAGCTGTGTTTGGCTCCTTTCTCTCAGTGCTACGGTCGCTGCACAGCTCAGGGAAACGTGCAGGAAGCGTGCCGCGGAGCAGGGCGGAGCTGGCTCCTCAAGCACGGCTCGGGTGACCCAGCACCCGGGCTGCCGAGGCACAAGAGGGAAGCAGAGGGCTGAGAGCACCGCTTGTCTGCCTTAGAGGAACGTTACCCCTTTGCAAAGCCATCGCTCCCGCCCTGAGGATCACTTCATCACCTTTGAGGATCTGGTGTTTAATAAAGGACCGACGTAAAACAAGCTGTCTGCAGCACAGCAGGTGTCACAGGGCTCTTACAACACCACTTGGCAGCCCCCGAGGGACAAAACCACAGAGCAAGACAGTCCTCGAAATCTTCATGATCAGTTTTGAGAACACAATGGAGAACTGGTCATCTTCTTCAGATTACTTTATATCTCCTAATTCTGTCTGGAAAGAAGGAGCCTCTAAGGCTTGCATCGTGCCTTCTGTTGGGGTGTCTATAGGGAAATGAGGATTTTCTTGCCTTGGTCAGCTACCCACACACATCCTCTTAGAGCCATACTGGAGTTTGCTAGATTCCAATGAAGTAAGACAATGGAGAGATGCCTTAACCAACATTATGACTATAGACAGGCTTTTCCAAGGGCAGGGCTTTAATTCCATTCATAAAGACATACATTTCTTTCAAAATCTAGCTAACTCATAATATTAAGAACATTGAAATTTTTCACCAAGTCATGAAACAGATAGAAATATGCACAGATGTTCAGGCACACAACCCTTGGCTGAGTTGCTTTCCCCTCCCACTACCACTGGTTTTGTGCTGGTGATGATGGACATTGGCTACACAAAAACATATTTTGTGTCCCTTTCTCTTCTGCTGCCAAAATTAAGACTCCACTATGGCAACTACTGCTATAGTCAGATAGCCAACAAGTAGACACAGTAGATTAAGGACAAAAAAAAAGTCACATTTGGTGCGTAGTTCACTGTAGGCTTGATCTGAAAGGACCATCCCAGCGGATGTGAGCCGTAGTTACAATGCACAGCCTGGCCTTTGGTCAGTGCAGCTTTCTCTTCATCTGCACTAAAAGGGAGGGAGAGAAGCTGCTACACTGTGGAAAAGGAAAAGAGCCACTGCCAGAGCAACAGGGTTGTATTTTTTAATTCTTGGGTATTTCTATTTAGTCTTCGCTCTTCTCTTTACTGATACTTAGAGTCTAGGTGATTCTAAGAACTGGACTTGGGCCACCTCTGCCCTCTCCTCCCTCCAAGCTGCGAGCAGACTGCTTCTACAAAGCAGAGCCTGCATTTCAAACATCCCCACTGATTTTTGCTGCGGGTTTCTTTGAGTCAGAGCGCTTGTAGCTGGAGGAGGTGGGTGCTGGAGCCCTTTGAGGCTGCTCTGTGGGTAGGGGTGGGACCAAAGGGCTGATCCACAAACCAACAACAGGCAGAGAGGTGGAAAGATTCCAGAGTTGAATTTGGCAGCTGTGGTGCCCTACCTTGCCAAGACACAAACCTACCTAACACCGTTCCTGAACACAAAACACAGTGCACTACAACTGCACTTCACACTGAGCACAGGGCAAGGAGGGGAAGGGAAGGCAGCAGGGAAGGAGCGAAATGGAAGTGGCTCCTCTGAGCTTTGTACTTGGGATAACAGGTATGCACATGCTCTTCAGTATTCCTGAAACATGGTTCCACGACTACAGTTCTGGCATGTGTAGAACTTTCCTAAAGTTAACATCCAGCTACAGGCACCAATACCTTATTTCCCTTCACAGACTCAAGATGGTTCCTAACAAAGCAATCAGACCACAGAAACACTGAATGATTTAAGGTTAGGTGTTCATTTTTGCTCATAAACAAAAACACAGACAAAACCCCTGCAACATCTTTTTGACAGGTTTGAAAACTTGAAATCCATGGGCCCCCTCTGAAGTCAGAAACAGTTTGGGGGGGGGGGGGGGGGAATTGGGTTTTTGTGTGTGTTTTTTTTGTTGTTTGGGTTTTGTTTTTTTGGTTGTTTTGTGGGGTTTTTTTGTTTTGTTTTTGGGGGTTGTTTTGTTTTTTGTGTTTTTTTGTTGTTGTTGTTTTGGTTTTTGGTTTTTTTGGGTTTTTTTTGTTTTGTTTTGGGGGGGTGGTTAGGTTTTTTGGTGTTGTTGTTTGCGAATGAGGCTCTCCCAAGTAACAGTGGCAGGAAAATTCCCCATAAGGGATTTCAATTTTCCAATGGTTTCAGTGTATCCTAGTTGGTACTTCCAGGCCTCTCCTCTTGAAGCAATCCTCTTGGATTGCATTTTCCACATACAACATCTCACTGTTGACATCCAAAATCCTAGGGATAAACATGCCAGTGTGTTCCAACTCTCCTATGGCAGCCAACATCCTCCACCAAAAGCTGGGGGAGGTCTTTTGGATGGATTGGGCTTTTCCTAGGTCCCCAGACCCCTCCAGCAGCTCAGCGCCGCAGCCTGAGGAAGAAAGCATGCTTGCACTCCTTGCTGTCCAAGGGGTAATACTTGTCATAAAAATCCAAAATGTACTCCTCGGTCTTAAATCCAAACTTCTGGTAGAGCAGCATAGCAGGGTTGCTTGCAGAGACGTGAAGGGTGACATCCTTGCCCATGCAGGTCTGCCAAGGGAGGGGAAGAGGAGAAAAAAGGTGATATCACTGCAAGAGAATGAGACAGCCTCTGGGGGAATGCGGAGGTGAGGAGATTCATCAGCTCAGGGATCCAGGGTACTGAGGAAATGTGAGAAAAGTCACAGGCCCTGGCACAGGAGTTACCACACATAGCAATAGCAAAGGGAGCACTGCTGCTGCTCTCCAAGACTCTGTTTCTGGGAAATGTGGATTCTCTGACAATGAAAGCAGGTTTGGAATTATAATTTGTCATCTTTCCATTGTCAATTACTAAAGTAATTGTTAATTAAAAACAATCTTGGTGTACAGCCCTGATCTCAAATACAATGGCCTGAAGAAAAGACAAAACATGCCAGAGTTTTGCACTCCTCCCTGTCAGCAGGGAGCTCTCTGGGACTGCCTGAGCACCTCTGTGCTGTCACACTGGAATTCCTGCCTATCCCACCCAGCTCCTCTCCCATCCTTCAGGGCACAGCACTTGCCTCCTGAGAAGACAGGAAATTCAGTTCAGACAGCAAACAGCATGGCTGAAGTTACCTTGAAGATTCTAAATTATTCTAACCAGCAACACTGATGAAGATGCTGAAATAGCTTATTTTCTGCTTTCATCAAGTGTTTTAATAGCATTCCATGTATATTGAGTGCATTGTAATTCTGAAGTGGGAACAGTATTACCCTCTAGGAAATCTCCAAGATAGAACACTCAAGGGGAAAACTCTCAGGAATTTAGGGAGGGAAGGAAAAAAATAATTGGAAGCTGTTTTGGGGAAAATAAAATTTGAATGAAATCATTAAGAAAATGCAGTTTAGTCCTCTGGGACATATGCATGAGAGGATAAATTTTGACAGCAAAAGCAGCCACCACCATTTGCATCAAAACATTCTCCTGTTAAGTTATGCTGTTCCCAAGAATTCAGCCCCAAACTCAGCACACTGACCCAAAGTCAGCAACCTACTCTTAATCCAAACAGAGCATCAAAGTGTCGAGCTACAAAGAGAAGACCCCAAGCCCAAGCAGGCTGCAAAGACTGAGGAACAGAAGGTCACAACCACCATTTATTCTACAGGATTAAATCCCTTCTACCACTGTTAGAAAGTCAGCAACAGCAAAATAAACCTAATGTGAGCCTAACATACAGTGCTGATCTCTCATTTGAGTCTAATTAATATGCCTAATCAGACTCAAATCTCTCTAATCTGCTTGACTTTTCTCAACAGGGAATTCCATGCAAGCAGGATTAGGTTAATTGATGTGATACATCCTACTAAAAGGTGTGAGGGTTTTCTATGGCTGACCTGCCAACTCCAGCATCCCAGCTCTACTGGAGAGAGAAGTCTCTGAGAGTCCACCTGCTGAATCCCTGCAAACCTTAGCGCCTGTTCCTACTGAGCGTTGACATCTATCAGCAGACTGAACTGAGGGCAATTTCCTTCAACACTACACACAGAGCTGCCTGGGAAATGCAAGGGGTGAGTTTAAGGAATATTGATTAGAGGCCTGTATCAGCACTGCAGAGAGCTGTGCAGGTAGCAGCTACACTCAGGCGGCCCAGGAGCAGAAAGTGCTTTTCCAAAGCACGGATCACTTTCCCCAAGGCTCTGCCAGCACTCTTTACGTTGCTTCAGCCAAATAAGAAAGAGGATAAAACAGTTTCAATGGTGAGTTTGTTAGTGCAGCTCATCTTGACTACAAGAAATTAAGAAATGTTTCCCATCAGCAGCTCTGCCAAGAGAGTTCAGGGAGTGGTAAAACTGTGGAGTTGGGCTCTGTCAAGGACAGGTACCTGCATCCTTACTTAAAATTAAGCTGCCTTTCCTGCAATTTAGTTCAAGAAAGTCAGTGGAATTAAGGCCACTTGAATAACAGTATTCATTCAGAGATTTAATGCAGTTTAACTTCTTTAATACCACCCATTTAAGTTAGCTGAGATAAATTTTCCCAAGTATTCCTGTGGAACAAAGCCCAGTACAAGCCAGTTTAAACAAACAATGAGGTTGCAAACACTTTATCATTAACATTTGAACCAGAATATAAAAGTGAGTGATTGAAATCAGTGATTTAATGCATGAAATAAACCTCCAGGTGTAGTCAAGAACACTGCAATAATTCTAACTGACCCTGCCCACTCTTACTTCATTTTCTCCTTTAAACCCCCTATTACAGTATCCCTTTTACACAAACTACTGACTGCTGAAGAATACAGAGTTAATCCCAAGACAGTTGAAGTGTGCAGCATCCCTCTAATTCTAAGGACGTGACCAGGATGGTTGTTTCTCTAAGCACATTAACTTCCAAAGCAGGAGCTACTTCCTCCTATAAACATTCACAGAAACAGTTCTTACTCTCTAATATCTCCACGTGTGCACAAGGAAGGAGGCAGAGCTAGTTCTTTGTCAGGTTCATGGGATGATTTCATTTCATTACCTGGATAAGATGATAAATCATGAAGGTTGCAATCCCAGCTCTTCTCCACTCAGGGTGCACCAACAGGAAAGAGATGTAAGCTTCATTGTACTTCACATCTGGCACCATAAAGCCAAAGGCAATGATAACTTTCTTGTAAAGAACAACAACACTGAAGTCTGGATACTGCAGGCACTCTGACAAATCGATTCCTAGGAACAAACAGAGAAACAGCAGTTGGAAGCACTGCAAACCAAAAGAAAAGTGGCATTGAATTCCAGGGATTTAAGGCTTTTCAGAAACACGATCCCTTCTTTTTAGCTTTATTTCAAATTTGTGATAGCAAGAGATCACAGCATCATAGAATAGTCCAAGGCCTCTACTAGAGCAGTCCTCTGTTACTACAAATTATGCAGCCAAATTTCCTGGATTTTGGGAAATCCCAGGGGTCAGGACACCCAGAGTGCAGGGGATGAACTTGGGAAAACCAGCCTTGGGAAAACCAGCTGCCTGATCCTGGTGTCTCCCCTGCCAGGTAAGTATGAAAGGGAAAAAATGATACAACAGACAAAACAAGATCTGCTTAGCAGGGAAGCTTGTGTGGAAAAACTAACTAAGCTGATTTCCTTTCAAATGACTCAAGGATGAAATGCTCTTCAGAAGTGGCACACATGAAAGTGGGCTTCAACTTTGGTGGCACTGCCTGCTATGGTTCCTGTCTTTTTCCTCCACCTTGCCTGGAGCTCTTACTGCTGTCTCTTGTGCAGCTGGTTTTGGAGCTACACTCTGGGCCTGACCACAGCTTTCAACACTATCAAAACACTTGCTTTTAGCATGCAAATTCTCTTATCTGGGGAATGAAGGCTCTCTCAGGCTTCTGTGAGTCAGAAAGAGGCTGGGAGTTTGTTACCTTGCCTAATCACCCTGCTGCTGCAGTCCTAGAGCATCCATACAGCCTGTCAACAGCAAGCAGTGCAGCTCAAAGCACTGAAGAGTAACTGCTTAGCAATTTGTGTGGACAGACCCCTAATGAGATGCAAGACACAGAGGAGATGTGCCAGAATAGTTTGCTTCAGCCTCAAGTTGGCAGTTGCAATGTATTTGGAACATGGGGCAACAAAATAGAGTATGTTTTCCCGTAATCACTCTTGATGAGATGCACGACTTCATAAGCCATGGGGCACCAAGAAGTGGGTGAGTTATTTTCTTGCCGGAGAGTAAGCTGGGTGGAGCAAAACATGGGAGGGTTCGATTGGCAAAAGAGCTGAGTTAATTAAGCCAAGGCTGTGTTGCCTGTG
Organism: Hirundo rustica; assembly: GCF_015227805.2. NCBI lineage: Eukaryota > Metazoa > Chordata > Aves > Passeriformes > Hirundinidae > Hirundo > Hirundo rustica. Next base: position 13,558,693 of record NC_053452.1, on the reverse strand, counting down.
GAGTGCCTTGCAGCATGTCTGGACAGGAACACGCATTGCCTCAGGTGCTGGTGCTCTCTGCAATGGTGCAGTTTTTCCTGCAGAAGATGCTTAGCTCAGGATGGTTCACCACTGGAGATACTCCTTGCTAGGGAGAAGTTTCCCATTAGAGCACCAAGGCACTGTGAGAAACAACACCGGGGAATCTTTCTTCCTCCAGCTTGTTTGCCTTGGGAGAGGCAAGAACAGCTCTGAAAGGAAGGCTTTGGAGGGATAGAAGAACTAAGTGCTGGTCTAATGATGCTCACCCAGTTGCATATCCCTTCCTCCCACCCCCAAGCTGTACCAGCTAAATGCTTTGCATCTGGGCTTTACCTCCCAAGTATCACTTCTTCACTTCCCTCTCCTGCTAAAAGAGAGCCAACGTGTAACAATCATATCCCAGCCCCTTCCTCCCATCCCAGGAGAGTGCTGGGATTATCAGCTTTCTGATTTTATGATGAACAGTTTACAGTTGGGTGGAACATACCCATGCTCCTTAGGTTAAATAAAACAGCGTGAGTCCTGAAGAACTTAATGGAGCAGCAACCCAACTCAGCCAGAATTTCAAATGCAGTATCAGGAGAGGAGAGACTACGACAAAGCGGTTCAGCCTCTGCTGGGATTTGCAATCCAGAGTCTCACAAGCTCTGAAACAGCTTGTGAAAGGAAAGGCGTGCCAGGTTATTTCTCCCCACACTGTACAATTTGCATATAATGAGTAGCAAAAAGAGTTCCCATCCTGACTCTGCAGCACATGAGCACTGCTGAACTACAGCCCTGCTGAATCACTATCTTCAAATCAAAACACAAAGCAAACAATTACCTGGAATAAAGGTGTGTACTTTTTGTACTGGGCTTTTCCAAATTAGTCTGCTGTGTTGTTTGCTGATCAGAAGCTGAGGCATGCAGCAGATGAACATCCCTATTATTATTTCAGAAGAACTAAAGACTGCAGCCTCGTAACCACCCCCAGAAAGGGCAGCCATTGTCCCCAAAGAACCTACAGTTCCAGAAATGAACCTAATCTTTCCCATACCTTTTAAGTACTGAGGCTTGAAGAAATAAAGAACATCACAGTGGAGCCTACAGTTGTAAAAGCAAGTCAGTGAATGACAGAATAACCTGAGTTGGAAGAGACTCTCAAGGATCATTGAGTCCTACTCCTGACCCTGCACCGGACAACTGCAAGAATCACACCACGTGCCTAACAGTGTAGTCCAAACTCCTCTTGGGCAGGCTTGGTGCTGTGACACTGCTCTGGGGAGCCTGTTGCAGTGCCCAAACACCCTCTGGGTGCAAATGTTTTCTTATATCCAACCTAAACCTTCCATGACACAGCTTCAGAGCCGTTCTATTGGGTCCTGTCATCACAGAAAAGAGATGGGTACCTGCCCCTCTGTTTCCCCTCCTGAGGAAGCTGCAGACCATGATGAAGTCTCCCCTCAGTCTCCTCCTCTCCAGGCTGAACAGACCAAGTGACCTCAACTTTCTCATACGACTTCCCAACTTTCAACTCTGACATATCCAGCTTATGGTTGCTAGGAAGAAACCTTCTCTCAAAGGTAATGAACAGTAATCTCTGGTATAAAACTGTTTATTTCAACCCCTGATTCTGCAAAACATTTTACTAGATGCTTACGTTTAGTTAATTACTAAACTACCCTATTGGCAATTTTGTAAGTGCTGTGCTAATTAGGCACTAATTGCCAGTTCTACCAATCTCAAGAGACAAAGACACCAAATCCACTTCTCCACCTCAAATGCATTCCTGTGACATCAGATAATGGGTTTTTAAGAAGCGGCCAGACTCAACCAACTGAAGAAAAATTTGGCCCAAAACCATTTTTTTCTGAACAATACCATTTCTTTCTTGGAAAGCCAAGTACTGGAGGAATCTTACCAGGCCAGAAGAATTCATGGCACATGGAGTTTATAGTGGGGATGTGATTAGGGCGAACGTAGCAGTAATCAATGGGTGCTTCTGGCTCAGCCTTCCAGTTGAGATCATTCCTGTGTGGATTCGCCCGGATTTCTGCCAGCAGCCTGAGTTTTGGGGGCTTTGTCTCATAATCACGTCTGCCAGGAACATGAAAAGGAAACACAAAAAGCAAGTGAGCAACAAGAACTGCTACTGCAGCTAAATGGGTGCTGCCCATGAAATATCTTCTGACATGCTCAAGTGTAGCAAAAAAAGAACACCCTTCCATTCACATGGGGAAACAGCCCCTAGCTCAGCAAAAACACACTTATGCCAGAGGCCAGGACATTTTCTCGACCCACAGCATGTCCAGCCAGTCTTTCCTTACAGTATGAGCAAGGAAATCCCAGCTCTGACCCAAGAGCAGGTACAACTTGCATGAAATGGCTACAGCAATGCCCTCTCTGCCCTTGCCCCAGCTTGGAGATTCCCCTTCCCAAAGCAATCCCTTTCACTACTCAGCTAAATCAAACACTATCCCTTCAGGGTTACCATGGTGCACTGGGTTGTACTTTGAGGAGGAGTGAGGAGCACTGCCCAAGAAAGGTGTCCTCTCCGTGGGCTGGCGGTGCACAAGCCAAGAGCAAGCTCAGATCCTCTGTACCTGATGTAAGGTTTAAGGACACGGGAGGTGTAAGGGCTGACAATACTGTGGTCTGTCAGCAGGTCTTCTGAGCCTACCAGGCGGTACAGAAACTTGGTTGTCTGCTGGCGATATCCTTTTGTGGTGGGCAGCATTGTCTGGATGCACAAAAAAAAAAAAAAAAGCAATACAATTTCAGGAAGGTCAGTCAGTGATTTAACTGATTATAAGGGGATCATATGGAGGGAGAGTAAAGGTCTTTCAGTGTGACTGGGTGGATTGGACCATGGTGGTCCCACCTCTGGAGTCTGCTGGGCAATCCCAAATTTGGTGCCCAAACCTAGAAGTGCTGCAACTTATCTCCCTCCTACACACATGAAAGAGCACCCTTCTGTTTGGGTACTTCCAGGCCTCCACCACCAGCATTTGGGCAGGGCTGGAGTACAAATACATCAACATTTGTGGTGGTGACACGGACAGACAGCATGTCCCAAGAAGAAAGGGACTTAGGAGAGCATTGCTGGGGACACAGCCCCAAGCCAAAAAGAGTCTTGTTCACATAATCCTTTTCACTTCAGGATTCAGATAACTGCCATGTGACACTGCTGGCTGCAGAAAAAACTTTAAAATGACCAGTGCCAAAAGCTAGCTTAAATTAGGAACACCCACCTGGTACCTGTCCAAGATCCTGAAGTCCTGGCTAGTAGTTCTGTATGTTGCTTGCCCTACTGGGGACCTGGAGCCACCACCTTCTTTGGCCCCATAAATCCCATCAACCAGGAGCAGTGCAGCATTCACGACCTGGTCCAAGTCAAAGAGTGGGAGTCCTCTTTCCCTCTTGGCCTGCCTGACCAGCAGCTTGCGCCTCAACCTCTGGGCCTCTGGGGTCATGCTCAAGGCATTGGGACAGGCTTCCAGTCTCTTCAGCAGCAGCTTCTCCTCATAGATGCTAACTGAGGTGCGCTTGGGAACTCTGGGTTTAGCATCCTTCTCCAGCTGTGACTTCCCTTTGTCTCGTCCTCTCACCTGCAAGGGTGTGTTTGACTCTTCAGGATCTTCACTGTCACCTTCCATCCGTTCTGTTTTCTCTTCTTCACTCTCCACCTCTTGCTTGATTTGTTCAGCTGTCTTCACTTTTTTTCTGCTTGCTATCATGGTGCCAGCACCAGCTGTCCCACTGGGAGGGGGAACATACTCTATTCCTGGGTCTATGACTCCATCTCCTTCCATCTCCTCATCATCTGTGGAACAGATCAAAATAATCCAGAGGGAAAGAAAAAATAATTTAAACATCAAAGTCCCATTTCAGAAATTGTTATCACAGCATTTTTCTGCTAAAGAACAATAACGTGGGTTTACCCAACACACTTCATTTTCTATGTACTCCCAGATCTCCTGATTTTGGATGGGAGATGCTGAAAAGAGTCCAATTTCAGGACACAGAATCATTCTTGCTCCTAAAATGTCTTGTGGTTTGGCATGTGGAAACTGTGCTCTTCCTGAGCTGCAAGCACATGTCCTTTCAGGAACATTAAGCTACTGAAAATTTCCAAAGACCAGTGATCAAAAAGTCAAACTGGTAAGCTGTATCTTCGCTAGCATACCCTGGAGAGGTTCTGTCCTCTACAGAACCTCACTATTCTTCCAGTCACCCAGAAGACTGGCTCCTTATGGAAGTAAGAGAATTCAGCCTGCATCACTGCTTTGCAATCTCACTGAAATTTAGCATCCCTTAATCAGCACAAACTTATAAAATACTGAGACATTACCATGGGAATAAAATTTCTCTCATGAAAAACATTTGAGACAAAACTAGACTTGCTACTTGGCAGTGTAATCTGTGTTGCAGTAAAATGCTTATGCTGAGTGGTCCAGCAGTTGCTGTGTGAAGTCTACCCACTGCTTATTCAGGATCTCTCAGAAAATCATAATGGGGTTTCCTTCTGACCTTAGAAGCTGGTGATAAAACTATGGAAAACCAGTCAAATCTCAAACTCAACTAAGTCAACAGAATATTGCCAGTTTCTTTCCATCTTATCCTGAAAGGATCCTGCAGCTCTTTGGGAGCTTCTTTTTTAAAAAATATTCCTAGAAAACAGCACATGGTTTATCACTAAGCAAAACCCATGGTGGCTCTTACCATGGAACAATGCCTGTGGTGGCATGACATCCGGGATGAGATCTGCTTCCGAGAGCAGGCTGGGAGTGGCTGAGTGCGAGGCAGGAGTGCCAGGAGCAGAGAAGTCCAGGGACGGAGACGGAGAGGGGCTGGTCAGAGGTGTGCGGTCGGATGAGCTCAGGGAGGAGAAGTCGATGACCTCTCCTTTCTCCAGGACAATGTCAGGCCGGCGGCAGCGGCTGCTGAACTTCACAGGAGTGGAGGAAGTGCTGCGATCCAGGAACCCGGCCGCCTCCTTCTGGGCTCTCCGAATGTCCTTGGCTTCCTGAGTGCGGGACCTCTTCTCCTTCAACTCCATGGCTGACTCGACTGGATTGCGGCTCACCCGCTTCCGAAGACCTTCCACAGTAATGATGGGATCCAGTGGGGGCTTGGAAGCTGCTGAAGAAGAAGTTTGCTTATTCTGCAGTCACTGGATTCACACTACGCAGTGAAAACCACATTGGCTACAAAGCTTAAAAGATGGGGTTTTCAATCTGTACAGGAAATTCACTCTGGGACCTGTAGCATTAAGCCAGTGTATGACTAAAGCCTCATTAAGGCCCAAATTTTGTTCCTCCACACAGAGGAGAATTTGCATACAGTGACAAAAGATAAAAGACATTCCCCAGGGTAAAGAAAAGTGGGAAAATTGTGGATTTCAGCTAAAAAAAAACCAAAAAACAAAAAACCACCAAAACCACTCTGCACAAGCCTCAAAACCCTATAAATCAGCACAATGAAAAAAGGTAATAAAATATTACAGGCTTCTCACACTACAGTATATGCACCATAGGTCTCTTCAGTCAACCATTACAGCCGAACAAAACTAAGGAGCTGTCCACGCACACAAAATGGTTTTAACTCAGCTTTTCTCATGTCTCCCAGCTCTGGCGCAGCAAGGAATCTACACACTACTGGGGACAAAGCTACCTTTTGCCTTCAGAGCAGAGGCAGACAGCTTCTCTCCTTCAGGTTTCAATGTTGGGGGTTTGTTATGAACCAGCTTCCACCATCCCGGTTCTCCAAATTCCTGTGCCCCTGAGCGGAAAAACAAGGGGCTCCCCACAGAGAGACAGCCAGCAACTGTGCTCCACCATGTTGAGGTCTTTTTCCTGTGGTGGGAGAGAGGAAAAGAAGTGTTAGGTCCCCACTCACCAGCTGTGCTTCCATCCTGGTCAGTGTTTCTGCCAGTGGCACTGACACACACCCACTGAACTACTCCTGAAGCACTTTTTTGGCCCCTCGGAGGTAGGGAGCTACATTTAAGCCTTTCCCTCTGCTGGGCAGTGCACTCTTACTGGGCATCTGAACATTTTTTGTTCCCTTAGGAACTGGTCACAGGGCTAAGATGTCACTTAGGGAAGAAGTGAGAAGTTCATGGTGCAGAGTCTAACCTCAGTTGCCCGGAATCTCAGGATTTCTTCTTGCCTTTGCACACCCCCATATGCAGAAACTTCTGTACTTGCCAAGACTTGGCTGACTTGATGTTCACTGCTGCCCAAGTGCCACACTTACACACCCTGGTGTACTGAACCTCAAAGGCAGGGATCAAACCCAGCTGCCACAGCTCAAAGTCTGGAGTGTTAGTAGATCTGGATAAGCTATGCTTCAATATGCCAAGGAAGAAGATCATTGCATGGCTTGTACTGCTACACACACAATTCAGCTGTCTCTGTTCCATCAGTGGCTTGTCCAGGCAAGTGGGAATGCTGTGTCTGAGGCCAAGAATCACTCTCTGAATTTTAATCAGAGCAAGGAGTGCCCAGTTTCCAGAGCAAGTCTCAAAAGGCAGCAGCAAACCCTGGGAGGCATCAGCTCCCTGAATAAGGGATAATGGGCCACCAGCTGCCCTCCTGTCAGGGTCCCTGCGGCTTCCAGAGGACAAATGCTAACATTTCTGAGCAAGCAGGCACAGACAAGCACTGAAAGCAAAGCCAAGGACCAAATCTGGTTAGGAAGAAAGGCCAGATCTTACAACAGAGAAATCCCTGGGAAAGAAAAGAAGCTGTAAAGTTAATCAAATTTACAACTTCCAAGGACTGCTGAGTTCCTTTCCTGCCTCCAAAAGCACATGCATTAACAGTGAGGCTTGGGTTTGACAGCTTTAGCACGCTCAGAAAAAATGTGCTGTTCACCTGGAAAAAAAAGGCTGCCCTCTATGAGAGGGGTTCCTACTCTGACAGTGTGAAAAACATTTCAGTTGTTTAACAGCTATTATGTAAGAGCCATTTCATCAAGATCCAAAACAATCTCAAAGATGAGGCTCAGGTCTTCTTGAAGAACTTGGTCCTTGCAAGAGCATAACACTTTGCTGGACCACATTTTTGTTACTAAAGTTTGGCAATACCAGGATCAGCCCATCCAGTGTGACTGTTTAGAAAAACTCAATTCTTTGCAGGTTCACATGCTGCCTAAAGGAAGATAAGAAATAATCCAAAATACATGCATTTCTATTGCTTTTATGTGACTTTCCTTAGGTTGTTTTTCCCCAATGAGAAATGCTGATTCTTTCTCAAGTGTATCCCTCATGCCTGCATTCAGATTCTTAATATTAAATCATCCCTTTTCAACACTTGTAAGGCTCAACAGAGATGTCACCAAATTAACCAGGATTCTTGTCCATCTGTATAACAAGTTTTAATTCCTTTGGCTCACCAACCAGACCCTCAGGGAAATATCATATCTTTACCTGTTCCCTAATAGGAAAGTCCAGTGTTTCTCAATAAAAGCACAAATGTCTTCCTTCCATCTGAAGTACCCCTGACGGCCCGTTCCTTCCAGAGACAAGTTGTACATTGCTAACATGACAACCTAGAACAGAAAGTGTTGGACACAAGTGAATCCCTTCTGTTTTTCTGCTGAACAGACTCCCACAGCTGCCAAACACACACAAATCTTTGTTCCCTCATAAATATCTTATTTTTTGCAACATCTCACAGGTGATTTCTGCAATCCATCTTCTTCCTGGTTTCGTGCTGCCCGTTCTTGTCTTTCTACTGTTAGATCCATATTCTTCCAGAGATTTCTCCATCCCAGGGGAATAACAAGCTGCCTGGTTATGCAGGTTTGTGCTGAGACACAAGAATTGAGCAGCTGTTGTATAAATGAATTACAGTACAGCTGGGGTCTGAATGTAATGTGGAGGCAGGGAAATAGTCTTTCAAATAATTTTTTTTAAAAAAAGTCACAAGTAATCCTGCTATCCAGTACATCAGAAACATTGTGACAATGGTCTTTCACACACACTTCACAACCAAATTCACTCTGACCCGTTACATACCCAAACTAAAGGGCAGGTTTGAAAAATATCTCACTTCCTTCAAGTAAATTCTAGGTAACCACTCTTAATTACATTTACCTAATTAATTTTAATTGATTTGTTAGAACAAAACTAAAGTCAGCTAGGCTGAGATCATCTTTCAACAATCACAAAGCCTGTTTGGCACTATTTCCAATAACAACTTGCATTTCACCCTCAGAGAAGTCTGAAATCTACTTTTCTTAGGGAGATGGGTCTCACAGTAGACCTAGGCTTTCTGGGATGCATTGTCTAAGATGTCAAAATGATGACATATGGACAGCTTTCGTGTCCCCTTCACCCTGTTTCAACCTCACAACCCCTAGTTTGATAACTAGGATTTTGTGGGTTTTAAAGTCATGTGGGACAATGGCTCAGGATGTCAAAAATAATTCTCTTTTCAACTGGCTAAAGATACGGATCTATTGATGCCCCATACTCTGAAAAAAATTCAGAAATCACTGCCCCTATTCTTCCTGCTTCAGGTAAGTTAGTTTGACCACTTCTCTCAATTCCACTTACCCAGAAGCAGCAGCAGCTCTGGCTGCTGGAAGCCCAGGGAGGCGGTCACAGCTTTCCTCCTCACGCATTTCCATTTTGTCTGCCCCTTCCCCATGGTACTTTGAAGAGACCTGGGCAATGCCAGCAGCTCTTGCTTTCCCAGTGTGTAACTTGGTGAAACTCTGCCAGTTTGCCAGCAGAGACACCTATCTACACCAACCTTTTTCCCTGCACCGACCACCACAAGAAAGCAGTGCAGGAGTTACAACTGGTGTTTCAAATTTTCTTGCATGGTGATAAGGCTGAGTGCCTGTGGGTAAAAATCAAGGAAGAGCCAAGAAGGCTGATATTTTCAACAATTTGACAGCTTGTCCTCAGGACAAGTGGCCTCCTGAGCTGGTAGATGGGGCAGGGAGCAGAACAGCCCTCCTGTTACTCAGGAGGAAGCAGCTGGTGACTTGCTGAGCCTCTTAGATGCTCACAAGTCTATGGGCCCAGATGCGATCCATCCTAGGGTGTGCAAGGATCTGGTGGAAGAGCTCACCAAGCTGCTCTCCATCATTTACCATCAGTCCTGGCTCACCAGGGAGGTACCTCTTGGCTGAAGGTCAGCCAGTGTGACACCCGTCCATAAGAAGGGCTGGAATGAGGATCCAGGGAGCTCCAGGCTTGTCAACCCGACCTTGGTGCCTGGCAAGGTTATGGACTAGATCATCTTGAGTGCCATCACTTGGCACCAACAGCATAGGTTTAGGACAGGCAGATCCTGCCTGACCAACCTGATCTCCTTTTATGACCAGGTGATCTGCCTGGGGGATCCAGGAAAGGCTGTGGATTTTGTCTACCTGGACTTCAGCAAAGCCTTTGACACCATCTCTTGGGGCCTGGACAGGCTGGATCCACGGGCCAAATCTAACAATAGGAGGTTTAACAAGACCAGGTGCTGAGTCCTGCACTTTGGCCACAACAACCCTCTACAGCACTACAGGCTGGGGACAGAGTAGCTGGAGAGAGGCCAGGCAGAAATGGACCTCGGGTACTGACAGCAGACTGAACACAAGCCAGCAGTGTGCCCAGGTGGCCAAGAAGGCCAATGCCATCCTGGCTTAGATAAGGAACAGTGGCCAGCAGGACCAGTGATTCTTACCCTGTATGTGGCACTGGTGAAGCCACACCTCAAGCCTTGTGTCCAGTTCCAGGCCCTTCAATTTAGGAAGGATGCTGAGGTGCTGGGGCACATCCAGAGAAGGGCAACGAGGCTGGTGAAGGATCTGGAGTGCAGATCCTATGAGGAACAGCTGAGGGAACTGGGGGTGTTTAGGCTGGAGAGGAAGAGGCTCAGAGGAAACCTTATCACTCTCTACAACTCCCTGACAGGGAGTCAGGGAGTTCAGCCAGGTGGGGGTTCAGCCTCTTCCCCCAGGCAACAAGTGATAGGAGAAGAGGACATATCTTATGCTTCACCAGGGTAGGTATAGGCTGGACATTAGCAAAATTTCTTCACAGAAAGAGGGACTAGGCATGGAAATGGGCTGCTCAGGCAGTTGGTGGAGTCACCATCCCTGAAAGCATTTAAAGAAGGCCTGGATGGGGCACTCAGTGCCACAGTCCGGTTGATCATGTGGTGTTAGGTCATGGGTTCACTGGATATCTCAAAGGTCTTTCCATCCTAGCTGATCCTGTGATTTTATGATATTCTATGAGACAATACACCATCACGGACCCACAGGATGCAAACAGATGTTATTTCGATTGCTCAGGTGTGCAAATGGTTGGAACAGTGAATTCTAGCAAGGACTGATGCTTGTACATAAGCAGCCAGGTTGGAGCTTTGTACCCAGAGAGCTGGCAAGCTTTCTGTTTCTATGTTGCCACCTCACCACTTTAACATTTTCTTAGATACAAAAAAACTGTTCATGCCTAGAAGCCAAACTGCATTTCTTTTGCTTTCCCAAACCTGTTTGGAGCCATGAATTCACAAGCAACATAAGGGGAAAGAAAAACAAATCAAAAAAGTGGTTTGTATAATCATCTTTCAATTTCCCTGCCAAATGCTGAAGTTCTCATGCGCAAGCAATCCTCAGCTAATTAATTTCTGAAGTTCATGCAAATGCTCCTTTGTTACCAATACCCGATCTTCCTTTTCCGGGTAGCATATACACAGCAAGCAACAATTCCAGAAAGTCCCATGGTTGTTCTGCTGGCACAAATATTTCACTTACTTGTTGCCATGTTAATCTCAGACGTTCAAATTGCTCCTTCCCGTCTTCTGAGCAATCAGAGCAAGTAAATCTGAAAAAGTTATCTCCTTTGAGGTAGCTGAGCTGTTCTCTCAGTTGACCTAAAATTAAAAGGTTAAAAAAAAAAAAAATCAGTCTTTTTGTCCTTTTATAGGAAAAAGTGCTGCAAAGGAAATTTGGATTTTTCCAAGATCAGGTCTGTCTAAACAAAAATGACAGAATCACCTGTAAACCCCATGCACCCAAAGTTACAGGCTCTAATTACATGTTTCTACAGCAGAGGAAAAAAGATCATATGAATCAGGACTTCTAAACACACCAGGAGTTAATTCAGAAAAACATGAACAATTGAAAAATTACATCAGAGGACAGAGAAACTTAAGACTAGAGTGTTTCAGGAAAGTCACACTCAAAAGATATTTCTCTACAAGGGTGTAATCTCTTTTACTGTATAATGACACCAGTTCAAGCATTTTTAACATATGCAGCAGGATACCCTGCTTCCATACTGAATTGCAGAATTCAAGCTCCAACTGTGTCTGATGGAGGGAAACCCCCCCACACCTGGGTGGAAAAGAGAATTTTTAAATGGCAATTCAGTGTAAAAAAGTGGTTATTTGCCTAAGCATGTTTGCCATTTTCACAAGTGACAAGTGAACTCCCTAGAAATGAATAATTATGAAAAAGCAGAATATCTCCCTTTGACAGCTCGTTTACTATGCGCATTTGTATGTGGCTACTGTTGTTTTGCAACTGGCCTTTTCTGCTCCATGGATTTGTTCCACAGCAACTGCAGAGAGGAACGTATTTGTAAAATAAAACAAGCTGAGTGTTAAATCGAGTGCTCCAGCATGAGATAACTCATGCTACCTTTAACTCTGCTTCATTTTTTTAATTAATATATTTCAAGTTACATTTCTCTTTACTGCATAGTAATTTAATAGTCTAGTGCTGGTTTCATTACATTAACACCTAAACATTCACTAACATGCCTTAAGAGATTTTTCCACTATAAATTTTGGCAAATTCTAATAAGGCAAAAAGGGCAGCGCTGACATATCTGCAAGGCAGGTGCCACCTAATAGTTCATTATTTCTAACCACAAACAAACAAAAACACACAAACTCCGCAAATCAAACCAAACAAAAAATCCCCTCACCAAAACCAAAGCCAACCAGTGTTTGGGGATATCTGACTTTTGGATGTAATAATAGATCAGATAATCCAGAAAGTAAAGTTGTCTATTACACTGTTAACAGTATATATCTTATGTCAAGTGCCAGAGGAGAGGCATCAAATTCTGCAGTTTGCTCCCTAACACCCCCCAGAGCTGGCTGCTGAAGGCTGGGCATGTTTCTAAGCCAACTTAAATTCACATTATTGGGAAAACATTAAGGTTGAGATTTAGCCATATGCTCCACGCATGGGACAAATCAACAGGGAGGGGGAAAAAAAGTAATACACTAAGTCCTTTTCATCCCCAGAGTTATACAGCAAGAGCCATTATCTGAGTGAGCAGGGTCACTTGGCCCAAGCCCCTATACAGCTGCAAGAATTGTGAGGATGGGCACGGTTCTGAACTTTATCACTCTCTATAAATCGAAGACAGTTTGACTTCCTTAGAGAGAGCACCAGCTCTGGATCACACAGCTCCTGGACTGAAGAGTTTAACACAGTCCCTGCCAGCAGGCATCACCCACAGGATGGGGCACAGCCTAACAAGCTGTGAAACAGGACAGCACAAACACCCACTACGGCCAGGCACAACACAGTGAGCAGCCTTACTTGCTGGTATCCACTTCTGGCACTTCTCACAGTAATAGGACATCTCCTCCATCCAGGACGCTTCACCCTCATCACTGTTCAGGGAGTCGCCGCTCTGGTCATGCGATAAATCCACAGAAGCCTGGTCCTCAGACTCCACGATCAGGAGAGTCTCCCCTTCCACCTCGCCCTCCTCCAGGCCCTCAGAAGTAGAAGTCCTGGTGGCTTCATCATCATGGCGGCTGAGCAGCCCACTCATGTGAATGTTGTTTGCCATACTAGAGGGAGCCTGCACGATGCCCTTTTCCTCCCCACCTTCAGTCCATCCACAGGGATATGTCAAAGCCAAGTCCCCACAGTTCAAGTACCAGTCACAGAGGGAATGGGTTTTTGTCTGCCCTAAAGCTTTACAGGCTGGATTATAATTTATACAAAATAACCAGTCTTTCACAGATTACCTCTGTTTGTTAAAACACCTGCAAGAAGTGAGATGAAAACGTCTTTAATCAAACTGCTAAGGAGACAGGCCTGTGCCTAGGACTGCTGGGATTGTTTTTCCATTAGCGCCTTGTCTCTCTCTTCCATGAGCTGCTTTGTCAGCGCAATCTGCTCTTCTAACAGGCGAATGTTCTCCTTTTTCTGATTCTGACGCTCAAGATCTCTGACAACGCCAGTTCGCAGCCTCTGAAAACACAAGGGACAGGGTTTGTAACAGCCCGCGGAATGCTGATCAGAATCAACCCCATCCAGGCTCCACCCCTCCTACAAGGCTGTTCCCTCTTCTGCCTTTAGAGGGTCTTTGCCACAGCATTCAACGTAGTTGGAATCTTCAGGAGCCAATATCCATTATCACTACACCAAAAAGTGCTTTATTTGCTCTCACTTCAGATGGTTGGGTTTACTAAGTGACAAAGTTATTGAGCAAATAAATACCAGGAGCCTGTAATTCCCCTGCCATGCAGGATGGATGTAAGCTAAAAAATCCTGTTATCTCTGACCTAAATCTATAACAAATCAGAATAAGCTCCTCAAAACTTCTCTGCTTGGAGACAATTTTGTGACAAACTGGAAACTATTTTAAGAAAAACCAGCATGTGTCTTCATTTGTTTCCTTCTACTCATGTCTTAATCTTAAAAAATACCCACAGCCTGCTTATGCCAAACTCCTGAAAATGCAAGGCACTTGCTTAAAAAATATCCCCTTTATCTAAAATGATTGTTATAAATCATGTAAATATATAACATACGTGTATATATATATATATATAAATAAATAAATAATGTGCAACACAACACCAGCAGCTTTCAACCTGGGGTGCAACTCCTCAATGGGTGTAAAAAGCTGTAAGAAAATCCCAGCTGCTCTTCGCTTCCTCCATACTCCTTCCTTCCTTTGCTTATCTCTCACTTACCTAGACATTTTTATTCACATTGATACTTTGATAATTAGGTGAAAGGTCACTAATTTGTGACGCACTTGAATGATGCCAAAATGCACCTGCAAATAATTTATTTGAAAGCTGACCCTGAAGTCACTTGAGAGGATGTTTGTGACTATTATTTGACAAGTTATCACAGGGTTTTATTCCTCACCTAGCATGCTAATGACTGCACACTTCAAATGCAATCATTTCTCCTGTCAAGATCAAAACAGAAAGGTTTTGTTTAAGAAATATTTTTATCTTTTTAAGAAAGTGCACAGACACATATGTCAGCCAATAACCAAAATTAATTAATTAATTACTCTCCAGAAATTAATCTAATAAAACCAGTTCCTTCCCACCAGCTTCCATCAACTGAACTCAGGCTATAAATCAGTAATTTGAAACTGAACACAAAGTTCATAAACTTATTATTACATTACTATTAGTTAATAACAATAAAGATGTGGGGAGATACAAGGTAACAGATTAATTGCACCAAGAATGTAATTCTTTTTCTTTCACAAAACACTGCAATCTTCCAGATGGAGAATGTACTTACTTTGAAAATGCATATGTTGCAAAAGACACCTTTATAATCTGAGTGTCACAAGTGACAAAGATCTATGAAAAAGTTAATCTTCTCATCTTCCTCTATTATTAGAAGTTAGCCCTGCTTGTCTTCTGCAGGCATGAAAAGCATGTGCAAGCTCAAATCTCTCAGGGCCTGGCACATCAATTTATAAAAGTCAAAAGTTTATTACTCTGCATAAAGATAAACCTGAAATAATTTCTACACCAGGACTGTAAAATACCCACATTATTGATTTCCGTTATGTTATCTAAATAATTGGATCCGTTGAACATCAAACCACTACTGCTTGACTTGGCCATGAAGAATTATAAAAATAAAATCTCAGATTTTATTTATAAAACATAAGCTTTGAGCCTTGGCCCTTCTGAATAGACATTAACCAAGGATTTCAGTCAAAAGTATCCATAAAGTTCAGGAGTCCCACGGAAACACCCAAGGGTGATGTTTATTCTGCAGTACAACTGCCACTAATTGCAGCTGCAGTTTAATTCAGGAGCATTTAGCAGATATTCCTTCCAGATCCTTAGTGACTCAAGGCAGGAACCCTGAATTAGAGAGCAGCCAGCTACAAATATACGATGTGATCTACCCAGCACATCCATCAGCTCTGGCAAGTGCAAAGCCATTGCTAGTTGCCACTCCAGGATCCCAACTTTCCTCTCCTTGCCTGTACCATTCAGAGCATACAAACCTGCTCACACAAACCTGCCTCTTTCCTTACCCAGACCAGTCTCATCCTCTAAATTCCACCACCCTCAAGCATTGTCAATGTCTTGAGGGGGAGAAAATATAATCCCCTAATTATAGAACGTAGTACGTATCATAAAGCCCAAGCAACAGCCAGCTGAGCCATGGATTGGGAATTTGAACTCTGGTGTTCTGTAACTTCTGATTGCTTCAGTGTCATTTAACACAGGTTTTTTCTGTGTATGTTTTCTAGATTTTTTTGTATATAAGTGGAGAAGGATCAGATGTGTGCCCTCATATAACCTTTGGCTCATCAGTAGGGTGCAAATCAGCACACTCACTGCCCACCCCACACAGCACACCTTTACACAACCACACAGCTTTTAGTCCCAGGAAGGACTGCTCTGTGTTAGGACTCACCATGGTCAAACCTGACACCTTTTGGCTAAGGGCTCTCTGGCACACAGGCTGCCTGCCAGAAATCCCCTTATTTTTGTAAATGTAGCACATTTACAAAATGAACTGCCCTGTTCAATTACGACATGGTGTTCCTGACAGCTTGTACTGTGCCTGCCCCAGCAGAACAAGAAGGGAGCAGGGGCAGGGGCATGGCATAGCACAGGGCTGTCTGTCCTTCAGCAAGGGTGCATTTGTGGGGCTGAGGAAAAACAGGGCACACCAGTAGGACAGCACAGCCAGACAGGGAGAGTCTTGGAAACGCTGCCAGGGAGTTGGCCTTGGCCTAAAGGCTGCAGGATCACATCCTCCCTGCGTGTTGGCTGCTGGAGCGGGAGGGTAGCAGCTCCACCGAGCCTCACCTAGAGCTCCTCGCTGCTATTTGCCCCTGAAGGGAAACGGACAGGACAGCCCTAGGGAGCTGGTGCAGCTAAAAGAGCATGGAAAGCACAGATGCCAAGGCAGCAAAACGCGGGGAAAGGATAATTTGTGGAGAGAGGACCATCGGGGGCATTGCACCCGAGGCAGCACCAGTGGGGCAGCGCTGGGCAGGGGCCGCTCTGGCCTCTGGGAGCCGGGCTGGGCACACACAGCTCCTCCAGCCCCCAGAGCTGGGGAACAGGATTGGGCACAGGACAAGGAGCTGTGGGGGGGGATGAATGGATGGATGGATGCATGCATGCAGGCAGCAGGGACACGTGCACTCGGGTGCGGGTCCGCAGCGCGCACGGGGCGGGCGGAGGCTTGGCGGTGGGCGTGACTCTGCGCTGAGCCCGCAGGTGGGGGCAGGGCAGAGCAGGCCACCAAGTGACGGGGCGGGGCCTGAGGGCCGGGGGCGGGGCCTGCCCGGCCGGTGGGCAGGACGGCAGTGAGGGCAGGGACCTGCTCACCACCCCCCCCCATGGCCCGCGGCGCGCACTCACCTCCAGCTCCCGGCGCTGCTGGATGTGCACGGCTGCCACGATAGCGGCGGAAAGCAGCGCGGAGGCGGCCAGCGCCAGGCAGGAGCCCTGCGACATAGCCAGCGGGGCCGTGGCGGGGGAAGTGCCAGCCGGGCGGGGGTGCGGGAGAGCGTGAGGCGGCGCGCCCCGCCCCCGGCCGAGCGCCGAGCGCAGCGAGCCAGGCCGGAGCAGCCAAGCGCCGATGCGGGGCGGGGCGTGGCGCAGCGCCGGGAGGCGGGGACGGGAGGCGGCTCCCCAGAGTTGCCGCTCTGGGGCTGGGCATTCTCAGCCTCCTGGCCAGAAACTGACATGGGCTGATAGAAACGGGGCTTTGTTACATCAGCGCCACTGGGGATTGGGTGCTCAGCTGTTCCGGTGTCTCCCGGGGCTGTTCGCTGGAGCTTCCTGCCGGCGACCACAGATTTCTTCTGCGTGCAAGAAACATTTCTGGTTTTGTCGAGTGAAGACCACCGGTTCTGCGCTCTCCTCCCCCAGAAATCCCTAACTGCGTGGGAAAAGCAGCTGGAGAAAGCTGCTCTTCAATTGTTTGGTTTCTTCTCATTGCTCAGTGTGTGGCTTTAAGGCCTCGTGTTTGCCAGTTTTTCATGCTCTGAAGACAGAATCATTCCATCCCCAGCCCTGTCTGCAGTGGAAGAGAGAAACCAGACACGTCAGGCTGATACCTCCTCATTATAATCTTTTTCATCTCTCTGCTGAATGAGCATGATTGAAATGAAAGGTGAAATTAGTAGGAATGATAATATTTCAATTGTGTCTAATGGCCGTGCTCACGTTGGTTTGTTTACAGTTATTAGGGTTTGTGCATAAGTGCTTGTAACGTGTCCAAGGCCGCTGGAGTGCCAAAAACGGGGTGGAGCCAGGAGCTTGGTGGATGGGAGCCAGCACAGCGACCTTGGCACTGGGGAAGGGTGCAGCCCCCCTCCCCCGCCCCGAATGCCTCTACTCAACTCTGTCATTCATCACTTGAGGGGGCTAAAATCCCCAGGCAGGAATCATTCCAGCTACGCTTTCACAGTCTCAGTTTCTGCCCTGGTGGTTCAGGTGTTCCTGCGCTCCTCCGTTTCTCCCAAGTGATGGGCTTCGCTGAAGGGCTCAGCTCCACTGCCATGATGCTGCTCTTCTTCTTTGCCCCCTTTCCATGCTCTGGGGTGAGAGGGGACCTTTTCCAAGCCCAGATTAGCAGCTGGCCTGGTTTAAAACCTTGCAGCAGCCACGATGTGGAAAAAGCCCATTTTCCTTTCTCGAGCCGAGCTGCAGGTGCAGGGAAGTGGTGTAATGGATGTGGGAGAGCAGGAGTGCCCAGAGGGGATGCTGCTGGGTAAAACCTTTCCAGCTGGTGCTGGGCAGAAGGACACGAGAGAAGATTTCAGCCCAATGAGTACAGGCCTGGTGGCTGTGTCCATGAGACTGCCAAACGGAGAGGCTTAAACTGAGGGAGAGAAGGATCAGGAGGGTTTCTCTGCTGTGGAACCAGTACTATACCCACAGCTTTAGTGCCCTCTTTCCTGTGCCTGGTTCCTCCTTTGCTGGCCTGGGAATAGCAGCACAGCTGCTTGTGGTGGCGGGGCAAAGCGCCAGGTGGTAAAGCATTGGGTCGCACCTGAAGGAGACTGGAAAGTTCAAGGCCATTTTCCCCTGGGCAAACAGCTCAGATCTGGATAATGATCTTGGATAACATATGCAGTCTGTCCCTAGGGAGCATTTTTATCCTGGATTTGAAAAAAAAAAAAAAATTAGCTTGTGCAACCCCTGTGCCTCATCCACCCTCCACGCTCTTTCACATGCATTTGGCACCCTCTTTGATAAGGCTGTATTGCAGGCCCTGTCTCAGTAAGACTCATGCTTATTTCCCTGTTCCAACCATTCTGATGGATGAGGAAGAGTTCTGGCTAGGCTTTGTGCCATGGGTGGTTACTCTGGGTAGCATCATGTGAAGAGAAGGGGTGGCAGTGTCAGCTCCACCCTGTGTTAGCTACTAGAGAATCCAGAAAACATGCTGCTCAGTTCTGGTGTTTCTTAGTGGAGAAAGAAAAAGGACTGAAGCCTCAGGAAACCCCTGCAAGATACAAAGGGGAGAGGGAAAAGTTCAAACATAGCCCATTTCCAGGTTCATGTCCTGAACCACAGCCGTCTCCTGCTCCATTTTTCCTGTGTAATGTGAGGGACCAACCTCTCTTTTCAAAATGCAAACTAACAAAAAATAATAATTATTTTTAAAAAATCATCCTAAAGTTATGTTTTCTCGGTTTTCCCCCAGGGTTCTGGTGAGCTGCTGGCTGTCCTTCCCTCTTTGCAGAGGCAGCTCTCGCTCCCTCCCAGTGCATATGCGTGTGTGTGTGTGCTCACACGGGGAAACTTTGCACAAACCCAGAGCTCTCCACTGGGATACAGGGGCTCGGCTGCCTCAGGAGCAAAGAAGACAAAAAAACAAACCTGAATTCAGCCTAACCCAAGCTTCCCTATGCCCTGTGAAATGTGGCTGATGAGAATGGGTGTGGGTGCCTGCAAGACTTTGCCAAGGTCTTAGGGTAGATACAGAACTGAGGAGGGGAGCAGGCTGTGCCTGCTGCTGTTAGCATTGATTTTCTCCTTATGGCAATGCTAATTATAGCAGCAAAGATAACTAATTGCTATGTTGTAGGCACTTTTATCTCACCATGATACCTTTTCCCCTTCGAGAAACAGAATTATTCCTGTCCCTCCACAACAGGACGGACCTGGCTGTGGTAGTGTAGGCATTGATGGTCCAGGTGCCCTGGCCAGCCACCCTGGCCCTGCAGGAAATGTTTCTGTAGGATTTGCTGGCAGGGTCATGTTGTTGGTATTCAAAAGTGCATTATGCAGAGGAAAAAATTGTAATGTAACTTTTTGTTCCCTCCTCTGTAATCCAGAGGCATGACTGAGGGCTTCTCTGTGCACAGAAACTCCAAAAATCGTTTTAATTCATGAAATGTATGTATTAAAAAATGCTTTATTTTGACCAGGCCAGCCTCCTTTCCCAGGAGATGGAAGTGTGCCTGGCTTGGATGGGTTTTATATTTTGATGGGCGTGAATGAAGTGAAAACCCTTGGTACTCATTCCATCTGTACTCACCATGAACCTCACCAGCAATTTGGATTAATTTTGTTGCTCCTCCCATTCAGACAAGCCCCTCTGATAGTGCTTCCCAGGGAGCTGGAGGGAAGTTGATTGTCCTGAGATTTGAATGATGGAGTAAACATAAACTAGGGGTGAAGATGACAGAATGCTTTTGAGCAAGGAGCACTGACACTTTCCTTCCATTTGCAGGGCAGCCATGAAACAGTTACCTTGCATTTTAAATTCCTCGTGCACTTCCTCTTTCCAGCAGTGAGGGCAGGAGCTCTGGGCAGCTACTAGTGGGGCCTTCCTGGTTTTATAGGCGGGCTTGTGTGATTGATTACACTAGCCAGCCAGCCCCGAGGATGTCGGCAGGTCATCTCCAGCTAAATCAACTAAGGTGTGGGGCTGCCACCAGGTGCCAACGCCTCTTACTGCCCTGGCCAGAGGGTGAAAAGGGCCCCCTCGGGACCCCAGATGCCCCACACTCCTTCCCTGGCATCACCAGCATGAGGGATTGAGGAGGAGGGTCTGGATGCCACCTCCCCATCATATATCTTCCCCCTCTCCCCGTGGCATGGTTGGTCCCTGCCCCTTGTTTTGGGGTGCTGGAGAGGCTACCCGGCCTGGGGAGAGCAGACTGGCTCCCTCCTGTAAGAGCTTCCCCTGAGAGGGGGATGAAATGCAGGCAGAGGCCAAAGTCTTCCTGCTCTGCAGCAGGGAGAGGATGTAATCCCAGCACATAATAATTATATTGGTGGCAATTGTACAGACCCTTGCCCGCGGGAGGCGGGAACAGCGGCAGCGCTGCTGAGAACTGAGGTGCTTACTCGTTTAAGGTTGGATTTTTTTCTTTCCTGGAAATCATTGTAAAAGGCACTGGGAGATCAAAACCATTATGTGTGGAATCCGAAAATGTTGCCAGGGTAAGTCTGCAGTCACCCTGCAGCTTGCAGGGCTGCTGCAAGACTGGAAGGTGTGGGGGGTCCTGGCCCAAAAAGCGGGGTGAGCTGCACCCCCTAGTTCACATCCTCCCAGGGCTCTCCCATGAGGAGGAGAGATTCGTGGGCTGCAGCCATGAAGGCAGCAGGGAAAGGAGGGCTCATCTGGGCACCTGTGGAGGGGCCAGAGGCACCCATGTGTGCTGCAGCCAGCACTGAACCCCCTCAGTGATCAAACCAGAGCTGTAAGGAAAGGAGCCCAGCTGGAAGCAGCACCACTAAGTTCCCTAGGCAATTCCATGGGTAGCGGGTGTGTATCCTAGTGTTTCACTCATTCTGGGCCTGTTGGAGCACGTGCTCTGCTGTAGCACAGGCGGGACAGGCAGGGACTCTCCAGTAGCAGTGCTGTATCCCCATTGCCAAGGAGCTCTCCCCCTGCACGTGCGGCACCAGGTCGAGGAGCAGGAAAGGTGCATCTCTAACACGGTAGTGTCTGAGCAAGGGTTGGGACATCCTGTCCCATGCCCTGGCCCTGCCTGGGGCTATTTTGTGCTTGGGCTGGCATCACCACTGCCAGTGGCTAAGGCTGTCCTGGTGGTCTTCCTTGTCAGGGAGGAGCTGAGAGGCGTGCTGCAGAGCCATTTTCTCTTTCTCCTGCTGCCAAAACCCCAGGGAGCTGCACTACCTGGGTGGTTGGCCAGGGGTGGCAGTAATGGGACTGTCCCAGAGCACCCAGCTGGAGAGTGTTACTCCTTCTTCCAGCTAACCCCCTCTGCCCTTATCACTTTGTTCTCACTCTAATAATCCTGAAAAAGGAGAGGAATGGCAGGGACAGCACCTAGCCCCTCCTGGAGATTTTTTAAATGGTAAAGAAATGCTTGAACTCCATATGCATACAATGGGATTTATGGCAGCTGTCATCCAGCAGGAATGAGGAAACCTTGGGGGGGACCAGAGGTGCCATTTGTCCTTGTGGATTTTCTACTGCCGTGGTTTGAGCTTGGAGGGGGCTGGCAGAGATGGCAGGGCTTGTGGGAGAGGGG
This sequence comes from Hirundo rustica, assembly GCF_015227805.2. Taxonomy (NCBI): domain Eukaryota; kingdom Metazoa; phylum Chordata; class Aves; order Passeriformes; family Hirundinidae; genus Hirundo; species Hirundo rustica. The sequence continues at coordinate 13,536,963 of NC_053452.1, read as the reverse complement.
AAGTAACAGCTTATTATGCTGTGCCAGCTGTGGGAAGCACGGGTTTCAAAGGCACACTCATTATTTTTAGGAACCTGGGAAGAGACTCAGTCAGTCCCAGTTGTGGCTCATCCAGCTTTTTTCAACCAGCTTTTCACAGAAAGCTTTTCCCCTGTCTCCCCAAATCCTGACAAACGCTTGTCATCCCAGTCAGCTAATGGGCTTTGCATTCCTCTCTTGAGCTCTCAGCCTCCATGAGCACATCCTGGTGTGCAGTGCATCCCAACAACAGTGCATCCTGGTGGCAGTGCATCCCTATGTGCTGGGCATCCCAGTGTCAGGGAAAATGTGTATTTTCCAGGGCAATACCTCCCATCTGCATGGGAAGCAGTCTCTAGCTGGGCAGAAAAATGGGAACAGTGAGATGTGGTGATAATGAGTGGAGCATAATGCAAGGAGGGGAAATGCCTCTCACAAGGATAAAGCCAGGGAGTGGGGTGTCAGCAGACCACCTGTGATATCCTTTCCACTGCATTCCAGCAGCCCTCTCCAGAGACTGAATTGGGAAGCTGCTTGTGTGGACAAACCCACCTGGTTGAAGCTTTCTGTTACTTGCCGGAGAGAATCCCAAATCCAAATAACTGAGCAGGAAGGGTGAGACGCTGCTGCCCCATCTCTTCACTGTTCACACAGCTGTGGGGTTTGGTGCATAGAGGTGTCTCTTGTGAAGACACCAGAGAAACACAGGGCATTGAGGGCCACCACCAGTAATGACTGGTTACTGGAAGAGGCTGAAGGGGCTCTGACTTGCATGGAAGTTTTTGAGGCACAGCAGAAATGTTCAGAGGAAGTAGCTTTCTGTCCAGTATTTAGCTACTGACTTGCAGGATGCTCCTGGGGTTTCATTACCTTTGGAACCTTTGTTGCTGTATCAAGCTTGGTAGGAACACACTGAAATTCCCAGGGAGGAAACACTGGGCAGTAGGAATGCAGGAAACCAAGCAACAGAAAAAAACAAGTTAGATAGTGAAGGCAAAGCTGGCAAGGGGCTTCAGAGATCTCCAGACACAGATGCTCATCACCTTTCCATGTCAGTCTGAGTGCTCAAGGCTCTGCTGACCACTCTGTGAGAGTGGACATCTCTCCAGGAGGGTCAGTCCTCCCAGAGTGGTGCTGGACTACGTGTAGGGAATATGAGGCACAAAAGATCCTCCAGCAGCCTCTTTCCCCAAGCACGGGGCCATGGATAGCACTGGGGAGGATGCTTAGGGGATGCTGCTGGGGTCTAACACCCACCACAGTCCTCACAGGGGGGTCATTTCCACAGGGAGTGGGACCTGTAGGCTAGGTGGGAACTTATAGTGATGCTGTGTGCCCCAAGGAAGCAGAGCCACAGTGAATGGGTGGCCAGAGAGACAGTGCTGAGCCGACTGGGGACAGTGGAAAGGAAGTGGAACTACAGGTCGAGAGAGACAGGGAGACGCCGGGAGTGGCAGGGGCCGTGGGAGGCAGGGAGACAGGAGCCCATGAGTCATCCTGGTGGGGTGCTTTGAAACACGGCAGGGAAGCACAGGCAGGGCAGGTTCTTCCACAGCCTGGGGAGCCATTTCCCCCCAGCTGGCATCTTCTCCATCCCTCCCTGCTCAGTCAAGGAAAGATCGCCCTCCAAACTGGGGCAGCCTGCAGAGCCACTGTTCCCTCCTTCCAAGATAATGTTGGCATGGAGCCACTCTGGCTCCTGCCACTGCAGTGAAGTGTTTCCTCATCTAAGAGGGAGTGCTGCCAAAACCTGGCTTGGAAGCAGGACTTTCCAGTGGCCAGGCTTGGCCTCAGAGCTGGCAGCACAGAGGGTGATCAGGGCAGTAGCTTTGCTCTGCCAGCCTGTGCCACCCCAGCAGTGCTCACATCCCCCTGACCTCCATGGCACCGCAGGCCAGTGTTCACCCAAACTCCATGCTTTGGGTGGAAACCTGCCCTCAGAGACATGAACAGCCCCCCAGGCAAGGCACAGTGTGTGCATGCAGGTGACTGCTGAAACGCAGCTGAGTCACCCCCGCTGCCATGGGCATATGATGGAGCATGGGCAGGACCAGAGCATCTCTGGGAGCACCTCGGCTCTTCACAGACAGATGCTGAACTGCAGCACAGAGACAATCAGGTGGAAGGAAAGCCAGAGCTGTGGAAGCAGCATATGTCCAAGGAGAAGGTTTCTTCCAGACCAGGGGGACATGGTGCTTTTCTGTGGGCTTTCAAGACAGGGTCCTCAGAGGTCCACACAATCCTGCCTGAAAGACCCTATGGCATGCTTGACCTCCATTGGTTAATCCAAGGAGGCAGGAGGTTAGAAAAGTCTGCAAGGGAGATACTCTCCCTTGCTCTTATCTTGCCTTGGCTGCAATGAGAGCATCTTCCTTCTGTGAACCTTTTTCTGTGACATATCTGGGATGTGACCTAGGGCTCCTGGTGGCCTGGTGGTGCCCACTCCTGGGTGCTGCACTGGGCTTTGTGCTCACCATCCCATTACAGGTGGGGATTCATGGAGCATTTCAAGCAAGAGATGTCACACCAGGATGTGTCTTACAGAGGACTAAGCAATGTTTTGACACCCAAAGTCCTCCACATCCCTCCCAAAATGCCTCTTGAGAGTGGTGTGGGGGCTCACTAGCCAAGGGGGTGTCAGCTGGGTTTTTGGGTGACTTGCAGCAACCCAGGTGTTCCAGCCCTGGTGTGTCAAGAACACTACAGACCCTGAAGATGAAGGTTCGACTTCCCAAGTTTATGAAGCTGTGGCCTCTCATGCATGGTCAGTAAAATTGTATAAATCTCCTCACCTGAGCTCTGCTGGGAGGCAGAAACCAAAAATTGCATGGCCAAGCCACTGTACCAGCCAAGTTCTCATCTCTGTCTGGCCTGGTTGGGCTCAGAATCATGAGAAATGGCCAGAAAAGGGGTCCTAGGTGACTGCTCTCAGCCTTGTGGGCAGAGCACCTTCAGCCCCTGCAAGTGGACCTGCTGGACTCCCTCCATTCCCACGCCAGAAGAGCTGTGGCTGGGGTTAAGATACCACTGGGAGCTGAGCAGGAAGGTTCCTTTGCTGCATTCCTTGCTAGAGGCATTGCCCTGGCACTGACTGTGCCTTTCAGCAATGCTCAGCACTGATAGGCTATGCAATCAAATCCTCATCCCTGCCCAGGCCATGCCCCTTTGCAGCCTCATCATGCTGATCGTGGTGAAAAATAGCCCAGGCAAGAATGGACATGGCTCCCTGGGATCACAACTGAAATATTCCCTGTTCACAGATCAAATTGAGTCACTGACCCCTGAGCAGTGCCTTCCTTATGCCTCCTTTCCTGAGTATCTCTCTCTCTCTACTCCTCTCAAGCCCAGCTCCTTCCCTTGCTGCCTACACCCAGGTCCTTGCCCCCAAGCACACTGTACTCACTGCCTCTTGGGTGCTGCATCAACAGGGTGATTCTGGCAGTGACATGAGGTCCTCCAGAATGAGGGGCATGAGTCCCCCTGCCCCTCTCACATGGACACCAATCCAACCCCACACAGGGTTAATTTGGGAAGAGGTGGGATGTGGTTGAGATATCGACACAGGGCTGATTCTTTCTTTGATCCCATCTCTCCCTCCTCACTCCTAAATGATCTGGGTGAAATGAAACACATTTTAGTAGTCAAACCCATAAGGGTGGGTCCCACTGTGCTTTGACCCTACAGGGCATTTCATACATTTAATTTGGTTTACACCCAAAATATTAATTTAACATGCTAGTTTTCTCCCACACCCAAGTAATGCTAATAACTAAGCAAGATCCTACAGAGATGTTTGTGCCATTACCTCATTAGCATCATTATTTATCAAGTTTAATTACAGTGCTGAAGCGGTATGTGCAACATTGCTTCTATGGGAGTATGGAGAAGGACATGGCCATCCAGTAACAGGTCTGTGGGCTGCCTTGCTGAAGACAAGGGTCTGCAAATATCCCACTTCATGGTGCTGCATGTGCCTCCCTGCAATGGTGTTGGTGGGATCATGCTGTGAGCATGCTCCTCAGCTTTCTCCAGGTTAGAAAACACTAAGGAATGGTATTTGTTGGAAAGACAGTATGATTTTCATATGGGCCAAGCAACACCAACAGTCAACAGTCTGCATTTCCACCTGGTAGCTCAGCAAGTAGGCAGCTCACTACCACTGGAATGCTCTCCTTCTTGGAGCTGGTGCCCTTCCACTCAGCTCCTCTTGCCTTGCCAGAGGCTGCAGGACTTTCTCTTCTACTCTGTGTCTCCAATGGTGCTGGGCACACCTCAGCCCTGGCCACTCGTGTCAAGGCTCCAGAGCTGATGATAGTATTATATTAATGTCATTCGCTACCTCTTTGGGCTTAAAAGACAAGGAGTCCTTAAAATAAAAGAAACCTCAAGTTGAAAGCACTTGCAAAATAAAATAAAATAAAATAAAATAAAATAAAATAAAATAAAATAAAATAAAATAAATAAATCAAGCCCCATGTAACTGTATTTTGTCCTGGAGCAAAATCTGAGACATAACAGAGAAATTACATAGCCTGAAAGAGAAAGAGAGAAAGGGAAGGTTTTATGTGCGGTCTTGCTGAGGTATTGCCCGAAGCCATGCTGAGGTGGCTTCCCACCTGGTACCTGCAGAAAATGTAAGCTCCCCACAGGAGCAGGGGGAGCAAGTAGGTGCTGAGATACCCTGCTGGAAATACAGATCACTGGAGGACCTCTCTGACAGTGCATCAACTGATGTGAGGCTGGAGCTTTACTCCTGGGGCTCCAGGCTGTCCCACAGCCCCAAACTCAGATCCCCACAAGAGCTCATGCCCAGAAGACTAACGAGGACATGCATTGAGCCGAGCTCTTTCATTTCGTCTCGATATTTGAAGGCGTGTTCCATTCAGAGGCTCCAGGTCCAGCCCCTGAAGTTAAATCTTGGCCTCAGTGAAACCGACAGTGAAACTCCCATCAATTCCCCCTTGGTCTGTGCTCTGCCCTGTGGGAGGAAAATGGTACCTTCGGAGAGGAGTGACACCATTTGAAAGGCCTCTTCCTTCATGTGGGGAAACAGCTCCTGGTGCTCATTCCCGCAACTGCTCCAGCCCGACGCCGTCTTTGCTGCAGGGATGTGCTTGGGGAGGGAGGCACCAAGTGCGTTTCCACTGCTTTTAATAAAAAAACAATTGAACAGGAGGCGGGAGAGGGAATCCCTGAATGTTGTGAAACACCTAAGGCCATGCTAGGCACAGGCTCTGCTCGCAGACCTCTTGTGGGTTTTCTTCTGTTTCTTTTGCTTCCTTCCCGATACTCTAACCTTTTTGTTTCATTTCCACTTTGGGAACAGGGGGAAGACAACAAGAGAAAAAAGAAAAGAAAAGAAAAGAAAAGAAAAGAAAAGAAAAGAAAAGAAAAGAAAAGAAAAGAAAAGAAAAGAAAAGAAAAGAAAAGAAAAGAAAAGAAAAGAAAAGAAAAGAAAAGAAAAGAAAAGAAAAGAAAAAAGAAAGAGGCGGGGAGAGAAAAGGCTGTGATACGCTTTTAATTTTAAATCAGTGACTGAAAAAGAATTAATTTTTTTTTTTTCTTTTTTTGGAACAGAAGAAAGGCTAATCATTAAGAAAAAATAACAACTTTCTCTTCCTGCTGCTGCTCCAAGGACAGCTCTGCCTCTTTCCCGGCGCCTCGACAAGTCTTCTCGACGGGCTGTTCCGGGGGGTCTCCGCTCAGCCCCCCGTAGGCGGCGAGACCCGCACTCGCTAATGGGGAGCAACCCCGGCCCCCATTCGCGGCAGAGCATCCCGGCGCGGCGGCGGAGGGGCAGCGGGTCTGGTCCGGCGGGGGCTCCGCCGGCGGGGCGCGGGCAGGCGGCAGCGGTGGGGCTCCCTCCTCCTTTGGTGTTTTTTTGTTGTTGTTGTTGTTGGGTTGTTTTTTTTTTGGGGGGGGGGGGGGGGGGTTTTTGGTTTGTTTTGTTTTGTTTTGTTTTTTGTGGGTTTTGTTGTTTTTTGTGGGGTTTTTTTGTTTGGTTTTTGTTGTTGTGGTTGGTTGGTTGGTTGTTTTTTGGTTGGTTTTTTTTTTTTTTTGTTTTTTTTTTTTTTTTTTTTTTTTTTAATTTTCAGACGTAGAATTCTTTCGCAAACATTCATGCCTTAGGAAGGGCTGGAACAAAGCTCAGCTGCTCCAACCGGTCCGACAGGTAAGCAGACTTGTTGACACCGTTATGTTTGCAGCACGCATGCTCCTTCCCAAGTTTCCTGGTGCATTTTTCTATTCCACCTTATGAAACTTTCCTCCCCCCCCACCCTCTCCCCTCTCCTCCCCTCCCCTTCCCCTCCCCGCGCCTCAGCGGCTCTGCCCGGTGCGTGCGGTCCCGCTCCCCCGGACAGCAGCGCAGCGCCCGCGCCCCGTCGGGCTGCGGGCGGGCGGCGGGGCTGAAGCGGCCGCTCCGCTCCGTGCCCAGCCGTGCTCCCTGCCCTCGCCATGCCCAGAGCCTTCCTAGTGAAGCGCCGGAGCCCGCAGCCCGCGGTGCGCAGCTGGGATGGGCTGCCCGACGAGGAGAGAGCCGACACCTACATCCCAGGTACGGCACCGGCGGCCGCCGCCCCGCGCCGGGTGCCGCCGGGAAGAACGGAAGGAGTGGGGATCCCGCGGTCCGCGAAGAGGGCAACTTGGGGAGGAAGCTTTGCCGGGCCAGGGCAGCCCCGAGGGGGCGGGCAGCGGCTTCGAGAGAGCTGGGCGAAACGCGGTGGAGGATACGTGGACAACGCTCGGGGGAAAAGTCCCCGGGCAGCGCCGGGCCGTGCCGCCGCCCCCATGCCTGGCAGCATCTGCCACCCCGGGGAGCACCCGGGGATGGCGGGGCGGGGAGCTGGGGGTAACACGTGTGTGTGTGTGCGCGTGTGTGGTGTGTGTGGGTGTGTGTGTGTGTGTGTGTCCAGGAAGGTGGGAAACCTCGTTTGCATGAGAAAAGTGGCTGGGGAAGGAGAAGGCAGGACCCTGGGCGGTGGGGGGTGGATGATATACTCCTGGCCTCCCCCTCTCCTCCTCCCGCTCCTCCTGCCCCTTGCCCGGGGTATAACGGGGAAGGCGGCGGACTGGCTTGTTTGAACTTTGGGACCGTTCGTGTTTGAGTTTCCTATTGCAGCGTGAGCCGAGGATCCTCCCCCGCCGCCAGCGGCCCGCCCGCAGGTTAAACACCGGGGCCCGCCGCCTCCCTCCCCTGCCCTGCCCGCGGCTCCGGGGTCCCCCTTCTTTATCGCATCCCCACCCCGTTGCAGGCGGGATCGGCTGTGTGCTGCTGGGCTATGAAGACACCTGCAGCTTGGAGAGCAGCAGCAGCAGCAGGACCCGGGACGCCGAGCCCAGCGACCCACTGACGCCTCAGCCTGCCCCTGCCGAGCTGGGCACGGGTGGGGGGATGCTGCTGGACCTGGCTGTCAAGCATCCCATAGTCAGGTCAAAAATCAAGGTAACTGCCCACACCCCGACTGTCTCTTCTCTGGCAGTGGGGTGACCCCAGTTCAAGGTCAAGGCCTGACTGCTGCCCGGGGACACCCGGTGACAACAGTCTCTTGCTACTCTCTCGCAGCACCTGTCCTGCACGCCAAAATGGAGGCCTGGGAGAGCAGTTGGCTGTAGGATGGGAGCAGCAAAGCCTCATAAGCAATGTGCCATAATCTTCCAGTGCCCTTTGCCTTCTCTTATCCTTGCCTGGGATGTGCTGCCCCTGACCTGCTTGGCTCAGGTCCCACAGAAGCTCTGAACCCAGCCAGGAAGGACCAGCCCTGGCAGCTAGGAGTCATGCCCCATGGTGCGTGGGTGGATCTTGTTCCTTAGTGTGGGGCCTCCTTAAAAGCTGCCTTCTAGGTTGTATTCAAGCCTTCATCAAGAAGGGCTGGGGTGACTCTTCACGCTGCCCCCCTCCCACCTTGACCTATCAAGAAAGCAGCTCAGGGTTCTCTTCCATAGCTGTGAAAGACCATTGCCATCTTGAGGTAGACCTGCAGGCTTGGGTGAAATGAAGCAATCATCTGTCCACTGACTTTGCTGAAAAGCTTCTCTCCTGCATGGACAGGAGCTCTGGCTGTCTGGGTGTTCCCCAGGCAGAATCAGCAGAGCAGAACAGTGATCTCCCTCCCAGGGCTGAGAAGGCAAATTGCTCACGGTGTCTCAGGTGCTCGTGGTACCTGAGAACTCAACACTGAGCTCCCAAACAGTGCCACATCTCTCTCTGAACATCCACCTCAGCAGAGCGTAGCCAGGCCACCCCAGCGCTAGGCAGAAGGAGATGTGTTTACCACTGGTAGTTAACACCTCGTTAAACCCTGGCTGTTGCTTTGCTGGATGGAGCTGTAAAAATTACCATTGTCTGTGCCGGACTGACAGCTTTTCAGTCACCGTGTTCTTAAGTCTCATGATTAGGTTTCACCCCGGTTATATGCAGCTACTTGAGGTGGAGTCATAGCCCTGTTGCCCAACAGATTCTTCCCAGATGGCTCCCCCTCCAGTTTCACACCTCGTGGTTTCACAGCTGCCGTTTTCTTTAATCTTTCTTTACAATTTCGAGTAGCGTTGCTGCAGTAGTAAGCAGAGGAGGAGGACCGGGGAAAATAACTGACTTCAAGAAAAAGAAACCCCAGACATATTCCCGTCTTTGTGAAAAGCCCACCCTGCTGCTGTTTGACTTGAACATACTTTGTATAATTTAACCTCGGCTATTTGTGATTGTCACAGCAAAACCACATTTCAGCAGAGCTGGGTTTTTTCAGCCGATGGATGTGTGTACGTGGTCCTGTCTGTTCTGCTGGCTTTCCCTTATCCCGGGTGTCTAACAGGGGGAATGTCCGTGTGCTCCACTAGGAATAATTAAACCAACAGCACAGTATTTACATTTTCCAGACATAAAGTCTTCCCTCTAAGGAATGATCTTCCCAGGAGCTGAATCATCAGTGTCTTCTTTAGTCATGTCACAGTGTTGGCAGAAGTCTTTTGGTGCTAGGAGCGGGAATGAGATTACCCCTTAATGTCACTTTGCTGTTAATGACAGGGACACAAGGGGGGGGGGGAAGGGGGGGGAAGATTAGGGCCATTGTTTCAGTCTCTGCTGAGTCAGCACAACGTGCCTTGAGTTTATCTCTCCAAAACCACCTTTTTTTTTTATCACTGCTGGCTGTTTTTTGAGGGACCTGGAGCAGTTGGACGCATGACTAGTGAAGGCAGCACATATAACAACTCTTCTTGCACAGAGACGACTTCTCTTCCCCATCCAGGATATCAGCTGAGTGCAGGAGCAAACACACGTGTGGTCCCACAGAAAGGTGCTCATAGCCTAAGCCCTTGTTTCTTGGATGTAGCTGGATAAGGGTTGCTACCCCTGGAAGGGAACTACTACACAGAATTTGTTTTAATCCCTGAATCCAAGCTTGCCAGAGATGCCTCAGTCCCAAACTGTGCATATTGAGTCCCTAACTTGATTGCAAGGAAAGAGTGAAGGTTTCACCCAGCAGGAAAATCCTGAATACTTTCACTTTTCATTTTTAATATATCCCACCCCCCCCCCCCCCCCCTTTTAAATGCCAAAATAAGTCCTGCTTGTTTTGCTTCTGTTGGTCCTCTATTATTCATCCCAATGCTCATGCAGTCCTCTCCCACTCCTCAGTTCACCACTGGCACCTGCAATGATGCTGCCCTGTATAGCTGCGAACTGTGTGGCAAAGGCTTTCGCCTACAGAGGATGCTCAACCGTCACATCAAGTGCCACAGCCAGGTGAAAAGACACTTGTGCACCTTCTGTGGAAAAGGCTTCAACGACACCTTTGATCTGAAAAGGCATGTCCGGACACATACTGGTGAGAATGCATTCCCTGGGGACCTGTGGGAGGCTCTGGGGAGAAGGGGTGGGATGGAACAAGGACAAGGAGAGGGTGGGGGTAACCAGGCAGGATCATAACACACATGGTTAACAACATTTGCAAAAAATAGTGGGGACACAGTGGAGGAAAGGGGAAGACATTAGAGAGGACAGAGAAAAGTCCTGGGGATTATGAAATCTGAGAACGACTGCAATCCGTGTGAAGCAGTGAGGGTGCAGGACCTGCCATCCACACCTCATGTAGACACAGCCCCGTGCTGCCATGCCTGAGGCAGCGAGGCTGGGATAACCACCTCTCCCCACCCCCCCATAACCTGCCTGGGATAACCACTCCGGGATAGCGAGTCACTGCACAGTTATCCGTGCCCAGCAATGAGTGCAGGCAGGAGCTCGATGAAAACGCTTTGCCCTCTAGAGGCAACAAGCAGCAGTTTCCTGGGGATTTTGCTGTTGAGAGCCTTCCCAGCTGATTGCTGTGCAGGAAGGGAATTCTGGCTTGATTTTGGAAATGTCTGGAGGAACCAGAATGTGGCTCATGCTGTGCCTCCTCCAGGCTGGAGGATGTGCTGTCTACTGTGGCCACTCTGCAGTTGTATCAGTTCCTGAGTCCATCCCAAATAGCAGTGGTTGTGTTTCTGTAGCCTCAAATCCAGCTCACTTTTCCCAGAAGTTCTTACCCCAGCCAGCAGCAGGGAAAAGGCTGCCAGTTTGATTGGCTTTTTTCTCCTTGGTGGAAACAATGGCTTAAATAAACAGCAACCCATCCTCATCAAGGGCAATGCTTCCTGGTGGGCCAAGCTGGCTGTGCTCTGCAGGTTTTGGCTTTGCACTGTGGGGCACCCAGAAGATTCATCCACCAAAACTCACAGGCACATCTCATCTTTCCAGATGTGTTGTCACCCACTGGGAGCTGGAGATTACTTGGGCTTGCTCTGCAGAGCCCCATTAACCAGGTGAACTGCTAGAAGTGCCACAAGGATGTTGGTAGGCAGGAGCTGTTTCTTAGTAGTAGAGCCCCCCAAAAAATGACACCTGTTTGGATGGGGAGGCATTACCTGGAGCCAATGTTTTGGGCTGTTTGGGTTTGTTTGCAAAGCTTTCATGTGAGGAGAGCTGCCACTGGGGTATGGCTGGAGTGTGGAGGTAGTACTTCCAGAAGAAGTGATTTTTCAAGCTGTCCCCTCATCAGAGAGACAGAAAATAAATCCAAGAGGGTCTCTGGTCAGAATCACTTAAAATGATTCGTAAGTGATGAAGAAATTCCCAAAGCCCTGATAGGCTGAGCCATCCTGGCACTACCCTTTCTGTGCTTGTGTTCCTGCCTGTGGAGTGCTGGAGCAGGCACCAAGGATGGTGGAGGTTTAAATTTCCTTCAGATGAGCATGAAACTCCTTTTTGTGTGTGAATTCTAATGGAGGTTTGGGCTTTCTCTCCAACTGCAGTTTAATGGAAATGAAGCAATTTCACAGCAGCAGGCATTAGGAAACTTTTGTCTTGATAGTTTAATGTGGTGCACTGGGATAACCTCTTTTAACTAAACAAAAATGCAGTTGAGATGCTGCTTATTGGAACTTCTAATTAGCTTGCATTTCTGGTAGAAAGATCAACACCTGACTGGTAACTTAATGCAATCACAAAGTTACAACTGTCTGAACAGACCAATCTGGTTTACCCTTTTCTGCCTGGCTCACCATAGGTCTGATCTTTCAGATCCTGGCATTCCACCTTCCATGGAGAAAAGAGGGGGTTAGGTGACTCCTTATATAAGTTTTAAGGGTAGTCTTTGGTTGGAAACTTACTGATCTAGTCTAGTAAGTAGAATTTGTGCTGGGTTAGGTTCTTTCAAGTGTTGCTAAATCCTCAGCCCTTTAAGCACCGGAGGGGTTGTTGTTAAATCAGTCTTGATTGGTGGTAAAATTGATTTTTGTGATGTTGGTTGTCTGGGCTTTCAAATCATGAGTCAGTTTCTTCTCCCTCCTCTGGAAACACACGGAGTTATTTCTTTCATCTTCCTGCACTTGTCTTCTAGAAATTTGTAATCTCAGTAATCAAATCTGTATTGTATGAAAGCACTTGGGTTCACTGGACATTCACTGATGTTCACTGAAGCCTCATTAAACCAAAAGAGAAAAATTAAAATCTTATCAAGACAAAAGTTTTCATTCATTATAAAAGCTGAAACTGATAGTTTTACCTAAGCACAGGATTTCAAATAGTCAGGGATCTAAAATAAGTTTTGCAGGAGTTGATAATGGCTGCCTTAGGACCAAACCACTGATGGGCATCTGTTATCCTGAGTGTCAGCCTGCGCCTTTTCAAAACATACCTAGGTTTTCCATGCCTAAATATATCAACCCAGTCCTGAAAACCTTAGCCTGAAAGTAGGCTGTTTTGTTTAGAGGGGCAGCTCCTTGGGGCTGCTGGATACGTTCTCAGCAGCTAATGTTCCAGAGCCTTGCTCTTGGCTGGCTGTAGGAAGAGTCAGAGTACAGGTGACATAACAGGTAACCCCTGTCTTTTGCCACTGCAGGCATTCGTCCTTACAAGTGCGAGGTTTGCAACAAGGCCTTCACGCAGCGCTGCTCACTGGAGTCGCACCTAAAGAAGATCCATGGTGTGCAGCAGCAGTACGCCTACAAGCAGAGGAGGGACAAGTTGTATGTGTGCGAGGACTGTGGCTACACAGGCCCTACCCAGGAGGACCTCTACCTGCACATCAGCGGTTTCCACCCCGGCAGCGCCTTCCTGAAGAAAACCTCCAAAAAACTTGCAGCTGTTCTGCAAACCAAACTGAGCCCCATCCTGCAGAGGAACTCCAAAGAGGATGGCAAGGATGAGTGACAGGGGAGCTCATGGTGCTCAGCAGGAATGAAGTTTACATGTAGGACTACATATATTATTTTTTTAAGAACCATTTTGAGAAAAACACCTGAAATTAAAGGGATGCTTTTGTTAACAGGACAGTCTTGATGTTGGTAAAACCTCAGCTTGACAAAAATATTCCTATTTGTGATGGAAACATCAGACTTTTTTTTTAATCTGACCAATAAAAACGGAATGCTTGCAAAGGCTGTCACCTCTTGGATGGAGTATTTACTGAACTGATATTTGGGCAACCTGTTTTCTATTTCAGCTCTACCACGGGTCTGAACACCCCTGAAAAATGAGTTCACCTTTACACAATGTATTTTGTAAAGTTAATAACTGTTACCTCCCATGTGAATTACTGATGAGAGGTTTGGGTGGAAAGTATTGGGGAAGAGTGCTACTGCTACATGGTTCTATGCAACATTAATTAAAGTGCCTTAAGAGCAGGAATGCATTGTATCAGCAAATGAGTCAAAATGTGCAAATACCCTTAATTCTGCCCCCTGAACAGCCTGCTAACAATTCATGGAAGTATGATCCAAGGTGAGCTGAAACTCTTCCCAAAGGATGCAGAACGTTTTCTTCCCAAAGTTTCTCTAGTAGCAAATGACATTATTCTAGGGCAGACCTTCGGTTGCGTTTTATGTACTTGAAACCATGAACTTTTATCATTTTCACTTGCTTTCACTTGATAAAAAAGTGAAATCTTAGCTCTGATGTTCCTGGACTTGCCATGCTCACTTTGAGGATTATTACCACATCCTCGTAACATACACCAATAGCAACCCAGAAACCAAAAGAAAGCACTGTAATGACTTGAAAATAAGTATTTTCTGTCATGATGAAATGCAGTTTTGTGCATATTTTTTGGGGGGGGGTTTTTGGTGGTTTTTTTTGGGGTTTTTTTTTTTTTTTTTTTTTTTTTTGGTTTTTTTTTTTTTTGATGTGTGGTTTTTTTTTTTTTTGGTGGGTTTTTTTTGTTTTGTTTTGTTTTGTTTTGTTTTCCCTCTTTTATATTCAAGTGCCTGTTCATTAATACAATAATGCAGTGGAAAGGGGGACTGAGCCTATGTCTGCTTCAGGAGATCAGTGCAAAACTGCAGACATCAATCTGGCTGCTCTTCTGTGACCACTATCAGTGTTAAAGGCTCCTCCCTAAAATATAGTCAGGTTTAGCCAGGACTTCCACAGCCATTGCTGCTAAAATGAGGTATTTTGAGCGACTTTGCAAGAAATGTTAAAAACTCTTTTCAATGTGCTTCAGTTTTGTACAGGAATCTGCTTGGGTTTTTGTAGGGAAAAGATTCTAGGGGTCTTAGAGCATTCCTAAGGGTATTAATACTTTATTCAGCACAACTGTTGGAGCTTGAGACCTTGAAAACGAGGATAATGAAGTGATGCTACTGTGCTAAGAACAAATTTATCCTATGTAGCAGGAAAGTTGGTAGAATACTTTAATAAATGGGAAGTTGCGGGAGGAAAAAAGGCATCTGAGGTAACTTATAAGATCCTGACTTTACAGAAAGAGCTAAAGCTTGTGCACCAGCCCCCAGGTCTTATAACTGAGAAGCGTAAAGGGAAGGTTGGTCACTCTGCAATGGGATTAATGTTCACCTGACTGCATGGCATTTGTGAAACCTCAGCCCTTCCCCGGCACAGCAGAGCTGTGGCTGAAACCCTTCCTCTCCAGCCAGAGACGTGTACTTGTGTGCATGGGTTGGTTTTTTATCCCTCTTGCACCACATGTTGCCTTTGCTCTCCCTCCAGTATCACTGCCACAGCACATCCCTGCTGACAGAACCACAGGCACAGCGAGGTGGGCACAGAAAGGATTCACAAGAGAAAGGGAAAGCTTAGGGAAGCTAGATGTCAGAGCTGAAGTAAATGCCCTGGCTGCCCAGAAGATTTTTCTGCAAAGGACAGACAGTACCTTTAAGCAGTGCCCTAGGCACATCACTTTAACAGTCTGGCAACTTAATTGAAACTGGTCACGAAGTGTGTTTGGGTTTGTGTGACACTGGTGCCAGCCACCTGCCAGTCCTGTTACAGGACAAACCAGCTTGTGCTGCTCCAGAGATGCTCCACAGCTCAGCCAGGGATGCCCAAGGCAGCAGCCAGGCTTTCAGGAGTCCTAGACACAAGTGACTCTCACCGGTGCTGTCTGCCTCCTCCTGGCTCTCTGAGGTACAGACTCAGCTGGGACTTAGGTTTACGAACTGGCTTTGCTGGCAGCCTTCCTCAGGCATGGGGTTCTGGCTGATTTTCTTGAAGCTTAAGGGTTGGTCATAATTTTATTTGTAAACTGCAGTGTTATTGTGAAAACTCAAACAATTCATAGAAGAAGAGACAAAGAGAATGAGGAAAAAAGCTTTCCAGAGCAATACTGTCTGACATGATCAAGGGTTATTCTCTGCTTCACAGACTTGATTTTATACGCTTCAAAAGTAAAAATTCTGTTTCAAAACATTTATTCACAAACTTGTTTGGAAAAAAACAAAAACAAAACCAAAGAGTGACCCATAAAAAACAGCTCCCAAAACCCAACCAGCAACTCTTCACCCCTCAGAAGGCCCAGCTTCACAGCCAGAGGCCTGCTTTGATACAGACACTCATGTGACACTGAGGATTGTTCCATGGGGTGGGCTCCTTGTTGGCTCAGACCCGCAGAAGATTCAGGAGAGCTCAAGGCAGGGGCAGCACAGAGCTCCCAAGCCAATGCACACAGCCTATTTCACACGGCTTTTCTGTGGTGTTAAAAAACCTGCAGGTGGAGCCACTAGCAGCAGCAGCCAACATTTCCAGCTCTCAGAACACTTGCTGGAAATTTCTGTGAGTGTTGGTTCCAATTCTGCTCCTCTATTGCTGAGCTACTTCTGCTAAATGGCCACCTTGTCATACTATTCTAAATAAGAACTAATGAGGACTTTGATTATGACTCTCAGCACAGGTTCTTCACTTGTAGCTGTAAGGAAAACCACAATTAATAAGAAGCCTGATGATGACATGAGCAAGAATTGACTGAAACCCAGTCTACTATATCCATTTATTTATCATTTGCATTTCTCTCAGCTAATACATTGCAGATGTTTTGCTTTAGTTCACCAACTTAATTTTCAAAGACTCAGTTCTGCAACATTTTTTCCCTCAAAAATCATTAAAGAAAGATGATTTGATCAAGCTGTTTTATTTGACAATAAAAACTTTTTGATCAACCTTAGGCTGTATAAACTGTGTGGGATAAAAAAGAGAGGCTAAATAAGTTGACTTTGTTCTGCCTGGACCACTGAGGTCAGTTACAAAATAAATCGATATTCTCCATTTGAAATTTACTTGCCTTTTTGGGAGGGGAGAGAGGGGAGCCCTGCTAGTAAGAAATTAGCCAAAATTACTCAAAAAAGAACATGGAAGTGGTACTTTTAAACAAAAGGTTCTTCCTTTGCCTCTGTGCTCAGACCACTTGCTTGTGCTTAGTCTGGTCAGTTTTTGTCCATGTACTCCTCCAGACGCAAGAGCCACTTATTCCAGTACTGAGAGCACAGATCAGGATCCATGAAATGTGGATGTGCTGGAGAGCCATTCTTGTAGGCAACCACAATGAGCCCACAGCGAACCTGCAGCACAAACCAGGGGCTGTCACAAATCCAACATTTGTGTGCAGCCCTAAGATCTAAACCTCACTGCAAAACATCTTGCTAAGGTACACATATCACATAACAAATGGGGAGTAAAAAGGGCCAATAGCTTACCATAAAACACTTGGAGACTAAACATTCAAATGCCCTAAAAGCCCCAAGCCAAAAGCTCTGAGTAACTCCAGTGAAAACCAGGGGACACAACCTCTGAGGATGAGTGATATTTAAACCCTAACAGATGCCTGGAAAATTGCCAGAGACTGAGGAGATTTTGCCTGGGGCCAAACAACCAGACTGATGCCACCCTCCAACTTCAGTCTGGATAGAAATGGTTACTTGGGTATGTTCTGACATCCTTCATTCCTGACAAATCCCAAATCCCAGCCACTGGCAGTGGGGAGCAGGAAGCTACTAGCAGAATTCCAGCCCATGTCTCTGTAAGGATCATGTCTGTGGAGTGCTTGTGTTCACTGACCTCTGCAGTATCCTAGAAAGTCCTTTGCACAGCATATGAAATAACCTGCTCTCTTCTGCTTCAAATTTTCCCCCTTCAAAATCTATATTCAGGCAGGTCAGAATTGCTTTTGGAATCTTTAAAAGCACTATTCCACAGTCTTCTGACAAAGTGATTCACAACACACTGTTTTTCCCTGAGGAAACAAAGTACAGCTTCCAGACACACTTAGTCCCTCATTTGCTCGTGGGACGCAGCAAGATAGGATGCAGGCAAGGCCCTCCCATACCACTTTCTTGTTTGCAGGTTCTTTTGCTTTATTTCCTCTCCTGCCCCTTCCTAGTCTTGACACAAGCAAAAACCACACAGGACAGGGCACAAGGAACTGCCCAGATGCCAAATCCCTGGAAGTTCATCTGAGCATCCCTTGGTCCCACTGAACACTTCCTTAAAACTGCTGAAAATTCACTACTGGCAGCCGAAGGCAGCAGGATTAGCAGAAGTAGTGGAATTATTTCACAGTATGACATCTTAACCTGATCTCAGACTGGGCTCCTTTGTTACAAATCCTACCAACACTTCCATGATGGCCAGCAGGTACTAAAGGCAGGAAGAAAAGAAGATAACACAGGCATTGCTGCTTGTCTTGGCATGCAGCAGGCCTACTGACCTGGAAGTCATAATTGGCATCATGATTTATGGCTCCAATATATGCTGCAACCTGTAATGGGTTGTCATAAGTATTCTGCAGAAATGGCTTTGGCTTCTCTGAAGTTTTCCAGTCGATCACACACAGTTGGCCCCTGCACAGGAGAACAAGACAAGACAAGACAATGCTTTTAAACTTGAGTTTAGTCACAAGTAAGAAACAAGGGCTGAGACAGCATATACAGACTTCTCACTCTCAGCCTGTTTCACCCGGATCTCATGTTGCTCATTATTATGTCTAAACAAATCTCCTTGACACTGGCAGTTTAGATCCCAAAAACCAAAGCTTACTAAAACCTGCCACAGTTCCTGGGAAATGCTGACAATTGCTTAAACCTGTCCCTTCTCCAGTAAAGAACTCCCCACCAGGAAAAACAGCACTTCTGCCATGAAGATCATCCAGGGAATTTCCTCCAATCTCCCAGTCCTGGAGATCTGTCCAATCCCCCAACCACTCAATCACACCCTGGCCTCCACAGCATCACATTACAGGAGTGTTAGGGAAGGGCACCTCACCGATACTTGGCCACGCAGTCAACCAGGCCCAGGTACTGCAGGGTCTCGTGGTGAACTCCACTTTCCAGAGCCTTCACCTCACTGATGTCTTCCAAGACATGTTCCACACTGGATAAATAGCCAGCCACGACATCATCTTCACCCTGGTATCTAGCTGCCATCTTTTCAGACAGGAATATCGATTCCAAAGCTGAATGGAAGAGTTCTCCTTGGAGAAAAAGATCTAAGAAAAATGGGAAAACCCCCTCACATTTTAGACACTACTTTAGATTTGTATCCTACATATTGCACAGTGTAGCTCTTAAACCAGTCCTGGTTTTTGTACTGAAAGTTGAGGGGAGAACGGAAAGAAACAGAAAATAAATTGTCAGTAGTGAAATTGGTGTCCTTTATATTAATGCTTACTTTACTTTTCCAGTCTCACTGATTACTCATACATACACTTGTTAAACCAGTTACTGAAAAACCTCACCATAAACAGTAGGACACATTGGTTTTTAAACACCCAGGACTGTATGCATTTAAAATGCCTATTTCTATCTTGTTACAAAGTAGCTTTGTAGCTGCAAAGAACCACAATAACATCATCTGGAAAATACCAATTTCTAAATAGATACTGGCAAATAGAGAACTAAAGGAAAGTCAGACAGGATTGAGCAAAACATGTCTACAGTCTAACTCTCATTTTCCACAAATTTCTAAATCCATTTTAGTGGTCCCAGAACAAACACCTGAGCTTAAGCTCGTTGGTAACAGGTACAGTCACAACATGCTGTCATAAAATGGAAACAACTTCATAGATTTCCAAACCACTTGGCCTAACATACCTGCCAGCAATCCAGACTACTGCTTCCACTCTGCAATAACACTGCGGCTACTTACTTTTCGTATACTCTTCAAATCCCTCTTTTCCAAGCTCCTCTATCATTTTCTGCTTCCATCTTTCCAGATAAAAGACTTGCTGCGAAGAGAGGGTTTGTTGAAGGATACGGGTAACACTGGGCATCTTCTTTCTTTGTAACCTGATTTTCATGGGGACGTTTGAATCACTGCTGACAGGAAGAATTCTCTTGCTGGGGTTTATTAAAGGAACCCAGCTCCTGGGAGTTTTTGACCCGGCTTTAATTGGAGGTCTGTGTTTAGCTGGTGGCCCGTGTAACAAATTGTCTTCCTCAACTATTGTCTCTGGTGTTTGGGTGCTGGTTTTGTAAGATGTAACAGAGTGGACCAAGGTCTTGTATTTTTCTTGGTCAACTTGTTCGTAACTGTTTTCTTTTTTCTTCTTGCTATAAACACATGCAGAGGTAGACAGACATGTGTATGGGAATTGCTTCTGGCAAAACGGTATTTGAAAAAGCATTTCCAGGCTCCCCAGTTTCCTGGACAGGATCTGTAGGAATTGCATCCCAACAAGAAGTGTTTGTGAGCAATTAGAGTTTTCTTCCTTCTGTCAGCAACAGTCTGTGGGTTACCGTATTTTTATCCTGTGGAAAAAGAAATTTATGATTTACAGAGTCATAAAACTGCCACCATCCTATTCTTGCCCTTTGCCAAACAAAGAATTCCTATGGCCAAAGTGTCTTCATACACCTTGTACCACCTTTATTCTTCAGATAAATAAGAGAAAGAACAAATGAGCAAGGAAAAGAGAAAATGCTCCTGAAAAGAACAGCTGCCAGCCTGCCAAATCTGAAATCCAAAGCACTTGAAGATTTGTTGCAAGTAGCAAAAGTTGCATCACAGGACATCACTCCAGCAACGGTATCAGAACTGCCATGGAAGTAGGCACAAAAACCAGATCTGCCAGGAACAGCCCCACTAAAAGGGGAGGGGGAAATAAAAGCTAAACAGAGGACGCTGAAGCAAATCTATTGCTGAGGTATTAAAACTTTTACATTTATAGTGAATGACCAACTTAAGGGGACTGTGAGGACAAGGTACCTTATGGGGTATAAACCCGTATTTTTCTTTTGTATCCCTAGAAGAAAACAGACAGCAACAGTATATACAATTGTGAGACTTGAAGCTAGAAAAGGCAAAGAGAAACCAGATGTACTGCAAATATTTTCAGATTTAAAGGAATATTTTTAAAGTTCAAATATAAACATATTTTTCCAAAACAAGTTTCACACATAGTTGTGTTTAAAGACACGAAATTTAAAAGCAAGAATAGCATATAAGCAATAACCATTCTCAGCACACCTTCCAGAGCCACACTGGAAGCCCTAGGAAGTTTTTTGCACATGGATAAAATGTAACACTTCCGTGGTGGCATTTCCCAAACAGAACTGAGGCCCTAGTCTTCTACTGGAGTAACCTATTTACCATCCCAAAGCTCCCTCCATCCACTGCAAAGATAGAACCCCAGCTCGCTGCCAGCCAACAGTAGCATTTGGTCCTGACAATCCTTCCCAGCTGCTCTCTTCCTTCCCCACACTCCTCATGCAGTGCTTCCCACACTGCCCGAGCCCTGGGTGCCACAGGAGATAAAACCATGGGGAGTTACTTTGTGTGGACAGATCCTACAGCGTGGGGGTGAGCATCTGTCACACAAAACAGTTTCAAATAATGGGGCAGCTGATTAGAACAAGGCACCTCGCAGCAACAGGCTGAGACCTTGGACTAGTGATCCATAAATACTGTCCTTTATCAGTGCAGAAAAACTAGTCCCTTCTCTCTTGGGCCTTATCTCTAAATAAAGGTGCCAGAGCTGGGATTTAAAATAAAAGAGGAAAAATATATTCTTATTCCTGTGTAATAGTATCCAAGCTCGTGGATTCTCAGGCTGCTGTTTGATGATTATTAACAGACTCATTAATGGTCATTGTGGACATGCACTAATCAGAACAAAGCAAATGCTGGGATTGTGGGGACGAGGTACCTTATGGGGTATAAACCCATGTTTTTCTTTTGTATCCCTAGGAGAAAAGACAACAGCAGTATATACAATTG
Source organism: Hirundo rustica (assembly GCF_015227805.2). Classification (NCBI taxonomy): domain Eukaryota; kingdom Metazoa; phylum Chordata; class Aves; order Passeriformes; family Hirundinidae; genus Hirundo; species Hirundo rustica. The sequence continues at coordinate 13,515,968 of NC_053452.1, read as the reverse complement.
TGAGACTTGAAGCTAGAAAAGGCAAAGAGAAACCAGATGCATTCAAATCTGAATTTTCAGATTCAAAGAAATATTTTTAAAGTTCAGAATAAAATATAAACATATTTTTCCAAACCAAGTTTCAAACATAGTTGTGCTCAAAGACACACAGTTTAGAAGCAAGAACAGCATACAAGCAATAACATTCTCAGCACACCTTCCAGAACACAAAAGAAAAAGTTTATTCTGGCTTTATGCCACAGCAGGAAGCAAGAGGATGCCTCATTCAGCATAAATTCAGTTGTAGTAATCTGCTCCCTCAACACTTTCCAAGGAATAAATTTATACCAGATCAGTGTTTCAAATAAATTTAGTGCAACGCAGTGCTTCAGTGACTAGTATGAATTTTGATTTAACAGCATATATCCTCCTGGGGAATATACCTGTGAAATTTCTAGTGCCTGAGGAAATGTTTGTGCAGTGTATGAACTGAATCACCAGGAGAGGAAGAGTTTGCCAGCTGCTGTCCTGTTTTACAAAAGAGGTTCTAGGATTGCTAAGAAATAAGGAATCCTTGTGCCCAGCTGAATAAAGAATCTTGTGTTTTTCAATAAAACACAGTGGCATTTCTGTGCAGGCAACTTACAAGAAAGAAATGGAGTGGTCAGGATCTACTCTTGTACACAGACAACAGAATTTAATTGAGATTTCCCTCTGGGGAAGTGTCTCCCTTCTCTCTGAAACTGTTTGTTGTTGAAGACTGGCAGAATTGCTTCAAGTGTTGCATGATGAGCCACTCTGGAGAACTGAAAAAAATTAAAATAACTTGGAGGTAAAAAAACCCCAAGAGGACTTAACTTTCCCAAGCAAGTTGACTTTGCAGCTCCAATAACTGAGCTAACACAATTGAGGAAGTTTTTTTCCAGTATAGGAATGATAGGCTTAACTGAGGGAAATAGAAAGGATTACTTAAAGAAGATTTCACATCTATAAAAACCTACCTCCAGCCGTGGTTTTGGATACTAACCAGTGTGGCTTTTTCTCCAAAACCACCTATCCAGCTAAAAAAAAGAAGCACTGGCTTATTTCAGAGATAGCAAAAAAGAGCACTCCTAAACACACCTACAGACTTGTTGCCCCTTGTCCCTAATTTGAGGAGAACAAATCCACTGATGAAGGTATAACTGTGAGTTCCCTGCAATTTACAACATACATTATTGAACCTATCCAGGTCAAAAATACATCTCTCTCTTTTGGGATGTTTAGAGCACAAAGAGAGACAAATTAGCAATCCCGTTTAAAGCACAAGCCCACAGAGCTACCCTGAACGAAAGGGTAGATTCGACAGGTTCCAGTTGCCAGTTCAAGCTTCGTTTCCAGATCAGCACTGGGAATGGAATTAATGGGGAATAGGGCTGTAACACGAAGTCAGCGTTTTTTGCGATCTGTGAAAGACTTGGGCCAACACCAGTGACCACCAAGTGCCCCCAGGCAAGTAAACATTCTGCATGGGCACCAGGTGCCTGAAAATTCCAGTGCCGTACATCCCACTCTTGTGCAGAGGAGGAAAAACCGCCCTGAACAAGAAGCCCCGCCGGACGCGGGCATGCCCAGCCACGGCAGCCCGGCCATGGGGCCCGCTCGCTGACGGATCCGGGGGCACGGGCACCGGCACCAACCCTCTTTCACCTTCCCTTGGCTTTCCCTCGCCCTCAGGCCCGCCCGGCTCCGCGACCCTCATGACCCACAGCTCCACTTTACCTTAGCCGCGCTTCCCGCCACCGCCACGGCCGCCAGCGCGCAAGCGCGCTCCCCTGGCCGCCTCTGCCGCACTCATTGCGCATGCGCCGCTCACTGCTTCATGGAACTTGTAGTTTCCCAGCACAGCCAGTCTCCAGCCCTTTGCCCTTTGCTTGAGGGCCCCGAAAGCTGGCGAGAAGGACGTGCCTGCTCCATTTCGCGCTCTTTTGGTATTTTTTTAAAAGCTGTAAGGACAACAACCCAAGTCTTTACATGCAAGCCGAAAAATAAAGCGCTGTGGTGCCATCTTGGATGAAGGAAAGCAGCGATCTGCCCTTACCAAAGATGGCGAGCGCCCCTCAGGGGGTGTGGCGGCGGCGGCTCCGCCCGGGTTATATGAGGAGGAAGTGGCGGGGAGGAGGAGAAAGAGAAAGATACGGGGTGGTTGTCTGCAGCCAGAGGTATGGCTCTACTCCGTGAGGACGTGCAGGACAAGGTGAGGGCGGCGGCCCGGGTCCGGCTGGGGCGGGCGATGGGGGTGCAGCCGAGCTGGCCGTGCGGTGTGAGAGGGAGTTCCCTGCTCCCTCTGCCCCCGGCAGCACGGGGACAGTGACAGGTTTTTGTTTCTTGCTCCGTTTACGGTTTGGTGTTTTGGGTGTAGGTTTTTCTTTGTGTTTTTTTTGTTGTTGTTGTTGTTGTTGTTTGTTTGTTTGTTTTGTGGTGGTGGTGGTTGGTTGGTTGGTTTTTTTTAATATGAGTCGCCTTATAGTCCTCGTGCTTTTGGCACACCGAGGTCCCCTGAGGGCAGGGCTCAGAGTGCCCGGGTGAGTGTGAGGAGCAGCCCCTGAAGGGAGATGTGCGCAGGGAAAGATAAGGGGTTGGGGAGAATTAAAGCCGGAGTCGGGAGGAGGAGGAGGGAAGGGCTGTGCAGCTGCCGTGAGCCAGTGCCGGCTGCACTCTGTGCCGAGGCGGGAGCAGGGTGACAACTGAGACCTAGGAGCTGCGGAAGATGGGCCTGGCAGGTGATTCAGGACCTGCTCTCCAGGACCTGTTCCCGGGCACTGCGGGCGAAGTGCTGTAGGTGACTGTGCCGCAGGGGTTAAACTTGCTCTTCGCCAGTGGGTCAGCTGCCTGCTGTGACTGTGACCGGCCTTTCTGGCTGTGTGCTCTGCGTTAATTAGGCTATCAGTTGTCACTTCACCTGCAGTGCCCCTTTCCCTTGGTTGTCACATCAGCAGGTGGCTTGGTTTTCCTTTCTCTGGAGAAGGGTTAAAGCTGTAGGTGCCAAGGAGCTTCATGTCTCCCCTTTAAAGCAGCACGGGGTGTTTCCTGATGTTAAACTTCTCAGAGGAAATGCAAGTGAAATGCTAAAAGAGGAACTTCGTGAATTGACGTTTATGTAGTGTAAACAGTGATTAGAATTATCTCTTCTACTGGACGAGCTGCTTGGGTTACCCTACCTAAACTCCCTGTTTTAATAACTACCCTCAACACACCTTGAAAAGAAAGTAAGGCAACCCTCTAAGAGTCAGCAAGTTGCTTGTTTGCCTTTCATATTGTCACATCTGCATGTGGTTTTGCATTGTGACTAAGCTTCACTGGCAGGAAGATGACTTTACTTTAAGCTTATAGGTGTGCTGAAGGTCTCTTCAGTCTATGTCTTCTCCAGCTTTTTGGAGCATGTATATAACTAACTTGAAGGTTAGAAATACCCCAGCCTTTATTTACTTCTGGATAATTTCCTTTTCTCTGCTTCTTTTCCACTTGAATCTTGTTTTGAAATGATCCTGAGTCAGTAAGACAGGCAAGAGTTTGTAGAAGAAGCATTTTCTAGCAGCTTGCTTTGAGCTGTGAGCTGGCCAGTGCTTTAACTCTTTTCTGCTGCATGTGAAGTGTCTGCCCTTGGAGAATACTGGAGGGGGAGGTCAAATATCAACTCTCTTTGCAGCAATTGGTAACTTTTGAGTGTTTATGTGTCTTTGTAACTCAGACAGGAATTTCGGGGGAGGGGAAAATGTTCTAGTGGTGGGGGCTGGAGTAGCTTTAAACTCTGATGTTCAATAGACAAAGATTAGCTTGTTTTAGGTTGTAGAGCTGTCTTGGGATTCCAGCAGCACACAGAGGAGGATAGAAATGCTCCTATCTTGTCTGCTTCTGTTTAGGCAAAGAAACAGCAACTTGGAACTGGTGTGTGACCGGTAGATAAAATTCATGCCTGTAAAGGAAACTTTATTAGGTATTAACTTAAATAGGAGCCACTGTTAAGTATAAACGAAAAACTGACCCTGAGGTGGCAAAGCAGGAGATGATCAGGATATGTAGGAAGGGAGGGTAGGATAAGGGTGATTGGAAGTGCAGTGAAAAATAAGATATAATCTGTCATGGGGGAAGAAAAGGCACTTCAGAATTTGAAGTGAGTTGTGAGACTTCCAAGCTAAGCTTGAGTAAATACCTTGGTATTTCTTAATGTCAGTGTCTTCATGGTATTTTAAGGCTTCAGTCTGCAGTTAAAATGTTCTAGATCAAAATACTGAGAGCCCCTCTTTCTCAAAGCAATCAGTGGAAGACAAAATGTTGTCTCATGGCCTGGGACTTAATGTTATCACTTACAAATGGTGATTCTGCTGGACAAATTGTGCTGCAAGTTCTGGACGGAATGAGGCCATACTGGATCTTGCGTGTGCATACCAAAAAAACTGCTTCTGCATGCTGTTGAGCTTGAAATCAAGTGGGGAGGTGAGCTGCTAGCAAGGTGACAGCTTCTGGATAGGGATAATGCAATCTCAAGGACACGCAGCCTCCACCAAGCTGGCCCAGCAGTTTGGGCTAGCGGAAGGTGAAGCCAGCACGGTAAGGCTGCTGTATTCCTGAGACTCCCTGCCACTAGCCCTGGCCGCACTGTAGGAGGTCAGCAAAGCGTACTTGGGGATGCCCACTGTGGCTTGGGGTTTGCTGCTGTTGCACAATTTCCATTTGAGCTGGGCCAGGAGTGCTCAGCCCCAGGCTGTGCTCTGCAGGCACGTGGGGGGCTTGCCCTGCATAGCCAAAGTTGTGCTTGACCCGTCCAACTGAGGAAGCTATCACTTGGATGGAGGTGTCCAGCCTTCTGCTGGTGGAACAGGATGAACCAGCAAGGCTTTTGCTTGGCATGTGGCATCCTTGAATGTTTAGAGTCCTTCCCTCTCTCAGGAGGTGTGTGTCCTCTGCGTTTCTGCAGAGAGTGATGCAGAGATCCCTCTGGCAGGAGAGGTTCAGTTTATTGCACAGCCAGAGGCAACAGGTGCTCTGGGCCTTCTGCTTCCTTGTCAAGCACTGCATTTGCTGAGGAATGCCATTTCAGTGTGACTACATTGAGCTGTTATTTTCTCTTCAGTGAGCTTCTCTCTCATCAGTGTTTTAAGCAAATTAATTAAACCTGGAATCAGGTTTAATTACTCATCACTGGAATTCTCCAGTTTGAAGTCACAAACCTGGGAAAGCATTTTCCATAGCATAAACAGTTGTTCAGTTTTCCTGGTTGTGTGTAACCAGACCACTTCAGGACTGTTCAGCTCAGTGTCAGAGTGGTGACAGCAAGCCTGCCACAAAGGCTGCAAAATCCAAGCTTCACCTGTGCTTTGTAGTGCTGCATGCCTGCAGTGCACTTTCAGATGCACTTTTAGTATCCTGATTAAAATGAAGCTTAAGCTGCTTGTGCTGAATATGACTAAAATGTAGTTCCAGCAGCTAATGCTGCTGATATCTACTGGTCAGATCCTCTGGTGATTAACTACTGGGAATCAAGACAAGGCTCTCTGGAACTGAGGGCTCTGTATAAACTGCCAGAAAACATTGTGGTATTTTACTGCTCTCTGGAGAGCACCTAAACAGTTTTAATTAGAAAGCCTGCTCTGTAAAAAGTAATGGATTTTAGGGAGTGACAGATGTAATTACTACTGAAGTCTTGTTTGTGGGCTGTTGCTTGAATGACAGCAGGGAGGTGATCAGTGAGGGAAGAAGGTTTCTAAAAGTTAGCTGACAATAAGCAGAAAACTTTGACATGTGAGCCCTTGTGGAAGGGCTCCTTGCTTCTTCCAAGAGCCTGGCATTGTGGAAAACCCCTGGATTAATCTGTCTTTGAGAACAAATACATATTTCACTAACAGTCAGAAGTTCTATGCAGTTGCTTGCACTGGCAGATTCTTTTGTTAGAATGCAGAAGTGACACTGAGTCATATGGAGCTGATGCTAAAACTGCAAAGGGTGTAACTGTAAAAGCAGCAGCTCAGGCCTCTCACCAGAACTAAGAGGCTTCAGTGGCTGGGGGTGTTTCTTCCCATTGGGTGTCTTCAAGCATCAAGATGTGTTTACATTTGGGTGAGGCTTGATCAGAAATGTAATGGCTGTCAGGCAGAAGTCTAGGTAGCTGATGGTCATCACTTGTATTTAAGTGGTCCAACTTTTTTTTTTTTTCCCCCTAGCATCTCTAACAAATAGAAAAAAAGCAAGTGTTCTAAAATTCTATCTGAATTTGGCATAATAATGATATCTGCTGTTTCTGGGGCTTCTAGATCAGGTGTTTATTATGGTGTCCTAATTAGCACCATAATATCCATTTTTAGTTTTCTGGTCCTGAAACCTAGAAACGTTAACCAGTATGATATCTATGTTATTGTGTAGGGCTTTGCTTTGTTCTGATTTACCAGTTGGACAGTATCTGTACTGAACAGGGAGTAGTTTTGCTTGAATCATCAAGAAACCCCAGGAATACTGAAATAAGTCTCTGAGTCCTGAGTCTAGAAGCGGGAAGTGTCAGAGAAGCTGTAACAGTTTCTGGAGTCATTGCAGACCAGAAGCTGCTTCTGGGAAAGAGAAATGAGAGTTGAAAGTGAGAGTACTGTGCTGGCTTTGGGTGAGTGTTTCAGTTTGCAGCCCAACGCAGCTGTTTCCATTTTGTGTCCCCTCTGTATCTATTTGGGTATCTGCTACAAGTGAGGAATAATCCCTTCCCAGCTGCTAAGCTTGGATTATGTCCCTTGAAGGTATGGAGTGACAGACTTGGTTTCTGATAACTGGATGGGGACCCTTCAGTTCTCTTGCCCCACTGCTTGGAGTCCAGGGAAGAAGCAGTGATGTCCTAGCAGAGAAATGCCTCTGGATATGAAGGAGCTGCCAGAGAGTTAAGATGGAGTGGTGACCTGGGAAATGGGTTGGATGACTGCTGTGGTGAAAGAATGAGCCTGGGGCCTGGTAATGAATATTTAATTCCTTTGCTCTGCATAGCCTTCATGTGACCATGAGGAGGTTAGTCCCCATTCCTGCTTGTAGGATGGGTGTAGGAGAGATGGTGGCATTGACAGTCCTGTGTGCAGAGCTATTGGTGCTGCAGAGCAAGTGCTTGTGTGGCTCAGGGATTAGTGTGAGACATCTGCCATGGGTACTCACTGAGTCAGTGCATTACAGAGCTATGCTGACAGGAGTGAGGCTTCCTACTTCCCCCCATTCAGGGCACAAATAGCTACTCTTAGCACTTTTTCTCAGGAAACAAAGCACTCCCTCCTCCTGAAGTCAGACAGCATGAATGTTCCCTTTGTCGACTGAGACATGATTCTGTAATCCTAAAAATCTCTGGCCTGGAGTTAGGAGCTCACAGTGACCTTCACAGGACTAGAGCAGACCAAGGGGTCTTACAGTCCTTGGTTTCATATAGCTCCAGGTTGTTTTTAGGTCCTATCTGCATTTTGTGTAGGGTGCCAAGAGACACATACTTGCATGCGTTAAAGGCACATGTTAACTGCTTTAATCTGACCAAGCAGGATCACCTGATGTCCATGTTTGTCTCCTGTCTCGGCAGCTACTAGGCATGGAGGGGCCTTGGCAGCATCTAAACATGGGTTACTTCCTTCACAAGACTTAGTAAGAAAGTTCACAAATTCAGGACTATCTGATTTGTGTAATCCTTTCCTTAGTTTAGCTGAGAGGAAATGGTTTCCTTTGGCTTATCATACTTTCCATACTCAGCAGTTCATATTGTTAGCATTGCTGATCCTGTTTGGACAGCAAATAGAAGTAAGCAGGATGTAAAACACTGGGGTCTGCATATTGCTGCTTTGATTTGTGGTGTTATCTGGCTGGGAAGTGGGAAACACCAACCAGCTTACCTTTCATTTGGCAACAGACTGTGCTTGCAGTGAAACTTGCCTGACTGGTGGCCTTCTACCTGTCGTTCCTGCAGTGCCTGAGTGGGGCAGCTTCTACCCAAAACCGTGTCAGTGACCTCTGAACTGTGCACCTCTGTTTGGCCAGTGCCTTCCTAGCAAGGACCAAAATTGCCTCCCTGTGTGGAAACATAACAGTCTGTCCTAAGTGGTGACTGGAGGGAAGTGATTACTGTTGGAGTCCCTGTAGAGTTTGGAGTTCCACCATGTCCTGTGGGATGTGAACAGTGCCTGGGACTGCTAGGAACTGTGCTTTCTAAGTGTGCTTGCTGCCAAGGCAATGCCCAGGGTGGATGGGCTAAAGGTCTTCTGTCCTTTCCATCTTCTGGGAAGGTTAATGTGCTGCATGCAAGGTCATTCCATAATTATAAGACTTAAAAAAGTTTTATCTGTTACCGATCTCCTTTTAATTCTAGCTAACAACAAGGATGCAGAAGGTAGAAGTGTTTTTGGCGGTTGTTTTGGAGGGTGTAGTGGCTGGGGTATCCCTCACTTATACATGGCAGTGTGATCATAGGGGAGAGCAGTGGCAGGGGCAAATGCTCCCTGTCCTGGTAGCTGTGTCCTCTGCAGGCAGCCAGAGAGACTTGTCACATACCAGATCTGGCTGCAGATGGCCAGCCTAGGGGTAGGCAGCTTCCAGGTAGGTAGGGGTAGAGGGTAGAGAGCCTTTTGGAAGCAAAGCTTCACCTTATAACAGGCAGCCTATCAACAGTTCTTAGGCAGTTTTACAGAGGCTTGAGGCAGCATTTAGCCATTGTGATATGGTAGAATTGCTCAGATCCTGGCACCATTTGCCTGTGGGGTTAGGTGCTGAAACTTAGTGTACATAGCAGTGGTAGGAGCAGGCTCCTGGCTGGTGTGGCTTGTGCTGCAGAGTGGTGAGATAGAAATCCTGGTGCAGTTTTCTAGCCTGCTTTTCTGAGAAGGCCTTCAGAATTATCTCCAAATGATAACTTTAGCATTCCTCCTGGCTTTGACAGTTACTCTTCAACAAACTTCCTGTGTTGTGACCTTGATCTCTGGTGGTTTCTCCCTTATGCAGAAAATAGCAATAATATTTTAGGCTGCAGCAAGGGAGGGCCTCTTAGAAGACAGTCTTTATGTGTAAGCTGGAGGATATCATCTAGTGAGAAAGCTATTACAGTGCTCTTTAAAAGTTTGAGTATGCTTGCAGTGATGTTTTGGGTCTAGGCTGTTGGAATAAATGAAGAAATAAGCCCCCATAGGAAGATGCTGGCTCAGTTTAAGGCTCTTTGAAGCACTGAGAAAGGAATTCTGGTCATATGTGTGTACCTGAAGGCAGGTGTGTAGTGCAGTGTGGTTCTTGTTCTCATGATGGCTGATGATCAGGCAGCTTCACTAAATCTACTTAATGCTTGATCAAGGATTATTCTGTGAATTCTCTTACAGCTGAGGTCTGTATCTGTAGACCTGAATGCTGATCCTTCTCTCCAAATTGATATCCCCGATGCACTAAGTGAAAAGGACAGAGTGAAGTTCACTGTGCACACTAAGGTAAGGTCATGGGCAGAAAGAGGCTGTGCAAGTAACTGAGGTATTTGCAGTACACACACCTGCAAAGGTGGGCTTGGCAATGAAGAAATTCTGATTAGATGGAGATTTTCTACTTAAAGGTGACCTGAGAATGTGTATATATATGCAGAAACTTCAGATTTCCTAGGATTTGAACTCTCTAAACAGAGACAAATAACTGATGGTTAGGTTTGCTTTGCTAAGGAATCCTAGCTAGACACCAGAAGGCCAGGGGGTAAGAAGTTAGCTACTGAGAAATGTCACAAAACAAACTGCATTAATGCTGTTCTAAAACAGTACTTTTTTTTTTTTCCTAACAGTCTCCTTAGTGGTGCTATTGAATAAGTGCCAGCTCAGCTAAAAGGGAGCAGGCAAGTCTCGTAGTAAGCAGAATAGCTTCATTTGGAAATGGACAGTTTCTAAAAGCACTGATTTACAAAACAGTAGGACTTCTATATATTCTTTCAGACTACACTGCCAGCTTTTCAAAGCCCAGAGTTTTCAGTTACAAGGCAGCATGAAGACTTTGTGTGGTTACATGATACACTCACTGAAACTGAAGAGTATGCGGGACTCATTGTAAGTACTTCTTAAAGCATGTGATTCTAAGTGAAAAACTGTAGCAATCTAAAGTGCCTACTAATAAGGGCGTGGAGTATGTTTTACCAGTGTTACTGGTGTTTTGTGACTTGAGTGTTCCCTATGCTTCCTGTTGCTTTAATTCCTAAACAACTTGAGTGGGATGGTATTTGTGTTAATTTTCCATATATCTTGGAGCAGCAAAGGATTCTGTGAGAGCCCTTGACTCTGTGGTGGTATTAATATAGGATTCCTGGATCATGCACTCTTTACCACACTTTCCTATGACCAGGCAAAAGAGCCTCCCTCTAGAGAGGACTAGAAGTAATCTTGGAAAACATTATTTGCTAATAACTAATTAGAAAAAATGAGTTATTAGCAAATAACTAATAAATAATTAACTAACTGACTAGTAAATAATGACTGACCAATTCTCTGCCTAGATACCTCCAGCACCTTCAAAGCCTGACTTTGATGGTCCCAGAGAGAAGATGCAGAAGCTGGGGGAAGGAGAAGTGTCCATGACAAAAGAAGAGTTTGCCAAAATGAAGCAAGAGCTGGAAGCGTAAGTAAAATGTGTCTACCGTCAAAAGCTGCATTTAGAGACTCCTCCTAGGAGAGCAACTCATTTGGTGATAACTGATTTTGAATGTCACTATTTTGAAGGGTGTCTTGAAAATCCTGAAGCTGGGGAGCTGCCCAGCTTTCAAGCTGGAAAGCTTCCTAGCTAAAGAGATTGAAAGTAGATTCACTGTCATGAGCTGGTTATTTCAGAAGTCTGCTGTTGAATATTTTCACAGGATAAACTTAAAGCTGTTCTTTGTATATTGAAGAAGGTAGTACGAAGAGGATCTCAGTCTGTTATTTCCTTGCAGTGAATACCTTGCTGTCTTCAAGAAGACTGTCTCATCGCATGAAATCTTCCTGCAGCGGATTGCTTCTCATCCTCTGCTTAGCAAAGATCGCAATTTCCATGTTTTCCTGGAGTATGACCAGGACGTGAGACTTTTTCTTTGTTTCCCTTTCCAAGCGAGGCAAACTGTTAGGAGTACTGTTGTTTTGGCTGGGCACAGTCAGAATGTTTTGTGGATCTATGTGTAGCGTCAGCAAGTAGATATTGCAAGTATTTCTGTGAGATGACTGAAGGATGAAAGCCTGACCTTTAGCCCTTTTGCTGTTATAGATCTGTGTTTCTAAATCCTTGTCAAGTTGGTTAGGAAGCCATCTTTGCATGTCTTTTTCTTGGGAACATATATGACTCAGGTGTACCTGTGCAGTGTTGCAGAGTCCTGGAATGGAGGTGTATTAAAGTCACTTCTGCATCTGTTTTGTCACACCTCATTATGAGTGGTAGATGCTGATTCAAGATATGCAAGGAGAAACCAAGCTGTTTATGGGGATTGGAAAAATCCATGGCGCAGAATAGTTAAACTACTTGTAGCCAAGCCATGTGTTACATGTTAAATTTTTATATGTGTTTTATGGAGGGCTTGGAAATCAACCTGCTCTGACATAGGCATCAGGGGTAAAGGGTGTTAGTACATTGCGAGTGTCAAAACAGTCACCTTTTCCCCCCGCCCTGGTACAACTTTAAAACTGCTTTGGCCTCTCTCTTACAGCTGAGTGTTCGGAGGAAAAATACTAAAGAGATGTTTGGTGGCTTTTTAAAAAGTGTAGTAAAGAGTGCTGATGAGGTCCTCTTCTCTGGAGTCAAGGTAAGGTTGTTGCTTTGTCTCTTACCCTAATCTTGATTGTTTCTTGCTTCCTGCTCCAGGGAAGTTACTCCTGTCTGCTTCAGGCTTGCTGTGCATGAGGCTCGGCTACTGACATTAGCCTGCCTTGTTACTGCTCTCCCAGTTGAGGAGAGTAGCCTGTATTACTTCTGATTTCTATAGAAATAAGACATTGTAGCTTTAGGCTGTTCAATTTCAGTTTATAATTTAAGTTTCTGGATGCAGAAGACCTGCCTTAGAACCTGATATTGGTGGAGAGGAAGGAATTATACCTTCAGGAGATGTGCTTGTGGCTTTTGTCTGCTTTGAAGCTCTGAACAGACATGATTTATGGGCTTCTGCTTATACTATGCAAGATCAAATACCAAAGACTCCTGTAAGTGGTCTTGCTCCAGCTTTTTGTGTTGTGTTGCCATGGCAGCACTTCTCAATAAGCTTGTTGTCCTATGCGCAGTGTCATGAAACATTACACTATGTATCATGTTTGGTGTGGATGAGAAACAAGCTTGCAAACTGCTTAGTCCTTAGCTACCGTGTTGCAGCAGGCCTAGGAAATAAAATTCGAGCAGTTGGGAGTCCTGTGGGCTGTTCCTACCAACTTACTGGGTGCTTCAGACAACTTGCATCAGTATTTGAGTAACAACTTCATCTTCACTGCGTAGTGAGGAAGAAGTTTGCCAAGTGTGCTTGGGATGTCAAATCCTTGGCTCACATCTTGTCTTGAACAGTTTTTCCATAGGGATTGATGGGCCTCAAGCTTAGGCCCAGGCTATGGTTGTTTCTTGGTCCCTTCCTAAAATAGGGAAAGCCTTGTATTCTGCAGTTACAGACTTAACAGGTCATATTCTTTTTCAGGAAGTAGAAGATTTTTTTGAGCAAGAGAAGACTTTTCTTGTGAACTACTACAACAGAATCAAGGATGCATATGCAAAAGCAGATAAGATGACAAGATCTCATAAAAGTGAATCTTTTCAAAGCCCTTATGAGAGATCATTCAGTTTTGCTGATTTCAGCCTGAAAATCTTGTCTTGTTTTTGCAGATGTGGCAGATGACTATATTTATACTTCAGCTTGTTTGAACAGCCTGGCATTAGAAGAGCCTACAGTTATCAAAAAGTAAGCAATTCTAACTGTTCATAACCATATCCTGAATCTGGGAATACCTAATTGCTTCTGTAAAATTCAGAGGATTTAATCATAAGTGGTTTGAGTTTCTTGAATTGCAAGCAACTGGCATTAAAACTTCCCTTCTTCTGGCACTCCTGCTGTGGCAATCTTAATTGCACCTAATTCTGAACTAGTTGATCACTTGCCATTTGTGGCCTAGAGGTTACTTCATCATCAAGCTCCTTCTAAACAGAAATCTCCTTGATTCTCTTCTGGTCACAAACTGCTGGAGACCCTTGAAGAAAGGGTTTATTTGTGTGTCTTTTAATGTGCTGTTAAATATAACTGCACTAGGTCAGCTTACACTAGATCTGTACTGTCTTCTGGACCTTTGCACTTCCAGAATAGTAGGAGATTCTTGAGCCAGGGGAGTCTAGTTACCTTTTTTGAGGTTACTTCTTCCACCTTTAGAGTTTGCTATCAATTTACCAAGACCTTGTTGTAACAGAGTGTATAGCTGAATAAACAAATCAGCTCATCCCTCTTGGATAGCAGCAGGGAAATTCTCCACAAGACCTTTGGAGAATCAGCATTGTTATATTAAATGGTGTTGAGCTGCTCAGCTGTACTACTCTGGTAGGGTGGAATCCAGCACACTGAACCTTTTGTCCATGTCTTTGCCTAAATTAGGGTTTTTTTTGAGGCCTTGTTTGGATCTGTATACAGCAGTAAACTCCAGCCTTCAGCTTTCTGGCTTCCTACCAATTGATCCTGGCATTTACCAGACTATGAAGTATCTCTGACTTACTTATGCTTTTTTTTTTTTTTTTTTTTTTTCCCCTCACTAGGTACTTGTTGAAAGTTGCAGAACTCTTTGAGAAACTTAGGGTAAGAGAAGTTTTGCTGGGGGCAGGTGTGGGGGGAGAAGAATATCTGACTCTGGATGTTGCTGTTCTCTGTTATACACCAAATAACTAATTTTTTTTTTTTTTTTTTTCCCTTATGCAGAAGGTAGAGAGTAGAGTTTCATCTGATGAAGACTTAAAGCTCTCTGAACTGTTGAGATACTACATACTCAATATAGAAGCTGCTAAGGTGAGAACAGTTTTCTTTATGAAGCTTAGTTTTGTTATGGGCAGCATGACTCACTCATGGTATTCTTTGTGCTTTAAGAGGACAGTAAAGTGGACCCTTGTTTTGCCTAAGAAATCTGACACTCTTAAACCACAGCAGAATATAGATGCTATATATTAGCTAGCTGGAGCCCAGCCACTTACAGAGGACCTTGGACCAATTTTTCTTTGGCATGTAAAGCAGAAGAACTCTTTAAATTTCTGTAAGTTAGAGCAAACTGAATTTAAGTCTGCAGCAGTTTATTTCCTGTCCCCTGCCTCAGTACTCATGGACTTGCCAATAAAATCAATAATGACTAATTGGTAGTTGGGATTGACTTCAGAATTTTTAGAGTACCCTAGCACAAATACATGGTAACTTGTGAACACTATTGGAGTCTGGACTTCCAAGAGGGCTTTGGTAGATTCATGTGACTGCAAAAGCCTTGCTGTCAACTCTTTTCTAATCAAAACTTGGTTTGACTGGGGATGACTATGCTGCGAAAAGGTTATCTATGTACAACCTACTGGGCCTCTTCATCTAGTATCTTACTTGTAATGTCAGGTACTCCAGAAAATCCCCTACAGCCTCCCTCAGTGGGGTGTACTGTTATTTAGACATCACAACTATACTGCTGCACTAGGAAGGGGTTGGCTCAGAGACCTGTACTATTTCTACTATGTCTAGGTTAGTGCAGTGCTTCAGTCAAACTGTCGATCTCCAACAAATTAAATGTCTGCTGGAAGTAGACTCAGGGAATTCAGAAAGTTCTTTTTGTTCTTTGTGGAGAGATCCATCTTACAGCAGGATAAACTGTTTTAAGGGAAGAAATTACGCCTATAGTAGCCCTTTGACTTCCTTCACTAAGGCATACCTGGCTGTCCTGAAAATGTAGTGGTGTACTGTAAAAGGCTACCAAGAGCACGCTGTAATAGCTTGTTGGAAAAAGCAGAATCTGGTGCTGAAAGAAGTGAAACTTCCTGCTGCTAAGGTGATTGTAACCTCAGTTTGGGAAGTAGTCCTGCTATGGCTCTGGTGTGCTATTTCTGTCTATTCAGGATCTTCTGTACAGACGAACCAGAGCTCTTGTTGACTATGAGAACTCAAACAAAGCTCTAGACAAAGCCAGACTAAAGAGCAAGGACGTCAGGCTGGCTGAGGCACAGCAACAGGATTGCTGTCAGAAGTTTGAAAAGATTTCAGAATCCGCTAAACAAGGTAAAACAGACTTTGTACTTATGCTTAAAGGAGAGCTTAATGCAGTCGAGGTCTCCATCTGACCTTCAGCTACTGAAGGCTCCTGAACAAGTAGTCTGGACATCCCAAGGACGGTAGAGATAGGTGCTATAAAACTAATGCAGCTAAACATTTTTAAAAACAATTCTCTGTAGCAGAGCAGTGTCAGTACTACACCAACCTTATTTATAAGCCCCTAGTATTTGCTTTCTGGACTGAACTCAGCCTCCATGTGAATGTAACTACTGGAAGGTAATTACCTCAGTTGGAACTGTGCAAACAGGCTTTTGCTCTGTCCCAGTACAGCTGAGTGCATTATACAGCGTTTCAAACACTGGTTCATAGTAGAAGAGTATATGCCTATATATATTTTTTTATATATTTGGACAATATAAAGCAGATGAAATACGATTTCATGGTATACATGCTGCACCTTTAGCGTATCTGGCTTTTAAATATTCTGGGTTCTCACAGAGCTTGTGTGGCTTATTTCTGGTTTATTCCAGCTGTCTTCCTACAAAGCTTTTTTGTCTTAAGTTGTCTGTGTGCCATGTGATGACTGCATCTGTGTCTAAAAACAGCATGAGTAACTGTTGAACCTTTTTTTAAATCAAATACTGTAATCTGAGCTGCACAACAGAACTCCTGAAACATAAGGGGCATTACTGAAACTTGTCACACTTCATATATCTCTTTGTTTTTTTCCTTCTCTACAGAACTGATGAGCTTCAAACAGAAGAGAATAGCAGCATTCCGCAAAAACTTAATTGAAATGGCAGAACTGGAAATAAAACATGCAAAGGTGTGTTCTCTTTGGAATTTAACAGGCATAGGTTGAGAGAAGTGAGTATTGTGTAACTGGGAGGATTTGCTGAGTCATCTGACTTCCCATCCAGGCAGCCTCATCTGTGGGATTTAACCACTACTGTGTCTAGAGGCAGCTGCTGCATCCAGTGCTCCTAAGTGCTGGGACAGGAGTGCATCCTGCAGCTTGTGATTGGGCTGTCAATCCTTGTCACTTGGCTTGGAGGGGACCTGGCTCTATAGCATCCTCTGCCAAGCTTTGCTAGGCAGGCTTGAAGGGTCTGTTAACTTAGTGTAGAGAGCAAAGCAATAACTGTGCATCCTCAGCTTCCTTTGAAGAAGAAAAGTCTAATGTCTCACTCCTTGAGGGTACTGGACTTTACCACAGGCAGCTATTTCTATGCTGAACTGGAATGTGACACAAAGGCCTTAACAACACTGCTCAGTTTAGCCCAAAAAGCTTCCTGTTGGCTCTTGCCCCTCTCCTTACCACAAATGGAGTCATGGTTGCAGGTCTTCAGAAAGAGGCAGATTACAGAATGTGTGATCTGGTTTTGGTCCTTTACTGCTTGAATGCTTGTCTTTTGCAGTAGATCTTTAGCATTGGCACAGGCTACAAAATCCTGTGATGGACCCACTAATTGGGAAGCTACTTTATTGTGAAAGGCAGGATTCGAATTATCAGTCATCCTCATCTGAAACTAATTCTCTTCCTTTGCAGAACAATGTGGCTCTCCTGCAGAGTTGTATTGACTTGTTCAAGAGCTGAGGAGTCTTACTCTGAAAATGTGACAAAAGCATCAATTGCACTCAATATAGCCAGAGCTGACTTACTGGCTTGACTTCATTGGCTTAAAATAAATATTGTCACTGAGATTTTCACTAATACTTAAACATGTTGATAGTGATACACTGACTTTATCGGTATAAATTGTGAACTGAATTGTGTATGAATTGTTTGGATGTAACTAACATCCTGTTGGCTGATAACTCAAAATGAGTCAAATGTAAATGTAAGAAATTAATTTGCTGTTCACAGACTTCATCTAGCAGAAAAAGTTTACTGAGAACTCCTTTTTTGCAGGATCATAATCTGTCTCTTCATGGCCCTGATATATTTAAAACTTGCCAAGTGAGAGTGACTTAAGGGTAATAATTTTATAAAGTGAATATCTTAGCATTCCACTTTCCAGACAGATTTCTACTACAATATATTTTGAATTTCTCTAACTGCATTCACTATTTGTACACTTGGACAACACAGCAAATAAAGATGTCTGACACAACAGGCTGTTGTATAGCAAGAATTTGTGTGGGATGTAAAGTGACAAAGAGGCTTCAGACACAGAATTATCATTAATTACTCATCACCTGGAGCTCTTCAGAATACTAGAGAGAAATATTTGACTCAAGAGGTTTGTTCTTGGAACGGGTGTTGAAATGAAATTTGTGGGCTTCAAGTCACATTGCTGTTTGAGTGGCTGTCTGCAACTTTTACTTCCACTATGGTGCAGGTACGGCATTGTAAAGTAATTTTACACCTCCTACTAGCAGCAGGAGGCTGTTTGAATCTTCAGGGCTTCTGGAAGCATAGGCCTGGACAGTCTTCTGTAAGGTATAAATCTCTTGAAACAGCTGGGCTCACGCTGCCATAGCTGAGGTGGCTCAGCCCATAAATCCCAGGGCCATAACTGGACAGTTTACAATCAGTTGGCATATATGGCTGTAGGTCAGTAAGTCAGACTGTCCTAAAGTTTTTGGGTGAAAGGAGTGTCTCAGCCTTGCTTAATTTCATGTGACTGAACTTCTAATCGTGCTCAAAGTGGGCTCTGTGACTGTGCTCTGGGCAGACTGCCTGAAGCAACTTCAACCAGGGAAACTCTGAGAATGGGCAGCTCAATGGCAGTTTCTAAGGGTTTACTTTCCTGTGAGCTACTACTTTTTCTTCTTGATACTTCATGAAAACTGAGCATCTTATGCCAGCCACATCATCCTGCAGCAGAGTAGCTGAAGAATGTGTGAACTCCTTTTTCCTTTGTTTGGCAGGAGTAGTTTCAGCCTGGGGTTGTTGGCCATAAGCACGTTGTTTGTGCATATGTGGCCTCTATATAGCCGGTGGGTGACAGTGGTCCTTCCTATGACAGATATCCGATAAACTCCTAGCACTTGTCCTGGGGCTGTTAGTGGTCCCCAACTGGATGGTTCATGTTATCAAAGCTTTGGTTTTTTTCCTAAAAAAGCATACTGTTTATCCTAAACTAGTTCAACTTTGCTCAAAGGCTCTTATTATTTTCTCCAGAGAAAGAACACAGTTGTTTTAGCCATGGCAAGCAATACTTTGTCTCAGCTCTAGAAATGGCCCAGACTATGGTGGGTTTCATGCACTACCAGTAGCAGTATTTGAAGCAAAGTGAGAGACCCTTTTTCTGTTTCAAATACCTTTTTGAACCTTTTCCACAAGATGTTTGTTCTTGTGTGGTTGGCACTCTAAATTCTTGACATACCCTAATCCAAGTCAAGATATTAATTGGAACAGACTAAAAGTCGGTTAAACACTTCAAATGGCTGTAATTATGGCTTTATATTGATATTGCAGTTACTGTAGTTACAGTTAATTTACAGTAACTGCAAGAAAGCTGTAAACCAGTCTCTGCCAATGTCACTGTTGCTCTGGAGGAAGCTGCTGCGTGTCAGCTGCTGCCAGCAGAGTGCATTGCAATTCAGCTTCAGCGTGGTGACTTGGAAAATATGCCCCAGCACAGCTCACACCGCCGGAGGCCAGTGGGTGGCAGGCTGCAACAGCCACTGGCTACCTGCTTCCAAGTTTCCCCTCAGGCTGAGTTGATAGGAAGTCCTGAAAAGGCTGCTGCATCCCCCAGTTTCTTACCTGGTAGCTGGACAGATGTTGATACATAAGAGAAATTAGCTGTGTTATATAGGCAGCCTGCTCATAAGGAAGGACAGAAATGTTCCTTTAAGGCATGTAATATCACTGGACCTGACTTTTCTTATAGCAGGGCCTTGAATAAAGCCTTAGGAGAATGAAGGTCAGCTTGGATAAATCACTGTAATAGAGCAGGTCATCATCAATATGAAAGTAAGTTTTTTAGAAATATTGCTAAGACTTAATTTGAAAGGCTGGTTCAGGTGGATGAGAGCAAAGTCAACAATCAACAAGGATTGACTAATGTATATTTATTGATCCCATCTGTAAAGCAGGTTAACTTTAACTTTACAAGCTTGTTCTTCTAGTTTATGAGTTAAAAATTGGCTTTTGAGAACAGGTACAGGCCTTATCATTGTGATGGTAACTGCTGTGAAAAGCCACATGCTGCAGATGTCAGTTCTTCTACCCCTGTTTGAATAAGGGCAGAGGAAAATCTACTGTTTGTTCAAGTTTACAAAGGGTGTTAAACATCCAGCTGTAGAAAAACTGTAGATGGGAACCAAGCTGGTCCCATAAGAAAGGTTCAAAAATGTGTCCTCTTGTACAAGGCTGTGATTCCAAGTGCTGCAATAAAATGTGTTTATAGCCATAGAAAGGGAAGGGTTAAGGATCAAATGTACTTCAGGATGGAACTGGTTTGCCTTGCCCAAGTAGTCATGATTCTAGAAAGACACATCACTGATGCTGGGGCTGGTAAACAAAATGGAACATTTTGTGTCCCTTTGGGTACATAAAGCCTGGAAGAGCCATGGGCATGTACTCTTTAGCTCTTTATCCCAATTTATTCTGCTTCTCTCCATTCCATCCTTTTTCTTCTGGATTGCATGCTCTGTAGGGGAGCTCTGATCTGAGGCCCTGCCCTTGTGCTACAATTCTGATAGCAAATGTGAATTTCTCAAAACATGGACTTGGGGAGGTTTTCTCAGCAGGTATTAAGTTTCTGACTTACCATCTCTTTCAACAGATTGGGAGGTGCTTCTTGTTTTTGCTGTGAAGCAGAGAGCTCTGCAGAGTTCCTGTTTTTAGATAGTTTTCAGTTCTTCCCTGATCTCTCAGCACTTGCTGCTATGGTTGAGAGCACCGTTAAGAGTGATTTCAGTTTGTCCTCCTAAACACCTGTGTCATTGCTTGGTGAGAGTGGAATATCTGAAAGGGTTTTGAAGCTGGTCCATTGGCAGATCACTGCTCACCAGTGAATGAGTGCAAGCACTGGTGATCCCTGTCATCCCTCAGACTGTTGGCTGGCTGCAGCTTTGGATCTGCAGCTCACTGTTTACCAAAAATTGTGTTTCATCTGCTATCAAAATACTGCCTGGTGGCTGAGCTCTGGTGTGGGCTTAGCTTTGCTTTTTGTTTATTTTTAATATTACAAAGACAATGAGAAGGCCCAGCTGAGATCAGAGTGCTTTTCAGCTGGGTTTCCATGCTTGCTAAAAATAATCCCTGCTAAGAGTGCTTTGTAACTTAAACAGACAGCAGGAATAGTGCCTTTTTTACAGATCAGGGAATTCAGGTGGTGTGCATAAAAGGGGACTTGCCTGTGGTTCTATGGGGAGATTTTGTCAGATCCAGGGAATTAAATTGAATCTGAAATTCCACTCAAGGGCTCCTGCTGTCTTGATCAGCTGCTCTTGGAAGCAGTCAAAACTGGTGGTTTTGAGTTTGGCTGTGGTCTGCTGCTCTTCTTTGCAGATGTGGCAACTGCCAGTGTCACTGTTCTGCCTCTACTCCAGTGCAGTGAAACATTTCAGTCAGTTTAAGTGACTTACAGTGCTCTCTTCTGTGGGTGTTTTACTTGGCAGTAGCATTGTAAGGTCTGCAAGAGAGGCTGCTGGGGTCCTGGGCAAGTAGAAATGTGCTGTGAGAGCTCCTGTGTTGGTGCTTCGGCTTCTTATCAGCACTCAAAGCTAGAGAGCAGTGGATTGCATGCACTTCTTGCTTGGAGCACCTTAACTTCTTTTAGGTAAGACTGTAGAAGTCTTCCCTATCAGTCAAGGGATTTTCATTCCCTTTTTGTTCCTTGTGTTTAATGTTGCTTGGCTGTTACTCAAAAAGTTTCCTGTTCCATGTGAGGAAAAGGCCCCTGAGAGTCTGACTCATTGAAATAAAAAAGGAGTAAAAAAGAACTTTAAGGTTCCTTTAATGCTAGTCTGCTGCCTGCTTTGGAAACAATGTCCTGCTATATTATGTCTGGTATAGTTAGGATCAAGTTTGTTCTGCTCCCTTGCCAAGGGATTTTAAAAGAAAAAAGCAGCAAGAAGAAAGCCTGACTCTGAAACAGCACAGGTTTAGATTGCACCTGTGGCTCAGCCTAAAAATGTACCTCAGGTTTAGCAAAATTTCGTCAGGAGCTTCCAGTTCTTTCTTGAACTACTTTTCCTTGAAGGCCTTGCTAAACAAAACCTCTTTAAGTGTAAGAGGTTAATGAGAGATGTTCTAGTACAGTAAAACTTGAGACAGTAATGGATGTATTTTCATCATGAGCTCACTGTCACTGAAAGGGGATGGCCTCACTTCCCCTCCTATTTTGTTCTCATTGCATGCCTTGGGCTGGTTCTGATGTACATGTGGCCTCAGGCCAAGCTGATATAACTCGATAAAATGGCATGAGATAGGCCAAAACAAAACAAAGGCTTTTTGCCAAGTGTCCCCCAAATCTGTGTCCTTGGAGCTGAGAAGCACACAGACCTATGCAAGGGCAGCTCAGAGGGAATGGAGAAGGACACCTTTCTGGGAAGGCTTAGTTTGGCTCAGCTGTGTTTTGGAACTGTTGGACCAGCACTGGTCCAGTCAGTGCTTCCTTTCCAGGAAAGAGTGGCAAGATTACTTCTAAACCTTTAACAGAAAGACCTGGCCATCAAATTCCAGGTCTGTCTTCATGACAGGGACTGTCTTCAAACTGGGAGCTGTGCCTTGTTGGAAAAAGCAAAAACCTTGTCCTTTGGAAGGTGCACAGACAACTCTTGCTGGGAAGTGCTGGTGGTTGGTGACTTCTTCAGAAAGACTTGTGTCATCAGTCTTGAGAAATTCCCTCTGTGTGAGCAGTGCAGCACTGGAGATTTGCCCCCACTGGCAACACTTTTAAGGAGGGTAGAAGAATGGACTGGAACCATGGGTATGGAAAACATCAGCAAGTTAAAGCCAGGAGCTAACAGGCAGTGCCACTTTAAAATTTTTCATTCTGCTCTGGAGATTATTGGCACAGCCTCCTTCAGTAAATGCAAAGCGGTTGCCATGGAGGACAGGAAATCCCTCGTCTGCACAGAGAAAGAAAACATTGGAAACTGTCCTACTGTAAAGCACAGCTGCCTCTGTGCTGGGAGAGGGGTGCTTGCTTCTATGGTGCCTTTCCCAAAGGTCTCTGTTTTTGTATGCAAATCTTTGCACATATGTGCTCTGTTCCTTAGTGGGCTGCTTGTGCCTTTAAGAAGAGCTGGACAAAGAAAGTGGGAGCAGCTGGTTGGGACTAGTTTTAAGTGCTCTGATTAATGTGAGAAGCAGGAGGGATTTTCACTTGTAAGAAAGATACTTAGCAAACTTTCAGTGTATGCCTCTCCCTTTAACTCTGAAGCTCCTCTCATTCCAGTTTCCCTCTACCTTCCCTCTCTGCCTTTTCTTGCCTTGCACCTCTTGGAACTGCAGGCCTCTGTGCTGTGCTGGGTCTGTGTTCTCTACCTGGAATCTCTAACATATCCCGTTGAATACTGCTGCTGGAGTTGGGAACACCAGTTTGGGCCATGTGTACAGATCGAGAAGCTGGCCATCTGTTCCTGCAAATACCCAGATGTTTAGACCTGGCCTGTCCTTATGAGGTGGGTAAGAGGTGAGACTTGGGGCAGATCTTTCAGGACATGTTGGTGCCAACTTTCCACTTGCAGGCTCTGCAGGAGGATCCCATTTCCTCAGGAGCTGAGACCAGACAAAGCTGTGGTGGGTTAACTAGCTTTGTCAAGCCATCACTGTTAATTAATATCATCAAGCTGTATAAAGGTCAAGCTGCCTGGATGCTGCCAATGCATGAATACCTCACCTATCACCAGGGTTGTTATTCTTGCCTATGGACTGCTTCAGAGGCCAGCTAAACAGATTACCACTGATACACAACAGTGATTATTGATCACCTGTAGATACTGATCACCACTGGATCAGGAATTTCCCTTCATCCAGAGACAGGTTTGTTTAGTTCATCCAGAGTCAGTTGTTTAGTTCAGGTCTGATTCTGTCCCACTGCTGTCCACACCATTGCAATCCCAAGTTGTGTTTGGAACAGAAAAAGAGAAGGCCATGTCTGACTTGGTGAGCTTTAGCTTTTGCTTGGCAGTGTTTTCTGAGTCAAGTTTTTGAGCTGAGGCTCATGAAACTGGGCTTGTTTCAAATCTCCAGAGGAGCCTTGGCATTGTGCTTGTTAGCTCCTGCAAGTAGAATATGGTGTTCTGGGAGATATTCTGGCTGGAGACGAAAGGGAGCTCATCAGCTTCTCATTGTACACCAGTCATTGCTTTCAGTGTGATGTGTTAAATCAGCAACACGATCTCTGCAGATCCCTATTGGAATTCAACCACGTTGTGAGTGAATTTAAGGTGCCTTTGGCACTCTGTGATGGGAAAGATGTCAAAATCCCAGAACTCCTGTATTCTTCCTGAAGCTGCTCCAGGATTTCCCTTGCAGCTGTTCCCAGCCTTACCACAGCCCAGCTTTGATGCAGTGCAGAAACGACCCTCTTGCTCTGCTTCTCGTGTTGGGAGATAGTTTTTTGACGTCACCTGGCATGTCTGTATTGACTTGAGTCAACACAAGACTGATTTACACCAGCAGGGCACCCTGGCTGTGTTTGCCCAGCCCTGAATAAGGCAGGTTGTGTTGTTTGTCTGGAATCAACATGAGGCCACCTGATTCATGTCTCCCTTTTATGACTGACCACAAAGTGCCACCTCCTCCTTTCCACCACCAACCCTCCCTAGATACATTAGCACAAATCAAGTCCCACCCTCTGTGCTGCTTTATTTTCCCATCAACGGCTGGGATTCCTGTGTTGTTTAGGTGTCTTCACCTTGCTGGGATGGGGTTCCTCTTTCCTGATGTGAGGCTGAGCTTTTTAAGCTTCACATCCCTCTGCTGCAGAATGTCTCCTTACCCCTGGGCAGAGCATTCTGGGGCTGGACTGACACAATCTGGCCTATTGGTGTAGGGCCTGGCTGGGTTTCTTTAGGACTACCTGATTCTCAGAGTGTTTCTAGTCCTTTGGCCTGTAAAATATCCAAGGTGACATGGAAGCCACTCACTGATGTCAAAAAGACCATGTGAAAAAGAAACCCCCTCCCTGTACCTTAGGTGTGTGCAAAAGGAGGAATAAAAGGCAATAAATGAAGACAGAGATGGTCTTGCTCATCTTCAATTTGGTTGTCAATGACAACCATTCTGGAAACTGTGTGTTGCATAGAGCCTGTTCTTTTAATTTTTTAGAGGACCAGGACATCATTTTGTTAAAAAAACAAGGCTAAAGAACTTACCCGGGGGTAAGCAAATCTCTTGCATTAGACCTCATGACAGAATCTTCTTCCTTTGTGGCATGGATTGGCAAAAAGGACATCAAGAGCTTGATGTTCTGCAGGAGAAAGGCAGGAGGCAATGCTAATGGCACCAATGCTGGGTGGTTTTGTGTCTGTCCATCTTTTGTATTTTGGATACACACACCATCTCTTTATGTCAGACATTTCAAGGGGCTCTGGAGAGGATGACTTAGAAAATCCTTTGGGCTGCAAAACACCAAGTGCAAAATGTAATGTGACACCTGGTTGCTGTGCATAGCTCAGCCTTCACTCGAGTAGAAGAGGGGGAAATGAAAGATTTTCTCTCTTTCCTTGGGACTGTGCACAAAGTATTTGTGTGCTTGAGTGAAATGGCAAGCTGGAGGA
The DNA here is from genome assembly GCF_015227805.2 of Hirundo rustica. Taxonomy (NCBI): domain Eukaryota; kingdom Metazoa; phylum Chordata; class Aves; order Passeriformes; family Hirundinidae; genus Hirundo; species Hirundo rustica. The sequence continues at coordinate 13,491,082 of NC_053452.1, read as the reverse complement.
TGTGCTCTGGAGGGAGAAACAGACACTTGGCTGAAAAGCTTTCCTCAGGCAGGATAATCTGATCTACAGAAACTGGTTAACCATAAAAGCCATGTGGTATGTGAGGACACAAGGCTTAAACTGCCAGAGCTTCTCCTTGGTGCACACAAGCAGGGGGAGGTACAATGCAAATAGGGAGTTTGCTTGGCAGAATGTCATCCCTGTGTCTTAATGGAGAAGTCTTTGCAAATAAACCACCTGGCTCTGTTTTGTTACAGAGCAGCTAAAGAAGGAGCAAGGACACCGGGAGGATACTGATGGCTGGTGAGAGATGGATTGCTTTGGGGAAAGATGGAGGTGGTGACAACTTCCTGCCCTCTTTCTTCCCCTGACCTCAGCCACAGCAGGAATGATGTAGGAATTGCAGGTTGGCATTGTGCTGTTGAATATTCCTGCTTGGTATCCACTTACTCAATCCCAGAGTGGGTGGTGCAGATAAGAAGGGGTCTGCAAGTGTGGCTTGGGGAGCAGGCTCAGCAGACAGCCCCAGATCCATTCCTTTTTCCTGGAACTATGGATCTGGGGTCTTCTGTGGGCTAAACAGGTAAAGCATTTCTGGGGACACTGCTGGAGGGACTATAAAAAGGGACCATTTCTCTTAAAAGCACAATGGAGAGAAGGAAATGGGAGCTCTGAGTGCATCTCCTGTCCTCTGCCTGCCCCTTTATGCCAGTGTGTGCATATCCTGTGCCTACCAAAGCCACAAGATAAGGCAGCCCTGGAAGGAGACTTGTTTTCTAGGTGAGTGACTGAGCTCTGGGCTGAAATTACACAATCCTTGTTTAAGTGGCTGTCCTGCAGCTCTGCAAAGGGCTGACAAAGCAGGGAGAGGGGAGAGGTGGGGAGGTGTCTGTTCCCCAGGGAATTGCAAAGGAAGGGCCAGCATGGTAGGGTGCTGATTCCTCACTAATTTGGCCAGAGATGTGGCAGTACTCCCCAGCTCCAGTACTTTCCAGCAGCACAGTCTTATGACTTTTCCGTGCTCAGAGATGGTTTCCCCTTGCTCTCCCAAGAAGATGAAGAAGATGTTATGGAGTTGGAGCTGCTTTGCTCAATTCCATGGGGAATTGGTCAGCAAGTCAATCAATGCCCTGGGCTGCACAGTGGGTTTGGGAACAGGTCAAATCCTGCTGAGCTCTATGGAAGAGGCATTTTCTGTCCCTATAATGTCAGTCTGGATGCACTGCAGAGCATGGATACCTCATGAGTACACTGGCTTTACAGAAAGCTGTTTCTCAGCGCTCTTAGCTGCAAAGCTGCTTGAGACAGGACCTTTGGTAGTGTTTGTGTAACACCTTATGTACAGGAGTCCCAATCCCAGCTCTAAGTGATCATCCCAGGAGCAGGTGCTTCCTGAGCCCTCTGGACCTTTGGATCTCTTTGCTCTGCGGAGCTGGACCTGAGAAAATGGGTCTATCCCCTTGCCCTGGAAGAGTAGGAATGCTTAAAGGGAAAAGTTGTAATGCTGCAGTGAACAAGTACAGATTGAAGAGGGGGAAATGGAGGGGAGAGACAGTGTCACCCACAATGCTGGCATAAATCAAGGATTTCGTGGCTGCAGGAATAATTTCTCATCCAAGCACAGAGAGGTGTCTCTTCACATCTGTGACTGTCATGTTTGCTTATGAGGAGTGTCCATGTGCCGGCCACTCAGTTCCCAGATGGCGGACAAGCTGCTTATCTGGTGGAAAAAGAGGGTAAAGAAGACCTTTGCTCTGCCCCGAACCTCCTATGGGCTTTACCATTCCTTGTATCCCTGCCTGGCCACTCCATTAGGTCTCCTGGCTGGGCTATGCAAGATGTGTTCCTGCCATGTGCGTGTTTTTGCTGTGAATGATGGAGCCCAGAAATCTGATACATGAGAACAATATCATGGCTGATTACTTGGAGCCAGTAAGGACAGGGATTGGAAAAATGACTTGGCATATTTCAGTGAGGTGCTTCTTGTAGTGTACCACTAGGCTGGGGAATGAACAGCAGAAAGCGGAGGGTGGTGAGCTGTGACAAGGACATCACAGCAGGTAGGTAGGGGCTTTCTCAATGTACGTATTTCCATATTACAGGATCCTGCTGTAAATTTGGGAGGAATGCACTCTTCCACTGAGGCAGGGCTGAGTGAAATTCTCCCTCTTAAACATCAAAGGTAGGCTGTACTTCGCTGGCAAGTGCAACTTACTTTCCAGCCTCGGGAAAAGGTAAAGCCCCAGGAAATTTGCCCGAGATGGCTGCAAACGTCAGATCAAAGAGGAATCCATAAATGTCCCTGCAAAAACTGCAATGAGAGAGATTCCACCCTCCCTAGGGTGCTTGTAGGTAGGTCTTCAAACAGGGAAAGGAACGTGCAGGAACTGCTGTAAAAAGGTATGTAAGAGTGTTTTCTGGTCAGGTCTGGCCAAGTCTGTGTGTTATTAAATTACATCCAGCCATGTCCCTGCTGCTGCTGGAAGTGCTGTCTGACCCATGCTGTCTCCCAAATCTTGGATACCTGCAGAATGAAGCTCCTTAGCATGGACTGAAGCCACACCAGGGTTCATCCAAATAGTCATGGTTCCAACTCCCAGCCAATCCAGAATCTGCCTCCTACTCACTTTGATCCAGTGGGAGGCTGATTTGTCCTAGCTGATCTGTGTGAAAACAGGGAAATATTCAAACTCCAGGACTACCTGGACAAGAAAAAGACTGAACTAAAGGAGGATCTTTTGGGGCATTTGTTGGGAGGTGGTGGTGGTGGGATTCCTGTGGCTGCTCATCTTTCTTGCAATGGTGCCAGCCTTTCCTGTTGGGTAGCAGGCTCCTTGTAGCCCCAATGCCTGATATGGATGTTGTGGTGAGGTTCCTGTGCTGGAGAACCTCTTGTATCACTAGGGCCTGTCATTGTTTGACATGTTTAATGGGATTGTTTTCCCACTTCAGCTATATGCAAATCAGCATCCTAGCTTTAAACCAAATGCTCTGAAATCAGTCTAAGAAAAGTATATTTGGTGCTGAATTTGGTGCTGAATGGGCTTTGCCAGTCTGTCTGTGCAGCAGCTCTTGCTGCCCAGCTGCAGCCACAAGCACAATGTGTGGCAGAGCTCCCTCCCTCACCTTGTATGTAAATATTTGTATCCTTCCCTGGTCAATCAACAGCCTAGTATTTGCAGAGGGAGAAGGCAACAGGTATTTGAAGAATTAATTTTTGTGGAGCCCATTCACAGGAGCTGTGCAGGAAGGATTCTTGGTGGGACTGTGGGATAACAAAGCAGAGGGAGTTCTGTTATGATGCCAAGGGGCAAGGTCTCAGCAATGTTCCTTTGGGGATTTACGGAGCACTGAGTTTATCACCTGCCTGCAAAACAGGAGGTGCTTTAGGCTTGAAGTACGGAAGTTTATAGGCAGCTGCAAAGAACAGGGCTCTTGCTAATGGCATATCTAATCTCTCATGTCCTGGTGCTTTCCTGAGTCAGCCAGTCCCAGTGGTTACAGATTTACAGTTTATTTTTCTAAGCCTCACCATGGGTCTGTGGTAGCCCAGCTGCCCAGGGGCAGGATAAGGTGGGCAGGCAGCCCTTGCTAGCATTCCTGCAGAGGCATGGACCCTCTGGGATCAGCAACATTCCTAGTGCTACGGGCGGCTTTCTGCTGCCATGTGGAGCAAAGGAAGATGGTGGGTCTCTGATTTGAGGCCCACCTGCCTTGACTTTGTGGGGGCCTTGCTTGGCAGCTCCCGCGTGGATACCACCCTCCCTTCCATGTGTGTGGATAAATCAGCATTACTTTGTATCCACAGCATGAAAGTTGTCACCCATGTGATTTTCTGCCCAGCCTTGCCCCATCAGTGGCTGTATGGTGGATTGGACCGGAGATCTGCTTCAGTTTTAAACCCTCTTCCCTCCTGATGGATCCTTCATCATCCTCACAAAACCCAGACATACCTTGTTCCATCATACCAAAAAAGTTTCTGATAGTTTCCAAACTGTTATGGTGTCTTGATCCCACGCAGAGATGAAAGAAGGGAGAGGGTTGAGGAGACCAGCCAGGCACAATGGAAATCGTTACCCTAATTTCTTCATCTCTAAACTGCTGTCATCACTGTAGAAGGTGTAACATGAACCTTTAGGGCACATCTCTATTGCAACCTTTGGTCTGTGGATTGGTGTGGACTGCTAGTGCCACCCTTGCAGCAGCCTGGAGCATCAGGCATCCCAAGCAGGATGGCTGCTCCCATGATGAAGCAAATGGAAGCATCCCTTGGTATTAACGCATTGCTCACCTCTGCTGAGGTCAAGATTTCATTTCCAGCCTTTTTCCTGCTGCTGTTCAGAAATACCTACCCTCTCCCTGCTCAAGCAAAATAAGCTTTTTGGGAAAGATTTGCCAAATGTTTCTCTTTGCAGCAACAAAATCTTAACTCCTTCTTCTTGCCTCACTTTTTATCCACAACACCAGTTTGTGAGGCCAGGAGTAAAACAGTACAGGGAAATGATCCAGGCTAAAAATAACCTGGTGAAACTGATGGTTTATGTGTCGCTCCGCTTGATAGATTGTGGCCACGGGCAGAGATGTTAGGTGGACTTTCCTAAGAACTGCTTTAGGGTTTTGGGTACAGGAATATTTTGCCTGAAAAGCCACAAACCTGGTTTCAGAGGAGGGTTTCTAGAAATATGCAGCTGTCTCTATTTGCATGTCCTCTTTTGAAGGTGGTGACAGCATATCCCAGGGCAAAAACCCCCAAACCCTTAATTACACCCAGAATATGCCAAAATGAGTGTGAATGATGCACCAGATGGAGTCTGACATTTTTCCATTTTTTGATTGTCTTGTTGGGCAGATGTTTGCCCTGGTTAGAGGGGTATAACACTGTCACAGATTCAAAAACTCTATTTTGACCTTATGAAGGGGAAGGCAGCAGCAAAAGAGGTTGGCCTATGAGGAGGCAAAGGGGCAGCTGGTGTTTTTACTAATAAGTCTCTGCCTCCTTCACTTGCATGTTTTCACACAGTGTATTCCCAGTTCCTCAGGAAATGCTCATTCTTTTGAGTGTAGTGGAAGTTATATTAATGGCTTTTCTGGGTTGAAAGAAGGGTTGCTACTCTTTCAGTAATGGCTTGACACCTGTTTTTGCTCAGTGGAGAACAGCTGATGGCCCCATCTTAGCAAGGCCAGCCATGTTCTGCCCATATTTTTTGCCTGTCTCAGGGCACTGGGAGGAAGACTTTTTGTTTGTTTGTTTTGGGGTTTTTTTGTTTGTTTGTTTATTTTAGTTCTCCCCATTTGCCACCTTCCTTGTGGGTTCACCTGGGGATGACCCAGGTGAGGAGCTGGCTTGCTTTGTCTGAGTGTGGGCAGGGACAGCCTGGCCTGTGGGCAAAAGGTCAGGTCTGCATGTCCTGCTAAATGAGGCAAGGCCAGCCCTTCTCCAGCCTGGCCACCCATGTGGCTTATTTTGTAGCCCAGTGGAGCCCAGCAGTGCTCTCCTAGTGACAGCTGGGGTCTGGCTGGAAGTGGTGGCACAAAGCAGACGGCTCAGGGGAGAGTGGCACATGTATGACAGCCACAGGGGCACAACACCCCACACCAGGGCAATCAAACCTGCTTGCAAGAAGGGCTGCTGCCTTCAGATGATTTGAGGAGTGGGTAATTGGGGCCACAGCAGCACAGTGAGGGGCTCAAGGCAATTCCTGCCTGCTGGAGCATGGTGCAGCTACAGCCACATCTCTGCCTCTGCTAGAGATTGGTCTCCAGCCTCTCTTTATTTAGAACCTAAGGAAGTGTGGAAAGCCCTGAGAAGAGCTGGAAATGCTGTTGCTGTTCTCTTGGAGGTTTTCCTTTTCCAGAGAAGATTCCAGAGTATGCTAGAGGTAACTTTTCCTCTTGTTCTCTTTGGTTGCTCAGTGCCCATCCTTGAAAAATTGTGGCAACTGGGGAGGTAAAACTGTTGGGTACCTTGCATCTCACATCACTGGTTCAGTGTTTATAGGGCACCTGTTTTATTCCTGAAGGGGAAAGTGCTGGGAAAGCCCCTTCCCTCAGCGCACCACACTTCAGTGTCCCTTCAGAGGAGGAGTCCTGGCATTGGGATGATGAAGCTGTTAAGGGAAACAGACTATTCTTGTCCTTTTCACCACCTGCCGAAACCATATCAACTGGAGAAATTTGGTCAGCTTAGAAGTGTTTTGCCCAGCTGCTATCCTGCCATCTTGGGTATCTCTAACTTTGTAGTTTTTTTTTTGTTTGTTTTTGTTTTTGTTTTTTTTTTTTTTTTACTGTTTTAAGTTTCTAAGGCTCTTCTGGAACCACGTTGGAGGAGCTGAAATTTAGTTGTTCATCTGTGTGGTCCTTCCATAACTGTACTCCAAGGCTCTGCCCTCCAGAATGAAATGAGGACAACAGTGCTGTTTTGTCACATGGTGAATCCTGTGCTACCTCCTGTCCTTTGCCATGCTCCTTCCTGGGGCTGCAAGCTGTGGTGTCAAGGCTCTTGGGAGCCACATCAGAAAATACCCCAGTCTCATGATGGAAGCTACTAGTGACCCATGCAAACTCAGTTTTCTGTTTCAGATTCATTAAATATTTTTCTCTGACTGGAAGGCCTGTGCCACATCAGGAGATGCTTGTCTCCGTGTCCCACTGACTGTGTGTTGGACCATGAACTGCCTGTTTTCCTGCACAGAGACAACATAAACTCCATCAAACATAGCTAATTGGGTAGAAATTAGCAAAACTGAGATGAAATGTATGCTGTTGAGTGGACTGGTGCACAGATGCTGTGTTCATGGTGGTGGATATTCAGCACTGGCACTTGGATACTCTCCCTGAGTCCTGGCACAGTCTCCTGGGATGGGAGAGTGGTTGTGACCGTGTCTCACAGCAGGCAGTGCTGCTCCATCCCTGGGTCTTTCCCACTGCTGGGAGTGCAGGTGCAGATGCTGTCATGGCACAGCTGAGATGTGAGAATTCTTTAAGACCCTACAGCTTGCAGCACCTGAAATTGTTTTTCACTGGAAAATGGTTGCTACACAATTTCACTTTGCAACCTTTCAAACAGGCACATCTGTCAGATATTCATGCTGTCTGTCCTTTGTCATGTGGGATTTTCTATTTATTAATAGCAAGGCTTTTACCAAACAAGCATCTCTGTTTAAAAAGTACTTCTCAGGGTCAGCTTTCCTGAAGCTGTCTTGGGGAATGCTTTAGCTTAAGGATGGTGTACAGAATCTATGAGTGTAGAACGTGGCCAGCTTTTGTCACTCTCCAGGCCCTGGCAGAGAGATATGATCTGCTTAATTTTCATCCTTAATTTTGCTTGTATGGATAATTTAACACCTACTCAAACAGTAGGGAGAAAATTGCATGACACACCTTCTGTGTATACATAAAATCAGAGCCCTGCAACTGGTGCTCTGCCCTTCCCTCTGCTCTCCAGCGAGAGATTTGGCATGGCACACCATCCCACGGGAGCATGAGGAGGAGAAGAGGGTGAGGGAATCTCTTAGTAATGCTATGGTCATCAGAAAATCGGTCCCTGCAGCCAAACTTACACTCAGGAGCTCATTACCAGCCATGTGGGCAGGCTTAAAGCCTGGGTCATGTCACATGGATGCAAATTTAGTGCTTTTGAAAATTGAGCTAAGCCTGAGGGCTCTACAGTAAACCCGTGGAGAGCAGCTGTTGTGGGAGTGCATAAACGAGTGGGAAGGGAAAACACTCTTTCCTTGTTTCAGAGAGAGAAGAATCTCCCTTGCCTGGGGCCCTGCTGTGCAAGGAGCTTCGGGACTGCATGTCAGGCTGTGGTTTGTGTTGCAGGGTCAGGATGAGGACAACTGTCTTGACTACAGACCTGAATGGATGGAAAGCACCAGACCCTTGTTTCCCAGGGTACCTCAGCTGTGCACCAGGCTTTCAGACTAGGGGGCAAGGGAAGAACCAGGGGCTCCAGTGCCATCAGAGCAGCAGCTGAGGATATGGGAAGAGTTAAGTAATCTGGACATGAAGAATGAGCTGTGGTGTTCTTTCTGTGATTTAAAGAGGGAAAAATGCGCCCTCCCTTTCAAATGCTTCCTTCTGTCCAAAAAAGGCTAAATAGGCTCAGTGAAGAACCAGCAGAGACATTCCTCATATTCTCTGGAGTAACTGGATCTAAAACCCTGGACTTATTCACCTTCTTCAGGAAAGCTGGCTGTGGTTTCGTTGGGGAAGGATGAGCTGGGTGCTAGTGAGAAAAAGATGAGTCTGTGTACAAGATGGGTCTTAACAAACAGAGATGATTCATAAATCACCATGGATTATTAAACATAGGTGGCCAGTTTGTGTTCTTTATTTTATTAGGGACAGTTTACATACACAATAATAACCCCAGGGCTCAGCAGCTACCAGCCAGCCTGGTTAATGGAATAAACCCTGAGAGGAATGACAAGATTTGTCTTTACAAACAAGCCCTGGGTCTGCTGGTAGATAAAACTAGTGCTGAGAGATAAGAGAAACAATGGGAAGGATTCTACTGATTGATGAATGGAAAAGAAGATACTTGCCTTTACAAACAAACCATAGGTTTGTTTGTAAATGAAACTGAATATTGAAAGATGAAAGCAACAATGGGGAAAAAACCCATAAATCCCATAAGAATTAAAAATTAGGGGGGTTATACATTAAAAGAGGAATCTTAGGCATTTCAAGAAGTCTGTACCTCTCAAGTACCCCAGCCAATGGGGAAAGAGAGAGGGGAATGCGGCTGGGAAATTAGGATAAAAAGGAGGCTTCATCCTCCAAAAGACTGAGACCCCCCTAGGGGAAATTCCCCATGGCCTCTCCCTTTATTTGAATAAAGTGAAAGGACTCCTCTGTCTCCTTTTTGGACATAAACCTCTGGTGTTCGTGGATTAATTTTCCTAACAACCCTGATCCAAACCCTGTTCATGTCAAAGGGGTTGGCACAGTTTGGTTTTTAGTTGGGGAGGAATTGGAGTGTTGTCCTCTTAGGACCTTGGAATTGTTTTAGAAAAGACAGGGACGTTGGGGAGGAATTGGAGTGTTGCCCTGTTAGGACCTTGGAATTGTTTTAGAAAAGACAGGGACCTATCGGAGGCTAGTTTTGGATATTGGCATCTGCTTTGACCACTGAGAATGTTGGATGCAACTTGGTAAGTACCCATATAAATCCTGATTTTGTTCAAGTCAGTCATTTTCCTCCTGGTCAGCTGAACAGGTAACATCGAGTCGGGCCTGCCGCCCCCCCCACCCCCACCCTTTTGGGAGGGGAGCTGGCCCTGAGGCCTGGCCGGGCTCCATCGGCTCCCAGCAAGGGAGGAGAAGTTCCAGCATAACATCAACCACTTTTAAAACCTCCCCGGTGCAGGGAGGGATTGCTATGGGCCCGGTTGGGCCGAGGCTGTCCCGATTGTCACTGAGGGGTGGGCAGAGCTCTCCCCCGTCTCCTCCTCCGGTGATTCCCAGACCTAGAGGAAAAGAGTAAAGGAGGAAAAACCCGGCCAATCTAAGATGCAGTGGAGGAGAAACTGCTGCCTGGGGCAGAGGTCACATGGCCACTGTAGGCCTGGGCAGATTTTACCCTTTCCTGGCAACACGAAGCTTCCGAAGCCTAACCCTTCTATGAGAGAGAGAAGAAAGAGACAGAGTAGACGTGGAAAAGACACAGCATGAAGTCAGTGGAACAAGAATGAAAGAACTGATAAAGATTATTGGAAGGAGGGTTTGAGGAAGTGGACATTTTTAACTGGACTTCTCTGGGGTAAACTATGGAGAAATGGACTGTTTCTTGTAATACCTTAATGTTGTTTGGGGGAATGCTGGTTCTAGTCAAAAGTTGGGGATTGGTATAATTGAGATTTAAGTGAGAATCTTAAAGCCCTTCGCTCATGGGGTAAAAGGAGGTCTCAGCTTTTGAGACGAAGATGATTTTCAAGAGAAAGTGATTTGAGGTCCTTGGCTCCTGGGATAAAAGGAGGTCTCTATTTCTTTTGAGATAGAGATGATTTTAGAGATAGAAGAAGAGAATCCTTGTTTTATACTAGAAGAAGCATTCTTAAACAGTACCCCAAATACGCTGAGAGGCCCATGTGTAGCCAGGGGAAAGGCTGCTAATGGGTGGGACTGCACAATCTGCAAAAACTCCAGGCGTTTGCAGATTTGTGACATTGGGAGCCACAAGACTGTTTTAGTCTTGTGGCGAATGTCTCCATTGGACTCTAGGGAGACTTCTCTCCCAAAGTGATGAAAGATTATGTTTAAATGGTGAAACTGACTGAAAAATCAGAGGTTGTGTCTCTCTGTGTTGTTTTGTAGCAAAGTTAACAGTTTGTAAGGGGAGGGAGGAGTGTTTTGAAGTTTCTTTTCTTTCAACTTCTTTTTTTCCCATTCTTTTAGTGTGTTAATAAAACTATTTGTTTATTTTTAAGCTTAAGCCTGCTTTGCTTCTCCTGATCCTTTCCCACAGAAAGAGAGTAAACACTAAGACAACTACACTAAGTTTAGCAAACAGAATTTGGCAAATGTGAAACCACTACGGGGGACTCTCTCCTGACTTTCACCATGTTTTGGAGCATGACCAAAGTGAATTTAATGAGCCCTTTAATATATTCTCTCATCCTTCTGCAGCCAAACAGGCTATGCTGTCCTCTCTGGGCCAGGACTGCAGGCACTTACTGCAGTCTTTGCTGGTGGCTGTCGGCCACTTGCAAAACATGTGTAAGGGCTGGTTTGCAAAATTACCTCCACGCAGAAAAAATCCACCTCTTGCATCCAGCAATGAGTCACAGGCAATCAGGGGCCTCAAGGAGGGACAGTGGGGGTGAGAAAAATCTTTAAAAGTAAAAGGGAAATAATGTAAGTAGGAGGAAGGGAGGCTGAAGATGATTGCCATTGTCAGTGTGATAGGGAAGGGAAGGGAAGGATCTCTGGCAGAGAGACACTGTGGTCCTTCCTTCCCATCTCCAGCCAGCAAGAGATGAGAGCTGCATGGGGCACATCTTCATGGTGGGTGGATCACTGCCTCAGCTTCCCGACTGGATCAGAGCTGGAGAGAGGTGCACTCTACTCTGCTCATTGCCCAAAAGCAGGATTTCAAGGAGGATTTCCTTGTCCTAGGGGATGAGCAGGAAAGTCTCTGTAGGCCAAGGAACCTCATCAGGCATCACATGCAAGCTATGCTGAAAAACATTGAACTCTTGCCCCATCAGACTCCACACCTTGGTGGGGGGCTTGTGGATTCTTTTCAGATTCTGGTCCTGTTTGAGGTGGAGCTTCCCACTCCCATGGGAGTGGTTAGCCAGAGCATCCCTAGTGAGCATGGTTGAGACTGTGTGAAAAGTGACGGTTAGGGGATGAACTGTGGGAAGAAGGCAAACAATTGATATGGGGGGTGGACGAGGCAATCTGGAAGAATGTTTCAGTCACTTTGGGTGGCAGTTTATTATCTCCCTTGGGCAGACTTTCTGGGACTTTCTGAGTGAGTCAGATGCAGAAGACCAAGTTTCTTCACCCCTGAACTCAGGGCTGCCTTTGCTTGGACCTTTACATGAGGTAAAGAGCTTCAGGAAAGTCTCCTGAAGAGAAACTGGAGAGGCAGGGGGCTGGAGCAATGTCACTCCTTAGCTGAGAGCTGCCTTTATAGGGTAAGGATGAAGATTTTCACCTCAATGCCTTTTGCAAATGCCAAGCTTGGGCAGCTCATTCTCTTGCAATGCCTTGACAGAAATTTTGCAGTTCTTCCAAATCATACCTGTGCCTGTTGGTGGCTCTTACCCTGCAAAGCTCAGTCATGTGTGCAAGTCCTTGCCCACTGCCTGCTGGTAAAGTACAGGGGGGTGTGACAGAGCAGAGTCTTGCTGAAGGATCCTACTGGAGCCCCTCCCAAGGGTCACAGTCCCTTGGTCCCTTTGCAGGTGCCTTGGGAGCAGACTGCATCCACCCCTGTGGGGAGTGCTCTCTGCCCTGTCTACTGCATGCTCACTAATTGGTCCTGACACCCTGACAAGGAGCTTGTGCAAAGCTGTCAGGAGCAGTTACTGATGCTTGGCAGTGCTTCCATGCAGGTGCTGGATGAAGGCTGCTAGTCAGGCCCTCACAAAGGGGCCCAGCCAGATGAGGACTTTCTGCACATCTGTGCCTGGAGGTTCCCTGAGTAGGTTCCCATCTGATTTGTGTGTTTATTGTGTGTCTGGAATGGAATATTCAAGCTGTTTTCTAAGGAAAGGTGTTAAAAGTTACTGCCATGAGCAGCAGGGTTGGCTTCATTTTTTATGACTGGGGAAAGGAAAGGATTGCCACCAAAATCAAGTAGCTTTTTGTGGGCCTAATATTTCTGGCTCTGAGAGATTTTAGCCTGCTAGCAGCTGCTAACTTTTTCCCAAGGGAAAATTTCTCAAGAAAGCTTCTTCTCAAAACAATCTTGGCAAACAACTATCCTTTCTCAAAACAATCTTTCTCCGAGAGATGTCATTCCTATTCATCAATCATGTAAAGTCTGTATCAGAACATCTTATAAAAGGTAGTAAGAATTAGACAATAAAGCCTTTTCTATACTCTTTGCCTTCTGAAATATTTGGAGTCTCTTGTCTTTCTTGCGTGTCCTAGAACAACAGCCTTTAGTGTAAACTTGATGGCCAAGTGCTGACCTGCACCAAGCTGGAACCAACTGAGAAACCACGGTCTATCCCTCTCTCTTTTCCGTACCAAGTGTCTGGCTCTAATAGCACAGATCACCCTACAAAATCTCACACATGTTGGGTGAAGCATTGCCCAGAGGTGGGAATACCCACATGGATTTTCCGTGGAAGACAGCAAGCCCCAACAAGGTTACGAAGTTGAACAGGATTGTGTTTAAAGGAAGGGAGAGGATATGGTTTGCCTGGGCCTTCCCTTGAAAGGAAATGCCCTTTGAGAGAAGGCCTGGCAGAGGTGGATGCCAGGGCTCAGGGAGCAGGATGCCATGACTACCAGAAGCTGCAGAGAGGGAAGGACTGCAGTGAGGTTAATTTGCACCTCTGGCAAATTGAGGGTGGCAGGGAGTGACTCCGCTTGTTGTTCTGCTCTTGACTGTCTGCAACACTTCGCAGTACTGTTGAAGGAGCTCATTGAATGGCAAATGCAGCTTTGGTCCACCTGAAACAATCCAGTTTGGATTCACCAGATGTGTTTGAGAGGAGACTATTCCTGGCTGGCTGTGATCTAAGGGCTAAGGGATCTTCAGGCAGGCTTGTTGGCATGGCTGCAGCTTGAGATTCCCAGCCAGGGCTAGCTAGCATCCCCAGGGTTCTCAGCAGAGTGGGGCTGGTGGCTGGGAAGGGGCAGCTAAGAGCTGCTGGGAATCCTGGATGGTCCAGCAGCTTCACAGCCCTCCCTCCGCGCTGTGCCTCAGTGCTCCAGTGCATTGTGGGCTGTGGGGGCAGAGGGTCCTCCTGGGAGGAGGGAATTGCTGACCACTGGGAAGAAAAGGGAAGCCTGGTTTAAAATAGCTTTGTTGGTGAGTCCTATTCCACCCTGTGTGCCTGCAAAATCAGTTAAAAATCAGTTAATCCAGTTAAGAATACAAGGAGTGTGTGTGTGTGTGTGTGTGCGCGCGCGCACGTGCACGTGTGCACACGAAGGCTGATCTACCTCTTGTGACCACAGAGGTCAACACTAAAATTTGTGATCCCTGTGAGAAGAACGAGACCTGTGCTTTAGTCCAGACAGGATCATAGCATCAGACAAAACCCTATTTCTTTGTCAGAGAACACCCATGATATTGCTGAACCTAGAAACGGTGTGGATTTGGATGCAGGGCAGAGTGTCGGAAGCCTTCATCAGCTCATGCAGCACTGATGCCAATTTATAAATTGGTCCTTCGTTCTTGCCTTGCCTTTAGATTTTCAGGAGGACATCAGGGTGATGCTGGCAGAGGCTCTCCTGTCAAATAACTTGGAAGAGAAAGAGAGAGGAAAAGCCAAATCAGGAGGACAAAACATAAATGGAGAGGATGAATCTCCTGCCTGGCATTGAGCTCTTTTTGTTGAGGTGAAGTTACTTTCTCTCAACTTGCAGGCTTCTAAGATGCTTTGCTTGTCTCCCCCCTCACCTCCTGCTTTCATTTTTTTGATCTGAAAAGGCAATTACCCAACCAGGCAGTTGAAACTTTCTTAGGAGTGTGATTCAGCCTTTGCAACAATGAGTGCCCAAGGCTTCCAGTTGCTGAGCTTGCACAGCTGGGCACAGGTGAAGTACTCAAGGAGTTTATTTTTTTCTCTCCAAGTCTCTTATTTCCCTCAATTTATATTGGCTGCTGCACTTTCCTGCTGTTTCTAACTGGTCTTTAAGGGAGTGTGTACCTGGGTTGCAGGATGGGAGGGTAAAGGAGTCAGGAGTGCATTTCTCCAATACGCCTCAAATTGCTGGCCCTGAGCAGGACCCTTTTCCCAGCTTTATCCTGCCTTTTATTTATTTTTCATATTTCTATGACTTCTAACAGCAGATTGAAATCACAGTGTGTATCTCTAGCTCTGCTTCCTGTCTGCCCATGATGGGCATCACACCTCTACAGAGGTCTCCATCTACCCTTAAGGAACCAGATTTTACTTTGTGAGAGAGCTAAAGAACCAAAGAACCAGCATCTTGATTCCTTGATCTGTGAGATTTCCTGCCAGCTCACAGTGTCATAAAAATCATAGAGTCAAGAAAATGCTTCAAACACTTGAAAGAGTGCTGAGATCCACTTTTTAACTTTTTTTTTTCCTCTGTGGACAGAAGATTTTGTGTCTCTTGTGCCGCCGTAGACAACATCTGAGATTTTTTTGCAATCCTGGCTCTGGTCTTTGAGGAAGAAGCCCACACTACAAGAGCCATGAGTCTTGCAAGCTGGAAAATATCTCCAACTTTCCCTCTCTTGCCTTGTAAAAGGAAACAGATAAGAAACCTTTGTGTCTTTCCTTGTGTCAAAAAGAGCATTGAGAGTGATTTGTGGTGGAAAACACAAACCCCAGGAAGATTCACATGACCTCTTTCCCATGGATGCGCCACACCCCCTCCCCCTTCCCCCCACCCCGCCCCCCGCCATGTTGCTCTCCCTTTCCCAGGGTCTTTTCCTTAGTATTTCTTATTTGCAGCTCTGGAAAAAAAATCAGTGTTTTGGTGCACAGGTTTTGGCTGTGGGAGCAGTGAGAAGGGCAGGTTTGCTGCTCTCAGCCACCAGCCCTGGCCCTCTCTCCAGGGCTGGGCTGGCAGCACCATGGCAGGGCAATGACTCAGTGCCTGACAGAGGCAGGGAGGGGAGGTAGCAGCCCCCAACCTGCATCTGAACAGGCTCAGATTTGTGCTGGACATCTTAAAAGGAGCTTTATGACTCCTCTCAGCACAGCATGAGCCCCAGCTCCTGCACAGACCCTTCTTTGTGGGTGGTGATGTGGGGCCGGCATGGAGGCAAAGCCAAGCAGGAGGCAGGGAACAGCAGTGCTGGCAGGGTCCCTCGAAAGGATTGGGATTGGGAGACAGTAAGAGCCAGGACAGGGAAACAAGACCCCAGGGTGCCTAATCAATCCAGAGGGGAGATAGGTGTCAAAAGGGTGGGCCAGGGATCTGACTCAGCCCTGACTTAATGGCGTTCCCTGGATGTCACTTAGAGTCACCAAAAGCATAGCTGGCTGCTGAAGACTGCAACTCTTGCAAGATGATGTCAGAGGTCCCAGGAAACATCAGGGCATACTTAGAGAGGCACGCCTTGTGTATTGCAATTCAGCGTAAATATGCAAAATCTCAGCTCTACAAGGTTTTGATTCCCACTTCCTCCGCTTGGTTTCACATTAAAAAAACCCCACAAAAGCCTCTGCAGCTGCCTCCTCTCTCAGTTGTAGGGACAACTGTATAAGCCATTGCTCTTACAATTTGTCTCTCAAAATATCAATTTTCATTTTGCTTGAGCTAAATGGTTCCTCACCCTTTTCTCACATATTTACAATAGTGGGTAAGGAGAGCAGGGAATGTTCTCAGCTCTCTGCTGCTGCCTCTGCCAGGGTGACAGGTTGCACATGTTCATGAAAGGTGTGTTGCTAGGAAACCTAGTGGCCAGAGTCCCCCTTGCTGCCTTCCCCTGGCGCTGAACATGTCAATCTCCCTCAGCCTCAGCAGGCAGACACCTGCTGCTGTTTTTCCAGACGGTGTTGTCCCGGGGTGATAAAACATGGGGACAGCTTCTACAGCTAAACTGCCTCTTAAGACCACCTAAGACCTAAGCCCACCACCATAGTGGGGCTACAGAGGCAATGGCTGAGACCCACCTTGGACAGTGCCAGAGGGTCTCCAGTAGGGGAATTACTCCACATTTCTGCTGCACCATGTCTGGGTGATTCCCACCTGTTGGTGTGGTTTATTGCAGAGTAGGGCTGGGAAATGTACCTTCTGCAGCTGTTGTCTAATTTTGCTTGAATTCCACTAAGCTACACAAGAACTCCCAGGCAAGGAGCTAAAATACAAGAATGTTAAAACACTGTTTGCAGCCAGGCTAGTGCCCTTGATGCATGACTCCAATTTTAGTGTTCCGTCATTTCTGTGGTGTCACCTCAGTAGATGCAAGGTGTTCCTATGGCACAAATCCTGGAGTGATGCAGGATGAACTTGGCCTAAATGTATAGAAGCAGCTGAAACGGGATAATTTGTCTTCTAGGTATGTCATTGACTCTGAAGATGGGGCTGACAAGTGCTGTGACAAGACTTGTGTGACAATAGCAATGCTTACAGCAGCCATGCAGAGGCTGCTGGTGCTGAGCTGGTGTCCAGGTGGGTGTGGGAGGTGCTGATGGTCTGCAGGCTGGGATACTCCTGCTCACAAATCCAGCCCTTGAGCCAGATTTCACATCCTCCTTGTGCCCTGCAGCTGGCTGTATCAATCTGTGCCTGAACTATGCAATATAGGCAGGTTGTTACACAGAGGGAAACCTGGGAATTCATTCTCTCTCAGGTTAGTCGGTCCTGAGGTTTTCGGCCTGGACAGGATCCATAAGTGAAAGGTTTGCTCCAAACCCAGATGGGAGGCACCAGCCCCAGAGTGCTTGAGGCTGGCAAATTGGGATGACACTCATTTGTCAGCCTGGAAATCCTGGTGGTGTGTTGCTGTTGGGGATTGGATTTGTTCCTTTTTGTTTTAAAGAATTTTTCCCCATAAGTTACTAGGAAACAAAGTGCCGATACTTAGAGGGTACTTGACTAACACAAAAAGACCTGGCCTGGATGATCACAAGAAGTTTTTTTTTTTCCTTCCCTGCTCTCGGCATCTGAGAGGTTCAGTCGGGCGGCTGTTGCTGCGTGCAGAGTCCAACTGTTAACAGAGGGTCCGGTCCTGGGAATTCTACCACCATCAGTCATCTCCTGGAGTGCCCGGGAATTCGGAGCTCCTTCACCTGCCCTGCTGGAGCTGGGCCAACCCTGTCCAGCTGTCGTGGCTTCTTCAGCACTGCTCACTTTGCAAGGACACCCCCTTGCCTGCCAGGACACCCCCTGCCTGCTGGGGACCCTCGCTGTTCCATTCACCAGCCCTGGAGTTTTCCACCTTTCCAGCTTGGTGCTCTCGGGGTCCCAAGAGATGAGACTGCCACGGGCTTTCTGAGACAAGGCCCCTCGAGGTTCCTGGTTCTGTTTATAACTAATGCTGTAGTTGTTGTTGTTTGTTTGCCTTGTTATACTTATTAGTAAAGAACTGTTATTCCTTTCCCCATAGCTCTGACTGAAAAGCCTCTTCAGTCCTCTAAATTATAATAACTTGGAGGGAAGGGATTGGAATTCCCCATTCCTAGAGAGGCCCCGCCTCTCCCTAGCAGATACCTGTCTTTCAAACCAAGACAGTTGCCCACTGGCATTTTTGAGAAGTTTCCAAGAAAAATAGTTATTACATGGACCTCTGCCCAGAATCCCATGTAGCTGTATGGCTTGGAGAAGCTGGATCACCTGAAACTGCTGCAGAAGAACAGGATGCTTTTTTAAATGGCCCCTCAATCACAGATTACAAAAATAATACCAAAAGTGAAAAATATACAAGAGAACATGCCTCTTCAAGATGGGAAAGAGCTCCTTGCAGACATACAGGGATGCTAAAGCCAGGCAACAGGTGAATTAACATAAGTATTAGCCACTTTTAAAATTTCTTGTAAGTGCCAAAGTGTATTTTTAACACCAGAATTTTTGGTGGTTTGGGTCTGAAACCACCTCAAAGGCCAAAAGTCAAGCCTGCTTTACTGAGCCCCACAGCTGTGCTTGGTCAGCCAGGCATTAAAAAAGAAAAAGCCACACAGCTGGAGAATTCAAACACAGTTTGTAGCAAACCTGGTTTGCTGGGAAGATGAGGAATGGCCAGGGGAAAAAGTGGTCCAAGGGGCATTTTGTTGCTCTTGCACTTCCGTGCTGAGGAGTATTTGGTGGGATTTAGTGAGAATAAATGGCTAGGTCCTGCAGCAAGGGGTATTACTGCTCACCAGAGCACTGGGGCTTGCTGCTGTTTGAGGTACAGTTATCAGTTAAACTAATCTTCTAAAAATGCTGTAACATCCTCTTAATTCCTTTTAAACTGGACTTTCCTCAGGATAGCTGCAGCAGAAGCCTGAGTTTGCACTGTGGTTGGATGAGTTGCGCAGGTGTGCTGGGTGGGGAGCTGGAGGAAGCTGGTGGGTCTCATTTTCTCCACACTGTGAGGGAGCAGTAAATTTGGCTGGAGGGCCTGTGGATGGCCAGACTAATTTCTCTATATGAAAATTTACAATGAATAGGGAGTAAAGCCACCCTAAAACTTCCCTCTCTTAGCTTTCCACAAAAGTCTCAGCAGAGCAAGCAGTCACTTGAGGCGCATCCACACTTGGGTTCACCCAAGTTTTCAGAGTCAGGAAACAAGATATAAACTCCATACCACCAAGTCTCTTCTTTCAGAAAAATTCAGAGGAATTCCATGCGTGAACGGGACTGAGGGCGCAGTGGGAGGGGCCGCAGGGTCCGGTGGGGGCGTAGGGGCCGAGGGAACGGGTGCCGCAGCCACGAGGGTGGGGGATGGGGCCGCGGCGCTTGGTGGGGTCGCAGAAGCCGAAATCGCGTGGCGCGGAGGGGGGGAAGGGGGCGGTTTCTGCTGCAGACCCGCGGCTGCGTGGAGGAGATCTCCGGGACCAGTGGGACTAGGTGCCGCGGCTGTAGCGGCGTTTTTTTGCAGCAAAGAGCTCAGCGAGAGCTCTACAAGCAGGAACAAGCTCTGCAACAGCGAAATTCTTTCGTGAAATATCATTAAAGAGTCTATTTCCAACTGAGTCCCAAAAGTCTCTGGTAAAGACGGCTGAACGGTCAGCATTGGGAAAGTTAACTAGAGTCCATTCTAAAAGGTCTTTCAGCTCTTGCTTATGTAAAGTACTGTTGTTGTAGCGTAAAAGATGCTTAAGTTTCTTATAGAGATCTCTATCAAGGGTAGAACGGGATAGACCTTATTGTTTACACTAATGTAGCTCACCTCGATGTCGCAGAAGCAGGTCCTCACTCCAGATCCGACGTGGGGGTTGGCCAGACACTCCAGTCGGCTCTCAGGACACTGCATGGGGTCCCCTTCAGAGTCACGGCTTCAGGCGCTGCTCAGGAACAGCTCTTCCGTGCTCGGGACTCCAACCTCCCCTCGGCGCTTCAATGCGGGCAGTGCAAAGCAGTGCCCACACGCGCTCAACGCACGTGGCAAGGTACCACGGCAAAAGTCCCTCCGTGAGCTCCAGTGGCCTCCGCTCAGCAGCAGCCGTCTGTGCTCGAGGGATGCCCGACAAAACCTCCTCAGAGCTCTGAGTGTTCGCTACTTAGTAACGATCTTCGTCCTGAAGGTTTTGCCCTCGGCAACTTTAAAGAGCTCCAGCCTCACACTGCTCAGCAGCGATTTGCTGTGCTCGGGACACCGATTAGCGTACCACTAGTAATTTAGTTACCGTCCATGATGAAGTCTCTCACAGCTTGAAAGGCTGGGTCCGGCGTTTTCCACGTTGTGCGCCAATTTGTAGAAAATGCCTCTTGCTGCTGAGGACTCCAGGACGGTGTAGATAAATGTAGACGAGAGATCTCTGAAGTTAGGTTTTAGAAGATGAGGTTCATTGTAAGGGATGTGGGGGCCTTGCTCTGAGCTGCCAGGCTGCAGCTCGTGGCAAGGCCTAGGAAAGTGGAGGAAGGGAGAAGTAGGGAAAGGAAATTCCAAGAGAGGAAAGTTCTCAGGAAAGGGTGCAAGCAAAGAGAGAGCATCCAGCCCCCCTGGGACCCCTTATCAGGGGTCTTCAAGGTGGGCTGGAACAAGCCTTGGGCCAATGGGGTTACAGATACCTGATACTTCAGTGGAGGGGTACAGGTGTGGGATGAACCATACATTGAGGGGTGAGACAGAACATTCCATTTGACCTCTGGGTCTGGCTGCAGGTAACCTTCAGATGGTCACATAACTGTTTTCCCAGACATCCAGTATCTAATACATCTCAAACATCAAAACTTACTTTCAGTTCTATCTCACCTACAGGTTTCTCATTCTCAGAATATAGGCAATCATATTTATAGGGTCTTTTGGCTTCCTCCTCCCCAACAGGTTCACCCAAGTTTTCAGAGTCAGGAAACAAGATATAAACTCCATACCACCAAGTCTCTTCTTTCAGGAAAATTCTTTCTTCTTCTTTATGTCATTAAGGAGGTTTCCCTCATGTGAGAACACTGTGACATGCGATTTGTAGGCCTCCCACAACAAAATTTAGAGGGGAGGAAAACTTTCCCCATTTTGCAGATCTGGAGGAAGCAAAAGACCTACACCTAAAGTGATGATATTCCTGTATCAGGATCCAAGGCCGCTGGCTGTCCTTGGAGGTGTGCTGAAAGAAATCCCACTGAAATGGGAAGGAGACAGGGGAGTGAAGAGGCAAAGCAAAGATGGAGAGAGAGAGAGCTGGGTACAAGGAGAGACGGAGATTACAGGTTACTGTAATCTCAAAATCATGTTTCCTGGCATCTTTTACAAATCTCCATGACTTTACAGGGACAAAATCCATGTTTTTCAGCAACAGTAGTTCAAGTACAACCCTGAGACTGCTCTGGACCCTCATGCGTCTGCAAGCAGTCTCATGCCTCCTGAGGGCAAAGTCACATGTGCACCAGCATCGAAGATTCATCAAAGCAGGGCTGATGAATGCCCCTCAATGCTCTTCAGATACTTTCAGGAGCTGGGTTATGGCTGGTCAGGCTCAGAAGGAAGGTTGGAAAGAAGGTGGCCTGGTGGGTTTCTGGTGGCCAGAGTGGGTGAAACATGGGCCAGATGATCCTAGGAGAAGTGAGCTGGGAAGGAAAAGGTTACCTAGACAAGCCCAGGAGGAACGTGGCTCCTTTACCTACAGAGAAGAGAGCAGTATTTGGGGACACTTTGTCTCTTAGTAATTCATGTTGCTGATTCCTGCTCACTGAGCCCAGACAGGCCTTCTGGGGGGGAAGTCTAAACATTAACAAAACAAGCAGTGTGCACACAGCAGGGCAGCTCAAACACAGTGTGGGTGATTTGCTGGAGGGCATTCACACTCAGCCATGGCACAGGGGGGTCCTCCCGATGGCTGGACATGCACTGGTCAAGGCTGCATTTTATCAACTCATCAAATATTTGTTTGCATCTATGACCTTCAGAATTTCCCATCATGGGCATGATTCTGGCTGCAGGTTTGCTGGCAGCCACTTTGACTTCCAGTAAGGCCCAAGAGCAGGGCAGGATGGAAGAGCTCCTTGCCCACCCCTCTCCTGGGAGCAAGGCTTTTATCAGCACTCTTTCATTTCAGAAGATTTGTTTTGAGGAAAGATGGTGCCAGGGAAGCCTCTGTGTGATCCAGCTCTGTTGCCAGCTGCAGAAATGACCATCACTCTGAACACCAGTGGGGAGCAGTGGTTTATCCCTGCTGGGGACACCCTCTTTTTGCAAGCAAGCAAAGACTGGTTGCTCCTTACCAAAGCCAAAGTCATCTTTGCCATTCCAGTGGAAGAAAAGCACAAATGTCTTGATGCTTTATGTAAACACCTCCGTTCCTTTCATGCTATCTTGCTTGCCCCTCAGGGAGAATTTGGGGTGAGTGGGGTAGAGCTGTCACAGTAAAGGTCCCCTTTCCTGAAAGGTGCCTGCCCTTCAGACAGATTTCTGTGCTTTTAGAAGGGGAGTTTGAGGCTTCCACACATCAGGGATGTGGCCTCACTCTGCACAGGTTGTGGTGAGGTACAGCATAGGCTTTTCTCAGCAGTGGCTTCTCATGGGGGCTGATTCTTAGTGGGAGTGTGTCTGTTTCCTTTTGAGTTTTCAAGTGTAACCTGCAATTCTTATTCATTGTTGCAATACTCCCAGCTGCTTATGGCTGTTTGGCCAGCATCACTTCTGTGCTTTTCACTGGCTAAATGCTGCACTACTGACTGGACTATTTCCTGATTATATTTTTTTCTGTGTTTCTGAGGAAGCTTCCCCTAATCCCAGACCTCTCTTCTTCCTAGCTCAGGACTCTCTTCCGCAGCCTGACATGCTCTTGTTCCTGGGCAGGGTGCCACAGTTCTTCTGCAGGGTGGCCTGGCTGATTTGGTAACCTGCTTGCTCACAGGCTTATCTGAACTTCATCCTGACTTTCTTGTCCATTCTGGGTGTGCGTGCTCCTTTCAGGCAGAGAAAGGGAATGAGCTCTGCAGCTGCTGATGGCTGTAGCTACCAGCAGTGATGCAGTTCTATTGTCAGCTCCTGTTCCCACTTTCCAGAAAGGCAAATTCCTAACGCTGAGCTGTCAGTGATATGGACAGAGACCAGGATTTGGGCTGTCTGTGTGATTATGTGAAGGCTATTGCTTTATGTGCCAGATGGGAATTACCGGCAACAGTGCTACACATTTCTGGTGGTCAAGGCTTTTGGCAGTACTAACAAGAATTCAGCTGGTTTTATGCTCTGTTGTTGAGGTGCTGCTTTCATACAAACACCCTTCCAAACCCCAGAGGGTGCATCTTTTCACCAGGATTTATTTTTAATACAGGAACTTGTCAGAGCAAAGGGCAGCAAGGCTCTGCAGTGTTTTCTTGTGTATCTGCATGAACAGCTGGGCTTCAGGCTGGACATGAGTGAGGAGAACCTGCAACAGGACTTTTGGATGTGATTGGTTTCAGACAACAGTTTAAATAACGTGATCTAACGCAGCAATGTGAAGTCCACAGATGACTGATTCTCTGTATTTGAAAATACAGCTTCTTTTTCTTCTCCTATTCCCCATCTTGAGCTCTGTGCTGAAGCTTGACCTCAGTCAGTGCCTCCCTTTTGTATATTCTGGGTGGCCACTGATATTTTTTTAAACTCTGAACAGTACCTGCTTGATGGACTGTAAGCTCAGCCTTTTAAAATATTTTTGTGCTCACCAAAAGTCTGTTTCCACATGCTGGAAACACAAATGAAATGGAGCACCAGCGAGCAGCCATAGCTGGTTTTTATTGCCAGCTCCTCTTGGCTAGTTGGCAAGGAGGAAAGGATGTTTTTCTCAGGTCTTTTTACAGCCCTGTCCTGATTTTTCCAATAGGAAATTGTGAGCACATGAGTTCAGTAGAGCCCCAGGGAATGGGAATCTCCATAGGGACGTATTAAGGACAATAATAATCCAATATTATTAATGATAATCAGAATGGACACCACATAATTTAACCCACAAGACTTCTGTAAAGGAATTACTCTTATGTATTGAGCTGCCCAAGGATGGGGGGAAAGCATTAATTTCTGGAGAGAAAAGAACTCCTGATGCTTCAAAATCCTATAGAAAAGGGGAAATAACTGTAAGAAAGCAGAGCAAACCAGGCCTTCCTCAGTGATCTGGTGGATGAGCAGAAGCACATAAGCTTATAGAGAGGCAGAGATGTAGCTGCAGGTGGTCTGGCCCAAGGACTTTTAGTACTTGCTGATGTGGCTCCCTGAGATGCTGCAAGGAGCTGTAAACCTTTGTGTTCAGGCAGGAACATGCTCAAAAAGCAAGAGTGAGCCCAGGACTCCACCAAGTTCCTGAACATCTGTAAATATGAGCTGCCTCTGGGGGTGGTTTCAACAGAAATGTGAGCCTGGAAAACTGGAAGAGAAGCCACGTTCAGATCTTTTGGCAAGGAATTGTAGTAATCTCCGTCAGGGATGGAGCCCTTTGGTCTTGGCCTTCAGAGAAGTTCTGGCAGGCACATGGTCTGAGCCACTGCTGAAGTGGGAGACAAATGGCAGCCTTACTGATATCCTTGGGTGCTGATGGAGAGCTGTCTTTAACCAGGGAACACTGAAACAAGGCAGACCTGGCCAAAACAAGTAAGATCTGATCTGCTGCCTCTGATTTGGTGAGGGGTGAACTGTGGTAGGGGAAAAAGAGTAGGAAGGAGGCAGGTGAGTTTGCAGCAGGGCTTGTCCCCTCAGAAGAGCTGTAGCTCACATCCTCTTCTTGTCAGCAGCCAGGAGTGGCTACTGCCAGCCAGGGCAGAGTATCTGCCTGGGCTTTCCCTGCTGCCAGCCAAGGGATGCTTTCCATGAAGGGCAAATACGAGCAAGCATGGTGAAACTGTCCCTGCTATGAGCTGAAAGCATAATAGGTGGGAAGCATGTGGGTTGTAAACCATTGCCTACCTCATTCACTGGCGACCTGACCTCCAGAGAGTCTATGGCAGTCACAGAAAACCTGAGGTACCTCTACCTTGAAGCTTAACTTTTCTCCTTGATCACACACTGGCCTTCCACTGGGTCTTGTGGTAGCCAAGCTGTGCCATGCTGGATGCCCTTGCAACTCAGCTGCCTCTCTCATTGGAAGGGAAGGCTTTGTAGGAGATCTTTTTCAGAGTCTTTTCCCCAGAAAACTCTATCATTCTTTAAAAAATCTGTTTGAAAGGGCTCAGTGGGATAAAATGTTAAAAGAGGGGGAATGCTAAGCAGATGTAGCTCTTGTTTTGGTTTTAATGGCCTTAAGAAACCATACTAAAACAAAAAGGAGTTGTTTCCAGGAAAAGTTTTCCAAAGTCTCAATTTGATTTCCTTTCCAGTGTCATGAAAGCTGTTCTTTGACAAATATTATAATTAAATAATCCAGTAGTCTTATTTTTTCTCCAATTAATTTTAATGCTATAAATCCAGAAGAGGAAAGGGATGCTTAAAAAGCAAATGTCTGTATTTTCTCATATAAACATATTGTCCTCAGGAAGACACTTTCCTCTTTGACAAGGGTTCTTCTGTTGGAAAACCATTGCTTAGCTTGCCATGATGGCCCAGGGACAGTGAAACTTGTCAGCATGGAGAAACTGAGTGGCCAGGCTGGAGCTGGATAATGTTGATATTAAGAGGGTAATTGTCTCTCTAACTTGGTTGTGCCAAGCAACCCCTTCCCATTCTCCTGATCCCCCTTCAGAGCTCCAAGGCAGCTGCCTGCTTGTGGCACATTTCTTTTCCTAAATGTCACCTTGGGATTTTTTTTCCCCCCGCCTCCCTGGATTACTAGGATGCTTGAACTCATTTCTCACTGTGGTATTGCAGATGTGGATGGACTGGGCTGCATTTTTAGGATCTGATTCAAGGACCACTGAAGGCAGGAACAATTTGCTGTTGATGTCAGTGGTCTCTGGAGCAGGCACTGTGTAACTGCTAATTTTTATTCCAGGCAATTACAGTTAAAAGGAGTGAAGTAAAACCCCCAGATTTTATTTTAAAAGTAAAGTATGTGGCCAGGTCCACTGGCTGCTGAGCAGTCAAAACAAGGATCCTACTTAAGCCAGGGTTTTGCACCCTGATGCAAATTGTGCCTTCTTCAACCTGACAACTCTGGCTGCTCCTGTCATGTGTCTTCTCCATGCTGTGGGATGCTGGTCCCCACTGCATGACCCATAGATCCCACACCCTGGTTTTGAGAACTGTGGGGTTACAAAGAAATGTGCTGCTTTGGGGGTTGATCAGGGGCTTTTTTCCCACCTTTGAAAATCTTTAAATACTCTTGTAACTACAAGAAGCTCAAGGAGAAACACCAAATGTGCAGTCTGCAAAGTCACAGACACCAGAGAGCTGCCAGGGGAGCAGAACCCAGGAGCAGTTTCTGAGTAAAAAATGTACGTATAAGTACATACATGAGTACAAATTCCCATTGTGAGGGCAAAGCTGCATGGAAGGAGCGGCCAGGGAAGGTGTGTGAGATTTGTGTGGCTATTTAATTCGGAAGAATTACAGGCTCGTTGTGACCAGACTTCTTATTTGACTTTCCTTGGGCTTCATCTAAAAGCTAAAATGATTTTCTTTTCCACCATCTTCCATGGGCTTTGGATCAGGATCTTTGTGCCTGCAGGGTTATCTCTGTTTCCTGGAACTCTTTCACTGTTTGAATTTGCTAAGTATATTTACTGCCAGGCTGCTTTCTTCTTTAACTCCCACTGGCCAGTTGCAAAAACTTTTTGTTCCCAGCAACTGCTGGTACAGGAGCAGTGTAGCTCTCTCAAAATTGCCTGTGCACGTCCATGGGTGTCCCCTTCTCCAACTGGCCCCATGTAAATCTTAAAACTTCACAACATCCACTGTGGACTTGCCCCTTGCAAATTATTTGGTGCAGTTAGAGAAGGTTCAGGAGCATCAGGTAGCATTATTAATATTTTTCCTTTATTTTTTTGAGCCTCAGACAGCCTTTCATAAAGACATGGGCACCCTGAAATAGATGATTACTCTGAGTTTATTCCCTGTTTATTTGTTTGGTCGCATGAGGAAGGCAGAACATTCAAATGGCTGAATTAACAAATGTTAGCCTCATCAATACACTCAATGAATAAATAAGCATGGGAAAATAAAATGCTCTGGTTAGCTGTTATTAAATGAGGAAAATTTTCTAGTGAAAGCTCTGGCTGTGGGTGTTCAGCACCTTCTGAAGAGCAGAAGAACATGGCCTGACATGTAAAAATAGAGGAACCTAAAGTGAGGAGGTAGATTGGAGAGCAGAGGCCAGTGCAGGGATAGGTCTGAGCCACTGTGGAGCCTGCGGATCCTCCTCCTTGGATCCCCACCAGATGATGGAAAGCCATCACTGGAAACACCAACCTTCCATCCAGCAGCACAGGTGCAGATGGTTGAGCAAGTCTTTGATGATCACAAGAGCGCACTCAGGAATACCTACAGACTTAGGTATTGGAAAAAAGTCTGTGACTTGCTTTTCCAGTTGAACTAGGGCAGGTTGACAAGTACCTGTTCTTGCTTTTTTAGGTATTGATGGAAATGTGACACTTAAAGGAGAGTGCATCTCATGCAGGAATCAAGACAGGTCATTATAATACAAATAGGAGTGGAGGCAGCAATGCAGACAAGCTTTACATTGTATTTCTCTTGAGTACATAGAGTCAAAGTACAGTTTGCAGTATAAATATACATATGTGTGTCTAACCAGGATATCTGAGAAAAAGTTGGAGAAGTGTAACTCCCTGCGATCTGTAAAGCTTTAAGCATGTGCTGCTGTGTCAGAGAGACCCCAAAATGTGTTACTTGAAAGGATTCACTGCAGGAGCTTTTAACAATAATCTTGGCACTTACGGCACATCTAAATGTTTGGATTTTACATGTTGTTCTTTATAAGCCATTCCCAGAGGTTAATTAGGCTGTATGAAGAGATTTACAAGAGTCTCTGTCCCTGGCAGTGGAAATAAGGAGCACTTCTGCTGGCTGGGAGGGATCCATGCTCAGCTCCCGGGGGGGAATGAGCACTCCAAAGGCCATTCATTGTTCATGGGACAACTCTGCTGTGTCAGAGCACTTAAAACTAACCAGAGTCATGGTGACCTGATTTCCAGCTTTCCCATTCAACCTCCTTTGCTCCAGTTTTACTTTTAAGGCCCTTGTCAAATACCAAATAACACTGCCCCTTGCCAAGGCAACTGCTGGCCAAAAGTCCTCTTTTAATGAGAGCAGAAGGTTTTCCATGCTCAGGGCCATGCTGGGAAAGCAGAACTCAAGTGTGAGTGGTTAGGGATGTGCCTTCCCCTCCAGGGCAGGTTTTGTTTCAGCACCTGAAAAACAAGGAGAAAGTGGCAAGGTGTCAGGCCAGGCTGGAGTCACTGGTGTGTGAGCTGGTGCAGGAATATCCAGGGAACTTAAAATGTGAGGAGCAAATGAGCCAAGCATAGGGATGGCACAAGCAACCACCCTGGCCTGTCAATGTGACTGTTGTGCCATGGTGGGGATACAACAGACACCTCAAGCAAACCTGAAACTGGACTTTGAATTCCTCCCACAACTTCCAGCCTCTCCCTGCACACCCAGAGGCCTTCCCAAAGTCCCAAACACCATGTTTTCACACTCCAACATGAGCTTTCACATTGTGCTACTGCAGCAAGATTTAGGGCTTGCTTTGTCCCACATTCAGCAACAGGTTCAAGACCCTCATGTGGCCAAAATGTCAGCTTGGCACCTGGGTGTAATTATATATGTACTTGGGGAGGGGTTGTGGGGTTTTTTGCTAATATAAAAATTCCTTTTCTGCTCAGAGACCGGATTCTGGGTACCAAGTGTTGTGTGCAGCCAGAGAGCACAGCAAGTTCTTGGACAGCAATGTGCAGGTACATGACTCTGCTCTAAGGAGACTAATTCAAAGCTAGGATTTACCTCAGCATTATTCAGTGCCACCTCACACACAGATTTAACCCCAAGCCTGAGATTTCCAGCTACATTTTTTGGAAGAGAAACTGCTTAAAAAATTACAAATTTTAAAAAAATGTTCTCCTTTTGTTTCTTTTCTTCTTTTTTCTTCTTTTTCTTCTGCTTCTCTTGGTAAATAACCATCCCTAGGTATGTTTGTTTTAGAGACCTGATACATTTCAATGCTGATGTGGTCGATCCCAGGACATTTAAAGTAAGTTTTTCTTCTGCAGAGACAGAGAGGGGCTGTTGGCCCTTTGCAAAGTCCTCTTTGCAACAGTGGGTGTGCATCAGTTGCCTGTACAGAGCAAGAGAAATTCAGTCTAAGATTCATATGGAACAGAGGGGGCTTGAGGTGATATGGAAATAAAGAGGTTTAACAAAATGCAGGTGGAGGGCTTGGCTGTTTTTTGCTGGTACACAGGAGCAGAGGAACGAGCAGTGGGGTGGGAGCTATGTTAGGCCTAGGTGGTGTTGAGCTCAGAGAGTGAAAGTTTCTGTCGCCCACATCAGACCAGAGGAATGGCTTCCCATCGTCCCTCCACTGCTGTCTCACAGATCAGTGCCACCTTCCATGGGTGTCCCTTTGGTGTCTGTGGGCTGGAGAAACATTCAAACAGGATAAAGGGAAAAAATTGCAAGTTAATTCTTTTTTTAACCCACATAAAATTTGGAGTGATGAAGGGGAGAAGAAAATTTCATATTCTATGAAGGGATTTTTCTCCTCCAGAAAAATATGCCACTTATAGAGTGTATTTTCCATGAAACAGAATAAAAACCCCTTCAGCTCTTGGCTTTCCCATCATGGCTCTTGTGCCTGTATTTTGCAGTCCCTCCAAGTGCATCCAAATCTCTGACTCTGGACATGGCTCACAGTTTTTCCCTGTTGACTCCTGGCTTCAGCCAGGGGAGAAAAGGCATTGCACAGGTTTCACTTTCAGTTGCAGGAGCAGTAGGCAGAGGAGCCTTGGGAACGTGGGAGAGTCTCAGCCAGAGTAGCCTGTCCTCGGCTGAGGTGTATTTCTTCTAAGCCAGAGGCACTTTGTGGCTTTTTATTGAATGCTGAAAGTGCACTGTTGTCCTCTACTCATGCTCTATAGCATCCCCAAAATACCTTAAATTCTGTATCTGGGGCCATGCCCTGGTATTTCTCAAAGCTGGAAGTTGTGCTTGTTCCTGGCTTGTTAGGAGAGCCTTCCTGGGCCATTTTCAGTTGGATTACAGTTTCCAGATGTTGACTCAGGCAACGAGCATAAAATCGGCTAAGATCATCCATGGGACATGGAAAGAGTTCCCTTGACAGAGCCAGTGATTGCCCCATCCCAGTCTGCTGGCAGTGGAGCAAGACAGGCTGCACGTCCCTGAACTGCTTCAACCTTTCTCAGCTGATTTTCCAAATTCTGATGAAGTTTCTTGCTAAGCTCCTGAGTCCTGTAAATTTGTGTCCAGCCAAAACTTCAAGAGAATCATGATTTTTTCTAGAACTACAGCCAGCTTGGGGATGGGAAGATGAGGACTCCATCCAATATGGATGGAGAGGGTCTGGAGGGATGAGGTCCCAGGGCTTTTTTTCCTTGCTCAGATGGAAATGCCCTTTCTTCCAAGCTATGCATAGCCCTGGTCCTTCAGTCTGGGCACAGGGACACCATGCTGCACAGTGAAGGATTAGGTAATTTCCTTGCCTTCTCCTCTGGAAGGTGTTTTGATTAGCATAAACATTGTGTTCCCCAAATTAGCTTGCTTTGCCCTCAGCGTGGCTTTTCCTGTTACAAGCGTGCCCTGGCACAAGGATACAGTTTTACACTGCAGCACCACAGCTCACATCTGGACCGATCCAGTCACCCTCAGTCCACCAGCTGCCGTTTCTGAGTAACCTTAGGCTGATACTGAGGCTACAGAGACCTGGTCATACAGCTCCGCAGGTGGACCTGGAAAACCTCAAATACCCCAAAATGGTTTTGTGAAGTTTGCAGGGACTGTGGTATGTGCTGGATGGAGACCAGCAGCAGACAGGACATGGGTGCATCCTGCTCCCTGTCATCGTGGCAGAGGGAATGTTAACTTCTGGCACAGGCTGAGGTGCACATCCCTGGTACCTCAAGCCATCCTAAATGAATCTGAGTCTATCCAGCACATCCTCTGCCAGTCACTCACCTGCTTCTGCTTTCCTTCTGCCAGGAACTGTTCTCAGCTGGAACAATGCAAAGTTCTGGGAAAGAATTAACAGGAGAATGCAAAATATTTTCCAAGTGCCAATAAGACAGACACACAAACACAGAGAAAATAATCAGGGGCCCCTGATTTAATGGCTCTTGTGTGCCACGGAGAGCAGGAGCTGCTTGCATGAAGCTACTGGTTGGAAGACCTCTTTGGTGTCAAGCTTCATCCACAGAAGATGGATGAAGGGTCTGAAATCAGATAGTTATAACACCCCTTCGTTGCTGACTGAGCCACAGGGGGTGGTGCAGCTTCACAACCCTCCCTCTGTGAAGATGAAGCTGTTTAAGTAAAATGTCCCAGAGAACAGGTTTAAGTTCTGCTTAAAACATCTCCAGTGAGGGATGGAGGAATAGACAGAGCACATGGATATTTGACCTTGCCCCATTACAAACCACATTTGTCATCATGCCTTGAGATGGCCCAGAGCAATATGCCACCAATTTCAGATGGACTTCCACCTGAATGGGAGCTCAGTTATGGCCATGAGGGTAGAAGGAAGGATGCCACGATGAGGCCAGTGGGCAACACAGGAAGTAAGTGGGGAGGAAAGAAAGAGGTTCCCTTCTAAGACCCATCATCAGCTGATTTAACTCCAAGCTCCTTACCAATCTACTTCTCTGACTTTGACTGTTGGTGGACCTAGCAATGAACTCATTGAACTTTTGGCTTCTGGTGACCGCCTGACTTGTACTCCTCCTGCCAGCATTTAAGGCATCTAACAGAGCAGAGCTGTTGGGACAGGGGAACAGCAGAACAGAGATGCAAGGTGTGAACAACAGGAGTGCTCCTGGAAAAGTGTTATTTTACAAACACCCAGGGCAAAGCCTCAGCCCAGCTGCTGAGACACAGGGATTTAGTGTCTGCTGGGAACTGGGCTGTCCCACTGTGCTCTGGCTGCTAGCTCAATCATGTGGGATCATCCTGAAGGTTCTGGTTCACGTTTCATATTCCAGTGGTATTTTCCAATCCCGTGTGGAGTTAGGTGGAAAAACAATGAGGTCATGCAGGAGGTACACCCTGCTCCAGAAGCAAATCCAGATGTGGCATGGTGCATTTTCTAAGCCAGGCCTTGGCTGTGCCATTGCAGAAACATGGGCGAGGAGGGATCCAGAAGCTCTTGCCACCATGTCCCTGCACTTTGCTCTGCTGCAGCATCCACCTCTAATTTCCATCCCTGGAGCACGGCTGCTGCTTATTAAACCCAGAGTAGCAAGGGCTTGGCAAAGCATGCAGGCTGGGAGGAACCAGCAGGGAGCCAAGAGGAGGCCAAACAGATTGATTCCTTCTTTTATGAAAAAGAGGAGACTGCTTCCAGAGTCTTCAAAAGGATTGAGTGTGAATGTGATGCTGCTTGGAGGATCAACCTGGCCGGGAGACAACACAGCATCACATCCACAGAGCAGGCAGCAGCCAAGTCTGGAGCAATGGGCCATTCTGCTCTTGGTCCTACCAGCTTTTTGGTGCACTTCTGCAGCAGGAAGTATTCCATGGTGGAAGTGAGGGGAGGCAAGAACCTCTACTCCTCCATGAGGGCACCACCAAAACCAGGCAGAGCTCCCTGCTCTCCTGTAAGAAAGCACGAGCTGTGTGTGTCCACGTGCTCAGCCACAGCCTGGATGTGGATCTCATGGGGATGGTACAAAGCACTTGGTCACAGTCCTGGGTGGCTCCCCAGGTGGGATTTCATGGTCATCTCTGCACAACTAAGCCTGGAGCTTCAGAAGGAGCTGGGCTGTGGGGGACTTCAGGGAGTCCTGCAGACCTTGTCACAGCATTGGTTTGATGACTGCTGTGCAGAGCTAAAAATACCCCAGCTACGGTTAGGAGTTCAGGATAACTAATACACCCAGTGGAAAGATTTGGAGCCATTCCAGGGCTAAGCAACAGCTTCTTCACCAACAGCCAAAGACTTGTGGATGCAAAATAACTAGAAACTGAAAAACTTGAGCTGGAGCAAGCAATTTTCAAATTGAACCCCCCAAAAAACTTTCTAGTAGTGAAGACAACTGTGGAAATGTGCCAGCACTTTGGTTGTTTTAACAACAGGTTACACAAACCTCTGGATTTAGGCTGAATTCTGCCTCTGGGCAGGAGTTGGGAGAATTTAAGGAGAATTTAGTATTTAAGGAGAATGCCTTCATTATGAAGGTGAAATCAAATTACACTTATTATGTTACCCCACTGGTCTGGAAGAACAGCATATGTGCAGAGGGAAACACCATGATGGGAAGTATCCACGTGATGTCCTAAAAAGTGAGGGGAGAGACCCAAGAATAGACCACTGGTGACTGCGGTTGCTGGGAAGAACGCTGTGGAAGGAGACAGCTTCCAGCCACACAGAGGTTGGGGAACAGAGGGCAAGCAAGGGTTTCAGACATTTGTCTACAGACCCCAAACGCAGCTGGGGAAGGAGCAGAGGGAGCAGCCCCCTGAGCACATCTGTGCTATCGTGGCAGAGGACATCCAGGCTCACATCTCAGCTCTGTCTGCCTGGGGCTTCACCCCACACTGTGCATTTCCCCATTGCTCTGCCCTCATTATTCTTCCACGCTGAAGCAGACACTCAATTGTTCCTTTGACTGGAGGCGATGAGAGTGAGCCCAGATCCCCATGGCCCAGGTGCTTGGCTGGGGCTGTGCATGCCAGTCCCTGGCCCAGTGAACTACTCAGCGCCTTGCCAAGAGAGCTTGAGAGAGCCCAGCCTCAGGTCTCTCACACCCAGCAGGCATGAGAGAACACCCATGGTCTCCCAGGATGCTCATGACAAGGCAGGGGGCTGGAAGGGGTGCCTGGCTGCATGCACCACCACAGATATAGCCAGGGAAATGGAGACTCACAGGGCTTGGGACATCAGTGGTCTTCAGCCCCTGCATTCCTGCCCCCAAGTGCTTTGGTTTGGAGAAGGTCTTTGGAGAGTCTAATGAGCTGAAGATCCCAAGGGGACTGAGGCAGGGATGGATCCCAAACCTTTACGCCTTTGCCTGGAGGTGTCACGGCCATCATGGGTTTTCCCAATTCAGGTCTTGCTTGAAGTGGGGAGCCATGCCCTGCTCCAAAATAAAACCCAAAAGAGCCTCCAAGTGCTCATGAATGCTAAGAAGTGTTTGTGTCCATTTCAGGTCCCTTGCAGAAGCTGTGTTATCATAACTAGCTGAAATGTTTCTTCATTGGCATATTTTTCCTCTTCTGCCACCACATCATCCCTTATGAAACAGTCACTTATTCTCCCCTTGCCGTTGTGTAGAGATGTACCAGGCTACGGGCAGGACCTGCTGCCCTCCCCAGCCTGGCCTCAATAGCACAGCTTGTTCTCTGTGCAGGGGGGGGAAGACAATCCAGTGACAGCTGATGTAATCCCAGGAACACCACCGAGAGCAGCCCCAATGGCAACCCCCTGAGAAGATCTGGCTGCTGAAATACAATAATGCTGATGTGCCAAGCCAGGAGGTTGGAAGGACTCAACAGCTTGTGCTGTGATGGTGAATTATCACTCCCTCACAGACACTTTTTTAATAGTTTCCTTTCTTACTCCACAGCCAGCACAGAAGCTTGGTTGTGCACCACAATGTGGCCAAGGAGCATGCAGGGTAGGGAAAGAGCCCTGAGCTTGGCTTGAAGGTATGGAGGCATGGGAGACATATTTCCACACAAAACCAGACAGTTTGTCTGTTTTGGGCTAAAAAGTGTAGCCAATGCCACCTGTGTGCTAAAGAGTAGGCAGTAAACCTCTGCTTTGTTAGACTAACCCTTTTTGCCAACCCTCTCTCTCTCGCATGGTTGGGTGTCGGGGTGTTGGTTGGTTTTGGACACAGGTTCCTGGGGAGATGGGGCTGAGATGGTTCTTATGTTTTTATTATAGGCTGGCAGGGTGCAGCATCTCCTGAAGATGCTCCGGGCCTTCTCCAACGGTTGAGTCTAGTGGTTGGTTCTGATGTGAAGGGGGTCCCTTCTGACCCACTTCCAGATAGAAAACTCCCTCTGGTGTGAAGAGGCACTTAATTGATAAATCTTGCCACGGGAGGTTACAACCAGGCCAGGAGACACACAGAAGGCATGTACCAAGAGGACAGCCACCATCCTGCATGGCACTGGCCATCGTGGCCATGCCTTTCTCCCTGTCCTGGGACCTGCAAGATGGTGGGTGATGAACCAGCCCCAGTGCTGTTTAACCATACAACGTTTGCAAAACCTGAAAAAAGGCTCCCGCTGGGGTTAGGCATATTTCGGGTCCAGTCTGCTCCCTGGTGCTCACACCCGGCCCTTGAAGAGAATCCCCAGCATGGAGCAGCACCCCTACCGCTGGCTGGGAGCACCCCGGCTCTTCCATCCACCCTCTCTCCCCGCTGTGCCCCAGGAATGACGTTTACACCCCGGGCAAACCCAGCCACGGCGGGCGCACACGGATCCCCGGCAACTCAGCCCGGGGACAAAGCTCCGCGGGGCTCCCCCGGCCCCAGGCGCTACTGCAGCCCGGAAGCCGCTGCAGTCCGGGCGGTGCGGCGGGACGGCAGAGGGGCGGCGGAGGGACAGCGCGGCATCCCCGTTCCCCCGCGGGGAGGGCCCAGCCGCCGCCCCGCCCGGCCCGGCCCGGCCCGGCGCGCTGAGTGGGCCCCGCGGTGCGGCGCGGAGCGGCGGGCGGGACGCCACGGGGCGGGGCGGGACGCGGCGGCCGAGCCCGGCGAGACAGCGGCGAAAAGTGCCACGACTCCATACGGGCGCGACGGCGAGGAGGGACCGCGACCCCGCACGGGTGGGTAGGGGCGGTGGTAGCCCTTCCTTTCCCCTGCTCCTTCCCCGGCCAGCACTTCCGCGTTCCCCCCGCGCCCGCCCCGCGCTGCGAGCGGGACCCCCTGCCCAGCGCTGAGCCGGCCCCGGCGCTCGGCGCGCTCGGAGCGGGCTGGGACCCCCGAGTCGCGGCTCCAGCGCGGAGCCGTGTCCCGCGGGGAGCGGCGGGGAGCCGGAGGGATCCCGGCCCGGGGTCCGGTCTGTGCGGCGGGGCCGGGCGGATGAATGGCCCTGAGTGAGCGCGGAATGGCGGCGTATGCAGGCAGGGCGAGGTCCGGGCCCCACGCTGCCCCTAGCCACGAGCGCCGCTGTCTTGCCCCAGCGCCGGCCGGATGACAATTATTAATCTGATTAACCGCGTTTACAGAAGGTCCCGGCGCTCAGTCCACTGTCCCTTGTCCTTTTTTTTTCCTTAACTAAGCCCCCCCGACAAAACTCTCCTGGCACCTGGAGACCCCCGGCAGCGCGGAGCTTTTAGACAGTCATTGACCCCATAAGCGGAGACCCCCTCCCACCGTGGGGTCTCTGCAGCCGGGTCATGAACAGTCTTCCCGCGGGTCTGCCCCGCTCCTCGCCCGGCCAGGGAAGAGGTCCACCAGAAGAGCGTGTTCTGCACACGTGGCTGAGCGGGATGGAGAAGTGTCCGCGCTTGGAATGCCAGCTCTCACCTTCCTCGAAGCTCCGCATCAGCGGGAAATGGCTGAAATGAGTTGAGGCTACCTGAGATATGAGCTGGCAGTGAAATGCCTCTTCGAGCCAGGGAGGGGAGAAAAAATTTCTAACAGCAGCTGCAGCTGTGTTGTGGTGCTGTTGCCCTCTTCTCCTAT
The DNA here is from genome assembly GCF_015227805.2 of Hirundo rustica. Classification (NCBI taxonomy): domain Eukaryota; kingdom Metazoa; phylum Chordata; class Aves; order Passeriformes; family Hirundinidae; genus Hirundo; species Hirundo rustica. The sequence goes on along the minus strand of NC_053452.1, from coordinate 13,454,593 downwards.
ATATACATGTATTTTCTGCCTGTTTTCTCACTCCTGGGCTCAAGAAGGGAGCTGGAAGCACTGCTGGGAAGCACAAGCCAGCTGGCTGCTGCTGCCAAAGCTAATGGAGCACTAAGACACGTTCAGTTAAGTCAAGCTCTAACTGTTGACAATGGGCTGATCTGGAGTTGCTGCATGGAGCAGCACATGCTGCTTGAAGGCTGGAAGTGCACAGTCACCCAGAAAATGTATTTAAACAGAGGCTGCTGGTGACGTGGGCAGGATCTGCTCATGGTGTGCAGGCTTTTCTTGTTTGATTTTAATTTTTGTCTCTCTATTGCAACAGGGTGGAGAGAAAAACTCCAGGAGTATCTAATGATCGTTTTTTATCTGCTGGCACTGCTGTTGCTTTCTGCTGCTGAGCTGCCCAGCTGCTCACAGGATCAGGGCACCCACTTCCCTTTTCCTTTCCCTTTCCTTTTTTTTTTTTTTTTTTTTTTTTTTTCCTTAAGCTGCTGGGAAATGTAGAGGAAGGGATGCTGCAGGTGCTTCACAGGCAAGCATTTCTGGGGCTTTGCAGAGCCTGTCTATGTGAACCCAGTACTCTCTCTGCCCTCTAACCCCTCTTCACCTCTGCTGCATTGCTCTAAACTGAGATACCACCTTGACATCATGGCAAAGTGGAAGCCTTGGATTGCAGGGGGGACAGTGTCCTGTTTGCAGAGAGCTCTTTTCCTTTCTGCAGCACCTGTTGACACCAGGAGGAGATAACATGTATTTTCCTTTGGCTGTGGAAAGAAAGAAGGTTTCTGTAGTTACTGCACAGCCTGATTCTTTCATTGCTCCTGCCCATCTGTTGTGTAGCCTGGGTGATTTAAACCAGGGTTGGTGGCGGGCTGGGTCTTAATGATGCTGAATTCCCATGGATTTTATGTATGGTCGCAGAGGGGAGGACAGGCTGAACAAGTGGCACGGTTCCAGCCTGGGTTTTGACACAACTGTCAGTGACAAACGTGGCCACAAGACACTGAGCATGGTCCCTGTGCTGTCATGTCACGTGTCTAAGGGTTGATTCATCCTGGAAATTGTTTAGTGCTGAAAAACCTGCAGGGCTGAGTGCTTTTCTGGTTCTTCTTCCTTAGGCTAGTTGGACTTCTGCTCAGGTCAAACAGAGGTGGCTGCTTGTGCAGGGTGGTGGGGGAGGTCAGATCTTTTGAGCTGTTATCTGGGATTTTGGAAGCTTCATGGATAACAAGAAAAAAACCACAGGAGTGGAAGAGTCAGCAAAGCATTTCAGCCAGTTCCTTTACGTGAGAAGTCCAAATGAAATTCCAGTTGTCCATCTCATTTCTGTTCTGAAGGTGGGGAAAAGCTTTACTTGGACAAGCTGTTTTGGGGAAGGAGTTTGTGTATGGAGATATTACATGATTTCTGCTGTTTTGACTGGGAGAGGAGTGGAGGATGCTCCAGAAACTTCAAGGAAATAAATGTGCTCAGTGTTGGATGTGAATTCGATTTTTTGAACCTGAACTCTGAAAACTGCTGGTGTCCACCAACATCTTGGGCACAAAACCCTCTCCCAAGCAGATGGAAAAATGCCATCATAGGAGTGACATCCCATGGAGGGACAGAAGCTACAGAAGGGAAGATCCTGAAGTTTTTGAGCCTCTTCAATGCATGGCTGTCAAGCTGAACATGTGATACTACCTTCAGTGCCCTATTTTGCCATGTCCTGGCTAAGACTGTCCAGGTGGGAAGCATGGAGAGCTTTCCTGCCAAAGGGCACATGTGCTTGCAAGGGGGATGGTGTCTTGCTGTGCAAATCCAGGAGCAAACTTTGAGCCCTTGGAAGGGCAAAGGTGGCAAGGTCAGGAAATGTCAAAGCAGAGCTTCTCTCCTGAGTGCTAACACTGTGGCATTAATGCTTCTGGCATCTCTGCACCAGGAAGTTCCTGTAGGAAGACTTTTCCTTATTCCCCAAATGCCAAGGTCAGCCTGGCTTGATTTAAGCATGTGTGGGTGTCTCTGCACTGTTGGAGAGATGGGCTCTTCCCCGAACAAGTTGGGCTGGTTATGCCAAGTCCCGACCACAGGAGGAGCCCTACAGGTAGAACTTGCTCCTCAGAGTCAGCACGGGGGATGCGGGGCTCGAGCGCTGGGACAGGACCAAGGTTTGCCATGAGAGTGCTGCTGACAGTGACTGCTTCCTGGCTGGAACCTCTCACTCCTTCCTGTGGATCTTCTGCTAGTACATCTGTCCTTGGAAACAGCGTGGGGTTCCCCTGGTCGAGCAGTGGGAGCTTGGATGGCCTCTCTGAGCATCTCAGCTGTTTTCAGGAGCTCTGGCAGCTGCCATGGCTCTTTTGCAGGTCCACAGCTCCTCAGTGCTCCCAGCTGCTTTGTTCCTGTATTGATTTTGGTCTGGAGGGGGTTGTTGGGATGCTTTTGTTTGCTAGGAAGGACTTTAGTGCTCATTTACGTCCTTATCTCACCCTGGCTTTAAAGCAGGAGGCAAGGTACAGGCAGCTTTTACTGCAGCCTGTGGGGCGGGGTGAGGTTCTCTTCGAGGGATAGAGGGGTGTGGGGCTCTGGAAGGGCTTCTGGGGGACAGTTCTTGGAGTGAGGTGTGGGGCAGGCACACAGCTCTGGTGCCATGATGCCACATCCAACACTACCATCTCACCCACCTCACCACCTCTGTCTCTGTCCTCTCATCCATCCTCCCTAGTGGGGATCAAGATTTCTTCCCCCATTCCCATCTCCTGTGGGCTCCATCAAGCTACTTTTGAGGGTGGCAGTACCAGTGGGTGGGGTTGGAATGCATTTGTCAGCACTTGGGGATGCCCTTTCCCCAAGCTGGAGCAATGGATTTTTATCTAGATTTGAAACTGTGATGCTGTGAGGTCAAGAAGGGCTTATTTTTACAAATGTATTGGGGCTGCTGAGTGACAAATGTAGGTCACTTTGTTTGTTCCTAAGCTCCTGGGTGCTTTGGTGTAGCCCTAAACCCAGCACAAGATTGTGGGTTTGTGTTCTCCAGCCCTACTTTTTATTTACTGACAGGGAGAGGAATTCCAGTCCTTTTCACGCTATGGGTTAGACAGAATTATCTGTCTGTCCTGGCTGGGACCATTCCAAAGCAATACTCCCTAGTCAGGAGGCAGTGACTTGGCACCGGATGTGCTGGGATGGAGTGGGCTGAGGCCATTTAAGTGCAAAATGGCCAGGGTAGATGTGAAATAGTAATAAGTGATGCCTGTAGTATCATCTGGTATCTCCAGTGGTGCCCTGGGGTAGAAAATTGGCCCTGACACAGTTGGCTGGTTCCAGCTGGCATGGTGAGCCCTCCTGCCTACCAGCTTTTCTCTCTGCTGCTTTACCTGAGGTGCTTGGAGAGGTAGGCAGGGAGAGCAAGGCTGCTGGTTTGAATATTCTTTCCCAGGCAGATTAAGTATCTCCAGTGGGAGATTTGCAGCTTCGCCCACCTCTGCACCTCCTACTTGGGTGCTGGAGATGAGTTTTCACTGCACTGTCCCCACCTTGAGCAGCTTTAATATGCAGATTCAAATTTGCTGCTCCAGCTCTTAGAAAGGAAGGGCCTCTGAGGTGTCTCCCTGCAAGCACTGAGGTTTGAAAAGATGCTGATCTCATTAGTTTTATTCTTATTTTTGCCTCTTCCCCTTCCAGCCTCTCCCTCCCTCCTCAACCCACAACCTTTTAGAGAGGAAATTCGATAATGTCAACAGTTAAGCATGGGCACGAGAACTCCTGGTAGATGAGGACTTTCTGCATTTTGCTTGTTCTGTTTTGATTGACAATGATGAGGAACCACAGCCATGGCAACTCCTGGAAAGTGTCCCTTCCCAGATTCCAGGGGATTCTATCTTCCAGCAACTAGGGGATTGTGAGCCACCTCAGAGCCACATGGAAGTGATGCCCTGGTAGATGAAACACGTGGATGGGCCAGCAAAAATTTCCTTTAAACCAGTACAGGTTCAAATAGCCATTAAGAGGAGTGGAGATACCAGCATCTTTCCCCAGGTGTGGCTGAACCCTGCTTGCCAGACCTCAGAGCAGGCAGTGTCGTCTCTACTGCTGCTCAGCAGCACTGTACAGCTGGCAAAGAGAAGAGGGAAGGGCTGCTGCAAAGCTTTCTCCTCCCAGGGTGATATTTTATTCCAAAGATGACACCTGGATATGCATCTGGGTGCAGTGAAAAAGCCAGGTGCTCCAGAAAAAGCCCAGATTTTGGCCAGCCTGCTCCTAGAAGTCTGAAAGTGGGCTCTCCTACTGCTGCAGGTATGGCTTAGGGTCATACAAAACTACCCCATTGGACATGGAATGAGGCTTGTGGCTGCATCTCTGATTGCATCCCTGTTTTTTAATTCCTTCTCTTCAGTTTTGGAGATGAAATTGAGTCACTGAGGTACAACTGGACCCCTGTGTATGGGCATTGTAGCAGAAGAGCACAAACTTGGAGGTGTGCAGGCAGGTCTACCTGAGCCGTGTGAATCTGGAGCGTTCCTCTTCCCAGTGCATTAGAAGGCACAGATGCCCATGTGAAGATACTGCTCAGAAAAGCCATTGCATTTCTTTCCTCCCCTCCTGCCCCTAACTGTTGTCCTGGTGTCTTGCAGGCACAGAAGAGTGAGGCAGGATGGATGTGTACGACCCTCAGATGCTGGGTGTTATGGTCTTCGGAGGCTTCATGGTGATCTCAGCCATTGGGATCTTCCTGGTGTCCACCTTCTCCATGAAGGAGACATCTTATGAGGAAGCCTTGGCGAAGCAACGCAAGGAGCTTGAGAAGACCCAGCAGCAGAAATTAGAGAGAAAGAAGAAAGAGAAACCAGCTGAGAAAAGAGGAAAAGCAAAGAAAAAGGAAGAGAAACTGAATGGAAAGATCCCAGAGCAGCAGCTTACTCGGGAAGTGATGGACCCTCCCAAGGAGGTGGTTCCTGAGCCTGCTGTGGTGCCTGAGCCTGTAACAGTTGAGACTCCAATTGTAGCATTTGTTCCCCAGGAAAAGGAGAAACCTGTTCCATCACCTAAGGAGAGGAGGAAGAAGGAGAAGAAGGTGGCAAAGGTAGAGCCTGCTCCTAGCCCGGTGTTGGCTCCACCCCCTGTCAGTGTCCCCAAAAGTTCTCCCATCCGGGAGGTGGCCCCTAAGGAGGTGCCTGTTGTGGCAGTGCCCCCAGTTGGCACTCAGCAAAGTGCTCCAGTCATCAGCTCTGTCACTGTCAAGAAAACAGAGGCTCTTCCAGCCCAGGAGGATCAGAAGCATGATGGCCCTGCCAAGAAAAAGGCTGCATCCAAGAAGAAGAGTGAGCCAGGTAAGGCCAAATTCCTTTGCCTATATCCCTTTGGTCCAGCACACAGATGTTTGAGAGTTAGAGGTTCCTCTGGGATTTGCTGTGTGTTGTGGGATCTGCACATGGGAATGGATGAGAAGTGCATGTCCCTGTCCTGGGAGAGGGACAGCTGTCAAGGTGCTGCATGTCTGGGTGGAAAGCCAGGATGAGGTGTTTTCCCCATGGAACCCTGACTGTTAGAAGTAGAGGAGCTCTCCCACACTTCTGCCTGGAGCTGGTCACTGCTAGCATTTCCTTTTCCTTTGGTGGGGGTGAAGAAGGATTTTTTTCAAGCAGAGAGGATTGATGAAGTTTTATACTACAGGGGATTGATCATAGAGTAATTAGAGGGAAGTGATTTTGAGTCTCTTACAGTGAAGGGAAAACTTGCCCATCATCAGTTGTGCCTTACTTGATTGACTCAGAGATGGAAGCGGTCAGGTGGTCCTGAAGTCTGCAGAGTATAAAAGGGTGTAGGGAGGGGAAAATCAGCTCTCTAGCTGGATTCTCGCCTCTCATTGTACCACTGGGAACAGTTTGGGATTTATTTTTGGTTAAGTGTTAATTACAGGCACTAAAAATATGAGAGCTTTCAGACCTGTGGAAGGGTTCCTATGTGGACATGTGGGAGAAATCTCTCAGGTATTCTCAGAGTTGTCATGTGACGTGCATAGGTTTAATTTCTTTCTTTCTTTCTTTACCAAAACAATCCCCAACCCACCAAACTAAAAGACATCCCTTCTTGCTGCCCTTCTGCAGCACATCCTAACCTGCTGTGCAGCTTGGCAGTTTCCACACCCATGTTCTGGAAGAGGGCCTGCTACTCAGAAGGATGTTTGCAGCTGCTGGGTTTCAGAGATGCATTAAACCCCTTGAATCTGCTCTTCTGAGGGTGGGATTTTACTAAAGGCCATCTCCACATGGTGATGGGGTTTGGAATGATTGGAGAAGCTGCTCCTGGAGGGTATTGAGGGGTGGTGTTGTGTAAACTGGATGTAACTGCTTTGTTGTGTGCACCGATGTGAAAAACACAGCCATAAATCCAAGCTGTAACAGCCGAGGGAATTTGGCTGGGAGATGAATTTTCAGCATTTGTTAAGTTGGGAGATTTTGGGGTGCTCCTAACTTAGATTCCCTTGGGTATGAAGTGCCAATCTTGCACGTCCTGAAAGTGAAGAGTGATGTCTTAGCTGCTCCTGTGGGATTTTGCAAAGGAGAGGTCTTGGCAGGATCTGTGCCATGAAGCCAATTTCAGTTTGACCAACATGTTTTGAGCAGCTGTGGTCTCTCCTCCTCAAATGCAAAGGAACAAATTACCATGTGGCAGATAAAAATGGGTGTTCAAAGTGTTCAAGGACACATCCTCACCTCTGAAACAGATGGCAAAACTGACAGGAACGGCTTGGGGTATTTTTCTTCCGTGACTCCACCTGGAGAGGCACGGAATTCCGCTTGGTGTGTTCCTACATGTAGTAGGACTGAGCCAGGGTATGCCGTGTGCTGTCCTGCAGCCCTGCAGTTGCCAGCACCAGTAAAATGTGAGCCAGGCCTCAGGCCCTGGTTGCACAAGGGGGTGGAGCTGCTCCAGCTGTGCTGCTGGGAAGTGGCTGTGACTGGGGACACAGACTTGGCTGCTGCCAGGGCTTGGCCCTGCCATCTCCAATGGATCTACCAAAGATCATTTAGCAGTTACTGTCACTGGCCAAACTCGACTGGCCAAACTTGACAAGACTCGACTTGGGGAAAACTAATTTATTCCTCTTTAAAATAGATGAGAAACTGAGATGTTTTTAGAAATTAAAACAACGCTTCTCCTCCCGCCTTTGTTCCTAGGCTCAACTTCACTCCTTCCCTCATGACTCCTCTGCCTCCCGTCCCTGAGTGGTGCAGGAGGATGGGGACTGTGGTCAGTTTGTTACAGCCCCTCTCTGCAGCCCTTTCCTCCTCTCAGCTTTCCCCTGCTCCAGTATGGGTTCTTCAATGGGCTGCAGTCCTTCAGGAGAAACCTGTTCCAGCATGGGGTCCACTCTGTAGAGGAGAATCTTGGCTCCTAACACCTGCAGCACCTCCTCCACCTTCTTTGAACCTTGCTGCTTGGGGCATCCAAAGCTTTGTATCCATGAGACTCTGGTGTTAATGACTTCAGGGGCTCTGGAGCTACTGGACTCCAAACTATTTTTCCTTCTGTGGTTTTCTAGGAAAATGAGCTCACTGGGCCATAGGTACATGCGGGAACTCCTAAACCACTGCCTGCCACCTTCTGTGTATTGTGACCATGTGCACAGAGAGCTTACAACAGCATCATGGTCCTTGAGGCCTCCTGGTTTTCCCAGGTTAGGAGGGGAAGGGTTGGAGTCATGTTGCTCCCTTAGCAAAGAGCTGGAACAAACTTGGAAAGGTGGGAGATGATGTCACCGTCAGCAGCACCACTGTGTGGGGTGACATCCTTCAGCAAGGTTGGATTTTGGTGTGGTCCAGCTTCTGATGTCTGACATGTCTGAGCCCCCTGGCACTGGCAAAGCACTCCCAGCTCCTTCTGAGAATTTCTGTTTGGCAGAGGGTGATGGCAGGTGCTGGGATCAGTTGTTGAGTTAGGCAGAGGTGACAGCTGACTCACGGAGCATGTGTGTGGAGTCGTCTCCAGCACTCTTCCTACTCTTCTACTCAGAGGTACCAAATGTGACTATGGAAATCTGGGTGGATGGTGGTTTGAGATGGCAGCTATGGGTTTGAAGCCAGCTGAGATGATACAATGGTTCTGCTGTTGTCCGCAGAAGTCCCAATCCCTCCTCTCTCCTCCCTAGCACCTATGGATTCGGATGGAGCCCTGTACCTGCCCTACAAGGCACTTGTGTCCACAGTCAGCAGCATGGTGTTCAGTGAGGGGGAGGCCCAGCAGCTCATCGAGATCCTGACAGAGAAAGCAGGAATCATCCAGGACACCTGGCACACGGTAGGGCTCTGCTGAGCCTCTGGAAGTGCAAGGGGAAGGAAGACGCTCCATTTTCAGGCAGGCTGGCCCTGAGGGTGTCTTGGAGAATGGAGCTGAATTTTCCCCTGGAGTAGAGGGCAGAATGTCGCACGTGTGCGGTGGAGGGGATGGGTCTGAAGGTGATAATTCCCCCCACTGATGTGCCATCCCCCATGCTGGCAGGCCATGCAGAAGGGTGACCCACTTGCTGTCCTGAAACGCCAGCTGGAGGAGAAGGAGAGGCAGCTCTCTGCTGAGCAGGAGGATGCAGCTGCTGCCAGGAACAAACTGCGGGAGCTGAGCAAGGTAAGCCCTTTGTGGCCCTCCTGGCATCCCCGATGTGGCCTGTGTTCATGGTGGCTCTCCATGAGCTTCCTGCTCCCCACATCTCAGCCCCCTGACAGGGCTCTTTGGACCCTTCACCTGTTGGCTGTTTTCCTCCCAAAAAGGGGAGGAGATCCTCTGTCATCCTCTCTTGGGCCTGCTCCAGTCTGGGGAGGTGCCAGCCCAAAAAACCTCAAGGTAGTGCCCATTGGCAGCCGTAGGAAAAGCAGGGGAAAGCCCTTTCTGTAAGAGATTGCAGCTTTGTTCTCCTTCAGGGAGAAAAACAAATCCTTCCTCATTTCAGCTCCCTTGAGCCAAGATGGTGCCTGTGTAAGGAACCTGATCCTATTTACAGTGCCCTTCCCTGACTCAGCCCCCTGCCTCCACCTCTTTTTGGGTGTTCAAGGCAGAACAGATCCCTGCCATGCTGAACTTGCAGCTGTCAAATCTATCTGCTTAATTTTTCTGCTTTGCCCCTAACGTTGTGTGATGTTGTTTATCCTGGGGGAGGAGAATAAAATTCCAGGCTGTCTTCCTCCTTTCTCTTAGCTGGCCCAACATGGGACAGCAGTGGCATCCAGTGGCCAGAGAGCCCAAAACAAAATGCAAGAGGAAATTTAAGTGCTAGATGTACCTGCATGTGGGGGCAGCAATAAAAGGGCTAAACTTTGTAGTCTGCTGAGCGAGGAGGCCACATCCTCTTAAAATGGGGAAACTTGTGCTCTGGGGACTAACTGGGGGCCTCCTTTCCTGGAAGGAGCTGGCAGCTGAGCGGACCAAGGCCGTGGCCATGGAGGGCAAGCTGAAGGAGCAGCTGCTGACCCGTGAGCGGGAGATCGTGGCAGTGCAGGCACGGATGCAGGCCAGCTACCAGGACCACATCAGTGAGACCCAGCAGCTCCAAGGCAAAGTGAGCCCCAGGCTATGCACTTCACCTGCCTCCTTTCTTCTGCCGAGTGGCAGCTGTGTGACCTGCTGGAGAAGACTGAGCTGTGGGAGAGTGTGAGAGCCTCAGGGAGGAGCAATACCCTGCAATGCTCCTGGGCCGTGGTGCCGAAGTTCCCCCCAAACCCCTTTAAGGCCTCCCTAACACCCCTGAAACTCCCCCAGATCCCTTTCTTAACCCCTGCAGGTCCCCTCACACCCCTCGAAGACCCACTAAATATTCCCCCAAATACCTCCCTCCCAATCCCTTTTAAGCCCCCTTCAAACTTTTTTTGGAGAAGGGGCATGTTGGAGCATCTTCATGGGATGTCACATCCCTGAGGGCTGTCAGCATCAGCAGGCACTCCCCTGCATTGCAAGTCCCTCCTACTCATCTCGAGGGCTTCAGCAGGGGCAGCAAAAGGGCTGCTGGTGGCATTAACCCCTGTTGGGCTCCTCTAGATCCGGACCCTGCAGGAACAGCTGGAGAACGGCCCCAACACACAACTGGCTCGCCTGCAGCAGGAGAACTCCATCCTGAGGGATGCCCTCAACCAGGCTACCAGCCAGATGGAAAGCAAGTAAGGCTGGGGGTAGTGGCAGAACCTGAGGCTGCCCTCTGGCAGACCTTGGCTTGGCCACCCTCTTTCCCAAAGGTGCTTCTACAGACCCCCCAACCCCTGGAGATAGAGGACGGAATGAGGGAGGAAGAGCTGGCCAAATGGCTTTTTGGGGATGCAGCAGGAGAAACAAGGATGTTCTTCCCATATAAAAGGGCAGGGGATCCCTCTCTCCTTTGGGGTCACCTGTGTAGATGCCAGAACCAACAGGCAGTGTAGGGGGGAGATCAGAAGGCACTATAGTGTTTTTCCCCAATAGCAGAGCTCATACTCTCAAGCTTGAGAAGAAATGTAGCTCTTCAATGGGAGTGATGCTGCAGAGAATAGAGCCCAGCCCAGTGTGTGTAGAACAAATAGGGGCTAGGTAGAAGAATTTCACACTCCTTCTTATAGACAATCTGAAATGACTGGTGATTGACAGCAGGCAAATAATTACAGAGTGAACTCCAGCTGTAGTGCTTCCTCTTGTATCTGGAAACACAGATCCATGTGCCTTCTACTTCATAAGAAAGGAGTGTCTCCTGTGACTGAAACAGGACTTTTTAAAAGTGATTTGTTGGCTCTTTCTACCCACTCCCTGAAGGACCAGGAGTGTTCCAGAAACAGGCAAACAAAGTTCACCATTTCAAGTCCTGAGTCAGGCCCACAGGAAGATGTGTTTTCCCCAGCCAATACCAGAGAGGCTTGGCTGGCCTGTGGGCTGGAGTAACGTGCTTCTGTTGCTGCAGGCAAAATGCTGAGCTGGCCAAGTTGAGGCAGGAGTGCAGCAAGCTGATGAAAGAGCTGTCTGAGAAGTCGGAGGTGCTGCAGCAAGAGGAGCAGCAGAGGAGGAGCTGGGAGATCAAAACGGCAGCCTCGGAGAAGCGAATTGAACAGCTGCAGGTCAGGCAGGCGCCGGCAAACCCTCTCCCCTTGCAGAGATGGGTGGCTAAATGGCAGGGGATCCATGCACATGGCCATGCGAAGTGCTAGGAGGGAGATGAATGTCCATGGTTGGGAAGGAAGCTCCCTGGCAGGCTTCCTAACTGCTCTCTCCCCCATTAGCTTGTCACATTCCATGTGCCCCTTGTGAAGCATCACCATCACAGCCCACGGAGCAGGATGCCCTGGTTGAAGTCATTCTTCTGCAGGTGCTCTCTCTCTCAAACTCAGATGGTTTGAAGCTTGTTGCTCTCTCCCTGGTGTAGGAGGTGGAGCTTGCGGCATTTTTGGTTGGCAGCTGGGAGTGGCTGGGTTTGGGGTTTTTAGGGGCGTTGAAACGACACTTCCCAAGCAGAACCTCTGAGCACACAGAGGTGTGTTGCTGGCAGGCAGGTTGTACTCACACAGGGGAGGGCATCTTGAGATGTTGACAGTGCTCCTGCTGGGATCCTGCTGGGATGTTGTTGTTGTGTGCTGGGAGCATTAATCCCAGTGTAGCCAACAGTGAGGGATGTCCCTCAGGAATGTGCTGTGGTCTCTGAATTGCTCTGGCCTCTTCAAGAAGGGGATGTGATGAAGGAGACCTTTATATGCACATGCCAAAATAGTTTTGTAGAGGAGTTCCTGGAGCAAGGGCCCTTCCATATCCTTGCTCTTAATTTTTTGTGTGCCTGAGGATGTGGCTCTCCTTTTGGTGGGCTGCATTAGGCTCCTGCTGTTTTTGCAGGTGAGGAGCAAGGAGGGTGATGTGAGCCCACAGCTGGTGTGAAGGCAGGAGCTGCCTCCCTGGCTCAGAGCAGGAGCTCCTAGACATATTTCTGGGAGACCTCCAGGGCTGTCAGCTTGCTGCACACCTTAATGCTAATTAAATAAATCACACTAGCTTGGAAGACTCTAAAGTCAGAGGTGTCCTTAAGGTGCTAGGGAGAATGTGTTCCACAGTAACACCTGAAGCTCTGAACTGAGGATATTGAGTCAAATCCTCAAAAACCAGAGCAGCCCTGCTTTCCTGGTGGTGCTGAAAGCATCCCTTGGACAGAGACAGGCCTGCTGTTTTACCTTTTCCTGTCCCTGTCACGCAATGCAATTTTTCTCCCTCTGCAAGGGTACCTGTAAAGCTGCAACTCATCCTCCTTCTCCTTTGCCTTCCCCCTCAAAATGCCTGCCCTAGCCAGGCCTCTTCCTATGAATGGAAAATAAAAAGTATTCCCTGGCATAAATTGCACAGAAAATTCCTCCACGTGTGGAAACGTGGTTGGGTGTCACTGTTCTGCAAAGCCCCGTGCCAGCACCTCTCCCTGCTGAGCTGAGGCAGTTTGAACCAGGGCTCTAAGAGGTTTTTCAGTGCTCTCCAGGGGGGAGATTGGGTATAGAATTGGCACAGGACCAAAACATTTGGGTACTGTCTACTTCCCGATGTAAGGGCTGGCACGGAATGAAATGTGAGCATGACGCAAGGTGCTTCGTGGTCACAGGAAGCTTGGCAGGAGCATGACTTTAATCCCCCAAAACACAGCTTAAAAATAAGATTATGTGACTCATGAAGCTTTGCTTCAAACTGGCTGGGGTGTCTGTCATGCTCCAGGAAACCTTCTCTTAATGCTGTGTAGGCTTACCAACGGGAGGCAGAGGTGATGCTGCAGAAGAGGCTGGATGAGGTCAGCGAGGAGCTCCGCAAAACCCAGAGCAGCTACAAGAGCCTGTTGGCAGATGCAGAAAAGACCAAAGGGCAGCAGCAGAGCATTGCTGGTGAGGAATTGGGATCACCATGAGGAGAGCTGTAGGGCAGACTGGAGACTTGAGAGCTTGGAGGAGCCAGCTGGGGCAGGACAAGTAGATCCAGGGATGAGTTAGTCTGCCTGGTGTTAGAGTGAGCAAGACACGGGCTGGTCCATGGTTCTATCCCAGGATGTTACTCCAGCACCTCTCTTCTGTGCTGTCCTGCATCCCTGCCTGCCCTTTCTGTGCCTCCTCAAAGCATTCATGGCCAAGGCTTCTTTGGCTACTGTGCTGCGTGGACAGAGCAGGGTGGGGAGTCCCTAGGTTTGTTTGCACCTGCCCTACTGTGTTTGTCACCCTTCCCTCCAATAGAACTGCAAGCCAAGCTGCTGAGCTCTGAGGCAGAGGTTAAAAGTAAGCTGCTGGAGTTGGACAGTGTGAAAGGGAAACTGCAGGATGCCATCTTGGAGAATACAAAGCTTCTGGAGAGGATCAAGTCCATCGAAGCTCTGCTGGAGGCAGGGCAGATGCGGGAGGCAGAAAAAGGCAGAGACCTGCAGGTTGTGTGCTCTTTTAATAGGGATGGGAGGACGGGAGCGGATGACACTGCTTATACAATCCCTGAGTCCTCTCTGGGATGTCACAGAAAGGGCTGACCTGTATCACATGCCTGGGGCAGATAATCAAAGTGCTTTCTCTTTTCCAGGCAGCTAATGAAGCAGAAATGAAGCAGCTGCAGTCAAGGTGGGTCCAGGTGCATATCTTGCAGTGGCACCTCCAGCTTGCTGTCCATATGTCCCAGGCTTCCTCAAGCACTGAGCCTGTGGCTGAGGGCTTCCTGCCTTCCAGGCAGGCTTGGGGCTCCGCAGCTGGAAGTCAAGGTCAATCCTGGCCAGTAGTGCTGTTTAAAATATTGTCTCTGGTGCTAGCCCCATGTAACAGCCAGTGCATCCTGAAGTAGGCCTGAATTGCTGGCAGGCACATGGGGTATGACCACTCTTACAGAACAGGAGGTTCTGCTGGTATTGGTGGTGGGTGTGGGATGTCTCTGGTCCAAGTCCTTGCTTGAGGCTGGGCCATCCAGAGGAAGTTTTTTTAAGATGTTTCCAGGTATCTCCAGGGATGGAGATTCACCACCACTCTGGGTGTTATCCCAGTGTTTGATAACCTCTTCCCCCGCCCCCCAGCACAGAAAGGTTTCCTGGCACTTAACTGGAGTTTGCCATATCATGAGTCTCGCCTGTTGTTCCTTGTTCATGTGCTGGGTACCTCCAAGAAGGCTCAGGCTCTGCATGGGGGGAAGATTTCTCAAATGCACCCATTGCCAGCAAACATCCAGCATCCTTCTAAAGGAAGGCAGCTGTTGAGGTGTCCTGAGATCCCAAGAGACTCGTGTAATTCTTCTCAAGGACCTGAACCTTGGTTTGCTCAAACTAAGGGTTGCTTCAGGGCAGATGGGGGATCTGAGGGTGTGGAGGGAACCTGCAGCTCTGCTGTCTAGCTGGCAGTCTGGATTTAGGATTACTCAAGATAGTGGAATGATACTTTAAAAATGGAGAGCTATGGGCTCTCTCAGCCTAATGAACCATGGATAGGAGCAGTCCCAGTTGTGCAAGTGGGAATTCCAGGCCTTTGCATCAGGTTGTTTCTTCCTCTTTTTGTGTGTGTACAGCCAGCCAGTAACTTGATTGCTTTTTATTGCTGGTAAGGGGGTAGAAAACCACATCCCACTCCAGTATGGCCATGGCTGTGTTTTTTAGTCCTGCTCCCTCTTCCTCCTGCTGTGTGTAGATTGCAGAGCAGACCAGGATAGGAAGGGCTGTGGTCTCCATCTTGGGAGCTTGCTGCCCATGAGGGAGGCGACTGCTCAGGCTCACTCCTGCATCCTGCCCTTCCAGACTCCAGGAGAAGACAAACCAGCTCTCAGCCTTGGAAAGGGAAGCCACACAGCTGCGGGAGGCAGTGGAGCAACAGAAGGTGAAAAACAACGTACGTGAGTGACAGACAGCCCATTGTGGTCACCTGCTGATGGCTCTAGGATGTGGCCAGAGGCTCTGCCAGCCCCACAGAACCCTGGAGGCATTAGCTGGAGCTGGTGGGCTGTCTGAAGTGACATGTCTGTCCCTTGTTCTCTTGGAAGGTTTAGGACCTGGTAAGACCGAGAGATCCTACCCTGGTAGGGCCAAGGCAGTGTCTGAGAAGGCTCCTTCACAGCTTCCTGCTCCTCTGTTCCTTATCCCTCTACTGCAAGGTGGTATCACTTGTGTGGAGGCCACCTTGCATCCCTGCACTTGGCCTGTGTCCCCTGCAGGCATCCTGAGTGTGCTTCTGGAGCTCCTGTCCCATCCAGGGCACTGCCAGAGCAATGGGGTGTGTGGAGCCACTGGAAAGACTGGGGAGAAAGGAATGCTTGTGGGTGTGAAATGGAAGACTCCTGACCAAACCCAATTCCCTAAGCAGGGGCTTTGAAATCCTGTGCAGTGCCAGCAAGAAGTTTTGTGGCCCTTGGCACAGCCTGTGCCTTATTGCCCTCTCTGTGTGGTCTCCACAGGATCTTAGGGAAAAGAACTGGAAGGCAATGGAAGCACTGACCACAGTGGAGAAGGCATGTGAGGAAAAACTACTTGCTGCTACGAAAGCAAAGGTGAGCGTGGCATTTCCCTGGTGTTTGAAAGGAAACATTCAGCTTCCCCAAGCCACCAGGGAGGTCTGCCCTGGCCTGGGTTGCCTGCCTGCTTAGGAACAGTGCTGGCCCAACTCTTCTGCAAGCTTCTCCAGAATTTTTCTTGATGGCTGTGCATCCCTGGTACTGGTCATGGTTGGGGAACCAGGGAGATGGTTGAACTGGAAGTGATGTTTTTGTGGTTCTCAGCATCAACAGTTTTCTGTGTTGGCTGGTTTCCCCAGCCCTGTAGGCAGAGAAAAGCAGGACCAGTGTTGTCAGCCTGGCCAGCAGGTGCCCAAGACCTCCCATCCATTGACGTTTGTCCCTCTTTCAGGAAGAGCTGGCCCAACAGCTGGACGCACTCCAGACGCGAACCAAGCAGATGCTGCTCTCTGCCTTCCCGGGAGTCACTGTGTCCTCACAGCAGGTGGAACAGGCTTCCTCAAACACACCCCAGAGCCTCCTCCATACGGGAAGGAGAGATGTCTAAGCATCCTCCTTCTTTCTTGTTCTCTTTTTTCCAAACTCAGGATTATGACAGATGGCTACAGGAGTTTAAGGAGAAGATCGTGGGTGTGCTAAAGCAGCAGATGGTCACAAGAGAGCCACTCGTAAGTAAAGGCTGGAAAGTGGAGGGGCAAGGGTGTGCTGGAGGGTCACATGTTTCTTCTTCTCATCTCTTTCTCTTTCCCTCTCCTTTTAGGATTCAGCTCTTAAATTAAAAGAGGCAGAGGAAGTGCAAAGCACTTTACAAGCAGAATGTGAGCAGTACAGAACAATCCTTGCAGAGACAGTAAGTTCCTGCCCTTTGCACTATGTTGGCTTCCCACTGGAAATCCCTCTGGAGAGGTCTCCTGTCAGCCCAGGCTGCCCATGAGCTCAGGGTGGGCATCCCTTGGTGTGCTGGGGAGGCTGTCCTGTGGTACAGTATTTGTCAGTATGACAAAGGAATGGGATAAATCTGAGTTTCTAGAGCTCTTCTTTGGCTTAATTGTGTTGGAAACCTTGCTGGTGGTGACAGGATGAGACACAGCAAGAGTTCTGATGACCAGGGTGGTTGAGCCAGAATAGGGATAGGAGCCCCCAGGTGCACTTGATTCTGTCACCTGTTGTATGGCCCAAATCCTTGGAGAGGCTTTGAGTATGCCAAGGCTTCCAGCCCTTACACTGCTCAGCCTGGTGGGGGCTGGAGGTTTTGGCTTAGCTGAGGTTCTGCCCACAGGAAGGGATGCTGCAAAATCTGCAGAAGAGCGTGGAGGAGGAGGAGCAGGTGTGGAAGGCAAAGCTCACAGCCTCTGAAGAGGAGCTCCAAAAGGTGCATGTTGGTGACACATCTGGGTGCTCCTGGAGCTGGACTTCCAGGAGAAGGGGATCTGTTTACTGTAAATTGGTTGGTGGCCCTCAGTGTTCCTGCCAGCTGTGAACACTTGAGACACAGGAACTTTCTCTACAAATCTACCCCTTCTGTCACCAAACCAGCTGACAAAAAGCCCACCTCATGTAGAATCTTCCGTCTTGAATGCAGAACTGAGATTGAACTATTTTCCATGGTCTGGCTCCTCCCCATCCATCACATGGTGTTTTGGAGTTAACTGGGACAGCAGGGAAGTGGGGGAAGCTGTTGTACAAGAGATGTTTGATTTCTCAGTCCACTGCTGGCTCCTACAGCACCAGCACTGCTGAGGGCTGGTGTAGGATTGCACAGGGTGATGTGGCTGCTGATGGTGTTTGTGATGGGAAGAACTTATGGTGCCTAGGGCAGCTCCCAGAGCAATCCTGCCTCTCAGTGGAGAGGAGGTCAAATCCTCCTTTCCACAAACTTCAGCATCTGTAGAGGCCTCTTCAAAAACTAGCCTGGGTTTAAGTGCTTTTTTTTCTGGCAGCTTGGCATCTCTTAATAATGAAGTCCATGCCATCTCATTGGAAAATTGCTGCTTCCACAACAAAAGGTGCTTTCAGCAGGAAGCTTGTGCTGAGTCTGGTACCAGTTTCTCAGGTGTTGAAACCTGACTGCAGCCACCTGAAATGCTGCAGATGAGCTGTTGCCTTGCTCCACCATTTATGGCCTGTGTTAGACTTGATCTCCCTGGGAAGGAGAGCTCCTCTGTGGAGCTCCCTTTGGATGTCAGACCTCTACCTGATGGGTACAGGATGAAGTGGGAAAGGTGAGAGTCAAACAGCAGATAGTTTTTGATTGAGCCAAAGGTGCTCAGTGTCTTTCTCTGATTATTTCTGCTTCAGTCACACCTGCAGCTGAAATCCCTGGAAGGCATGGTGGAGAAGTTGAAAGCAGATCTGCAGAGCACAGATCAGGTGAGGTTTTTTGGGGAGGGGAGGTCTCTGCACAGGTGCCAGAGAGGCACATGCTGTGCTTGGGTTGAGTCAGGCCCCATCTCCTGATTTGCCTTGGGGAGGGCAGGTTTTAACCATAGGACGTTTGGGATGTGTTGGATCTCAATCAATCAACCCTCTCCTGCTTTCCTGTCTTTTAATGCAGCTAAAGGAATACACCTCTCTTCTGGAAACACAACTGGAAAATCACTTGGAGACAGCCAGCTCTGAGCGCCAGAACTACACAAAAGAAGTTGGAGCTGTAAGTGTGGAGGCTGCTGCCTTCTTCACCTTCTTCTAACCCTGACTCCCCACCCATTCATGTTTTGAGAATTTGAGGAGTACCTTGGGCATCTGGGAAGTGCCCCAGGGATCTGCAGCTTTGCAAAGAAGGAGAAAACAGATGGGGATGGTTGCTCCAGTCTGGGTTGTAGAATCCTAAAGTCAAGAGTCATGGGCAAGGTGATGGGTCAGGGAGATCTCTATGGAGGTGCTGTGTGCTACTCCTGGGTGGCCTGTGTGGTTTCTGTGGCTCAGTTGAGACACACCTGTCCCATGGCTGTCTCTGCTTGAGCAGGCATCAGTAGGCAGGTCAGCATGTGATGACACCATGACTTTTTTGGGAAGACTTTGCATTATAAAAAAGCTTCTTTGGGCCAAAAAGTTCCAAAACCAAGTGCATAAAAGGAGGGTTTTGTTTTTGGTTTTTTTTTTTTTTTTCCTTTCTTTTTCTCCTTGGCAGTTGAGGCAGCTCTTGTCAGAGTCCCAGGAGCAGCTGGAGGCAGCAAAGACTGAAACACAGAAGCAGAGCAAGGAGCTCACCCTGGTAAGGAGGGACCCTGGGACTTGCTGTGCTGGGTCCTTGGGGCTGGTTGGCAAAGCAGCTGTGGGGCCAGCACCCTTCCTGTGGGCTGAGGGAGGGCAGGAAGGCACAGCCATTGCATGGGCAAACCTGCTGCTGCTGGGGAGCACACATTCAGAGGCAACTGGTGGGACCCAGGAGGCTGTCTTTCCTCCTGTGATGGGGGTGCGAAGGAAGGGAGAGTGGCAAGGCTTGCTCAAGCTGGTGTGTAGCAAAAAAACCCAGCTGCCCCACCACTGGACATTTGTCACCACAACACCACCCTGGGGCAGGGGTTTGGCAGTCCATCCATCCATCCATCCATCCATCCATCCATCCATCCATCCATCCATCCATCCATCCATCCATCTCTGAGCAAATGCGGTAGAGCTATTTGCTCTGCACCCCTGAGAGCTGTTGAGCCTCCAGCTGCCCAGTTAGATACCACCGTCTGCTCTGGCAGAAACTGAGGTAGTTTTCCAAGCATTCCAGCTCGTGTGCAAGCTGAAAAGCTGGCAGGCTTTTTCTGTAGGCCCCTGTGGGTTGTGTGAAAGTTGTGGCACAGGGATGTGTCACTGAGTCAGGCTTGCTGCTCATCCCTCAGGTCAGGCAGCAGCTGAGTGAGGCGAAGAGCCACGTACAGGAGGGAGAAGTGGTGGGGTTACCAGCTGAGCCAAGTGAGCCTACACCCTTCAAGGTTAGGGTGGTGAGACCACTCCTGGGGAGGCTCTGACCCTTAACCATGTCTCATGTCTTGTGTCACCATCTCTCACCACATGGAGAGCTGCACACGACCCTGCTCAGGGCTGTCACAGCTGTGTTGTGTCCCATCCTGTGTTGGGGGGGAAGCCAGCCCAGCACCTGCCCCCCATTAATCATGTATCCTGTTCCCATAGGGAACATAGCATTTGGCTTTCACAAGGCTGTTTCCCTGGGAGCCCTCTATCCTGGCATCAGGCTGGCAAGCTTTGGGGGATGCAGGCAGGACATGCTGTGAGCCCTTGGGCCAGCACTGCCATGTGACAGTGCCCTGTGGGGTTTAGAGTCTCCTCAGAGGAAGGAGCCAACACTCTGACAGAGCTGTGCTGGGATCCCTTCCCAGCCAGGAAGGATTAGGATTACAGGGGCTCCATAAATCTTGCTGGAGCTGGGCTGAGGGCATTAGCAGCACCTGTTCCCTTCCAGGCTGACACCTCTCACCAGTGGTAGTGCTCTGTCTTTCTCCTTTAATCCTGTTACCTATGGAGTCTTGTCTCAGTCATGGGGGGCCTGCCAGGCACATTTTTCTTTGTGGAATGCTTCTCATCCCACATACTAGCTGGTGCTGCCTGAGGAGCAAGCAAAATTTGGCAGTGCTAAACCAGGCCCCAGGCTTGCTATCAGCAATGTTGCGGTAGAGGGGGAGATGCTGGTACCTATTGCCCTTTTGTGCCATGGGAAAGCTTCTATGTTTATTTCTTCTGTCCAGCCCAGCTCTCTTGGTGATGTGATGTTCCTGCTAGCTCATATCTTGAGTCTTTAAAATTTTATTTCTGGGTGTTTTCTCCTCTTCTCAACATAGTTGAAAACTCAGCTGGAGCAGAACGAAACACTGGCAGAGAAGGAGCAAATGCTGCGGCAAAAGCTGGCACGGGAGCTGGAGGAGGTGGGTGTGGGTAAGGAGGATACCAGGGTATGCAAAGCCTTCCTGGATTCTTGAAGCGTAAGAATTAATCTGAATGCTTTTCCCCATCACTGTCCACACCTCAGACATCACTGTGAGATGTTCCCTGCCACATCTGAAGGACTTCCTACAGCAGCTGTGCTAAAACCATGTGGCATCACTGGCCCCTCAAATTCAGCTCTCCCAGTCCCCCCATCTCTTGTGCCAACTTTTTCCTTTGAGGGTTATGGGCTTTAGCTGGGTGTCCTGCTGCTCCAAGCAAGAAATGCCATCTTCCTGGTGGAAGCTGAATCAGCACCTGCAATGCCTTGTGTTGGGACCACCCAGCTCGTCAGCAGGACACACCCAGTGGGCACTCAGGGATGGCTGGTGCAGGATGTGTGGGAGATGTTGGCACCGTTGGCTTCTGTGCTTACTGTGCCGCTTTCCAGGCCCAGAGCTTAGCACGCAGCTTGCAAGCAGAGCTGGAAAAGCTGAGACTGGCTGAACATGCAGCAGCTTCAGACGAGGAGGCCCAACATCTCAAGGTGAGTTGGCTGTGCCATGACAGCAAAAGTCATGTCTGAGCAGGACTATAGGCATGATTGATAATTTCTGAGGACTAGGGAGCAAGGTCTATGGTTACCCTGTAGGAGAGGGCTCAGAGCTCCACTGTAGCTAAAGGACAGCAGGGCCACAGCTACTGTATCCCTGCAGGCCAAGATCAGTGTGATGTCCTTTGAAAACACTCACAGGCTGGGCTTTTTACCCACTGGGAAATCATTCAGTCCTAGCCCATGGCATCTCCCAGGAGCCAGAGACAGCTTTGGTGGGTGCCTGTTCTCCCTGTTGAGGTGGGAACTGTGGTCCTGGCCTGTGGTCACTGAGACAGCTTGATGCAGACCCAGGGTGGCCTGAGGTGTTTTGAAGGGGGGGCAAGTCACCAGGTGGCAAAAGGAGGCTCAAGCAGGTGCCTTCTTTTGACTGCCATTGTGGGAGAGACTTGAAAAAGAAAAAAAAAAAAATCAACAAAGGACCTGGGCCAGGCAGCAACCAAACTAGAGGAGCTACTGAAGGGTTCCCAGGGCCAACTGGCCAAATAGAAGTGGTGAAGAAGTTGAAAGAGCAGCTTTCGGAAACTACTGATGGTGGCCATGTCCCTCCCCTTGATGCTAGTGGAGGCCCTGGGGCAGTGTGCAGCAGGCAGGAGTTTAATAGTGGAGGTAAGGTGGTCCTTGCTGCCAGAAACCATTTGGCTTTTGGGAAACCCTGAGACTACATGAGATGGTGGTCAAGGTCCTCCCTGCCCCACAGGCAGGACCTGGCCCATCTGTGAAATGCTTTGTGCCTTGAGCTGCCATGAGAATAAGGGTGAGGCCCAGCTGAGTAACCCACTTCTCTTTTCATTCTCCAGGGGAAAGAGGACAGTTCAAAGGAAGGGACTTCAGTTTGACGAGTCTTCACCCTGGACCTTACACTTAACTTACCAAAATGCCTTACACATTCCTAAAAATAAAAAATTATGCTAAATCATAGATAAAAGATACAAGCCATTAGTGACCCAAAACCTAGTTTTGAAACTTACAAGAAAACATACAAAAAAACCCAAAACAACAAAAAAACACAAACAACAAACTAAACACTGCAGTTTGTAAGAAAATCTTCATACTGTTTTGTACAACTCTTCATTTCCTGGGGAGCTGCTGTGGCCACACCCAGCACACACTGGGGCTTCACCTTCCAGCAGAACAGCAGAACCCACCAGTGTGTGAAAAAGGAAGACTGTGTTTGTACATCAACTAGTGCAATTTTTTTTTTTTTTTTTTTTGAGTGAAAGGAGTGTGAAAGTAAGACCCACAATGGAAGGATGCCCTCTTGGAGGGGTGGCTGTTGGCACTTGTATTTCTGGGCGTCGATGCAATTAAAATAATGTAGTGAAGAGAGCTTGTCCTTTCTCTATTTTTCTTGGAGGTTGGGTTTGTGTTGGTTTTTTTAAGTTTGCAAGCAAGGTAGGGCTTTGGGGTCACTGAAGAACTCTGCTTTGGCCAGATTATTCCCCCCCTTGCTGGCTGTGTCACAGAAGCTATCCCCTGGTTTTGATTCACTAGAAGCAAAGGAGAAAAACTATTCCCACTGTGTTTTCCCACTGATGGTCAAGAGCTGGACTCCCTGTGTGGGGTTTGGCAGAGAGATTGACACTTTAGCCATGGCAGTAGGGACCATTCCTCCTGCATTCTTTAAACTTCAGTGCTCCCCTAATCTGCCCTTGTAGGTTCTGTGTGGTGGTGCTGGCCCTTGGTTACTGTCAGGCTCTCCAGCCCTCTGCTCTCCCTTCTTGTTGCTTTACTTTTTATTGGGTTGTGGGGTGTTTTTGTTTTGTTTTGGTTGGTTGGTTGGTTTTTTCCATTTCTTTTTTATTTTCAAGCTGGTTTCTTAGGAAATGGCAGAGGCCATGTGACAGCTTGGTGCCTGTCTCCCCACAATAAATCTGCTGAGCCCAGTGCTGACATCAGCAGGGGTTGAGAGGAGAGGAAAAGGCCTCTCCATGCCTCCACTTCGTGCAAAGAACCAAGGCCAGGAAGGATGATAAGGCCAGGAAGGATGAGGAGGGGCAGACCTACTTCCATTTTGCTCCTGAGAAAGGCCAGAGTATGACAAACCCCTGTACTGCACACCAGACTCCACAGGAGTGGGACATATTGTCCCTCCCTCAGCACTGTAGCTTTGTGGCCATGATGAAGGGTGGGGGAGGACTGTGTGTCTCAGCTAGAACCAGGTAAGAAAAAGGGCCAAGAAAATGGGGAACCGAGAGCCACCCTTGTGTGTTATCCCCCCACTCCCTGTCCCAGCACAGGTGGCAGATTGGGCTCTCTTCCTATCCTAGAGGGACAAACTTGGGAAGCAGACCTTTGCCCCACAGCCTGTGGTTTATCTTCGTGGACTTCGTGGCACATGTAGAGGAAGGCATGAATCAAGGGCCACTGGTGACCTTAGCCTGTCAGCAATGTCACTTGCCCCAGCCCAGCATGCGTGACATGTTGAAGCTCCCCTAAAGTGAGGGAATGCCTGCATTGTATCAGGATTGCACAAAACCTGTCAAGCACGGCAGGGTGGCTCTCACCCCCAGAAACCACAGGGAGGAAGGGCCCCGCAGCCACAGGTGCCAGGAAGTGATGCAGTTCCTTTGGTTTTGCAGGTTTCTGCTTTTGCAACAATTCTTTCGTTTACCGTGAGCTCCTGTGCAAGACAGCAGATAACCCAGGCCTGCCGACAGAAGCAGTAACAGACCCCAAAACAGCCAGTGCAGGAAGTCGGTGTTCCAAGTGCACCACAGAGCAGGTTAGCTCCAGTCGGGCTCCAAAGGCTGCCCCAGAGCAGGTCCAGTGTCCCCAGCCCCAGGGGCACACAAGGCCAAGCTGGCTGTTTTAAGAAAAGGACTGTTCTTGTGAAGCAAAGCTGAAAACTCTTTTTGGGGAAAGAAATTTAGCTCATTTTTTTACAGCTTGAATGGTATTGTTGCCATTTTTTAATTCCCTTGGCAGCTTGGTGGAAGGGAAAGGACATCCTGAGGGGCCCAGGAGAAAGCCAGACCTTGCTCAAGAGCACCTGGCCAGTCCCTGTTCTCCCCCCAGCTGGTAGGATTTTGCCATGTGCCCACCCAGAGTCACCTCCTTTCCTCCAGGAGAGCCACCGAGGCTTGGTGCTTGTCAGGCCATGACTCACAGCAGCCCCAGCACTGCAGGCTGGTACCTTTATTGATCAAGAAAGTCGCTTGGCTGGAGTGACCTGGAATAAGAACACTGGATCGATCCTTCTGCTGATTCAGCCATGCCAGAAAATACCTTTCAGCCTAGGTTCCTGGGCTTATCAAGGCAGAGTTGAAGACGCTCAATTTAACCTTTGCTGTAAATTACATTTACACTGCCTGCTGCTGACAGTTAGGCCTGAATTATCAGTCTCCATTTCCTGTTCTCATCTTCTCACAGGCCCAATAGACAAAATGGCTTTTGGGAAATCATTGCCTGCATATGGACTTCAAAATGTTTGTACCACCAGGGCAAGTCCTGCTGAGCTTGTGTGACTGAACTGCCTCCGCCTTTTTCTTCATGTATCCCTGTTAGGAAGTGATTTCTCCCACCAGCAACAGGCCAAGTTATAGGAAGCATTCATCACATTGTCTCTCCCTGCTTGTCTTGCCTTTTCAGAAGGTCTGGGTGATTTGGGAGAAAACTTAAAAACAGCCACAAGAGTTTCATCCCCTTGAAAAGCAGGACAAACAACCTTGAGGGGAAGTTTTGCCAGCAAACCCCACAATGTGGATAAACCCACAGCTCTGTAGCTCTGAGGATTAAGAGTTACTGTTAGCTTTAGAGCACAAAGATCAATACACCTTAGGACTTCTTCTGAGGGTCCTAAAAGCAGCCAGACTCTCCAATCAGCTGAAGCTATGGCATCACACCCAGCCAAGGCCCAAAGTGTCACCTCTTAATACTCAGTTCTGGGAATAAGGTACTTTGAACCCAAGTCCCTGATCCAAGGGCTTTCACACTGTGGGAAATGCTCTCCTATCTTACAGGTCTGACATCCTTCCTCTTTTGCAGTGTCTCCTGCACCATTTTCAGACCAAGGAAGGAAATCTCAGGCAGAAGTGACCACAGAATCACCTAGGCTAGATAAAGATGCCTGTGGCCTGGAGGCACCAGCTATCAACTGGATCTTGGCTAGGAGATGCCTGTTTGTTAGGGAGCACCACTCCCAGTGTGTCACACTCGTTTCCTTATCTCCACTTGGACTTTGGACAGAGTTCAGTACTGCAGACACCTGGGCGAGGAGGAGCTGTTTATGAGGATCATTACACACTCGGGTGAGGCCCCAGCTGAAAGACAAACTAGAAGCTCCAGCAGAATCCACGCCAGTTTGCTTTGCTCAGAATTGGGAAGCTGCACTCCAATGGATCCCTTTGCATCAGAAAACCTTGTGCTCCCAGCCCTGTGACCTGCGTGGGTGCCAAGTCAGAGCAGTCAGTCAATGCCTGTCTTTAATGAAGGGTTTTAACCACACAGCCTGGCCAGAGTTAGGTTATGGCCCATTATTGCCGTGGTCCCCAGACACAGCAGCACAGTGCTGGCACTGCTCTGCCAGGGGCTGAGGGAACACTGCAGCTTTCTGTCACTGCACAGCTGGGAACAGTTCAGGGAGGAAGGGCCATCCTGTGACTGCCTGGGCTCCATGGG
This sequence comes from Hirundo rustica, assembly GCF_015227805.2. NCBI lineage: Eukaryota > Metazoa > Chordata > Aves > Passeriformes > Hirundinidae > Hirundo > Hirundo rustica. The sequence continues at coordinate 13,429,071 of NC_053452.1, read as the reverse complement.
CCTGGCCAGAGAAAGCTCCCTCAGTCCTCACAGGGAAGGCAGTGCAGAACAACCAACATATGGCTGGGCTCCTGCTGCTCAGATTGCAAACAGGGAGATCACTCCCAGGATAGCCCCCAACCAATGGGAATTTGGGCCCAAAGCCCAAAGGCAGAGAGAGGTGCTGTTTGGGAGCTGGAGCCTGCAGCAAGCAGGGGCATGCAGAACCAAAGAGAGGAGCACATTGCAGAGACAAACCTGCTTCCCCCTCAAATCTCGCCAGCTTCACCAGCTGCCTGTTTTCCCCCATCCCTGCACCCAAGAGCAAGGCAGGGCAGTTGCTACAGAAGGCACAGCAGCTGCCGAAGTGCTTACCCAGATCCAGCAGAGCCAGCCAGGCTTGCAGGAGGGCTGATCTCGAGGCTGGAGAGCAATCAGTCACTGACCCAGGGGAGGGAAAGCCCATTTATTTAGGCTGTTCAATTTTGGCACGCACAGAACATATCACAGTAATGCACTGGAGGCTAAGGTTTTTTTCTTTTTTTTTTTTTCTTTTTTTTTTCTTTTTCTCTACAGACATACAAGAAAACTCTATGCAACTCCCATGTACACATTACACAAAAGAAACAGCTTTAATCAATCACGGATGAAACATGGAAGCTTTTAAGATCTCTGTAGCTGGCACAGGAATGTTCTCTACCCCCCCATACAAAAGGCATTTCAGGTCAAACTTTCTAGTAGGTGATATTTCCATGCATTTCTACAGAATTAAAGAAGCTAACAGACAAAAAGCCCAGATCAAGCCATATTAGTCAGGCTGATTGGTTCTACTAAGTTAAATCAATAGTAATTATGGACAAATGGACCAAGTGACCAAGACTGGGGCTGAAAATACCATTTTTTAAGTTGTGGTTCCTTTTCATTTTACTACCCACAACTGGAGAGCTCTGATATAAGAATCTGCATTTGTAAAAGCCTCAGAAGCATCTGATCCACTAGTAAGTGTATATTAGAGAAAGGTAGTTCTAAATTAAACTATGTCAACAGAAAAAGCAATTTCTTTAGAATCACTCAGGAGGAAAGAGACCTCGAGACACTTCATAACCAGAAAATTAAACCTAGAGAACAAGTGAACCTTTAAGTATTATTACTGCACCGTGAGTTTACAAGAGAGTGGATTGAGACTAATTCTCCAGAAAAAGTGCGTCTGTTTTATGTCAAGCTTCATAATTAGGCTTTTTAGTACAGCTCTGCAACTGCGAGCCCTAAGAATTTAACCCAGTTTTGGTGCTAGCAGGCTGCTTTAGCTGAAGTCAAACTACAGGTTTTGTCTTAAATGGTTACAGGGGAAAGTTTTTGAATTTCACTTGTTAGTATTTAGAAAAGCAAGAACAGGAATCAGATCACCCTCACCTCTCCACCTTTCATACTGCTCAAATTTTTGGAGACCTTTAGTGTTAATTCATTGGGGACAGTACTGGGCTGGACAACCAATGCAAATATTAATACACCAAGATAATCCTTAATTTGATTTATTTAGGGTCATTTGTACATACAAGCTACATCTCCAAAATCTACTTTATTCTACAAGACAGCTTCCCTATTGTTAGTGAAACCCTTGCCTAGAATGTTTGCTTTATATAACTGATCTATTAAAACATGGAATGCTTGTAGAGTTGTGGCACTGTATAACATCTACACAGGACTACCTTCAAAAGCTACAACTAGGGAGCCTCCTAGCTTCTCAGCAATGCAAGCTCGGTTCAGGTCCTCTGGCCCATTTGCTTGGCATTCATGCTTTATGCCTAAAAAAAGAGGCAAAACACTCAATAAAGCAGTATTTCAACATGCTGGTAAGCAATCCAAGAAACATACCTGGTAGTAATATTAGAAGAAGCAATCCAATCACTCAAGCAGACATGTCCTGCCTTAGCTTAGGGAATTTGACAGCTTTTCCCTGACATGTCTCAGAAGACATCTGGCTGCAAACCAAATGTCCCTGAAGAGACATGTAGGGAGAAATTTGTCACTAGCTCAGACTGTTGGCCTTTCTTGGCAGACTCTTAGAGCAAGCCCCTCATTTCTTGTGCTGCTCTGGATACAGCAGGGGAGGGAGCTGCAGGCAAGCCCATGGAGAGGCTCACTCAGCTCCCGCTGGCTCTGCAGAGGTAGCTGAAAGCATCACACTGCAAACCTGACAGGCAGAGACTGAGAGCTGGGCTACGCAATCAACAGTGCTTTCTTTTCCTTTTTAAGGCTGGAGAGCCCAACCCATGTCTGCCTTATATGGTGAAAAGCAGAATTTCCTCAGGACTTCTTTTTCTCAACTTCCACATGTGCAGTGCACAACATTCTCCCATTGCAGTTCCAGTCCCTGGGCAAGCCATCCTGTGAAGGCTGGCACGGCTGCACAACAGTCCTGTCAGTCTCGCATAGTGCAAACTTTTGGCCCAGTGCAGACTTAGGAGCTGAAGTATGCTACCTGGCTATCAGCCAGACTAACTTACTACAGCATAGCCAGTTTATGAGACTGCATTTTAACCGACACAGGGATCAAAGTGCTTTGCCACTGAGGCAGCTCTGCATAAAATCCAGCATGGTATCATGAATCTAATGGCTTCTATGGTGCAGATGTGCTGCTCCATATGGTCCACCACACACTGCAAAACCTGCTCTTCTCCTGAGCACTGTCCTAATGCCTCTGAAATTTTGTCAATGTAAATTTGAGCCAGAGCTCATTTTACCTCTGTCACATGACACTTCACTTCTCACTAATACGTCAAAAAAACAACCCCCCCCCCCCCAAAACCTAAACTAGTTAAGCCTTGCTGTGTACTCGAGGGACACAGCATAGTTAGGAGCATTAGTTGTATTACATACCTTGAAACTTCTTTTTGATTGCATCCTTGGAGCTTGCATAGATCATCTTACTTTTGAGAGGTGCTTGTTCTGGTGCCCTAGTGGGAGACACCACAGAGAGTGAAATTAGTGACCCTGATTATCCAGCCTAGACAGAAGCAGTATCCTACCCACCATGGACAAGTGGAACATCTCATGGCTCCAGAATACAGGCATCAGGCTGGCCAGCTTACTCCCAGCCTGGGCAATCCAAACGCTTAGAGACCTAACCCACAGAGCCTGGACTGTATTTTAGGAATGAGAGAGTTGGGAAGGTGGCTTACCACAAGAAAAACATCAGCTCTTCTTTTTTGGATTCCTTGGTCTCGAAGCTTGCATCATACAAGGCATAGCGGCAATCCTTCTCAGGAAGCATCTGCACAAAGTGCTTGAAAGGGTCGGTGACTGTCACTCCGACATCTCCCACCAGAATCTCTTTGCCTTCCTCCACAATAATGCACTTTTTGTCTGGACTGAGGCAGAAGATGACAGCCTTCTTCCTCTTCTTGATTTCCTCCGGTGTGGAGCACTTCCGCACTTTCATGTCGTAGAAGATACGGCACACCTCATCAGCCACTTGTACTCCAGAGGCCTGCAAAGACCACAGCAAACACCTTCAGGCCTTCCATCCCTAATTTTCCCAGCTACATAATAGCACTATCTTAAATCCAAGGCTAAAAGACAATAGATTCTTGCAATAGTCACTTGTGGCATGAGAGTCTCATCAGAAAAGGCTGCAGACCCTCTTTTCCAAAGCCAAGTAAAGAATCTGGAGTCTCGCTGCTGCTGACAGCCAGCTGCCAAAACAAAAACTATTCCAAAGAAGGCACAATCCCACTTACACCAGAACATTGTTTTGGGTGAGTTTTACAGCATGCCAAGCCCTTGTTCTCTGAGATTCACTTGTGGCAGATCCTTTGGCGTTACACCAGCTTAATTTTCTTCCCCATTTCACGCTGGCTGGACAAGCCTACAAGGATCTTCTGTTGAAAGTTTCCCATTCATTTCCAGCATGCTTGCTAGCAGCTTTAGGAACAGAGGTAAAACTGGCCAAATTCCATACCTGTTGCATGGACTCAGTTTAGAGATCATGGGAAATGTAGTGGGGTACTGGAATTGCAGTGGTAGTTTTTAGCTGAACAAACCTACTTTGGGAAGTTGCTGTGAATTGAGTATTTCACACAGAGAACTTCAAAGTCTTAACAGTTAAAGTCTCTACTTCTCAGCACCTACTCCAGCAGTTTTTAAAGCAAGCTCAACCTTCTCAGCATTTCCCACCCACCTTGGAGTCAGCTGGGAAATTGTAGTGAGTGGTATTGTATTCCCCTGTGTAAGCTGGAACAAGAGGTGCACATGCAGCATTATCAATCTGATGTTAAAGGCAGCTGCACAGAATAAAGAGGACAACACCAAGCAAGAATGACAAAAAGCTGAACTGCATTTTCAGTCTGATGCTTTTTTTCTGGGAATGAGACAGGGAAAAGAAAAAAAGTAGAAGCATTTACATCTGCATTTTGTTCTCAGACTGCATGAAGTTGGAGAGCATAAAAGCAGCTGTGCAAGAGTGAATACTGCAAATGTGGACAGGCACTGCTGGAAGGACATAATGGCCAGAGCAGTAAAGACCAAACTGACGCCTGTCCAGTACTGAACTCTTATCTGTTCAAAATGCTACACACATTAAACAGTATAAACAAAGAGATTCCTTTAGAATCCTGCTTCCTCCCTCGCTGTTTTTTTTTTTTTTTTTGTATTCAAATGACATTACTCATATTCATCTATCAGAAGGAAAACTGCCTTCCCTCCCTCTGTGTAAATCACGACACGTCACTGCTACGAGCACAGTCAGCAGTACCAACAGCTGGGTACAGCAGAAGGTGAGATACACAACTGAAAAAGCCTAAAGGCTGTTCTTCATTTCTTTTTTTTTTAAACTTATCTTCAGCCCCAAAATATGACCTCAAGGGATTTCTTTTGCATTCTGAAGCATCAGCAGAGTTCAGCTGCAAAACCAGGGGGAGAGAGGTGCAGGGGAACTGCTCAGGCTGTCCTTGAGAGATGGTTATGGACTGGACATCTGCTTTAATGTGGGGAAATTTTTTAAAGCCTTGACCAGTGCCTACTACGGAGGACCTCAGATGAGCCCAGATTCTCCTCTTTCTACCAACATCCTGTAACTTTGTGTGGCTGCTAACCCAGTGAGGAGAGGTGGCACAGCTGGCAGAATCTATGACCATGGAATTTGGTTTCTAGAGCTCCCACGTGCTGGTCACAGAAAACCAGGGCAATCTCATACATCAGCAACCTGAGCTTTTCTTTAAGGCGGAGAATAGTGCTTTTTCAGGATTTACCTAAATATAAGGGGACCTCCCTCAAGGTTTACAATGCATGGTCAGTCTGTAAGTGGTAATCTATGCAGAAGTGCTTGCGCTTACTTTGGGACAGGAGAACAGCAATTCAGTCACTGTGCCTCAGCTGTGTGGCAGGCAGCCATCCTTCTGCGTATCAGCAATAAGGTGAGGAAAGTACATGGAGGAAAGTTATTTCAGGATAAAGTCAAGCAACAGTGCGAACATGGACTTAAAGTGACTCATTCCTGTGTCACCTCCTCCATACAGAGACCCTGCACTTTGTCAGTGTGACTGAAAGCTAATGAGGAATAAACATCTTTCTCCTCTTGTGACTGGACTGAGTGACTGGATTGCTTTCTCCTCCTGTGTTTGGTGGGGGAAAGAGCCTCTTTGGGAAGACTCTAACACAAAGTTAACCTAACAAAGCAAACAGTGCAGCTATTTTATCATTCACTAAGGACTAACCCACAGTGAATTCAAGAGAACCCTTTTCCTCCCCGGGGTTTATTTTCTAACTAATGGTGCTTCACAAGCTGGCAACAGGTGACAAGACTTGGGTTTTAGTCACAAACCCCCTCAAGAGTCTTAGAAAATGCACAGAAAGTGTGAACTGGCATGAAAACGAAGCTATTTATCATGGAAAACAGTACATGTCACCTACCTCTACCTTTGTCAGTTCTTGAGCTTTGCTTGAACACTATGACAAATAATTCTCTTGCACCAAGTCATGCTAACTTTAAAAGCAGAGGTTAACGCTCAGTTTAGAGTCAGAAGCAGCAGCTATAGAGATACAGGTTGATGCAAACTGTGCAGTCACCTGCATTTGCTTGTGCTACTACACAGCCAGAAACATGTCTCCAAGTCGGGAGACAAGTTGTTTCCTTAAAAAGAATCTGAGCACTGCTGGCAAGTCAGTTCAGATTCCAAGAATGTTGAAAGTATTTAGTCTGGAAACTCAAAATTCACTGTAAAACTTCATCTGATAACTGGGACTGACCAGAAGCAGAAGGGACAATAGTGACAACTGGATATTTTAGCTTTCCAAAGCAAAAAGCTGTTAGTAGGTGGTGCTACTCCTTTTCACAGCTCCTGTACAACCCCTGGATTCATCACACAAGCTGACATTAGCAGCCACTGTGTTGCCAGGGACAATGCAGATTTTTTTCATCTGAGAACACCCTATAGCTGTGTTACAGTACGGGCTGAGACAAGACAGTACAACAAACCAATTCCCTCCAAAAAGAAGATCTACTGTCATGACTGTAGGGCTCCCTCTTCAACCTTGGGCCTGTACCAGCCACAAACGGCTTACATGGCCACAAACATACTTAAAAGGGAAAAAACTCAAACACCAGGCAGCTTTTTGGTTTAAGGTAGTTGCAACCACTCTGTGTAGAACAGCAACAGGATGACTGCTAAGAACACTGGAACAAGGAGAAATGCCAGACTCTAAATACACGTCCTCAAGTGACATTTTAACCTCATCTCTGCTGCCCTGTCCAGAAGAAGAACTGGTGAAAAGCCTCCACCCTCCTAATAATGACAGAATAAAATAAAAGTTAAGTCTGGATTTTCCCTCTTTGTCAATATCTGGCTTTGTCCAGATATTGAATCAGAGGATTCAATACAGCACATTGGTTATTATTTTGTGCATTGTGGCTTGAACACAGAGCTCCAGCAGACAGCCTGGTCCTATTCCTTTTCCAGGATGGAAGTAGTTATCCAGCTCTGGACTGGCACGTGGGGTTGGTTCAGTGAGCAGCACACACTGCAGGCACTTGTGGGATCCATGACCATCAGCTGGTGACATTTCACCATAAGGGACAGACCCTTAAGTGCAACAAGGCAGCAGCAAAGCAGGCAAGCCACCTAATTCCCAGATGGGAAAATGATGCCAGGACAGCACATTTGGGGAGACATTCAGGAAAGAAGAGACAAAATGAGTTTCTCTGAGGGAACTAGCACAAAAGAGTTGTCCCCCAGCATCTCCATGTAACTGCTGCAGACACAGCATATGCTGGGGGCTGAGCCCCTCACACACCCCATGGCACTCATAGCAGTATCCCCCCTGAATCTCACATAGCCTGCCACAGGCACCTGAGGCAGGGATTGCATTCACTGCCTTGTCAGCAGGCACTGCAAGGAACACAGGCGGCTCTTGTTCATAAAACCTTGCTCTTGCCTGAAGTGCAAAGCTCTGCAGAAGTCTTAGGAGAGCACAGTGCCCTCCCTCCACTGTGCAGCCCAAAGAGGGAGCTTTCTGTCCAGCAGGCTTCCAATTGCAGGAACCAGACCCAGCTGCCTCCACTAAGAACTCCCAACATTTTGTCTCCATTACCAACTAGCTGAACTGAAATTTAATCTAAATTGGGGAAGACTGAAGAATAATCCAAAGCTTTCTCAAGAAAATCCCCACATACAGTAAAATCATTCCAAGAATGAGACATGCTAGACACCTGATAAACTGGATTTGTAGCAAGCCTGCACTAAACCACAACTTTGACATAATGAAATTCAACTCCACTTTTGTTAGGAATTGCTGTGAGCTCCAGTATTTTTCTTGAATACTTAAAATATTTTACCTAAGAAGAGTCTTTGTTTTCCTCAACTGTAAGACAGCTAAGAAGACCTTAAACTAATTACTTAGTATGCCTCAAGGTAAGCTTGAAGGACTAAATTTCGGGTTGTATCTTCAGAATTTCAAACTCTTGGTCTTCCCTCCAGTGATTAGAGCCCAAGAACTCTCCATAGTGGTGCCTGGGCATGTATTATCTCCAGAGAAATTCCAAGATGCAATTCTTGACTTGTTTTGTCTAGGAATCACACACACCCTTTGTACATACCAGGGCGAACAGCTACTTACGTGGAAACTTTTGCTTCTTGGAAAAGCATCATCATTTTTTTTTCCAGCATCTGACACCAAGAATGTATTAAAGATGCCTTGTTTAATTGCAAGGGCATATTTGAGAACACTGTCCTCCCATGTTTGCTGGTCACATTACTGGCAGGTATTTGGTTCTTAGTTTCTTCAGCAAACCCTGTTTCCCACTGCCTGGCTTACCCATCTCCCTCCTATCTACCTCTAAAATTCCCTGCCACTGCCAGAGCTGCCTGTAGAGCCATGCGGCATTTCCCTCCAACTCACTAATGTGTCACAGTACATCTCTGCAATAAATACTTTTTCAATTAAACCTATTTCCACCCGAATGGTCTAGGACAGCACCCTTCAGGGACAGAGCTGTCCCTTGCACTGCCACACAGTGGAATGCCCTGGGCCACCACCAGCAACCTGAGGGAAAACTAAGCCACAGTAGTCGTGGGAGCACTTAGCAGAAAGGGAGGCTGAGTCTGGCTGAACAAAAGTTTTGCCAAATCAGGCCTCTGGAAAGGTGTCACCTAAGGCTGAAAGCCAACTGAAAATGTAAAGATATTAAATACTGCTTGGCTTTTAACCCGTTATTTGAGCACTCAAGAAAATGCATCTGATATTAACATCCTTACTTTACTGAGCAGGAAAGGCAGCAATGCAAGGAGGAAATGCAAGGAGCAGCTACTTTAACTTCAGCCCAGAGACCAGCAACAGTGTGGTAACACCAGTGACTTCATGATTCTGGAAAAGCCCACATTCCCTGCTCACCTATAGCTGTGGACAGAGAGACAGCTCCATTTACAGGGGACAGCCTGTACATCTGAAAGGCCAAGGCTTCAACTCAGATCTGAAGCCTGACAGGAAACAGAACTAACAGCCTTTTACTGCTCTTGTATAAGAGGCCATAATTTGCATACCATAAACCAGCAAGAAGTACAGTCATCTGCATATTACTTGTAGACAGATCTTGCTAGCTAGACTCAAGTTTTTATTTTGCATTATTTGGTCTCTTTTTCCAGGGGGAAGGAATTGAATTCAGCTTTTATTTCTCCCAACACGACACGAAGAAAGGTTATTGACAAGACAAGGAGAGATTAGTAAGAAAGCAATTATTAAAAAAAAAAAAAGAAAAAAACTACCCTTTGAATTCCTGAAGGTCATTTCCCCAGCTTTCAGCTGAAGAGGAAATTATCTCCTGCTGAGCCACCATGAAGTTCACTCCCGATTTAATTATTAAAGTAAGCAGAACAAGCAATACCCCCAAAAGGCAATCCCAGCAACAGTACTGAAAAACAGGAACTGCAGTAGCCAGTAGTAGCAGGGCAGAAATTTTGAGCAGCACCCATTCCTGTGCTGAAATGTAAGTTTTTAAGGTAATGCAGGCGGAAGCTGGTGTGTAACAGGACTCTTGCAAAAAATCAAAGTTTCTCAGAAACACATTCAGCACACAAATCAGCTATTATGAGCCTAAATGCCTATAAGAAATTTCTTGTGGGCCTCCAGGCACCTACAGTAACCTAAAGCTTAAACATCACCCTCAAAACCAGGCTTTGAAGGCCAGCTCTGGGCATCCCTGATACTTGTTACTGAGGGATCCTCCTCTCCCGAGGCGATTGCTAGGAATACTGAACAACCAGGTGAGGAAAAGGCCAAGAACAGCTTCAAAAGCAAGTCCTGGTTGTATTCGGGCTCTCTGACGTGGGATTGCTTAGGCCAGCTCTTGCACCCAGCAGGAGGCTCTTGATAATGATTCTGACAAGGCGAGTAGGAACATGCCAGACACAGACAGCACCAATTGTCATGCGGCTGTTATCTTGTAGATGAGGCATATGTACCTTGTAGTTACACAGATCTGGGAACAGCACTGACCAACAGCCAAGAAAAATAATTTGCATGGTCCTCCAAAGACCTTGGACTCATTTAATCCAGTAGCAAAAAACCTGAACGTTGTGGCAAGACACTAAAGCCGAAAATCCAAGCTCTTTTGATACCAAAGGATGCCCTCCTGCTGGCACTACTGTACTTTGCCAGAAGGCCTCCACTCTGCAAAAACCAAGTTTATTTGCAGCCTCTCAAAAAAGCCAACCGAAACCCTGTTGCAAAAAGGATATCACTATGAGAAATAGTAGTTTTGACTGACTTGGGAATTCCCTGGTTCTAATGCAAGATGAAGCCTGACATGCTAAGTAGTCACACTTAACTAGGTTTGCATAGTGTAGAGGTGGTAGCTGGCTTGTTGAGACAAGCCTCTTTTAAACAAAAGCTGCGAGTCTCATCAGACGTTTTAGCAGCTTCATCTGCAACTCCCACCAGCTCTGCTCCACGCTGCAGACCAGCCATAACTGCACCAGCTTCGGTGTTAGAGAAAGCAGGGACATTAATAGTACATCCTGTCTGCCAGCCCTATGGACCAAAAATTCATTTCCCGGATATACCACATGTTCAATGAACTACTGGTAAATACCAAGGGTAGGCCTCAATATTTAACACCTCTAATATAGGTAAATAACCCAGGCAAGTGTGTCAAAACACACAACTGTGTGTTTCTGGACAAGTACTTGTGCCTGACTCAAGCAATTACAATGACAGCAATTAAAACTGCATGAGCTAATAATTGAAGCAAATTTGCCAATCCCCATCTCCCAAGTTAAAGAGGGATGCAAACTCTGAGCATGGGCAAAGCAAACAGAATGAACCACCATTAAATCAAACACGCGTTTGGTCTATTCTGGCCCATTTATGCAAGGAGAACCGTGGCACTTTTCTTTTTTATTGAAAACCAGGAAACACAAAAAGTCAGTGTGGATGCTTAATACTTTTTTTGTTTCTTTGCTTCCAGCGTTGTGTCATGAATAAATGTTTCCAGCAGTGTGCGGAGAAGCAAAACAAAAAAAAAACCAAAAAACCCCAAGTCCTTGCAGCAACTACCTCAAAATTTCAGCTTCCTCGAGCGGCTGCTGCGACACCCTGTTTTTTACGACCAGCGATTGCCCTCGGCGGGTTCCGCTTTCCCCTTTTGTCCGCCACCAGTGCTGCGGGCTCCGGCCGGGCCCGGCCCTGGGAAGGCCCGTGCTGGCCCCGGCTGCCCGCGGAGCTGCAGCCTGTTTCTAGGCCAGGCCCGAACCCCTCGGCCGTGGGAAGATGGCTCCCGCTGGGACCGAGGCGGCGGCCGCGCTTTCTCCCGAGCAAGGCAGCCCCCGACCTCGGGGGAAGGGCGGGCTCCCACCAACACCACCCGGTGGCTTCCGGAGAAGCTGCGACCCTCTCCCACCGAGCTCCTCGTGGGAAGCGGAGCGGCACCGCCTCCTCATCCCCTCCCGGCCGCGCCCTGCGGTGCGGGGAGGTGCCGCGCACAGCCCCCCCCCACCCCCCCCCCACTTTTCCCGCCGCGCCTTCGCTCCTCACCAACCCCCCCTTCCATAGCCAAATGGACGCTTCTGCCCGCACAGCTTGTGTGCGACGCGGAGTGTACCATTACCTTACGGCGGGGGGGAGGAAAAGGACGGAGGACAGTTCCATCGGTTCAAGGCGGGGTGGAAGTAACCTTCCGTCGCCTCATGGCGGGATGGGGGCGGGGGGGAAGGAAGGAGAACGGATCTGCCGCGTCAAGTTCAAAGGCGACCGGGAGAAAGGGAAGGAGAAGCGGGCACGATACTGCCAGGCACAGCGGCGCCGCCAAGCCAGAGCGCCGGCCGGGATGCGGCGGGCGGTACCGCCGCCCCCCTCCCCCCTTCTTCCCCCAGGAATGAAGTCGGAGGCGGGAGACGGAGAAGCCTAACAGCCGCCCCCGGCGGCGCGCGGTGCCTACCATGGCGTCGGCGGGGCGGGCGGGGCGCGGCGGACGGGCGACGGAGCGCGGTGCGGCGGCGGCGGCGGCTCCCTCGGCTGTCTGGGCGCGGCGCGGGCTACGGCGGCAGGAAGAGAAGCTGCGAGGGCGCGAGCCGGGCGGAAGCGCTGTCGACGTCACGGTAGCCGTGCCCGGAGGAGGAGGAAGCGGTTGCTATGGCCGGAGCCCCGCGTGGCGACGCCCCGGTGCCGTACGCACGCGCGAGCAGAACGGGAGACCCGTCCGCCATGGACGGCCCCACCTCTGCTGAGTTAACCAATCATAGGGAGACTCTGAATGATTGGCGTTTCTGTCGGCCAATGGTGCGTGCTCCATGCCGGGTGGGCGGGGTTACCTGCTCCAAGGTGTGCCTGTGTAGGGGCCGGGGAAGGTAGCGAGGGTAGAACCGAGGGGCTTGGGGAGTCGTGAGGGAGTGCGCGTGGGGCACGAGGAGGATTTGGGCTGTTGGGAGCGCGGGTATAAGGGCAGCGGCCGAGGTGGCGGCCGTTGGCCATGGGGCTGGCGGGGAGTGTGCGGAGGAGGCGCGGAGGAGGCGGCCGCAGCAGCAGGAGCGGCTAGGGGCGGGCGGCCGGGCGGATGTGTGGGAAGTGGGTTGTTTTTTTTTTTTTTTTTTTTTTTTTTTTTGGTTTTGTTTGGTTTGGTTTTGTTTTCCTTCTTCCTCGGAGGGTTTTTCACTACCTACTTTGGTGCGATCTCAGGCAGGCGGTGCTGATTGGCTCGCGCTGCTGCGGCAGCAGCCCAGCGCTTCCCGCCGGCACCCGCTGATCCCGCCCGGCACAGCTTCGTGCCAGCGGCCGAAACAACGAGCGGGCTGTCCTCGGGACAAAGGCAGTCCTGACAAAACGCTGCTGCCGAGGCCAAGGCACTCGGAGAAGTTGCTGTTCCATGTTCATGGCAGTTCTGCTCGCCCTGACGAAAATACTCATTCCTTAGTGTTTTTAGCCAGCGAGGTTCAGGCTGCTTGTAATCAGTACAAAGGCATCTGCTGATGGTACAAAATGTATAGAAAGTTAGGTTTTTATCACTGAATCCTGACTGCAGTGATGTTCCCGGCTTCAATCAATGAGCAAAAAGCCCTCAGCATGAAAAGCTTATTTTATTGAGTCTGTGCCTCCCTGTTAAACAGGAAACAGAAACAAGACTCAATGGCTGCGATTTCAGGGCTGGGGTATGAGGAAATGATACTTCATTAAAACTATCATGAAGCTCCACTATTAAAGGTGTGAGCAATGCTTACACACCTTACAATTTTCATCCACATTGCTGTTCTAGTTAAAGGGGGTTAATTTTTATTTGATTTTTCCCCTTTTTGCAGGCTACCCCAGTAGATGGTCTTTGTAGATGTTAGGCCTGTTCTTTGAGAGAGAAGTTGCTGAAAGACCTCATCCTGAAGATGGTTGCCATTGAAAAAGCCATCCTGTTTCATAAGGCTCTTGTACTGGGTGACTTACTCCTGCCAGGGGTTCCTTTTTGCAAAAGCTCTTGCATCAGATTTGTAATGAAACTAGCAAAAGACCTACCAGCATGACGCAGACTTTAATTGGCCTGAGTGAATAGTTCTTCCCTAGGCCCCTTTCTGATACATTTAATCAAGGAATGCTTAAATTTGACCCCAAATCTTGATTTACTTTGGAAGTATTGACAAGAAATGAATAGGTATGTGTTTGATTTTTTTCCCCCCTTCTGAAACACAGTTCTAAAACAAGTCAGATAAAGTGCCTGTGTAGTAGGAAGAGCTTCAGTCCTGTGATTAAGTTACCCTGGACAACTTCTGGTCCTGCCTTCCTGCACTGACTGTGGCTTGGAGAGGAAATCAAGGCAGTGGTGGTCAGCACTATGTGGCAGTGCCACAGCAGACCTCCATCTGTTGTGGTGCGTAGCAGAAACCTGTGATAGCTGTGCTTTCTAGCTGATGTGGGTAATTTGTCTGTTACTATCCACATCATCTACTTCTGGGCTTGCTCTTCATAGATGGGTTTCACTCTGAGAGAGAGGTACCAAAGTGACAGATCCTGGGGAGGAGGGGAGAAGATGATGCAAGGCCATGAGAACAGGGCTGGGGCTATTTCATGCTTGTGTACTTATAAGGGCAAATGAGGTGGAACTGGCCTCTTGGCTTAGTCTGTTCCAAGAGGTGGTTTTGGAAACGTTGCAGTAGGTTGAGAAATTATCTAATCAGTTAAAGAAAATTCAGCCGGGACAAGAACTTCTTTACCAGCAGAGTAAGAGAAAACTCACTTTTTCCTGCCTCATGACAAAGATGTGCCTCCTCTGGGAAGGGCACTCACTTACCAGCAACCACAACAGCTTTTTGAAAGGTTTCATTCCCCAAAAGACAAAACAGTATAGCCCAGTGAGGCTAAACACAGCCGATGTGGTGCTCTGAGGCAGGAACTGTGCACCAAAATACACGGACAAGCGTGTGGTTATGGTGGTGCCAGCCTGCCTTAGCACAGTGCTTCACAGTCCCTGCACTGCTGTTCCAGCACAGGCACTGGAAGCTCCAGCCCTGCCCCAGAGCTGCCTGCTGGGGATTAAGAGTTTGTATGAGACGGTTGGGAATCCCTGCTGCATGCCAAATCTGTGCTGCTGGTTGTGTAGGGAAAGGGAGCCTGCTTCTCCAGCCCTGTGCTGCTCCCTGACCTGACAGCCCTCTCCTCATGTGCCTGTCACCTTAAGCATCACTCTGACCCTTTGTTGTGCTGGGGTTTCCTCAGCCTGGGCTTGCAGCAGGGTCCTGCCAAAGCTATTCCATAGCTCTTCCCTTGGTGCCTGAACCCAGGGGGAGCTTTCTGGTTTGGGGAAGGCAGGAGGAAATTTTGTTTCTATTTCTGAGTTTCCTCTCTATCAGTGCCAGCCTTTGGATGGGACAGGGACCTGGGCAAAGGTGAGGAAGTTACTGCTGCTCTAACACCAACACCTCTGGCTTAGTGTGTTGCACACTCTGTTACAGCTGTTCTGGAGTGTGGTGAGCGAGGCTAAATCTTTCTTGGGGTGAGACCCCTTTGTCCCCAGCCTCTCAGTGCAATATGATGTTGTCACAATGACAGACATGAATACTGTGAATTGCATTGTGGAGAAGAAGGGGTTTTTTACTAGCTCTTATTTTCAACACTGAAGCAGGTTTGCCCTTTTTTTCCCGTAGTGTTAGTGCCATGAATAAGCTAGACTGGAAGCTCAGGATGTACATTTGGATGAACCATCACAAAAGGTGAATCCCCTCCCTCTCTTAAGGCTAATGATATTTGCAATCAGCCTGAAATTTCCGCTCCCCCACACACCGTCCCCCCAAATCCCATCCCTTAGCCAGGGGGGACCCAGAGAGTTTCCAGCAATCCTGTAGCTGGTGGTGACCACTTTAGATCCAGTCAGAAACACCAGTATGAACTGCAGCTCGCAAATGTCTGCCCAGTGAAGGATCACTTCAAAATCCAATAAGTTCAATATAAAAAGTCACCCGTGGACTCCATTTTTGAATGAGACCCTACATCAACAAAAACCTGAGATCAATACATGCACTTCTCTGACTTTGTAGATTTTGAGATGGTGACTACTTGCTTACTTTATATGCCTCAGCTATTTGAACTCCCCCTCCCATCCTCCAAGCTACTGACTCATTTCCTCCTCTAAAACCTTCCTTTTTTAGCCTTTCACTCTGAAGTATTTGGTGTCTGTTTTGAGCTGCGTGCTCCATGCCTTACTTAGGCAAACTCCTACATCACAGCCCTGCAAGCCATGCTTTTGTACCATGGAAATCGTTTGTTTTCCCTGATAGTTTCAGTCCTGAGGGGCAGCCTTGGCTACTGACTGTGCTCGTCGGTAAATTTCTGCTTTGCTGTTGGAAATCAGGGAGGCAGACAATCGGCGAAGCAGCTGGTGAGCTGAGGCTCCGCTGCTTATGCTAATTGCTCTTGTCTCCCTCTTAACCTCGCTTCCCCCATCTGCCTGCATCCACCTGCCATATTTTCAACCACTTCTGCCCTGAACTCGCAGTTGAAGCAGAGGCTTCTGTTTGGCTGAACAACCACAGAGCACCCAGACCCTGACTCTGTGCTGTCTGATGCAGCAAAGGAACAGGCAATGTCCCCTTGTGCACGATGCTGACACAGAGCTTTGGTCGTGGCTGATGGATGCTGTAACAACACTGGCTGAAGTGTGCCTGAAATACAGTGCCTTTTTCTCAGAGCTTGTGGAATATTGGCTCTGTGGTCTTAGTGTCTCAAGGATCAGCAAAGATAATTTTAGACAGGAACAGAAAGTCTTTGTAAACCTTACAGTCATAGCTATTTCGCTGGCAGGAAGAAAAAAACCCACAAGGAGCCCATAGCTGTGCATTGCTGAAACATTCTGCTTAGCAGGTACCTGGAGTAAAAATTTAAAGGGAAATTTGGGGACAGGAGAATCTAAGGGTGATTTCTGGAAACTGCTGTGATGCTCCATCCCCTTTTCTGAGGAGGTGATGCAGCAGATAGGATGCAGGAACCAGAGCCTGGTATTTGGTCCAAAGCCCTGTCCTACTCCATGGCATGAGTCTGGACAAGCTGCTTTTTCCCCTTTACATTAGTTTCCTGTTTTCAAAATGGTGACTTTGTTCCTGCTTTTTCTATATTGCAATTTCAGATTTAGTGTAGATCAGAGCTAGATGTTACTTATCAATACTTGTTATTTTTACAGTAGTGAAGAGGCTTTTACTAAATTTCTACAGATGAATGCCAGAACTCTTATTACCTTTAATTTGCTATCAACTTCCACAGTTGCTGCAGGTTGCAATCCTTCTAACTTCTGCATGGTAAAAACTGCAGGCTATAAGCAACCGGACTAAAATTTGACCCTGCTTGCTGGTGTAAAACTGAGTGAATTTTATCAGCCTCATCAGAATTGGTCTGGATTGAGTGGGATGGGGAAATTAGCTCCGTGTTTCTTTACCCCCGGCACATTTTCTCCACTAGAAACACAAAGGAGGAAATAACACAAAGAAGACAGCTCAGCAGTAGAACAACTTCACATTAATTTAAGTAAGCAAGAATGTCATTAAGCTACTCTCCTACCTGGCTTTTTTTTTTTTTTTTTTTTCCCCCTTTCCTTTTCCCTTTGATTTTGTTGCCACTAAAGCCTGTCTGAAGTACTTTTTATGATGAGAATGAAATGCATCTTGCTCCAGAATCAGCTTAAGGGCTGGCCACTGCTCAACTTTTGCTTAAATCCTCAAAATAGACAATGTACAAAACTTAAAATGATGTGTTTTCCCTGCATACACTGGAATTGGATCTTAAATCCCTGTCAGTCTGAGAAGGGAGGCTCGTGTTGAGTACAGTAAGGCCCTGAACCAGTGGGTAAAGCTTTAAGCAACACCTCTGCCTGCATTACCTGAACGCTTTGCAGCGTTCCCTGTGATTGTGCTCCAGAGCTTTTGCGGTGAGACAGGGCTGTGTTTGTAGCCCCTTTTATAGAGGGGGAAAGCTGCTCCCAGAGAGGCTGCACGGCTCTCACAGCCTCGGGCAGGAAATGGGTGGCAACTGCGATGAATTCTTCGCTGCCTTTACAGGTTAACGCCCGACCCTTCGGGCCATCTCTGCTCTGCGCATGTAAGATGATAGTGCTGCTACACTGAATGCGGCACAACTGCAGGGATTTCTTGGAGAATAAGCATTTGTGGCTTATGTGGGCTGTGTTCCAGGTGTGAAGGTGGTTGCTGCTGATGCCATTAGTAATTACTATCTTCAATGCCATTAAAAATTATTTTATTTCATGAGTTAATGAACCCCCACTCCTTACACTCTAAGCCAGACAGGAGGTTGTTGTAGCAGTTTAGGTTTTTTATGACAGGCTTTGTGCTCAGCTGCATCAGAATAATGAAACCTTTTAGAGCTGTGTTCGTGCAGGATGGCCCCTTATTTTGGCTTGGGAACTACAGGCCTATCTGTGTTTGTCAGGTCGGTGGCCGCTTATTGAACCTGTCTGGGTTTGGCTCTCTGGAATGGGGGGAGCTTGGCTCTTGTTAAGACTGGGAGTTCATTTTCTGGAGGGCTTCTCTGGGTAAGATTAGATGGGAGGTGAATTAGTCCTACCCCATGTACAGGGCAAGGTGATATACAGGCATAGACTGGAAAATCCCCACCCCTAATCTGCTTACTGTCTAGCCATAAGAAATGCATGGGGTAATGAAAAAGGAAGCAACCAGACATATTAGTCAGCATGATGGATGTTCATCAACAGCAGCCTTATAGCTGTGGAGGATTTGAAGGTAGTGAAAGGCCGTTCAAAACTGTCGAAAGATAAATAAGTAGCATGGAATATGATTTCTGGGGAATGCTCTGAGAATTTAGGGTGGTTACTGGAGGCCTGAGTTGCAGAGGTGGGTATGGAGAGGTAAGCACTCATTTCCCAACAACAGCCATGGCTGCTGTAATACTGGAGAGAAGCCACAGCACTGGGATGGGCTGCAGGACAAATCTGCCCGCAGCCTGGGTCTGAGTGCTAGGGGAGTTGGCTGTGCCAGCAGTGATATGGGTGGTGCTGGGAAGAGCAAGCATATCAGCTTTTTTGCCTTCCAACGCATCAGGTAGTCTCAAAAACGACTTTGCTTTCCTAGTGAACCTGAGCCTCACACATGGATGGATAGCACTCCTACCACTACTGCCACTTGGGCTGTGCCAGGTGAGGTGGAGGAGTAGGAGGACGTTGCAGAGAGACACACTGGGAAAGAAGAGGGTCTTGCTGTGTTTCCTTCGAGTGTGCAATGGATGGGAATCTCTGACAGTTTCCTTTACCTCTCTCCTATCTGTGTTGTGGGCTTGCAGCATGTGGACAGATTATGAATAGAGTCAAGAGTGGCTTGATAGCTGTATCTCTGTTCTAGCTATATTTATAGCTCTGGGTTGACAGCTGGTTCATGGTGAGCTATATATACCTCCTGTGGTTGGTCTTGTCGGGGGAAGTGGCTGTGGGAAGTCTCCACTGAAAAACAGGGTAGTGTGAATGGAGCATTCCTTTCCCACCAACCTCTTTAGATCTGTATTGGTGGCCTGTGCTTAGTGTGCTGGCTCTCTTCTGGCACACTGAGTGTAGAAAGGCTGGCTGGTGTGGGGGCATGGACCAGCTGGGTGAGCCTGTGTATTTCCAGTCTTCAGCAAGCAGTGGTCTCCTTCTGAGCCTTTGCATTGCCTGAGTAGCACAGCTCACATTTCTGGATGGGTGGTCACCCAACAAGCTGCCTGTGGGTAATGGGAAGGAGCCTGGTTACAGCTGCATTTCTGAAGGGGGCCAGGAAGCACAGCTTACCAGTATGGACTGAATCCGACCAGCCAGAACAACTTCTTTCCTGAGCAGGCTATCCTGTCATCCTTCCCTAGGGCTCTGACACTTCTGCTGGTTCAAAAACACTTGAATGTAACCAAAACACAACTCCTGGCCTGTGTTTCCCCTGCCAGATTGCCCATTACGGAAGTCTTTTTCCCAGCATATGATGCTTTGCTCTTGCAGTGCTCAAATATGTACTCCTGACCTTCCCTCCAGCGCCACGGGCTTCCAGGCTCATTTCCCCTCCTGTCCCGGATCCCGGCTGTCCCAAGCCCAGATTCAGCATCAGCCTCGCCCTGGCTCAAGGTGGAAGTGGCCCTGCAGCTTGGAAACGTTCCCGCTGGGGAGGCCAGGCCCTGGGACAGACCGAGGCTGTCTCTTCCATTCTCCCAGCAGTCTGAAGGCAGTGCTCATGGGCCAGCGCTGGAGTGGGCGGAGGAGAGGGTTGTTGTCCCCAGACTAGCTGCCTGCTGGTGACTAAAGGCACGGCACCATCTGGTGGCACGAAAGGAATTTGTAAGTCTATCAGAGAGCAGTCCTGAATTTCTCAACCAGATACAAACTAGCAGTTTCCAACTATTTTTTGACTCCTTTCTATTTTTCCCTCTTTCCCTCCCAGCCCCCTCTTCTGAGGCTTTGGAGTCCTCTGTGGCTTTGTCCACCTGTCTGGTGTTCTTGTTTATCCCCAGCTGTTGTGACTGTTTCTTACAGAGACAAACTGGTCCAGCTCTGGGTCATTCCTGGAGCATGGTGCAATTCCTCAGTCTGAGAAGCATTAGGGAGCTGCAGAAGGTGCTGCCCAAGGGCAGGCTGCTATGGCCTGAGATATAACAGCTCTGCTGTCCTGGGTCAGATCAGAGATCTGTCTAGCCTGGTGTCCTCTTCCTGGCAGGAGATGCCTGGGGAGCATAGATAAAGGCAGTCAGCTAACAGCAGGAGATCATCTCGATGATCTGCCAGCCTCTCATGTGCAGACAGAATGTCCTGAGTTTGGCATTGTGCCTCTACTTTTAATAACCTGTGGATTTCATCCTTTCTGGGTTTGGCTCATCATCACCTGAACCTGTGAAGACTCCTGGCATTTGTTGCACCTGCTGGAGGTGCAGGAAACCTGCAGGATAGAGGTCTGGGCAGGAGACCTCTGCCTTGGGCTGAGGGTATAAAGAGCTGTCCAAGGTTGCATGAGCATCATTTATCTGCATGCTGGGGTTGCAGGGCAGAGCACAAGCCAGAAAGGATTGGAGATATGTCATTGTTGGTTCTCTTTTCCAGGTCCCTTGGAGGCACTAGATATGCCAGGAGTGTCCAGATCATGGGTCCGCTGATCTTGTGACAGAGTGGAGCAGTGGCACTCAGCTCAGAACCAGATGTCAAGGTGGGCCTTAAGGAGCAAACCTTGTAAGTGAGCTGTCTGTGTGAGATGGAGTGGTTTGGTTCCTCCAGATCCCCTGAGAACCTGTATAAGTGTAGGTGTAGAAGAAAGGATTACAGGCAACCTCGCCCCTGATGCCACAGTTGTACTAATTACCAAAGAAGAGGAACTGGCCTTGCCCTTAATGGGTTGTAGCTGTGACTAATAAAGGTGAGTGGGTAAAGGGATGGGTTAGCTGGTTAGAGGGAGGAGTTTGAAGGAAGATGTATTTATTGAAGGAAGATGGCTGTGAGAAGGTAGAAGAGCCCTGAGGATGATGGAATGGATCAGAAAAACCCAAAGAAGAACAAAACAAGGCAGAGTTGCTGCTGTGAAAGGTCTGCTATGAGGTTGGTTTGGGTCTGATGGAGTTAGAGCATGCTGTTGGAGCCTGCTGTCATAGTTGAGCTAGGTAAGAGCTAGGTCAGAGGCAGCAAGGAAATAATTGCAGTCATATTCCAGTAGGAAATAACCAGCAGAGTCTGCAGCTGGACCCTACAGTAGGAGTTTGCTGCAGCCAGTCAGTGAGTAGTTGGAGTCAGGATAACTGAGCTATAGAGAAGAATAAACTGGGACCCTTTTCATGTTGTTAAATAAGAGTCTGTGTCTTGGCTAATTTCTACCCCTCATGAGAGGTCTGCTGCAATATTTAAGGGCTGCTAGGTATTTGATTGGGACTATTGCCTAAGAAGGCAGTGCTAAAAACAGGTAGGAAAATGTGGAGGCCTCTTGTTTTGTGAAAATCATGTTATGGCTGTCTGAGCTCTGTTCTACCCAAATTCTATTGGGTTTTGGTTGGGTCTTATATCTGTTTTGGGATGTCATGAAAGCTGGATGGGTGACAGTAATCTGGTTGCTGTTGATTTTGTCATTAACCAAATGCAAGTATGTCCTGGCCTGTGACTTTGTGTCCTAGCACAGCTCTCATGCCTGGGCCAGAGAAAGGGATGCTGGGCTTGTGGGGAGGAGCTGAGAGTTGTGCTTGCCCCTGAAACAGGCACCACTGCATTAGACACCATTGTGTTCAGGTCTGACTGGTCTCAGAGCCCTGGGAGAGGGCAGCACAGGACTGTGTTTCTGTTGGATCCTGAGACTTCCATGTGAGCAGGGAAAATCATGGGGCCACTGAAAGTCCATCTTTGCTAATTCAAGTCTTGCCATCAGGGAGCTCCCATTCCTCAGATCAGTCCTATGGTGAGAAAACAGAGGCCAGCAAGGCAAAAAAAAAAAAAAAAAAATCCCTGTCTCCAGTGGATCACAGCTGTTGTGTAAGGGCTAGACCCTGTGGTGCTGGCTCTGGCTTTAAAACAATATTATTTTAGTGCTTGGATGAGTTTTGCTATTTCATTGCAGGCCTAGACTCTTTCCTGTCATGGATCTACAAAGGTTGGGTGCACTGTCTGTTGCACATGAGTCACATCGTGCCAGGAAAGAGAAAAAAGTCCTTCAAAATGTAGGTAGCTCCCAGGAGAACAATTTTTCTTCAGGAAACCAAGGACACAGCCCTGGCACTTTCAGCTAATGTGGCTTGCTTCTGACTGGTTGGAGTTTGCTGTCCAGAGGAGACAAGGGGAAATGTTTCAGGCTAGGGTGAGTTTAGGGACATATGTTGGAAGACCAGCATATGCTGGCATGCATCTGTGTGGGACAATCCATGAGCAAAAAAAGCCAAAGCTCTCCTAAAGTGTGAGAACTTGCTTCATAATTTATTTACATGCTTTGATACTTGCATTTTGATGATGACTTAGCTATTTCATATATTAGCCAGAACAAGCACAGCAGAGGGCTCGTGTTGAAGTTGTTGAAGGGCTTTGTGTCTACTTGTGATTTTTTTCCACTTATTTGAGTTTCCTTTGAGGTGTGAACTTAAAATCTGGCACTCATGGGCCCCATGTGACTTTGTGGTGGTCTTGGGAGCACTGCTTCTCCATAAAACAATGTCTTGATCTCATCCAAGCACAGATGTTTGTTTGTCTATGACAGGTATAGTATCAATGATATTTGGCTCCCTGGGACTGTCTGTGGGGTGGGCTTGCTCAGCCTGATCCTGGTGAGATGGTGTACTGAGTCTGCCTGAGCCACAGGGCTTATTTATCCTACTGTAAATGGCCACTTGCAACATCCAGGAGGATGTTGCCTGACTGCTAGGGAGGGCAAGAAGGAAAAGAAGGCAATTTCCTGGCCATGCTGCAAATTGTAGAGGATTTTGGGAAAGCAGAATAACAGACTTCCATTCAGTGGGACCCCTTGGGCAGTGGAGTTTCAAGGAGTACTCCCTTGTTGTGCAATCAGAGGACTGAATTGGGAGGTTGGCCAGAGATTCCATGGCTTGGTGTAATGGTTTTAATTTAATAAAACTGTGCAGAAACACTAATTAATGTAGGGGTTTTAGTGTTAATATTTTTGTGGGAGGGAGAGATTAGGAGAAAAACAAACAAAGCAGGCTGAAGCTTAAAAATGAACAAAAATAGTTTTATTAACATATATTAAAAGACAGAAAAGAAAAAAAGTTGAGAAACAAGAAAAACTTAAACTAAAACAGAATGATACCTTAAAACACACTTTTTTCCTCTTACAAACTATTAACTTTCTTATTGAACAACATAGAAAGACACAACTTAGGATTTTCAGTCAGTTTCACTACTTAGACATAACTACACATTATCTTAGGAGAAGAGTCCTTCTAAGATATTTCATGAATATGTTTGCTACAAGACATAATAGTCTAGTGCTGTCACACATCTGCTGTCGCCCGGAGTTTTCACAGACTGTGATCTCTCCGCGAAGCTTCTCAGTGTATTTGGGGTATTATTTACGAATACTTCTTCTTGTCTAAAATTATCTTTGTCTTAAAGGGCTGAGACCTCCTTTTTTGACCCAGGAGCAGGGGTTTTCAAAGTTCCCAAATAAATCTCTATTACACCAGTCCTTAATTTTGATTAGAATAGCATTCAACCCAAAAATAATACTAACAATGCTGCAAAAACCAGTTCATTTCTTCACAATTTACCTTAAAAAAGTCTTGTTAAAAATGCCTACTTCTTCAATCCTATTCCAATATTATTAGTTCTTTCACTTCTCATCTAACTGACTTCATGCAGCATCTGTTCCATGTACCTTCTGTTTTCTTCTTTCTCTCAAGGAAGAATTGTGCTTTAAAAGTTCTGCATTGCTAAGAAAGGGTTAAATTTTTTTGCCCGGGCTTGCAACGCCACGTGTGCACGCGGAGCTGGTAAAAGAAACCGGTAAATGTCTCTTTTTCCACCCCTCATTCTCATCTAAGGCAGTCCAGCTTAAAGTTGTCATGGAGCTGCAGGCTTGCTTTCTCCGCTTCCAGCAGTGATTAAGCTGGGCCATGTTTTGGCCCCTTCTGCCGCAGTCTGAGCACATGGCCCACACTGCCGAGCTGGAGCTGCCCCTCTCCCCTGCCCGCAAGCAAGGGAAAGGGGCTCAGCTGGCTTAAGCCTTCCCCATGCAGGCAGCGGCCCCCAGACCCCTGGCCAGGCCTGGCCTGGCCGCCCAAAGAGGCAGCAGAGCCTGACCTGGGCCGGGCCTGGCCCGGACTACCTTGTTACCTCATGTCAAGCCACCGAAGCAAGAGAGTGGACAGTCTCAGCAGTTTTAAATGTTCCTTCCAAAGTCGCACTGACACTTCTCATTGGTCAACTTAGCTGTCAGTATCTCAGCCTGCTTTCTGATAGGTCCTTGTCTTCCTCCCCCCCAACCTATGCCACAGTTAGGGCAGGGAAAAAACATTTTACATTTCTCTATATCTAGAAAACAAAATTGTGCTAACCTATGATAGTTGGGAAAGGAGGCACTTGCCAGCTTGTGTGGAGTATGTCTACCTGCAATAAAATGTGAGGTGTCTTCAGTGTTTTATAAGACTGGTCTAGCCCTAGAGGTCTCACAGAGAAGCCTAAGAGTAAAAGCGACAAAATATGTGTGGTTCTTAAAGGGCCTTGTTATCCTTTGCAGGGTAACTTCAGAAGGTTTTATGTCCCCTTTGCAAGTCATCACTGCTGGTGTTTTTTGATGTCATTTTGTTGGATAATCACTGGCATTGTCTGTTCAATGTTGTGGGGATTTTAGCATTTATTGGTTTTTTGTGGGAGGGAGAGATTAGGAGGAAAAAAAACTAAAGCAGGCTTAAACTTAAAAATGAACAAAAATAGTTTTATTAACATATACTAAAAGAATGAAAAAGAAAAAATTGGGAAAAGAAAAAACCTTCAACTAAAACAGAATGACACTTTAAAACACACTTTTTTCCTCTTACAAACTATTACCTTTCTTATTGAACAGCATAGAAAGACACAACTTAGGATTTTTCAGTCAGTTTCACTATTTAGACATAACTATTCATTACTCTAGGGGAAGAGTCTAAGATCACTTATGAAGACATTTTCTACTGCAGACTGTGATGTTGTATTAGCAAAGCTTCTCAGTGTATTTGGGCTACAGAAGAAGTATTTACGAATACTTCTTCTAGTCCAAAATTATCTTTGTCTCAAAGGCTGAGGCCTCCTTTTAACCCAGGAGTGGGGGCTTTACAGTTCCCAAATAAATATCAATTACATTAGTCCCTAATTTTGATTAGAATAGTATTCTACCCAGCGATACTAAGACGCTGCAAAGAACAGTTAATTTCTCCATAATTTACCTTAGAAAAGTCCGGTTAAAAATATCCACTTCTTCAATCCTATTCTAATATTATTAGTTCTTTTACTTCCAATCTGACTGACTTCATGTGGTGTGTATTTCTATGTACTTTCTGGTTTTCTTTCTTCTTTCTCTCAAGGAAGAATTTGCTTTAAAAGTTCTGTGTTGTTAGAGAAGGATTGTATCTGCTTAGGCCTGCAAGGGCCACGTGCACCCTGGGTTGCAGGAGCTGAAGAAAAATGCAAAGCTGTGCTGATGGACAAGCTGGTAGATATCCTTTTTCCACCCCTCAGTCTCGTCTAAAGCGGCTTGCCTCTGAGTTGTTATGAAGCTGCAGGCTGTCTTTCTCTGCTGCCAGTGGTGATTAAGCTGGGCCATGTTTTGGCCTTTTCTGCCACAGTCTGAGCACGTGGTCAGCATTGTGGAACTGCAGCCGATTTCTTCCCTGCCGGCAAGCAGGGGAAAGGGCTCAGCCGGCCTAGACCCTCTCTGTGAGGGCAGAGGCTTTCAGGGGCCCAGCTGGGCCAGGCCCAGCCGCCCAGAAAGGCAGCAAGGCCCAATCCGGGGCTGGCCCAGCCGCCTCTGATGTTACCTCATGGCAGATCCCCAAAGTGTGAGAGAGGGTGGATCACCAGCAACTTAGTTTTAAATGTCCCTTCCAAAGTCGCATTGACATTTCCCATTGGCCAACTTAGCTGCCAATATCCCAGCCAGCTTTTTGATAGGTCCCTGTCCTCCCCCCAACCCACTCCATGGTCAAGGCAGGGAAAAACACTTTACATTTTTCTATAACCAGAAAACAAAATTGTGCCAACCCATGATAAGTGTATTATACAGCTACAATTTAATTTTTCCCTCTGAAAACTCCTGCTGAGAGAATTGGTGTGCTTGGACAAGTATTCAGCTGTGTCAGTCTTCATGGGATACTTTATCTACAAAAAAGGCAAACTCATATGTCATGGGTTAGTACAGTTTGGTTTTTTAGTTATAAAAGAATGTAAAATAATTCTCCAGGTCAGGACCTGGGAATTGCTTTGGAAGAGACAGAGACTTATCAGAGAGTTAGTTGGAATATTGGCATCTGTTTTAACCACTGAGAATTACTAGCTGCAACTTTGGGAAGTACCATATAAAACCCCTTGATTTCCTGTAGGTGGGTCCTTTTTTCTTCTTCCTTTGGCCAGAAAGAGACAGGTAACATCGAGCTGGGCCTGCTGCTCCCCCCTTTTGGGGAATGGGAGCTGGCCTGAGGCCTGGCCGGATTCCATCAGCTCCCGGGTGAAAGGAGGAAGGAAGGAGAGGTTGCTGTTTTGTAACAGCTACTTTCTTCAGACTTCCCTGGAGCAGGGAGAGATCTCTGCTAGGCCCTGATAAGAGCTATAGGCACCATTTGGGCTGAGGCCACCCCAATTTACACCAAGGGGTGGGCTGAGAAAGCATTTTATGATCCTGCCTGTTTTCTTTCTGAGATTCTGGACCGCCTGAGTGCTCCAATCTCTGATGTTTCTGTGAGTTCTTCCTCTTATCAGCTCGGCCTTGAACATCTAACACCACGAGCTACAGAGAGAGAGACAAAGACGCTGAGCAGATTTAACTCTTTCTTAGCAACATGAGGCTTCCAGAGCTTAGCCCCTCTCTGAGAGAGTAAGGAAAGACAGAGTGAACATAAAGAACAACAGGATGAAGTCAGTAAAGCAAGAGTAAAAAGACTATTGGGACAGAGGGTTGAAGAGTTAGTTGTTCTATTCTTACTTGAGCCATGGAAATGAACTCTATATTTAGGTCATTCCCTTAAATCATGAAAAAGATATGCATTTGGGAAGATGATTATCTTAATTTGTGTGTAGATTTAAGCAAAGGTCTTTGTGATGAACTAAGTAATATCTTATAAGATGCTTGAACAGAGATAAAGATGAGAAGCCCCCTGCGCCAGTGAAGAAGTGAGAAGATATCTCTGTACCTTGAAGTGAAGAATCCTTTGCCTTTAGTTATTCATCTTTAAAAGCTGAAAACCCAGTATGCAAAAGTCTAAGACCCATGACCCATAAGCAGCTTGGGAAACTGCTCCTGGGAGGGTCACAAAGGCAGGTTTCTCTGGGCGGTTGTTTTTGTGACAGTTTAAAACCCACAAGAGAACTGTTCTAAATTGTCAGTGGGGTCCATGACTCTAAAAGATACTCTTCCCCTAATGAATTGATGAAAGACTATTGTCAGATAGTGAAACTGACTGAAAATTGCAAGTTTTTTCTCTTTATGTTGTTTTGTAAGAAAGTGAACAGTTTGTAAGGGGAGGGAAAAGTGTTTTTGAAGTTTCATTCCATTTTAGGTTTTTTTTCCAACTTTCTGTTTTTCTATTCTTTTAGTGTATGTTAATAAACTATTTGTTACTTCTAAGGTTGAGCCTACTTTGTTTTTCTCCTAGTCTCTCCCTCACAAAAAGAGTAAGTACCAAGACCAAAATTTAGTAAACGTAAAACAACTACACCATAATTACAGCTAAAGCCTCTTATTTTTTTCTGTTTAATGGTGTATATCTGGCAGCAAGGATGGCAATGGAAAAGCAGCAAGGTTCTTTTAAAATTGGTTTTAATGGGAACAGACACATGGGGAGAAGTAGATGAGAACTGCTTCCAGCCTAAAAGCAGCAGCTGCAGAAAAGAGGAGTTACTTTTTTACCAAGACCAAGAGTTTAAAATGCATGGGGCTGGGATTGAGCCTTTGGGTCTTAGGTCTTGGCCCTGCTAGTGATTGCTTGAGAACCCTATGTAAATAATTTAATTTTTTTCTTCCTGGCCTGGAACTCAGTTGAGAACAACTGCTGGTTTATCTCTACCTCCCCTCTCCCCCTTTCCAGAATATCTAATCTCAGCTGTTTGGTGACTGCATGACTCCTACAGCGCAGGACGCTTGCCATCTAAATCCAAGAGTGTGGGCTTCACAACAGAGGATGGCTTGCTGAGGGGACTGGTTAGGCTCTTCTCTTGAGCATAGGTGAGAGGGTTTTGGAGAAATGGCTTTCATGCGGGGTCAGGGTCAGAGTTCTGCAGAGGCCTTTTTCTTCAGTGGGGTCTCCCTTCTGCCACAGGCTTCTGTGGTGGTTCTTTAGAGAGACCCAGACGATCCTCGATGGCAAAAGGAGGATCGGGGTGGGGGGGTGGAATTATAGCTTTATTTGGTCCAGAGCTCCTTTAGCTCCTTCCCTGTCCCCGTTCTGATGAGAGACCACCCTTCCCACTCCCAGGGCTTTTTCCCAGGGGGGAAGGGCCTAGAGGCAGGGACAAGCCACTACCCAATCAGGGATAAGGTGGGAGTGGAACAGGGTTGGGTTACATTTCAGTGTGGGGGATGGATGCGGCCGAGCAGGGACAAACCTCTCGATACAATTTCCAAGGGGAACAAGGGAAAACATTACAAACCAAATAAAACGCAATATAAACCAAATTAACACACTGTAACAGGCTTCAGCTCGCCCCAGCCCTGAGTCCTGTGCAGTGACTGAGCTGATTGGGCCCAGGTAGTGAAGGGAGAACAACAAGGGGTCAGAGCTGGGGGCATTTCTGGACCCTGCCAGATCCTCAGTCTGGAATCAGAAATGGAGCAAAACAGGGGCACCTTAGAGGTCTTTCATGATTTTTTGGCTGTTCTCTTAGCTTCCTCTATTCTGTGGATGCCCAGCAAACCTCAGCTTCTGCTTCGTGCAAAGGACTGTGCTTCCCGTGGTATGGCTTCTCTCACAGTAAGAATCCTTGTGCTCTTTCTTCCCCAAGTATTTTGCTTCAGAATGTCTGGTTACACAGGCATTGTGTCTTAAGGAGACTGATTTGTTGACCCCCACATCATTCCACCTGCCCTTGGCAGATATCCACTTGACTATAGAAACCCCCTTAGAAGGGCCCCAGTGTTGCTCATGGTGAAGCAGATGGAGTTTCTAAGTTGTTTCTTTTGGACTTGTTGAAGCAGGTGTTGGAGTCCCTGAGTTTCAGGCAGGTGAGGTATCTGTAATGGTTTTAATTTAATAAAACCGGGCAAAACCACCAGTCAATGTAGGGGTTTTAGTGTTAATATTTTTGTGGGAGGGAGAGATTAGGAGAAAAACACACAAAGCAGGCTGAAGCTTAAAAATGAACAAAAATAGTTTTATTAACATATATTAAAAGACAGAAAAGAAAAAAAAGTTGAGAAACAAGAAAAACTTAAACTAAAACAGAATGATACCTTAAAACACGCTTCTTTCCTCTTACAAACTATTAACTTTCTTATTGAACAACATAGAAAGACATAACTTAGGATTTTCAGTCAGTTTCACCACTTAGACATAACCACTCATTATTCTAGGAGAAGAGTCCTTCTAAGATCTTTTTATGAAGATGTTTGCCAATAAGACAAAATAGTCCAGTCCTCTTAATGTTACACATCTGCTGCCACCTGTAGTTTTCGCAGACTGTGATGTTCTGTCAGCAGAGCTTCCCAGTGTATCTGGGGTATTATTTACGAATACTTCTTCTGATCTAAAATTATCTTTGTCTCAAAGGTCGAGACCTCCTTTTGACCCAGGAGCAGTGGTTTTAAAGTTCCCAAATAAATCACTATTACATCAGTCCTTAATTTTCATTAGAATAGCATTCTACCCAAATAATACTAAGATGCTGCAAAGAACAGTTCATTTCTTCATAATTTACCTTAGAAAAGTCCGGTTAAAAATGTCCACTTCTTCAATCTTATTCCAATATTATTAGTTCTTTCACTTCTTACCTAATTGACTTCATGTGGTGTCTGTTCCATGTACCCTCTGTTTTTTTCTTTCTTCTTTCTCTCAAGGAAGAATTGTGCTTTAAAAGTTCCGTGATGCTAAGAAAGGGTTTAATCTGCCCGGGCTTGCAAAGGCCACATGCACGTGACGGGCTGCAGGGCTGAAGAAAAAACGCAAGGCCATGCTGATGGAAGAAGCTGGTAAATGTCCTTTTTTCTACCCCTTGGTCTCATCTAAGGCGGTCCAGCTCAGAGTTGTTATGGAGCTGCAGGCTTGCTTTTTCCGCTGCCAGCGGTGATTAAGCTGGGCCATGGCTTGGCCCTTTCTGCCACGGTCTGAGCACATGGCCTGCACTGCTGAGCTGTAACTGCCCCTCTCCCCTGCCAGCAAGCAAGGGAAAGGGGCTCAGCCGGCACAGGCTCTCTCTGTGTGGGCAGCAGCCTTCAGACACCTGGCCAGGCCCGGCTGCCCAAAAGGGCAGCAAGGCCTGACCCGAGGCCGCCCACCACCCCCTATGTTACCTCATTGCTCATTTCCAAAGCAAGAGAGCGAGGCGGTCCCAGCAGATTAGTTTTAAATGTTCCTTCCAGAGTCACATCGACAGTTCTCATTGGTCAACTTAGCTGCCAATATCTCACCCTGATTTTTGATAGGTCCTTGTCCTCCCCCCCCCCCCAACCCATGCTATGGTCAGGGCAGGGAAAAAACATTTTAGATTTCTCTATATCTAGAAAACAAAATTGTGCCAACCCATGATAGTATCAGATAGATGTTTTCTACATTTTTTCTGCAATGATCTCTATGATTGTAAGAGGTCTGCAACCTTCTTTTTCTCTTTTGAAGCAGCCTGCAGGCCAGCATTCATAATAGGAAAGGTAAGACTGTTTTAGTTTCTCTTGTGATTCTGAAAACTGGGCCCCCAGCAGCTGCCTTCATCTGGCTGAGGAGAGGGTTTTCACCTGAATTAAAACACCCCTTAACCATGTGCAAGGCTGTGTCAACAAAGGAGTGAATTACATCCAAATTTTAGACTGTTGAGGTGACCTTGAAATACTGAACCCTTTTACAGCCAAAAATCCTTTAAGGTGGGGGGAAGAGAGCCTGCATTCCTGACTATTATTAAAGTGGACACTGTTAATTACATGTGAGGCTAAATTATTGCATGCATGGATAGAATCCTTGATGTTGATTGATAAGAAGTACATGAAATATGCCTTGCAGTTTATTAACAATGACTTCCTGGAGGGACCCTCCCCCTGTGTCTGAAAGAAAATATGCTGAGAAAATAAATAAATAAATACTAATGCAATGAAATCAGCGGTATTACAGCATATTTTCAATCTCTTTCTCCTGATTCTGGGCCTCGAGTCAAATCTGATTCAACATATTCAGCTATTTTGTATGTTCCTGGACAATAGCCTTGCTTGTACTGGTTTCATAAGCCATCAGTTGTATTAGAAGTTCAATTCATGGCCATATTGACAGCTCCCCAAATTCACAGTTTACTACTCCTGGAAGGACTGGGCCTTCAGAAACAATGTAGAAAGATCCTACAGGACAGTCCTCACTCAGCATGAGCTGACTTCAGTCCTGTGAACTCCAAATGATTTCTGGGCTTGTGGCATGGAAACTGTGAAATCCTTGTCAGTGTTTGCAAGTGCATGAGTCTAGGAGGAGGAAGCAGTTCTTTTAACCACTCTGAGTTTCAACTCATTGTATAGCAGGAACAGCAAGATCCAGTCAGAGGGGCAAACAGCAGAAAGATATGGATTTTGTGCACTGCCTTCCTGTCTGCTGCTTTAGTTTTTCATCCAAGCAGTTTTATCTTGGAATTTGAAGGAAAAAGATAAGATGTTTTTGTGAGTAGTTTAGATGAGTATTTTGGGGGAGAATTAAATTTTTTCCTGGGAAGTCAACTGTCTTGGGTTATGTAACCTAAAAATGTGTGTTCTACTTCATCTGTTGAAAGCTGGTTTTTTGGGAGATGTTTTGTCCTTCTCTTGTAACCCCAGGCGGGTGGAGGGAGCCAGATGCCTTCTGATAATGGCCCAGCCATTAAAACCAGGTGGGGCAGTGTTTCTTATCTCGTTCACCACCCCTCCATCCTCCAGGGACATTTTCTGATAATGGGCCATTAGGGCCCACCAATGATATGACACATTCCATCATCCCATTGTGAGATGCTCCACACAGTGGGGGAGGAGCCAACTGTTCCTAGCTAGATAAAAGCTGGGACTGAAGGACACAAGGTATCTGGTTTTTCCACTGGATGCCTGGAGGAAGACTGGACCCATCTCACCACCACTGGACTTTATACAGGACCATCTCTACTCCACAGAACCACATCTGTTACTCCAGGAGGATTTATTTGGACTGCTTCCAACACCCTGAGCAACAGGGTGTCATGTCATATCCCTGACTCTGCCAGGGTTTTTCCAGGATTTCTGTTTGCTTGCTTGTTTTTTTTGTACTACTACATTTGTATTTTCTTTTTTTCAATATTCCTAGTAAAGAACTGTTACTGCTATTCCCATATCTTTGCCTGAAAGCCCCTAATTGCAAAATTATAATAATTTGGAGGGAAGGGGGTTTGCATTCTCCATTCCAAGGGAGGCTCTAACTTTCCCTGGCAGACAACTGTCTTTCAAAATCAAGACACCAACAAAGAGTTCAGGAGGCATGTCCTCACTGTTGAAAGTTGAACATAGCTGAAGTGTTACTCCTGCTTCTGCTGTTTGCATCAAGAAATGAGAGGATGGCATTATGTGCTGCCTATGTGTTTTCAAGCCTAGAACTGAAGCGCTGGGCTGTTAACCGTTCAGGCTTCTTCCTTTGTACCAACTAGGCACATTGAGGCTTTTGCTTTGCTCAGTACAGCAGGACTTGTAGGTGGATAATGCTACTTGATGCTGAAATGGCTATGATCCTGTAATGACTGCCTCAAGGCATGCTTAGCTGCTGTCTATTTTCCCAGTGAGGTGCAGCCATGGTAATCAGGCCTTTTTGTTGTTGAGTGATTTCCTATGACTTAAAAACTGATCAGCTGGAGTCCTGAAACTTAACAGCCAGTATCCAAGTGCCCTATGGAATACTTCAACCTGACACCAAATGATTCAGAATAACTGAAAGGAAAATACCAAATGCCAATGTGGTAACCTAATTCCATATTCAGCTGCCTAAGTTCATTCTATCCTCCCTGGTTTTGGAGGTCCCTAGTATTAGAAAAGAAGGGCTGAATGCATAATGTCAGTGCATTATCCAAATGAGATTGACTACCTAATCAGAAAGTAATGCTCAAACAGCTGAGTGGCATTTGGGCTTTTAAAAATATCTGGATGATACAGAAACACACATGATTTTTATTCCCCTTCCTGCTCTCACTCAGGTAGGGTTTTATTTGATAGGTGTCTGTGTGTATGTGGATGGTTTTATTAGTTTATTGTTAATCTAAGAAGAAACCTATTTTGCATAAGTATCTCTGCATATGATGTGTTGCTGCTGGGCTGGTGCAGTGATGGATTTTGTTTCCTCTTAGACATCTTGCAATAAGTTGCAGGGTTTTTTTCAGGTTCGAGCCCCTGGGACTTACGTGAACATATGCAGACTTTGCTATTCATTATACTACCTTATGATCTGGCTGCCAGTTTGACAAAGGAAAACTGGGTAATCTAACCTTGATTTATGATTGATGTATTTTAAAAAGGAGTTAAAAAGCAGATTAAAAAGACATTTAGAGTATATTGGATTTGAGATATTTCAAAGGTAATCTCTTACCTGTAGGGAGCGTGATTACTTTTCAGAATCTGATGTTTGCTATTTCATCAAAAGCTGTTGTTCCTCCTGCAGGCCCCATTTCTGTGTGAGAGGCATGCAGAGATTAGAGCTCTGAAGGCTGTCCTTTCTAGCCCTGCAGGAACCAGCCAAAGGCTGTTATCTTTAGACAAATGCAGATAGCTGGCCTGGAGGAGAGGTACTCAGATATTGTGCAAGGGTGTGCCATAATGGAGATTTTTCTGGGAAGTTCAGCCAAACTCTGGAATTGTGTTCAGAGAATTGTCCTGTGCACATGTTGGGAATTGCCAAAGGGGGGGGTAGGTGCCAAAGGTTGTGGAGTCTCCCTCACTGGGTATACTCAAGAACACTCTGGACACAGTCCTGTGCCATGTGTTCTGGATCACTCTGCTTGAGCAGGGACATTGGACCACATGATCCACTGATCCATCCTGGGATTCTGAATTTGGTCCACCAACACCACAGCACTATGGCTGAGCTCTTAACAATAAAACACCTGATCCATACAGCTATTCCTACAGGAGCTGGAGACAAATCCCCAGTAAACTGCAGTGAAATGAAAGCTTCCTTGTCCTTGCCCTGTTGTCATGTTCATCAAAGCCTAATTATTAGCCAGCTGGGAATCTGAGAAGGATATTTATTTTATCAATATTTACAATTTTAATTTTTCTCCTCATGTTTACACATTTTAATCATTCCTGTTCAAATGAATCTAGTGCATTTGGTCTGTTTTGTACAGACATGTCCTACATAAGATTTCTGGGAGAGTGTTGTGCACATCTTTGTGAACAGCTCCAGTGGTAAGTGTTGCCCTCCTAGGTGAACCCATTCTTTGCTATTCCCTCCATCCTATTAAGATTTCTTTTTAAGGCTTGTGCTGGTGACATTTTACAGTTCTGTATCATCCACTGTGTTAGATGCAGTGATCTGCTATGGCTGTGTCTCCTTACTTGGATGACTGATAGTTTTGAACTGGAGCAAACTGACAGCAGCTGGATTTGAAGCAGTTGTCTTACTCACAAATAACCACTTTTTTGAATAAATATGCTGCTCTGACAGCGAGTCTTGTACACTTGAGCTTGCTGAAACCTGAAGGATGGATCACTATATATGTGAGCTGCAGCATGGCCTGTAGATTAACCATATGTTAGTTAAATAATGATCATTGATGCAGTAATTTTATTTATGTGTGACAATATGTACTCTTTTGAAAGGCCCTTTCATGTTTTGGAGGGGCCTAGTCTTTTTGCTGAATGTGCATGTGTAGAGCAGCGAGTGAGCAACTAGTGGGGTGAATTTTGAGGTTATTCACAATTTCACTTCCTTCTTGAGGGAAAAATCTTAGTGGCCAAGTATCCCAGTTTGTCTGGTATGAGCAACTGGTTTTGTTTGCAAGCTACCTTGATGATTCCTCTCTTGGAATTGTTAAAGACAATAGGTGTCCCCCGCCCCTTCCCATGCTTCAAATCTAACAAGCACAATGTAGGAAAGAGTTTAAGTCCTTCCTAATGAGAAGCAGTGAGGAATCCTGCTGACAAGTCAGCTCCTTGAGAACAGACTGTTCTCTGCACTCAAATATTTCATATATCCAAGTCTTGCTTCCCCATTCCCCACAATAAAGGCTTAACAAGGCAGAGTTTTCTGCTCTGAAATGCTGGGCAGACAGGAACTGTAACAACTTCAAAACTTAAAACAGAGGTTGTATCTCTAGTTATATATGAGGATTGTGAAAATATCCAGGCTATACACCATTGATTTGTCTTCCAGTGAAAAGTCTTTTATTTGAGAGCACAACAGTTGTCTCTTAAAAAAAAAAAAACAAACGAAAAATTAAACACACCTCCCCAGCCCCAGAATGAAAAAAAGCCAAATCAGTTTTGTCTGTTCAGTGTGTCTGTTCAGTGCAATCCAAAGCAGTCTGGCATCTGGCTTGGCTCTACTGGGATCATAGCAGAGGAGCTAACTTGGGTGAATGAAAACTTGAGGTCCTAGATGGCCTTTTAATTGTGCGTTCTTGCAGGGATTAGGGATTTGTAGCCTTGCTCTTGAAAAAGGACCTTCCTCATAAGTACGCATAGTTAAAACATGATACTATGCTGAGTGAACACTCAAATTTGTGCTATGCCCTGAAGCCCTTGGACTTTGAAGTAGTGAAGTTACACTACAAGCTGTTGCCAAGGGAGGAGAGAAGTTATTTGATTTAGGGAGACAACAGACAACAGGAGTGGTGTGACTGAACCAGCTCCTGGGGAGCTTGGGGAAATTCTGCATGGACATGGTGCTACTGCAGAGGAACTGCTTTCCCCTCTGGGCTTCCAGGGATCTGCACAGCCTCAGAGGTCTACTCTTTGTATCCCAGTCTAGTATCCCAGCAGGCTGCTGGAGGGCCACTTTCAGCACAGCACAAAAACATACCCTTCATTTAAGGCTTCATCTTAGTCATGTAAAGTCACTGGTATTCCTCAGAAGCTAAGCTTAAGCATGCACTTTGTGCTTTGGATTGGAAACCAAGGATAGAACTCACTTTCTTGTCAGCTCTGAACCAAACAATTCCTGGGGTAGAAAAAAAACATGTAATAAGTAATGAACAGAAATCTTACACAATAAAGCTATTTCTCCTGCAGGCTGAGGCAAACAAATATGTAAGATGAAGAATAAAAGGGAAAAGAGAATGGCTGAATTATTCTTAGTAAAGACAAGCTAATGTGGCCATCAAAGGCAGAAAATCTGTGGTGATAATTTTGAATACATGGTATTGCTGTGCTGGTATTTATATTTCTCAGAGTAAGAAAAGGATGCTGCTGCAGAGGTTATTTTTTGCTAAAATCCCCATTGCACCAGTACTTCACTTAAACCAGAACCCACTTTCAGTCCTGTGGCTTCACTGTTTCAGTTGCACAAGCTGACCATAACTGCATGCAGTTATTTGAAATGCAGTTTTTCCTGCTGCTAGTTACTTTGTTTACTGCTTGTCTGTAAACAATAATGCCTCCCTTCATGGGCATAAGGGTAGATTAACAGCAGTAATTACTGCAAGTGAATACCTATTTCTTAGAGGCAGATTAACTTCTGCACTGGCATTAGGGAAAGGGATTCAAAGCAGGTGCTGCTGTCATCCCACAAGTGATGTGAGCAGCCTGGGGCTCAGCAGAGCATTGTGTAGGTCCCGAATCACTGTCTGCAGGGTGATAGTCATTGACCTACTTGAGATCAGTGCTGAGAGATGTTTGGCACTTAATTCCTAAAAATGACCACCGGTGACTCAACAGCCCTCAGTGCTGCACTTCTTTTCTGTTAATTGTTTTTTCTGTTCCCAAGAAATCTAAGGCTGTGCTTTCAAGAGAGCTCAACACCCACACTGTGAGCCTGTGTTTCCCAATAGCTCTGTTCCCACTGAGTTGCCAGAAAGGTGCACTCAGCACTAAGTGCTAAGCTTATTTAGGCAGTCGTTGAACTTGACCGGCAGGGGGGAGTGTCTCTACTAATCCACTTGTACTGCCAGTACTGAAGTATGTTCAGACCAGCCCTTTGGTGCCCTTGAAGTGTCTCCTGGCATATACTGTTTTTCAGCCTTGCAGCTTATCTAGAAAAGCCACTACTGGCTTTTGGCTTGTGGCAAGAGCTTGCTGATATGTGAGGGTGTGTGTACATGCAGAAGAGATATGGCTGCGTCCTGCTTCATTGGGCACTTTCAAATCAGCTGTTGGGATTTCAGAGGCCACCCTTTTGAAGCTGAGATACAAGACAGAGACCTGATTTTCTTTGTGTGGAGAAGTCATGGCATTGCCTCCATTCCTCTCCTGAAAAAGAATGCTTCTGCATGCCAGAGCGGGGAGTGGTGACCAGAGTCTCAAAGGCAGGCAGAGACTATATCTCTCATCATCACTGAAAAAACTGATATGGGATGGGTTCATTTTTGCATAAGCAGAGGACACTCTTCTACTGCAGTGAAATAGTTTTGCCTTTGGTATTGAATCAGTTTCAGACCCATCTAATAAACTGTCTGTCATGCTCAAGAGGCCTTTTTTTTTTTTTTTTTTTTGTTAACCCCTGGGATTTGTGAGCATATGCAAACCCTCCATTTGGTTCTGGCTGCCAGTTTGGCAGAGGAAAACTGGGAAATCTAACCTTGATTGATGTATTTTAAAAAGGAGTCAAAAAGCAGATTAAAAAGACATTTAGAGTGTACTGGGTTTGAGATTGCAAAAGTAATCCCCTACCTGTAGGGAGCATGATTACTTTTCAGGATCTGAGGTTTGCTATTTCATGACTGAGTGACAACAAAAGCTGTTGTTCCTCCTGCAGGCCCCGTTTCTGTACAAGAGCTGTGCAGAGATTAGAGCTCTGAAGGCTGTCCTTTCTAGCCCTGCAGGAACCAGCAAAAGGCTGTTATCTTTAGACAAATACAGATAGCCGGCCTGGAGGAGAGGTACTCAGATATTGTGCAAGGGAGTGCCATAATGGAGATTTTTCTGGGAAGTTCAGCCAAACTCTGGAATTGTGTTCAGAGAATTGTCCTGTGCACACATTGGGAATTGCAAAGTGGAGAAATCTCCACTTTAAAAGATACTCTTTTCATTTAGAATACCAGCCCCCAAGTTAATTTTTGTGCCATGAAAACTACTCGGGGGCTGTGGCCCACAGCAACACTACCCATTGATGTGGGCCATCCAACGTCTATCTGCGATTTCTGTTGCCCGTGTCTCTATGGGCTTGATCCTACAAATCTTACCAATTAATTCAATGGGGTATTTTATCTTTCAGTCCCACAGACTGTCTATATAACTCTCTAGCTGGACAGTGTCCTGGCTGACTGTACT
This sequence comes from Hirundo rustica, assembly GCF_015227805.2. Taxonomy (NCBI): domain Eukaryota; kingdom Metazoa; phylum Chordata; class Aves; order Passeriformes; family Hirundinidae; genus Hirundo; species Hirundo rustica. The sequence continues at coordinate 13,390,393 of NC_053452.1, read as the reverse complement.
TCACAGGATCTCTGCACCCATACAGGTGGCAAGAAGCTTTGGCTGGAGGCTACAGAACATTTATTTGAAGGTTTTTCTTCACATATTGTAATGGCTAGAGTTGTAAAAGTGAAACCTTCATATTTCACAACTATATTTTTGAATGGTGAAAGAAAGATGAGGAACATCAAGAGAAAGGGCAAGGGCTGTAGCAGTTTTCTGGAGAAGTTAGTAAGCCTGGTATCATAAAAAGCTCACCAGTCCTGAGTGAAATTGAAACATCAACAAAAAGGCAAATGAAAATATGTTGGATATTGCTTAAATATCAACCACAAAAGAAGATGCTACACCACTATTTTTCTAGTCATACTGATGGCACACAGTATTACAAATTTTTGCAATGTTATCATGAGTCTTCTGTTGCTTGGTAATTCTTTAATTACCAGCTTCTTTGTTTATCTGGTTATTTGTGAATTTCTGGTTTATATTTTTAAACGAGCACCTCTGATAAAGCAAGGTAGTTGCACTATTCAAAACAAAAGGACAAAATGCAGCTTTATTTCATGAACCAGGTACCCTTTATTCGTAGGTGTAGAACATTTTTTTTTTTTGCCAAGCCTTTCTTTCTCTTCATAATTGTTTTGTTTTAAGTCCTGATTTTGTGGAGTTTGGACTGGCAGTAGTCAACAAATGCAGTTTGTTTCTGTTTGGGCATCTGCAGGTGATAAACTACTGTTCATCCTGGGGCTTTGAGCAGCCTGGTCCTAGTGGAAGGTATCCCTGTCCATGGCAGGGGGGTTGGAATGAAAAGATCTTTGAGGTCCCTTCTAGCCCAAGCCATTCTATGATTATTTCTCTCACTACAAGAACGATCTCAATATCCTGTCAGTGTTGACAACTCAGCTTGTTGCCAGCTGCAGGGATTTTTCCATGCTGGATATTGCTGGCATGCAGGCAGCCTTTCCCATCAGCAGACAAGGATATTCAGGTGCAAAACCTCCTCCTCTGTCAGCCTAACAACTCCAGGAGGCCTTAAAACTCACCGGAGCTGCCTCCCTCATGCTATATTAAGTCCTGTCTTTCCAAACTTAGGGTTCCTGATGGGGTGGGGTGAGGGAGATAATGTTGGTGTTTATGGGAGCAGCTGGGAAGCGAGCCCATCCGTCTGGGAAGCCGCTTCGGCCCCTCGAAGCGTAGGTGAGGCAACAGCAGCGCTGCGGAGGCAGAGGTAGGAAATTATTCTCAAGGTGTTTTGTGCTGGGAACAACGCCGGTAGCTTAAAATGCTCTGTGGCTTTTATTTTCCCGTCGCAGTAGATAGAAATAAGCACAAGAATAACCCACGAGGAGGCAGAGTCTGAAAAAGCCTCTAATTTCCCCTGCCCGTGCGGGAAAGCATCCTCCGCCTTCTCCTCCACTTTGCCCCCCCTTCTCCCTGATCCTGCGGAAGCCCTTGGCCAAAGCCACCGGGGCGGGCCGGGCCGGGCCGGGGCTCGGCCCAAAACACTGCCCGCCCCGCCCCGCGGCCTTAAAAAGGCGGCGGCCGTGAGTGGGAGTTGGCACAGCGGAGCCATGGCGGCTGAGAGAGTGCTTGTGGTAGTGCTGCTGGCGGCGGTCCTACTCTTCTTCGCCGGCGCTGTGCGAGGCGGCGAGCTCCGGCCGCGGCTGGTGGGCGCCCCGCAAACCATCGACGACCCCGAGAACGATGAGGGGCTGGAGCGGGCTCTGCAGTTCGCCATGACGGCGTACAACAGGGCCAGCAACGACATGTATTCCAGCCGGGTGGTGCGGATCATCAGCGCCAAGAGGCAGGTGAGCGACCCGGGGAGGGGGGGGGGTGAGGGGATGGTACTCTCTATTAGGGGGGCTGGGAATGAGGCCGGCCGGATTCCTTTGGAGGAAGGGCATACCTGCAAGCTGTCGTTTTTTTTCCTCACAGAGAGTGAATAAAAGCCCCTTTTTATATCTTGGCTTCTCAGTCTGAGTGACCTTGAGTGCTGCAGGCTATGGAAGGAGCCAGTGGCTTCCCTGTGTTGTTCATGAGTTAAAACGTCTCTTTATTGCTAAGGAAACTGCTTTGTGGGACATGTTTACTTGGATTTTGTTTCCTGTTTCTAAGGAGGTGCCACGTGCCGCTTGCATGGAGGTTGCCACATGCAGTTCTCTTTGTACTTTCGGAGTCTGTTTTCCATCATGTAACAGGGACACTGCCTGCCTCTCTGCCAGGCTTCTCTCGGCAGAGAGCCCTTTTCCGTGTGCTGTGAGTAAAGTTGCCTCTTGCAACTTGTCTTGTTGCAGATCGTGGCTGGAGTCAAGTACATAATGAAAGTGGAGATTGCCCGGACAACCTGCACAAAGCCAGCAACTGATATTCAGCACTGTGCTTTCCATGAGGAGCCCCAGATGGCCAAGGTAGGCTCCAGGGCACAGCCTGCTGACCCCTAGCCCTCCCTGTTTCAACCCCGTCCCACTGGCTGTCCTTGTACAGAGGACTGTGGTCAGTGTCCCCTGTCTGCCTCAGCCGACATCAGAGACCTTATGCCTTTATATTTAACACGGCAAAGCAAATTTTGCACTTGCAGAACTTGTCTTGCCAGTTGGCGTCAGAGAAGGGAGGGCCTTTTGGCTATTTTGTAAGTGTGGCTCAGGCTGGAGGAATGCATGTGTCTCAGTCCTGTCAAGAAGTAGTCATGTTCTGGATCAGAAGGGTATGTGGAGGAAACTCTGCCAAGCCTACAGGCCTCCTGGCTCTCAGTCCAGGGTCCTCAGTCCCCATAGAATTCTCATCTCTTCTTTCCCGTGGTGATGTAAACGTGGTGTAAACATTCTTGGTATGCTTTCCTGTGGGGCTTGTGTTGCTGTGAATAGAGCTTTGGGCAAAGCACTGCCCAAAAGAAGCAGATCACTCCTCTACTGTCCCACCAAGCACTTACACAGGCATTTTGTAATGAGTAATTGAGCTTTTTGGGTGGGAGCACCAGACATGTCTGCCTTCATCTGGCCTGAGTTTTTCCATAGTGTGTCATTCCTTCTGTTGATGGCAGCAAGAGGATGTATGTGCCCTTTGTTCCTGCATGTGTGAGGGGTGTAGCTGCATATAAGAGAAACACAGAACTGGTGTGTACCATTATGGCAACTGCAGTGATTTGACACAGGTCCATGTGGCTTAGCTGTGCCTATGGGCTTATGTTTGAGTATTATCCATGCTGAAAGCTTTCCTCTGTGTGTGGATAAAGGAGATAACCCGATCCTCAGCATGCTGACTGCTCAGCTTTATTTCTTAAGGTTTATTTAAGAGATGTGACTCACTCTGAGCACTGCTGCTCCAGAATACTTGTCTGAAGAGGGCAAATCTAGAGCACTACAGGACTGTAGAACAGTGGTAAATGACACTGTTTCATGCTCTTATTCTCCTAACCACATTTTTCTTTCTTTCCTTAGCACACCACTTGCAACTTCATAGTGTTGAATGTTCCTTGGCGAAACCAAGTGGAGCTGCTGGAGAGCAAGTGCCAGTAAGCCTACCTAGATTCCAGCAGAGATGAGCAACCAGTTGTTCAAATTTAAAAGAAAAAGGCAGTAACGCAAATTGAGATGGACTTTATCAATGCCTGTAACTTGGCTACTGACTACTTGGCCTGTTCTATGCAAATTAAACCATGTAACTTCACTTTTAAAGCACAGTATGAGCTCAACTTTTCTTCTTTGGCATTATTATTTTAGAGATGCTGTTTTGGTCTTCTGCAGCTTTCCCAATGAATTCACTTCAGCATCAGAATTCTTATTAAAACCCCTTGGTATCTGTATTAAGTGACTACTGTAAACATTAAAACTTAATAATTGCCATGATGTGTGGTTTTCTTTGATCAAATGCTGTCTTGGAGGGAAGGTTTGCTTTTAGTTGTCACCTATGCTATCCTGCCCAAAGAATGAGAAGGAATATTGGGTTCTGATCACAGAGGAGACAAGCCATGTCTGCTTACCCCTTAGCCTGGCCTCTGGTTTTGAGTAAAAGATGGAAGCCTTAGCTGTTTTCACTGAAGGAACTCTGCTTTGAAAAATGCTTGATCTTGGGAAGATTAGCTGAAGTTGGTCCTGAGACTATAGTGGTTTTGGATCCTGGCTGCTGTACTGGTCTGTTCTAAGGCTGTAAGGAAGGAGGAGGCTCCCCTTGAAAAAGTGACATGTTAAGGTAGTAGGGGAAAAGTGCCAGGTCAAGAGAGAGTCTTGGGAGTGGGTGAAGGTGCTGAGGTGAACAGTGGGGATGCTTCTTGTTTTTTCACAGTCCTGATAAAATAGGAAATACTCTATCTTGTGTTTTTGCTTTTCTGTATTTTGAAGTAAATCTTTTCCTTTTGGTGTAAATCTCACCCATGGATACAGTGAGTCCAGCTCCTTAGGAGTGCATCTTCTGTGAGTTGTACTTCTCCCAAGGGAAATGTCACTTCCTATCATGGGAAGGGTTTGCCAAGCTTGCATTGAACAATAGGCAACACCTTGATTTCTGTTGTTGGGAGGATGAGCTGGTTACCTGACACCAAAGATTTGCATCTGGGTTGTCCTCAGATCCAATAGGTATAAATCCCCATTTTCTCTCCTTGTCACCCCATTCTCAGTGCTCTGCATGAAGGTGGCCTGTTTCTTCTTGTCAGTTAGGTCAGTGACTTCATGTTTCCATCTGCTGACCCTGGCAATCCTGGGTCAGGCTGCTCAGTTGTCCTTCATACATGCTTATTCCCTGGCTTCTGTCTGCACAAGCACAGGGCAGTGGTGGAGGGATTCTCTCATGCATTAGGTGAATTTGCCTCTGTTAATCTTCTATCCTCTTAGTTTGAGGATGGGTAATTGCACAGGTCTCCTTCAAAAAGAGTCTAGGAAAGAAATGAAGGTGCAGATATATATAATGAGGCACTTGCAGTACTTTGTTGTATTTATTAACCAGCAGCTCAGAACAGCATGGGGGAAAAGAGTGGCTATGCCAGAGAAAGTGAGAGTTTTGAGTGTTAGGAGCTCTTGAATCCAGAGATGTTGCATTTTCCTATTGAAATGCCAGAGACTAAGGGCATGAATGAATGGCACAGATTAATCCCATGCTCACAGGCTGCTGAGTGTCAGCCTTGGTGATTATCCCACATGGAGAAATGCCAAAAAAAGCCTGACCTAATTTAAACACGTGCTGTGGGCTGTGTTACTTTGCATTTGCAACACGCTAAGAGCATTAATGGAAGTTCCCTGCCAAGAGCTTTTTGCTTCTCAGGTCTTTTTTGCTTGGCTGGTTGCAGGGACTGAACACTGAGTCCTCATTTTTAGCTGCATTCTCTGCCTGACTTTTTCAAATGTTGGCGTTGGATGTGAGCAGGTGACCAGGGAAGCGCTTGTTTCATGTAGTCTCTTGTTTTGCTTTGCTTGCATCTGATACATCAGTTCTGGGGACATTCTTCCTGGAACTTAGTAGGGTCAGAATTTTTCTGCTGCAACAGCTCATGAACCCAAGGCTTTTTCCTGGCTCTGGTTCTCAGGGACAGATTTAGGGCCAACCATGTGAGAAGTGTAGCTCTCCTTAGCAGTGTCTGCACTTCTAGGCCTGTGCTTATATGGACTTGTGGCTCCCAGCTCCTGGGTCATGGCCCTACAGGGTTTTTCTGAGATTCTTCAAGTTGTATCAGCACTCTTGCCAGGTATGGACACTTTCCTGTGTACACAGCTCAAATGGCAATATCCTGCAGTTATGGAAGGATTTGTGGATGTGAGGATTTGTGTCACCCTGCAGCCTTCAGTCTGGGTCACCCACTGCTGTTGCTGATGTGAATGCACTCAAGGTGTATTCTTTAGCGTAAAACATGGAGACCTCTCAGTAAGTGTTTAAAGATGCTTGGTTGTATTCATTATTAACATGCAATACCTTAGAATGCCTGTGGATCCTTCAGAAGGTCAAATTTAGCAATCAATCACACAGCCAGTTTTGAATCTTGGTGCTTTATGTCTTGACACAGGAGAGGGAAGACTTCATGTCCCTTTCCTCATGGGATGCAATGGTCACCTGGAGATCATTTCTGCTGGGTTGAGCAGGGAAAGTGTCTTAAGTTGGATTACTGCTGGCAATGCTGAACCTTTCTATGACTCTTATCACTCAGCTTTGGTGGTGGCCTACAGATGAGAAGGTGGGAGGACAGGTGCCTGCTTCTCTTCTCTGGGCAGCATTGTCCCAGCTGGGCAAGGAAGGGTGAGGAGGAGGACTCTACTTGAGTGAGAAGAGCAGCAAACCTGCAGGCTCCACAGTGCAAATCCCTTCTGAGTGTCTCCCTGCTGACCCTCTGGCATGGGTTATGGCTGACTGGGACAGCAGACCCTGGGGCAGGACCCAGGGCTTGAGGTGACACATGCTAAAGCTGTCTTCTGTGTCATCGCTCACTCACAGGGCATTGCCCAACTTCTGTGAGCTGGTGGGCTCTTGCTGGGTAGCATTTTGCAGCAGGGAAGAAAAAGAGAAGCTTAGCTGCTTATCCCTGTGATAAACAGGCATGTGCTGGACACTATTTTTAAGCTTTCTGGAGGCAGATGTGGGCGTGTGTGAGCACAGGGCTGATGATGGGGAAAACCTTCCCTTGCTTTTAGCTGAAGAACTCCCAGTGGTTCATGATGTCCTCACTGTACCATGCCTTGCTGGGAGGCACTGTCCTCTCTTCCCCACGAGCTGAGAAACTTCATACCTTGTGCCCTGCCATCTCCACCACTTTTCAGCATCCAGCTGCAGAAGAAATTTGAACTCAGACGAGGTCAAGGAATGGATTTTATATCTTGAGTATAAAAGCTAGCACGAGAAGAGTTGTTTCAGTGAAATAGTGATGCTTACACCAAGCATGTCCCTCTCCCATGTCCTAGGTGGTCTCTTCATCTATACAAGTGAGTAGTGGGGTTTTTTTCCCTTCTTGTGGGGCCAAGGAGGGAAACCCTGACATCCCTGGAGGAAAATTACCTTCTCCAAGTGCCAGAACTGGCAAAAACCAGGAAGAGGCTGGAGAAAAGAATTGGCTGGGCTTTAAGGGTGACTTTGGTTCGCAAATGCAGCCATGCTGTTCTGAGCACGTCCAGAGCTAGGGGACAGATACTCTTCAGATACCACGCTGTAGCTCACCTGAATGACATTGGATGTACCAAGCTCCATCTGTGCAGAATCAGAGTTTGGTGAGTTTGGGGGTCGCAGAGCTGGTTCCAGAAGAGATATGTGGGAATTTTTCACGAACAGGCTTCTCTCAAGACAAGCCATAGCCTATAAAATGAAATTAGCTTTGGGCCTCTGAGCATGACTTAGCTGGGCAGGTTGGTTAATTACACTGACCTTCTCTTAATAGAACTCATGGGACTGGTTAAGATGACTACAGATTTTCCTTGCTGAACAGTAGGTCTTTTCACTGCTTTCTGTGTTAGCCAGATAACATAGATGTAAATGTTTTTCCTATTTAATCTGACATTTTCAGTTTCTGCTGTACACCCCAGATGGTTTGGTGCAAATGATTTCTTCTGTGAGATGTTGAGAGAATAATGAAACATGATGTTTCTACAGCTCTGACACACTTTTTGCCCATCTGCTTGCATGAACAAAACAATCTGAGATCCCAGTTTGCTAGGAAATTGTAGAACAGACAAGAAACTTATTTGCTCTGTGCTCTGTAAACTACTTTCCAGATGCAGGAAATGCTTCTTGCAGAGGCTTGTGCTATGAAAGCAAGAGATTCAGGTATTAGAGGACAAGTGGTCTGGAGGGGTCAGATTCACCAGGGAAGCGACCTGCTGTAAACCAATTTTTTCACTTGGTCACAAAGATTGTCATCTCAGTGCTAACTGCAGAGCTTCTCAGCTGATAATGGGGGGAGAGGTGGGAGGAAAAATACCTGACAGTTTTTCAGGTGCTCCACTGAGCATCCTCCATCTATCAACAGAGCCAGTTTGATTGGGAAATAGAATGAGCAGTGAGTGTGAAATTAAACACTGACCCCAGACTGACATGTTTTGGTCACATTCTATTCAACTTGGTCTGAAATACTGACACAGGCAAGCAAGGTTTATATATTTAATTTTATTTTTTTATCTTTATAATGAATATTGAGGGAATCCCTACCACTGGGTAAGATCCTGCGCGATGGCATCTGAAACCAGCACTGAAACTGCAGATGTGACCAGATGTCCCTCTGGGCTGCTCTTCCCTGGGCTTAATCATTAGTATCTGCATTTTACTCAGGCATTTGTATTATCTTGTGGAAGATACAGTTTCACAAGTCTTCCTGAAACACACACTGACCATCACACTTGTGCCTCCCAGGAAGAGAGAAAAAGGCACTGCTGCTGCACATGGTATGGTTAGCAGGGAGGAGCAGGGCAAGCAACAGTATTGGATCAATTTCCCCCAGATCCCTGGGACTAAGTCGAGCTTTCATTTCTCAGCTCTTGTAGCCTCGTACGTGTAACATAAAATCTTTCCACAAGGGGTCAGCATCTTACAGGAGATGCACAGGAATGGGCGACAGCCCGGTTTCTCACCCTCAGTAACAGGAAGGCAGCACCAAGCATCTGCCATAGCCATGATCGTTATCCCTGAAGGTAATCGTCTATCTGCTTCCAGGTGCTTGCTGGAAGAAGGTCTGATCCAGCCTGCCTGAAGCTTGCTTTGATCACCTGGGCAAAAGTACACTACCAGAGACTGGTCAGTGTCCCCTGGTCAGTCAGGGAGACTGAAAGAACTACATCAATTATCCCCTCAGAATCCTGGATGTCCCCAACAGATGCTCTCTTGAAGGATCAGCACCCATTTTTGCAGCTCTTTGCCGGGGTATTTCCACTGCCAACAGACACTTCTCAGTTGTGTCCAGGTGTTATGCAAACTGAAGCAAATTACTCTAATTTTACCCCATCTTCTTGTCCTGTTTCTGAAGAGAATTGTTTGTTTAAGTGTGATGAGCAAACCTGAATGTATCTGCCCCTAGGTGGAGTGTTTACAATGTTCTCTGAGATTATGACAAAGATTGGTTTTGTTGCTATGGGATTCCTATTCACTCTGAAATAGAAAATGTGTTTTTTTCAATAGCTCAGATGTGATGGAAACAGTTGGAGAGCTTCTGCTGTGTCCCTGCAAACAGAAATCCTGAAGCTGTGTAAGCTAGTGTGAGCATTGGGATATTGAAATATGAGCATCCTTGACCACTAGTCCTCCACTGCCTTTATACCTGGCAGGTGCCTGGAGAAGTAGTCTAACCCGGAGACTGACAAACTGTGTTTGTGGCTGCTACAAATTTTATACAGGTACTAACATAAATATGTGCAGGGAAGGACTATGAACTTTCCTGAGCTCTGCTGAAAATGTTACACTGAAGATAGCTCTTTACATTTAGCCCTTCAGGAAAACCAGGATCAGATAGAAAAATATTAACTTTTTTTGGTGAAATAATCAGAGGTTTTTCAGTATGCTGCTCTAAGAAAAGAAGGATGTTATAATAGTTTAAGGACAGATTAATTTAGTGACTCATTAGATCTCTGGTCTAATTGAAATGCAACCTATTGTGCTTTTGAAGAACTTTACACAGCCTTCCCAAAAACAGCTGCTGACATGTGTCCTGCTTGTAAATATTGGAGCTACTGAACACAGTCACACCCTGCCATGGGCAGGTAAACCAGTGCCTGCAGACACTGAAAATGCCCTTTTTTTGATCTGAGTGGCATTTAATACTGGCAAATAAGCATCAAGTGGGAAATTGTCTTTATGCTGCCCCAAATATGTTTCAGGGCCACATGCAAAGCCAGCCAAAGTTTTATGTGCACTTCTGAAATCAGTGGTGAATTGCTGCTGACTGCCGGAGGCCTCTGAGGGTCTTCAGGTTGCCATGACCTTCCTCGACAAAGTGCCTTTATAAAGGCACCATGGGTCTCAGAGGCACAGGCACTCCCCTATGATTTAGTGCTCTTGTGATGGTTCCTGGGGCAACCGAGCCTTAGCACCTCTAGTGATTTCAGCAGGGCAGAGGCTGCAAAGGCAGCTTAGCCAAGCTTTTCCTCTTAAAGGTGGCACAGGAACACTAAGCAGGAAGCAGTTCTTGGTCTTTCAGGGCTTCTTTATTCCTCAGAGGCAGTCTACAAAAAAACCTGGAGGCTCTCAGGTGCCCTGATTTTATGCTGAATTGTAGGGGTGGGGATTACAACGTGGGCCAATAGGAAATGGAATTTGAATAACAACCAATTAGGGGAAGGATCCAAATGTGACCAATGGGGGAAGAGAAAAACCAGGAAGTAAGGGTTCTACCAATGGGGGTTGAGAAATTTGCATGGGGGCAAGTGCTCATGGGGTTTCTCTGCTCTTTGCTCACCCTAACCAGAGGCGGGCTTCACTGATACACTCCTATAGAGGTGTTCCACTCATCTATACCTTGCTCTTTCTCCATGGGAGAGCACACTGCTCTCTGGGGGCCCCAGGGGCTCCTACAACGAATGTCTTCCAAACCCTGGGAAATTACTGCCCCAAACTAAATGAGATCTAGAGAATTCACTTTATGTAAATTCCTGGGAGTATCCCATGGGTTATTCAAACAAAAGCCTTTTTCTATTGGGCTTCTGGACCCTCAGTCTATTGACTTGCATAAATCTTGTTTGCTTTGGAATTGAAAGTAGCTCCCTTAACTGCATCAGCATAAAGAAAGCATCTCATTTTCTGCAAGTCTTTTTTTAAAGGAGGACTGAGATTAAATAGCTGGCAACTCAAGCAGATATAAAAGGCTGTGTTGTGGCAATGCAAATGATGTGATATATATGGCATAATTGGGATTCTTGTGCAGAAGAAATGAAAATCAGGATGGCTTTTTTTCTTTGCTTGCTGCTTGCTTTGCTCACTTCTGGGATGTTGTGCCATCCATTAAGAGGTCATCCCCTGTGAAGTTGAAAGTCCCCACTTTGATGCAAGACTGGGAAAACTGCAAATTGTCTCTTATCAAATGGTAAAGGTTGGTGTGATGGTTTGAGTGTTTACTCTGATGTGAGATAGGATTAGGAGAAAAAAGGCAAGCCGGCCCAAACTTAAAAGTACAAATAGATTTATTAACACACACCAAAAGGAGAAAATGAGAATCAAAACGAAATTTTCAAAACTCTTCCTCCCCCAGAAGGTGTTCACTTTCCCACAAACAACATAGACAAAACCTGGGGTTTTCAGTCAGTTTCACCATTTAAAAATAATCTTTCATCAGTTCTTTAAGAGAGGAGTCTCAGAACCTCCATGGAGATTCCCCACTGACAACATAGAATAGTTCTCTTGTGGGTCTCCGTGATATGTGTCCTAAAGTTAATTCGTGTTAAGCAATAAAATATATAATTCGTTCGCAGCAGAATATAATAATGTATCACATAGCATTAATCTACTTTAAACTAAAAGGTGTGTACAGGGTTAACTGAGACGAAAGCTGCACGGAGGGGCACGGGGAATTTCTGCCGGAAATCGTTGTAAAGACAGCACAAAAGAACAGAAAAGGGAGATGGGTGTCCTGATGATCTCCTGATTGTATCAGATCACTATCTTATCTCTTCCGGCCCGATGTTACCATTTCCAAAACTTCTCCAACGCAGCAATCAGGACATTGTTCTGCTTTTGAGGAACTATTCAACGGACCCCGGACATGGACATGAATATCTAATAAAGCTACCGTGAGGCACAGGTCTCACGGTCTCAGTCAGCCCTCAGCAAGAGACTGTATAAAAATCTGCAGTATGAGACCCAGTTTGTGAACTGAGGGGGTAACAGGCTGGCGTAGTCAGTTACTGTGTTCACCCAGTGCCGAAGTCCTGGGATTCGATGCTGTCCCTTTTAATTGTGGCTACCGGAGACTGTGTTTGAGTCTCAAATAAAATTCTAAATTTTGATTTACTGAATTTGGCTTATCGAGTTTATTACATCTCTCAAAAAGACAGCTGCCCAGGAACCTGCCTTTGTGAAGTCCTTCCCATTAGCAGCTTTCCCAACACTGCATATGGGTCATGTCTGCTTATTTAGGGTACTGTTTAAGGATGCCTCTTTTAGTATAAAACAAAGATTCCCTTCTTCTATTTCCAAAACAACTTCATCTCAAAAACTAGAGATCTCCTTTTTCCCTAAGAGCAAAGGGCTTCAATCCACAACTTTTAATTAGAGCCATGCACCCCCCCAAACAGCATTCATATGTTACAGAAAATAGTCCATTCTCCATGGTTTCACAAGAGCATTCCAGTCAACAAGGCAACTCTTCACTCCTTTGTCCTACTTAGGACTTTCACTCTCTCTCCACTGACTTCATGCTGTGTCTTCTCTGTGTTCACTCTGTCCCTTTTCTTCTCGCTCACACACAGAAGGATTAGTGCTCCGGAAGTTTCATTTTGTATCAGGAAAGAGTTAAACTTTGCCCAGGTCCTCGCTCTCTGCTGCAGCTCACAGTGTCAGATCTTTCACCAAATTTTTGGGGGGTGGCGGGGTGGGGGGGCAGACCAAAGCACCTGAGAAAACAGCGCTTAAGAATGGAAGCAGTCAGGATCACAAATGCCTATAAATGCCTGCTGCCCACCCTTCGGTCTCAGGGGGCCCAGCCCAGACTCTAGGCTGCTCCTGGGGATCCCGGGGGCGGAGGGGAAACATCTCCTCCCAGCCCTGGCTGGCAGCGTGGGCATATGACAGGGCTTTTCCTCCCCTCCCCCGCTGGCAGCTGCCACCAGCCTGCTCATGGCAAGCCCAGTGGGGCAGTGGGGCCTGGCCTGCCCAGCTGCTGCCCAGCTGGTGTTACCTGCTAGCAAGTCAGAAGGAAAAGGGAAATTTCCCAGGCTTCTCCTGATTTTAAAGCCTGTGTGTTCCCAGAGGTCTGTCATCTTTCTAATTGGTCAATCAAGCTGTCAACTCTAATGTTGTCAGTTGCTTATTAGCTTTTGCTATCCATGCTAAACCAGCACAGTTGGGAAAGTGCAAATATTAATTGGGAGTGCTTGGCTGGGGATGGTTCTGCCTGTGCCCAGGTCAGGCAAGGCAAAAATTCTTGTTTTCTGCTAACAACCAAAGTTTAATGAGGTGGATGTGAGTGAAAACAAAGTGTTGAGCAAAGGATGGGGCCTCTTGATTGCATGACCCAGTGCCAGCTGTGGTGTTATGAGGGTGATGTCTGGGGGAACTAGGATGTCCCCTCCAAAACCACCTGTGGGCTGTTCAGAAGACCTTTTTCCTTTCTGGAGTCCCCAGAGAGCTCTGCACAAGATCCTTTCTCTTCAGTGCTTGCTTGGGGTGGTGGAAGGCTAAATCTCTTACTTCTCTGAAGGCAAAACAGCTAAAGAGCTGCTGAGCAGCTACTGAAGAGCAGAAAGTTTGTAGTGATTCTTGTCTTGTCACCAGCTGCATCTCAGTCCTCAGTTACTGGGTTTCAAAAGAAATCTGCAGTAAAAGCATAGACAAACTCATAATTATTATTCCCTACTCTTCAATTTTAGGAGAAAATAATAGTGAGACTGAAGGAAGCCTTTTGGTTTCTGTGCTTAATACAGAATGGTTGAACCCTTGGTCAGAGCTAACTCTGTGCTTTGAGACCATTGCCAGAGCAAAGAAGTTGTTTTTTCACACTCAGGTGTGAGGTTTTTGTCCTTTTTATCTAGATTCGTTTACCAGCTACCATTTTTTGAGGATTTTGAGATCTGAGCGAACACTTCACTAATTTTAGTTCATCTCAGAAGTAACTTGATTTTATCATTGTCTTACTTTTAATGACTTTAGGGTTATTTTTATAGGCCAGTTTTGCTGCTCAATTTTTATTATTATGGAGTACCATAAAAGGTGGATAAGACTTTCAGACTGCACCAAAACCTAATAGCTTTGAAAATAAAAGATGTCTAAGGATGGTGTCTGGTTACTTGGTTCTCCTAAGGTCCCTTCTCCCTTGCAAGGCAGAGCTCAGCACAGACACCAGTAGCTCCCAAGGCAGAAGCCATGTGTGTATCAAAATGGCACCTTATTTGAAGGAACCTCTCAGGCTGTGAGGGATGGAAAAGGAAGGTCTGGGGATGTTTACACAAATTTGGTGGTGTTTAGAGCAAGAGTGACAGTGCCACTTTTTCTCCCTGATTGCCTGCCACCACTCCTGCAAGGATGCACAAACTGCTGCCTGAACTGTGTTTATTTATAGCCCTTCATAAAACAAATTACCCAAACGTCATGAAATGGTGGTGTTATTGTTAGTGCATTTCCTCCTTTTTTAGCATGCCCTGAGCTCTTGCACTGTCAGGGCAATAGAAAGGCAGTAGAAAGCGTGTGGCCTTTTACCAGCCATGGCACAAATCACATTTACTGGGTTGTGCTAGAGCTGCAGTAACATTTCTTCAAACACCCAGCCCTGCAGGCCTGAAAGAAGTGTTTTTGCAGGAGCCGAGAGGGTGCCAAGGAAAGACGAATTGCTGATCCTGGAGGGAAATGTGCCCCACACTAATCTGGCTGCTGCATAGTAACTGGAATGGCTGGGGTGGTGGATGGATCAGGAGAAAATGGATTGCATGCACAGAGGAGTTCATGGGCCAGGACAAATTGTGGCTCACCCCTTTTGTGCTGGGGAAGAATTGTCTTCTCCGTGTTTGTGAAGTGCCCCAGGCCTATGCACACAGGAGAGGTGATTGGGCTCAAGCGTTTCCCTGAGAGGCTCATCCTGGAGAATGGATGACACAAGAGGACCTAAGAGCAGATTCTTAGTAGTACAGGAAGGTCTGCATCAGTCTGTGACTCTTCCAAGGATGTGATAGTGGATGCTGTGGCTCTCCTGTTGCAGGCTTCAGGTTGTCGCGTGACTGCCACTGCTCACCTGAGTCCTAGTGGACGTTCAGAGTTGGTGACCTTCAACATTAAATTCTGGACACCCGTGTCCAACTTCTCCACATCCACCCAGAAAGCAAGCATGGAGGTCCATGAATCCCTATCTATTGCAGATGGTCCACTGCAGGTTTTGGGAGGTCCTTTGTTGGTGCTGAGGTTTACACCTTGGCAAGGTTGGCTCGTGGGTGTTCTTGGCTTGGCAGAGAGCCTTGGTGGAGGCAACAGGGAGCCAAACTGCTTCCCAGAGGGGACAGAGTGCCCCAGAAACCAGGACTGGATCCTAACAGACTTGTTTTCTGGCTCTGCAACTGGCCTTTCCGGTGATCTTGGGCAAGTTCCTTCATCTTTCTGTGCCTCAGTTTCCTTAGCCTTCCTTTTCTGCCTTCTCCTTAACAAGCCAGACATGCTGACAGTTGGCTGAAATCTTAGAGACATTTGTGAAGATAAAGCTGGAACTGAAATATTTTATTTATGATTGATTCTGGAGACTATCAGATGAAGAAGTGATAATAATTCAAAGTCAGACTGGATGGGGCTCTGAGCAACCTGATCTAGTGGGAAATGTCCCTGCTTACTGCATGGGGTTGGACTACATGGCCTTCAAAGTCCCTTCCAACCCAAAACCCCATTCTATGATTCTGTGATAATGTGGTGCTCCTCTCTTACCCAAAATAAAAATCCCAGACTCATTTGGGACCTGCTGGTAGATGTAAATATTCACTGCTGTGGTTACACAGGAGCCGAGCTCTTATTTGTCAGGGCAATTTTGTCAATATGTAACTTTTAATTTGTTCTCACAACCACAGAATAAACTGTCTCATCATAATATAATTTTCAGGGTTTGCAGAGAAACATTTACTAACTCACTCAATCTGACTCTTATGAAACATGGGTCATTTTACTACTTGGAGAAATTAATTGTGCTGTACAGTGTCTGCATCTTTCCACCTACACACTTTGATGAAATGTTAGGATTGTTTTTGTTAGGTAGTGCTGCTTATGCCTCAGCAATTTCCAATGAATATCTGACTATAAATTACTGAGATGCTTTCCCAGTGAGTTAAAAAATTATTTAGGATAGGCTTTTTTCATTCCCTTTACAGGAAAAGAATAATTTCAGGCAGGGTAGGGTAGGACTCTTGCTTTCCATAAACAGATGCAGGATTTTTTTTTTTTTTTCCTGGTGTTGAAGTTTTGATTTATTTAAAAGTTTTACACTGAACAAATTACTAGCGTCTGCTGTGCACATGAGAATGTGCAATTAGTTATTTCTTCTGTGCTTTTGCAAACTTGCTCTAAGGAGGTTTGAGTAGTGAGGAACCAATAAGAACCCGTGAAGATTCACATTCCTCTTGATCTGGTTTGGATGCTAGTACTGTTTTCAGAAGTCAGGAGGTACTGTTGGGAGGACAACAAAGAAACACCCAGATGTGTCTTAGAGGGGCAGACAAATAGAATCACAGAATGGGACAGGCTGGAAGGCACCACAGTGCGTCATCTGGTCCAACCTCCCTGCTTAAGTAGGTTCATCCTCTAACACATTGCACAGGATTACCTCTAGACAGTTCTTGAATATTTTTTTTAATATTTCAGTGAAGGAGACACCACAACCTCTCTGGGCCACCTGTTCTTCCTCATGTTCAGGCGGAACTTCCTGCATTCTAATTACTGCCTTTTGCCTCTCATCCTGTTGCTCAGCATCACCAAGCAGAGCCTTTCTCCATCCCCCTGGCTCCCATAGATGATGTATGCAAAATGATCTATCAAATCTTCCAGGGAAGAGCCATATGAGGGTAACACCAGAATGGATATCTCTCAGGTGGTGCAAGACCTTGGCCAGGGATACAGATCTGTTTTCTGCTGCACAGCTGAGTCTCAGCCAGGGGCTGGTAGCTGGGGGCTCAGGGTTTCAGGCTGCAGCCTAAAGGGCCTGGCTACACTGGGGATGTGTCTTGGTTTGAAAAGACAGCTGTCTGCCAGGGAAAGCTGGAGCTTCCCTGGGAATGGAGTACGTAAACTGCACCCCCACCCCCCCTTCCAAATCATTATAATTTTGAAATTAGGGGCTTTCAGGCAAAGATATGAGAACAGGAATAACAGTTCTTTACTAGGAATATTAAAAATACAAATGTAGTAGTACAAAAACCCCAAGAAAACAAAAATCCTAGAAACCCTGACAGAGTCAGAATATGACTTGACACCCTGTTGGTCAGGGTGTTGGAAGCAGTCCAAATAAGTCCTCCTGTAGTAACAGATGTGGTTCTGTTGGAGTAGAGATGATCCTGTGGAAGGGTCCAGTGGTGGCGAGATGGATTCAGTCTTCCTCTGGGAAATCCAGTGGAGAAACAGGCTGTCCTGCTGTGCTGAATTTCAGCTTTTATCTAGGTAGGAATGCTTGGCCCCTCCCACTGGGTGGAGCAGCTCACAATGGGATGTTATAATGTTATCAGTCATGTGGTGAGCCTTAATGGCCCATTAACAGAAGATATCCCCCGGAGGGAGGATTGGTCCTAGAAGAGATAAGGAACATTGCTCCATCTGGTTTTAACAGCTGGTCCATTAACAGAAGGCACCTGCCGCCTCCCCCAGAGTTAAAAGAAAAAACACCTCTTCAACTGGTTTCAACAGATTGGAAATAGAATACATGCTTTTGGTTATATATTGCAACCCAAGACAGGATGAAAGCAGAAGTGACAATCAGGGCAAGCCAAGAGCTGTCATCTCCTGCCATACCCACTGCTACTCATGGGGCTGGCAATCCCCTTCCAGCAGAGCCAGTGTCACTCCATCCCCATTTTTTGCAGCCCTGTGCAAATAAGTAGAGAGGACAGGTTGCTGCTGATTCCTACCTGCATCCTCCTGGCTTCCTCCCCATCTATCATGTTCTTCCTTGTTTTTCAAAGAGTGCATTTTTCATTCCTTTTGTCAGCTACAAATACTGGTAATTGAGGCAAGCTGGGAGTGACACCTCCCTGACAGGCTGCAGAAGCATCAAATGTTTAATTGGCTGCTCCACCCCAGGCTAAATAAACCCTCAGTGCCTCAGCCTTGAGTGTTTAATCAGAGGAGTTAAACATTCAGGGAATTGGATCACTTGATCTCTTTGCTTAGAAGTTTTTCTGCTTCTCCTTGATGAGCCAGACATGTTGATAGTTGGCAGAAATCTTAGAGACATTTGTGCACTAAAAAGCTGGAGCTGATTTTTATTTTTATTTTTATTTTTTTTCTGATTGATTCTGGAGACTATAAGATGAAGAACTTGTTGAAAAATGGGAGTGTGGTTCAAGCTCTCTGATATTAGATTTTCTTTCTGAACACATCCTTCTCAACACAATTGTGATTCCTATTTATGGAGAGAAATTACTTTTCACTCAGGACTGCTGGAAAACACAACCCAACAGGAATTCACAACTTTTCTACCTCTTGCTTTTCCCTCTCTGCTCCTTTTTGGCTGCATGTCACTCCTGAGCAGCTGCAGCAGGAGAGATGGGATCCATGAATCACTGCCTTGAGGAAAATGTAGATGTTCCTCTCATTTTGTTCAGGAAGGAAGTTGAGTAATGCCATATGCAGGTGTTAAGTGCAGGTGTGTTTGTGGAATGAACCCCTGGCCGGCTGTAGGTTGGACCTGGCAGAAATCTTGGAGGCAGAAGTTTGACAGTGTGGTATTGATTTCACATTATCTAATTCTTGATGAAAACATTAGACCTTTGGATGATGGTGTTCTTAATTTTGTCAAGTGAAGAATGTGTCAGGGTGTCAGCTGAGATGGTTTGAAAGCATTGCTCCTCTCAGGCCTAGGGGAGTTTTTTCCAAGAGCTTCAAGTGGAAGGCAGATGATTTGCAATTGCTTTTTGTTCTGAAGTGAGACACTGAAATGAAAAACATCTTTGATGTATTAATTGCAAATAAATGATTAGCAATGATAAAAGTTTCCTGCTTAATTAGATTTCAAAATGAAAACTGTGTAGAGATGATCACTAGCCTAAGGTGCCACTTTTGTTACAAAAAGACATCCCATAATTCATAAACTTCTTTACTTTGTGAAGGGGAAGAAGAGGAAGCTTTTCTGTCCCTCCCACCTCCTTTAATTATTATCTGAACCAGCATTAGGTCATAGAAAATAGACCCATAGTGATGAATAGGGAATGAGATTTTGTTCTGCCTCTGGCTGTCATGCAACGTTCATACTTTTGAGGGATTTTTGCTCCATCTCTGCAAGCTTCATGCACTAATTCTCTCATTTTATCGGCACAAACCACAACATTTTCTGCAGGACAGAGTCCTCCAGGGCTCTGGCCCATGGTGCTCCGGGGAACCTGGTGTACTGGGGTCACTGCTGAGGTAAAATAAGTGCTTTATACTGTTAATCAAGTGCTCATTATACCTTGGACCCCTTGGATCTCTCTTCATAAAATAGTTCATATAATTTTCAGGTGATTTAGCTCTTACTATTATTCCTTTAAAATATGAATTAAAACTTTCCTTTCAAAGAGAAGAATGGATGTACTTGTATAAAGAAAAAGTGAAATGAAACATCTGAATCACTTTGACCTACCCAGTTCTACTGAAAAAATTTCATACAATTTGTGATTCATGTCAGCACCTCCAAAACCATGTTATTTCCATCAAATTGATGATGTGTCCTTTTTCCTTCCAGCTTCTAATGAATTACATTCTCACTACAAATTGGATCATCCAGCTGGCCACTGGAAGGTCAGGGATGTTTGTGTGGGTGGGGATCTTCCAAAGCTAAAGGAAGGCATGGGTTGTTCTGTTCTTGCAGCTCTCCTTGTAGCCCTGAGCTCCCTCTGGCTTTCCTCCCACAGCTGAGGGACTGCTCCACACTCTTGGACCTTCCCTTGCCCCTCTTATTGATGTCTCATCCCTTGTGGAACCCTCTCCAGCCCTGTGGTTTCTGTCCCTGTGCAGTATTTCCAGCTGGGTGCTGCTTCAGCTTTTTGCCCCACTCACTTTCAAAGTTGCCCCTGTGATGCATCCTGCCTGATAGGCAGAGAACAATGTGACTTCTCTTGAGCTTGCCATAAGGAAAAGTCCAAAGGCCAAACCAGGTATGTGCATTTTGATCTACTCCACAGGGGACAATAGGGCAGTAACAATAATCTTCAAAAGTAACGCAAGGGCTGACAAGTTGGCTAACCCAGCGTGGGTAGCTCCTTAGCCTGACATGCTCACGCAGGCCAAGACATCGCATGGGTTTTTCCACCAAAATGCGCACATGCTGCAGAAGCAGTTCCAACTAACGGCCACTGAGGCTCGTGAGATTGTTGAGTAGTGCAACAACTGTCATGCCCTTGGTGCGCCATTGGCGGCAGGGGTTAACTCCAGGGGCCTTAAAGCCTTGGAGCTTTGGCAGACCGATGTCACCCAGGTCGCCGAGTTTGGCCGGCTCAAGTATGTGCATATCACGGTGGACACATTCTTCTCTGTGATGTGGGCTTCAGCTCACACTAGAAAGCTCACGATGTCATTGCCCACTGGAGGCAGGCCTTTGCCGTTCTTGGCATACCTTCTGCTGTGAAAACCGACAATTGTCCTGCTTATGCCTCGCAGCAGGTACGGCAGTTCCTACAGTTGTGGGGTGTGTCACGTAACTTTGGTATCCCTCATTCTCCGACAGGACAGGCGATTGTAGAATGCACTCACGGTACACTCAAGCATGTTCTTCAAAAACAAAAACGGGGAATGCAGGGTGAAACCCCGCACAGTCGGTTGGCAAAGGCTTTGTACACCATCAATCACCTTATGGTGCCGCAGAACTCAAATAATCCTGTCATTTTGAACCATCATCTCACGTTGCAGGCTTTGGACAATGTGCATCAGCCTCAAACGAAGGTTCAGGTCCAAAATTTAGTCATCAAGCAATGGGCAGGACCCTATGACCTTATCGCTATGGGGCATGGGTATGTGTGCGTGTCCACAGATACTGGGATATCCTGGATACCTTCAAAGTGTGTCCGTCCTGACCTGCAACTGCAGAGGCAGAATTCAGCCAACAGGCAAGGTAGAAGCCGTGATCATATATATTCCCTTTGTAAATTTGTTAATTTTTCTTTTTCTGTTTTTCTTTTTTGAAAGGTTAAAAAGGTGAGATGTCACCCTGGTTTTCCTGAGTTTTTTTAAAGCCTTCTGATTGTTCATAAGATGGAGTCAGTCTCTAGCTTCTGCACAATATTAGGAGCAGTTTTCGCTTTTTCTCACATATGGTAACATAAACCTTTTGTTTTTCATTCCCTGTCCTTTGTTTACATATTTCTAACCTGAAAACAATTGTAACTGACAGCTGGTCTGGCCATTCAGCTGGGAGGTGATAACCCCAAAAGCCAATCCACAACCAGACCCACAAATGTATAAAAAGTAAGAAATAAACAGGCAGAGGGGCTCTTGGCCTTGGCTCGGCTTTGAGCTCTCTCTGAGAAGCAACTCTGCCCTGCAAATCTCTGGTCTCCATGTGATTGCTTTGCATACCGCGATCACAGGAGAGCAATGAGATTAACATGCTGCACAAGATCAGAGTCTTACTCAGTTTGGTGGAAACCTCTGGAGCAGAATGGGTCGGCTGTGAATTCAAACCAGGGTGTTTCGCACTTCTGTTCCATGAACAGAATTTTATCAGCTCTCCAGCTCTCTGGATGTCCTGGTTTAGGGACAAATTTGGGAGAAAACCCCTGAATAGGATCCCTCTGGGAAGCAAACCCAAATGGCCCCTCCCTCCAACCGGTCCAGTAAAAAACTACTTTGGTGAAAAGTGGAAAAAACTATTTTACTTAAACAAAGTGCATAGAAGTATAAAGAATGAATAATATGAAACAATAAAACCTCTCGTTCTGGAGTGAGATGGCAAATTGAGAAAGTTCTTGCCATGGATGTAGCTCGGCGCTCTCTCTGTCTTTTATCAGTCCCAGTCCCAGTCCCTCCGGTGCTGCTGGAAAATGCTGAGGTCCAGGCCCCGGTGGGCCACAGGTGCAAGCCCCCAGTGCTCCCCTGGGTTTTCAGTCCAGAGCAGGTTTAAACAGTTCCAAGAAAAAGGAAAAAAAAAAAAGTCCAGGGAACTTCTCTGCCCTAGCTAGCTGAAACTAACTAAAAGCAAAAAAAGTCTCTGTCCTGCATTCTCTCCAAGCCTCCGGTGAACACCCCGTCTGGAGAAGAATGTGTAGGAGTCAGGGAGTTTTCTCAAAACAAACTCCACGCTTCTCCTTGCTCTTAGAACCAGTCTTAAAGGCACAGATCTCAATATACAGCACAAACAGAACAGATGATTGGGGATACAAGCATCATAAAGTCACCCTAGCACATTCCACCCCTTATCCCCATATCGTCAACTTACCAAAACTTATATATATATTCTAGCTCCATACACACATATATCTATATAAAAACAATATGCAATATACAGCTACATACAGACAGTGGCAGTAACATTCAGCACACAGTGATAGTTACACACAGTTCTCACCCAACCATCAGATCTCCCTGGGGTACACATCATGTGGTTCCATCTTTCTGCATTACCCATCATGTGCAACCTGGTCCCTGAGCAAAGACAATCCCACAGATGAGTTTGTCTGTACTTGAAGCAGAATTAATCCAAACTGTCTTCCCTAACAAACCTCTTACATGTACTACTGGGACTTTCTCTCCATCTACTGTATGTAGGGGCTCAGATGGGGCAGAGCCTGCTCTGTTGGTGGAACATCGGATGGTAACTAACCAAGTGGCCTTTGCTAGATGCTGTTCCCAATTTTTGAATGATCCCCCACCCAGTGGTTTCAGGGTGGTTTTTAACAGTCCATTGTATCTTTCCACTTCCCCTGAAGCTGGTGCATGATAGGGTATATGGTACACCCACTCAATGCCATGTTCCTTAGCCCAGCTGTTGATGAGGCTGCTCTTCAAATTAGTTCCATTGTCTCATGGAGAGCCTCTCAGGGGTACCATGCCTCTAAAGAACTTGTTTTTCAAGGCCTAGAATGGTGTTATGGTCAGTAGCATGAGGCATAGGGTGGGTCTCCAGCCATCCTGTCGTGGCTTCCACCATTGTGAGTGCATAGTGCTTACCTTGGCATGTCTGGGGCAGTGTAATATAATCAATCTGCCAGGCTTCTCCATACATAATACTTGGACTACCACCTGCCATACCATAGGGGCTTCACCCGCTTGGCCTGCTTTATTGCAGCACACGTCTCACAGTCATGGATAACCTGAGAAATACTGTCCATGGTTAGATCCTCCCCTTGGTCTCATACACACTTATAGGTGGCATCTCTGCCCTGATGACCTGAGGCATCATGGGCCCATTGAGTTAGGAACAACTCTCCCTTGTGTTACCAATCTAAGTCTATCTTTGATACCTCTATCTTTGCAGCCTGATCTTCCTGCTTGTTGTTTCGGTGCTCCTCATTAGCCTGACTCTTGGGGACATGGACATCTATGTGACGGACTTTCACAGGTAGCTTTTCTACCCAACTGGCAATGTCTTTCCACTCATCAGCAGCCCAGATTGGCTTTCCCCTATGCTGCCAGTTGGCCTTCTTTCACTTCTCCAGCTATCCCCATAGAGCATTGGCTACCATCCACGAATCAGTGTAGAGGTAGAGCTTTGGACACTTCTCTCTTTCAGCAATGTCCAGGGCCAATTGAAGATCGTTGAGCTCAGCGAGTTGGCTTGACTCACGTTCTCCTTCAGTGGCTTGTGCAACCTGTCGTGTAGGTCTCCATACAGCTGCTTTCCACTTTCATTTCATCCCAACAATATGACAGGAACTGTCAGTGAAAAGCGCGTATCATGTTTCTTCTGCTGGCAGTTGGTTGTATGGTGGAGCTTCTTCAGCACGTGTCACTTGCTCTTGTTCCTCTTCATCAGTGAAACAAAAGTTTTTAACTTCAGGCCAGTTTTTACCTTCAGGCCAGTTTGTAATTATTTCCAAAATCCCAGGACGATTCGGGTTTTTTGGGGGTTAGGTTTGGTTTAGTTTTTTTTTTCCCTATAGAATTTTTCCACCCCATAAGTTGCTAAGAGACTAAATACTGATGCTAAGAGGGTGCTTGACCCACACAAAAAATAGTGGCCAAGGGTGGGGGAAGTTCACATAAGTTTGGGGGAGGGAAAAGCACAGTGCTGCGGGAGCTGAGCATGCTTTTTTTCCAGCTCTCATCATTGGAGAGGCACGGTTGGACAGCTGCTTGCTGCGTGAGGAGTTCACTGTTAACTGAGGGTCCAGTCCTGGGAATTCTACCACCATCCATCATCCGCTTGTGTGCCCAGGAACTTGGAGCCCCTTTGCATGCCCTGCTGGAGCTGGGCCAGGCCTGCCCAGTCATCACGGCTTCTTCAGTACTGCTCACTTTGCCAGGACACCACCCCTTTTGTCTGCCGGGACACCGCCCTGCCTGCTGGGGAGCCTCACTGTTCCATTCACCAGCCTGGGAGTTTCCACTGTTCCAGCTTGGTGCTCTCAGGGTCCCAAGGGATCAGACTGCCCCAGGCTTTGTGAAACAAAGCCTTTTGAGGTTCCTGGTTCTGTTTATTATTAATGCTGCAGTTTTTGTTATTTGTTTGCCTTGTTATACTTACTAGTAAAGAACTGTTATTCCTTTCCTTTTAGCTCTCACTGAAAAGCCTCTTTAATCTTCTAAATTATGATAACTTGGAGGAAAGGGATTGGAATTCCCCATTCCTAGAGAGACCCTGCCTCTCCCTAGCAGATACCTGTCTTTCAAACCAAGACAGAGTTTCCAATACAGGTATGCTGTGTAATGAGAGCAATCCATTTGATCCAGGTGGCGTTGGTGGTGTGGTGGGTAGATCGAACCTACGCTTTGAAAATCCATCCCAGCACTGGAAGACGAGGTGCCAGCAGGAGTTGTGTTTCAGTGCCAATCACCTCTGAGGCAGCTTGAACTCCTTCATAGGTGGCCAAGATTTCCTTCTCTGTTGGAGTATACTTAGCTTCAGACCCTCAGTAGCTTTGACTCCAGAATCCCAGTGGTCGGCCTCAAGTCTCCCCAGGCACCTTCTGCCAAAGGCTCCAGGACAGGCCATGGTTCCCATCTGCTGAGCAGAGCACGTTCTTCATCTCTGGTCCTGTCCTCACTGGGCCAAGGGCTACCGCATGAGCGATCTCCTGCTTGATCTGGGCAAAGGCTGTTGCTGGTTGGGCCCCCAGTGGAAATCGTTCTTCTTGTGGGTAACCAGGTAGAGAGGGCTCACAATCTGGCTGTACTCAGGAATGTGCATTCTCCAGAAACCTATGGCACCTAGGAAAGCTTGTGTTTCCTTCTTGTTGGTCGGTGGGGACATTGCAGTGATCTTGTTGATGACTTCAGTGGGAATCTGATGCTGTCCATCCTGCCACTTTACTCCCAGGAACTGGATCTCTCGGGCAGGTCCCTTAACTTTGCTCTTCTTGATAGTGAAGCCAGCCTTCAGGAGAATCTGCATGATCTTCTCTCTTTTCTCAAACACTTACATTGTCGTGTTTCCCCACACAATGATGTCATCAATGTACTGTAGGTGTTCCAGAGCCTCACCCTTTTCCAGTGCAGTCTGGATCAGTCCATGGCAGATGATGGGGCTCTGTTTCCACCCCTGGGGCAGTCAGTTCCAGGTGTACTGCACGCCCCTCCAGGTGCCATGCCAAGCCAAGCACACCAAGCAAAGCACACTGAGGCCTGCATTCTACTGACAGAGGAATGGAGAAAAATGCATTAGCAATGTCAGTTGTGGCATACCACTTTGCTACCTTGGACTCCAGCTTGTACTGGAGTTCTAGCATGTCTGGCACAGCAGCGCTCAATGGTGGAGTCACTTCATTCAAGGCATGATAGTCCACAGTCAATCTCCATTCTCCGCCAGACTTGCGCACAGGCCAGATGGGGCTGTTGAAGGGTGAGTGGGTTTTGCTGACACCCCTTGGCTCTCCAGCTCATGGATCATCTTGTGGATGGGGATCATGGCATCTTGAGTTGTTCTGTACTGTCGGAGATGCACTTTCAAAGTGGCAATTGGCACTCGTTGCTCTTCTACCTTCAGAAGACCTACAGCAGATGGGTTCTCTGAGTCCAGGCAAGGTGTTCAACTGCTTAACACCCCCTGTCTCTACAGCTGCTATCCTGAATGCCCACCTGAATCCCTTTGGGTCTAGGAAATACCCATTTCGGAGGAAGTCTATGCCCAAAATGCATGGAGCTTCAGGGCCAGTCACGATAGCGTGTCTCTTCCACTCATTTCCGGTCAGGCTAACATCAGCTTCCACCAGAATAAAATCTTGTGAACCCTGTCATGCCAGCAATGGAAACAGATTCTTCCCCCACATCTGGATGGCATTAATGTGCACTGTGCACCAGTGTCAACCAAGGCCTCATATTTTTGTGGTTCTAATGTGCCAGGCCAACGGATCCACACAGTCCAATAAACACGTTTTTCCCTAGCCCTGGCTAGAGGCAGGGCCCCTCTAAGCCTGGTTATCCTTATTTCTCAGGGTAACCAGATCTGCTTCCTTCTTGGTAGAACTTCCTCTCATAGTCTTGCCGTCCAACAATTCACACAGCCGTTGTGCCATAGCATCAGTAGATTCTCCATCCCATCTTCTCATGTTTTGTCCATAATCAGGCAGGAAGGACCACAGCTTAGCCCGTGGGATACCCTTTCCCTCTCTATCTGTGGAACGTTTGCATGTGGTGCCAGTGAATCATGATTTTAAAGAGTTAAGCTTTTAGCTAAAGGTTAGAAGCAATTTATATTGACCAAAATGTAAGTTAGATTAGTAAATGGGAGGTTAATGATTATTAGATGCCCAAGCTAGAGCTAACTGTTATATTATGAGCTTGTTTATAGAAAAAGTAGAGTAAGTGAACCGTCTTAAGAACAGATTGAAACCACTAAGAACAATGGCGAGCACCTGGACTTTATATCAATCAGTCACAAAGCAGGGGACCTTGGATCATGCCAGAGGGTCACAGAGACCTGATGAAGACTCTCCTGTGTGGAGGTTCTTTAGATGAGACTCTTAATCTCAGGGTTGTGGGTTCGAGCCCCACGTTGGGCACCAGATGTGGAGGCTCTTTAGAGAGACCCAGACGACCGTCGATGGCAAAAGGCACAGAGCCTGCTCCCTTGCCAGGGGGATATCACAGCTTTATTCTGGGGTCCTGCCCCCGCCTGCTGGAGCTCTTTCCCTGTCCCCACTGTTGCCAGAGAGAGTGAGGCCCTCGCCCTCTTGGGGCTTTTTCTCCAGGGGGAAGGGCCTAGAGGCAGGGACAAGCCACTACACAATCAGGGATAAGGTGAGAGTGGAACAGAGTTGGGGTACATTCCAGCGTGGGTGATGGGCGTGGCTGAGCAGGGACAAACCATGTGATACAGTTTCCAAGAGGGACAGGGGTGATACAATAGAAAAACATTACAAACCCCAATATAAAAATGAAACACAATATAAACCCAATTAATGCGCTACAACACTCTTGACTTCATCCTTTGAGACCACTGACCCAATTCGAGACCACTGACCCAATTCGAGAGAAGAATTGTGCATGAGTGAAGGATTAATAGCCTCATTTTAATACAGAGTGGGGATGGGAGGTGCTGGAGTTATGCATATGTATTGTATATAAGATCTTGGAAAATAAATAGAGAGCAAAGAGCCTTGTTCGGGGCAGCCAAGCCTTTCAGAGATGACTCCCGTGCCGCCCGCCGGTGAATAAACATACCACTTTCTAACTTTAACTAGTTAGAGGGTCTTTGTCTGTGACTATACCGGTTTTCAATGACTCACCAGAACCTCTGACCTGTACTGCAGAGATTTGGAGAAAGCCCTCTTTCATCTCCTCCCTGAGGTTTTGTGATTTTCCTCTATCTTGTCTTCTAATTTCCACATATGCGTTTCCAGAGCTGCAATTCTTATATGCATTGGACCATGCACGGCATCTGCATATGCTTGGAGCTTCTTTGCCATATCAAGCACAGTCTCCTCCGTGTCATCCTGTTTCATTATTGCTAAAGCAGAAGAGTATTCTTGTGGCCCAAGTCGTACAAGTTTATGCCACATCACAGGTGTACATGGTACCAAGTCAGGGTTCCTAGTGGTTAGGTCATCTGAGAAGACAATCTCCGCCACTGCCATTTCTCTCAAGCACTGAATCCCTTGTTCAATGGTCTTCCACTGGGTTTGCTGCATATAGAGATCGTCTGCACACAGATATCTTTGTACCACACTTCCCAGGACCCATTCCCAGAGACTGCAAGGGCTAGCCTCCCTCATAATTTCTTGGTCAATAACTGGATCATGTGACAAGGGTCCTTGTCACATTTATTTGCTGAAACTGCCAGAGAGTCACATGGGAGATATTCTTCAGAGAATACATCTAATTTCCCTCATGAGTTGGACTCCCTTGTCATATCATTTCTATTGGGAAACCATTGGCAAAAAATATTTATTTTGAAGTCCTAATTAGTGCAGTTCTCCCCTCACCAACTAATAACAAACCCCTTCAAGAGAACAGAGTAAACAAGTAACATTTCTTCAAAAAAGTAGATCTTGACAAAAGTCCTAAATCATTCAATGAGAAATTCAAGTCTTGAAAGACAGTCTAGATGAAAAATAGATGAAAAAAACCCACTCTGCTAAGTTTTATTCTGAAAGTTTTGTGTCAGTTTGCTGAAACTTTAGGTGTGAAGGCTCTCAAGATGGGCAGTTCTGAAGGAAAAAAAAATCGGTTCCTATGTGAGTATTGAGAAATATTCTGCAATCTGCTCAAATGACTGAGTTTCAGAATGATCAAATACTTGTATCAAATCAATTATGAACAATGTAGAGATCCCAGCTTATTTCCCATGTCATTTTCATTTCACTTCATTTGAACCAAGATATAAGTTTATGAAAAGGATGATCAGAGCACCACCAGGGAAGAGGACAAGAAATAAACCCTCACTCACTGCATTAAGCCATTGGAACAAATTGCTTAAACAAGCTAAAACGTTTATAAGAAGAGGAGCATCTTTCACCCTGGGGGTAACTGAAGCACCTAATACAGTTGTATGAGGAAAAAATGCACAGAAACCTAGAAATGCTAAAGAAAAAGTTAGTGGGAGAGGAGGATTTGCTTTTCTTGTATTGCACTGAAATCTTTCAGGTAAGTTAAAAGAGAAACTTTCCTAGGCAGCAACATAATTTAACATTCACTGGAAAACCAGTAGGTCCAGGTGCTGAAAGGAAAATTATCCCTTCCCATGTTCACACTCCCACCTGCTAAGAACATACCTGACAGGACTCCTCCTGGCAAACTCTTCAGTGCCCACACTTGCAGAGGAGGACAAAGAAAGACCCTCTGGCAATTTAAGCATAGCTTTTCACTCCTCTCCTTTTCCCCTTGCCTGTGCCTTTCATGACCAGGTAGACCAGTGCCATGCTAGTGGCCATTAATACTGGTGCTGGGTACCAGCAGCAGGTAAATTTCATAGAGCATGGCTGGCAGGAATTCACAAGATCATTTGCTGCTACCTTTCCTCTGGGAACCATCAGCAAAATTTGCACAGGTAACTTGTTAATCCCAACAGATTTCTTCCCTAGTACTCCAGCATGGGATTTTTTTTGTCTCTTTGTTAGGGCTGGACTGAAACAGATCTCCAGAGAATGACTCACCCCGCCAGACTCAGGACTATGGGGAGGGAGAGATTACCTCTGATGATGAAGAGGCCCTAAGCCAAAGGACCTCTCCAGGCTTTTGAGGAAAGGCTGAGGAGAGAAACTGTTCCTGCCAGAGACACTGGACATCCTCAGGGAGTGTATCCCATCTTCCCTTAGGTGAATGATTTCCACTGGAGATGCTATGCAGGATTTGTTGAGGAAGGTGGAAGTGCTGGAGAACAGGACAAAGAGAAGGAGAGAAAGGTGAGGTATAGGGAGGGTGTGATTACAGTTCTCCTTCTTCTAGCAGTGCTTTGTGGAAATACCAGACTAGATTCAATTTGGTGCTGTGCCCTGATGGATAAGGAGCCCTTCAGCTTAATCTAGGAAGGTAGTACAGGAAACAGGCATCTCCTTTGGCAGCCCAAGTCTAGAGGTGGGAACTGCCAACAGGGACAGCTCACCCTGACCTGGGACTGCCACTGCAGCTCTTGGCTGTTCTGCTTCCTGTGCACTAGACACATGGAAATGGAGAGTAAATGAATGTTGCTGTTGAATTGAAGGGCACCCTGATTCAATGAGGAGACATGCCTCAGGTAATAGGGAAGAAATTTATGTCTTGCCAAAGCAGGCAGGAAGGAAATAATTCTGCTAGGCACAGATTGCTCCTTCCATCTACTACCATTGCTGCAAGGCACCCTGGAAGAAATTCAGGTGTCCCTGAATGAAGCAAGGCCTCTTTCTGCTGGCAGAGTTACTTTAGCCACGGGTAGAATTGCTTCCTTTGCAACATTTATTTCCTAGGATAATTTTCCTACACATCCCTGAGGCCATGCTAATATTCCCTTTTATGCTCAGCTAAGCAGCTGATTAATCCTTGCTGGAGCTCTCCCTGTATGGACGAGGGTCAGAGCAGCACCCAGTAACACAGAAAAATCAGCTGTACAAGACACTCAGCTCCCTACAGTCAGGAAGTTCCTTTTCCCAGCTACTCTGCCTGAAACCCTATCACTCTGACAGCAAAAAGGATGGTGCCTTGTTCCCTCTAAATCAGGAGCCCTGAAAGAGTTTTGGCATCTCTCCTTAAGTGCACTTGTTCTTCTCTCTGTGCCCTGGACAGTCAGAGCAAAGTCCCAGCACTGGTTCCCAGTGGCTGATGATGGGATGGCACTCATTTCAACACCACTGCATGTTTGTAAGTCAGAAAACATCTCCTGACCAATTGCAGCATTTGTGACTATTCTTAGCATTTATGGAGCAATACACAGTTGTGAAAGCAGATGGTTTGTTAAGAAGGGTAGGAATGCTTCATTCAGGCAGTCAAGGAGGAGTGACTCAACAGCATGACTGAATAGCCTTTGGGAATACACAGTTTTAAGAAAGATTTTCTTCATGGGACACAGCAGAACAGTCCTGTCTGAGGCAGTAGACTTAATAATCTTCAGTGGGATTTTTCAGAAGTGCCTCAGGTTTGCTAGAAGGAAATTTCTGGCACGGGCCTTTAATGACCCGTACTGCTAAATTATTTAGGTGTTTTTGATAGTCACCCCACTAATCCTTATGAAGGCCAAGTCAGGCTCTTTAATAAGCACAATGATGCAGTGTGCACCATTTGTGTCCTTGGTAGAAGCTGTGCTGCTCAGATGATGGGAGCTGATTAAATCAGTATAGCTCCACTATGCAAAGATAACTGTCCTGAATGTTCCCATTTTTCTTTCTGTCAAAAATTAAAAGAGCTATTTGGTGGATATCCATCAAGGAAGGACAAAATTTGGATGCCTGACTGTAAAAATGCAATTTTTACAACAAATCCCACTGGTTTAGTAATATTTTGTACCAACATGAGTTAGGGGCAATGTTTACCAGCAGAGACTGCAAGTTTAGCATTTCAGATTGCATCTCTTAATGTCCAGCACACACCTGTGTTATTCACCCGCAGTGTTTGCACCTGGAGGAAAAGTAAACTGGGAGGTAGAGAATACAAATTTTGGGTTTATCACAAGGGGAAATTACACGTGCTCTGAAGAGTGAAGCACTTCTGCCCCTCAGTTCTGAGCAGAGAACATTCTAGGAAAAAGAAAGCAGGATGTACTCCATCAATCCCTCTTGCAAAATACTGATTCTGCAACCTATATGTTGTTGTGTCTGCTAAAACTGTGTTGACTATGTTACCACCTACCCCTTTGTTGGGGGTTAGGTTTGGGGTTTTTTTCTATAGAATTTTTCCCCCATAAGTTGCTAAGAGACTAAATACTGATGCTTAGAGGGTGCTTGACCCACACAAAAGAAGTGGCTGAGGGGGAGGGAAGATCACTTAAGTTTTGGGGAGGGAAAAGCACAATGCTGCAGGAGCTGAGCATGCTTTTCTGGGTCTCGGCATTTTTTGAGGGAGGACAGTTAGGCTGCTGCTTGCTGCGGGAGGAGTATACTGTCAACAGAAAGTCCAATCCTGGGAATTCTACCACCATCCATCATCTGCTGGGGTGCCCAGGAATCCAGAGCCCCCTTTGCATGCCCTGATGAAGCTGGGCCAGCCCCATCCAGCCATCGCGGCTTCTTCAGCACTGCTCACTTTGCTGGGACACCACCCTGTCTGCTGGGTACCCCCGCCGGTCTAGCCATCAGCCCTGGAGTGTTCCACCGTTCCAGCTTGGTGCTCTTGGTGGGGGGGGAGGGGGGCCCAAGAGGTCAGACTGTCCTGGGCTTGTGAAACAAAGCCTTTCAAGATTCTTGGTTCTGTTTATTATTATTGCTGTAGTTGTTGTTGTTTGTTTGTCCTGACATATTTACTAGTAAAGAACTGTTATTCCTTTCCCCATACCTCTGCCTGAAAAAACTCCTTTAATTTTCTAAATTATAATAACTTGGAGGGAAGGGATTGGAATTCCCCATTCCTAGAGAGGCCCCACCCCTCCTTAGCAGATACCTGTCTTTCAAACCAAGACACTCTTCTACTGCTCCTGAAGGTATAGTGAGTTCCTTAGCTGGCAAAATCAATGAAAGAGAATCATCACAGAAATCTGTGCTATGCTCTCCTAAATGAGGCCACAGTTCCTGAAAGAGGTCAAGCACAGATCAGCAGGTTGTTTGTATGGGACAAAGGGAGCAGAAACCAGGTTATTTTCTGTCAGCACTTTCAGAATGCAGCATCTCACAGTGCATTCCATCTGCAGTGTGCTGGCTTGAAGGCAAAACCAGAGAGAGACTCCAAGTCAGAAAAAAACAATTTAATAGGAGAGAGGGGAAAAAAAATAAATAAAAATAAAATAAAACAAAACACATGCAATAGTACAAAAGATCACTGACAGAGTCAGAATACAACCTGAAACCGTGGTATTAGCAGTCCAGATGAAGTGGTCTTGTTGAAGCAGTGTTCCCGCAAAAAGGTCTGGTAGCTCTTGTCCTCTGGGAATCCAGTGGGTAAGGCTGCCTGTGCTGCCCCAAAGCCCAGATTATATCCAGGTGGGAATGCTTGGCTCCTCCCCCTGGGCAGAGCATCTCACAATGGGCTGATATCATTCTATGAGTCCTGCAATGGGTCCTTGATTGCCAATTAAACAGAGATAGCTCCTGGAGGGAGTTATCTATGAGTCATGCAGCAGGGCATTGATGGGCCA
Source organism: Hirundo rustica (assembly GCF_015227805.2). Taxonomy (NCBI): domain Eukaryota; kingdom Metazoa; phylum Chordata; class Aves; order Passeriformes; family Hirundinidae; genus Hirundo; species Hirundo rustica. The sequence continues at coordinate 13,357,308 of NC_053452.1, read as the reverse complement.
TTAACAGAAGATAGTCTGGAGGCAGGGGGCAAGGGAAACACTGCCCAACCTAGTTTCAACAGCTCATGTAGGTGGTGATAGAATACATATTTTGGACACATCTTACATTGTAACCTAGGACAATGCCATTGTCAGAAAAACAGGGGGAAAAAAAAAAAGCTTGAAAGACGTAGGGCTGCAAATTGGCTTTCTGGGGGAAGAAGTGCTGTCCACCAGAGGTTCTGCCAGGGCTTCAGCAGCCCTTCAGGGGTTTTGCTGCACTCTTTGACCCACAGGGTGTACCAGGCTCATTTTTTCCCTTCCCAAATCTGGCTGCACACATGGCTTGAAGGTGCATATCCTAGTACCTGCTGTGCAGTGGCAAACACCTGCCTCTGCTTGCAAGGGAGACATCCATGAAGAAAAAGAAAAAAACTAGATAGGCAAAGCTCTGAATTGAAAGGCCCACCAGCTTTGAGGTTTGAAAGTTTAGAGCAGGGTGAAGGTGGGGGAGCAGCTCTGATTCCTATCCTGTCCCACAGAGCATGGGAACAATGGTCAGAGAGCAAAAGCAGGAGATGTCAGATAGCAAATTAAGGAATCCTGGTTTGTTTTTTTCCTCCTTAAAAATCACTGCTAATTCACTGCTATAGGATCTGAATGAAACCACATATTTTTCTATCTCCTACTGTGTTTTTGACATATTTAAGAGTCAAAGCTAGACAGATGAGGAGCCTGGGCATTGGGAAGCCCAGGGTCGGACTCAGGTCTGGAAGAAACTTTATCTGAAGGCAGATTGTCAAAGAGCTGCTTCCTAGATTACTGCTGTTGGCTTTCTTCTTCTGCAAAGCCCTGATGGCAGCCAGTGTTCGAAGTTTGCTTGCCAAAACACACACACAAATATGCATATATGAAATCACCATGTCTCCTTGCCTGTGTTAACCCTAAAAATCCCCTCAAGGGAACTTCCAGGCTTTGCGCTGAGAAGATTCACCATAGAGGTTCCCTGCCTAGGCTGAAAGAAAAGACATCCTTCATGGTGTCTTGCAAAACTACTGCCAATCTACCCTGGATTGCTTCTTTCATTGGTCACTTAACTGTGCCTCCCCAGTTGTTCATCTCTCAAACCCCTCTATAAGTTGCCTTGCTCTTTGTAGTGCCCCTGTGCCCTCAGATCATTGGCCACTGAGTCCATACTTAACCCCTGAGCAGCACATGGTCTTTGTCTCCTGCCCATGATCCTTTCGGCATGCTGAAATGAACCTTTCTGGAAAACATCATACAGGAGGCCCTTCTTGTTCTTCCTCTGCTGAGGCATGTATGTGTGCACGGAATTGAAATGGCTGTTCCTGTGGCCTGCTCTGACCGGCTTCTGAAGGAGACGTTTCAAGAAGGGAGAAGCATTTTCATGATCCAGCATGCTGCTACACTTGCCCTTGGCTCATTTTTTGTACCTTCATCGCAGGACTGTTCCCAAAAGCATCAGTTAATTACCCCTCCTCCTTCCCAGGTGGCTGCCTTTGGACAAGGCTCATTGAAACAGAGCTGGGGTGAATTGAAGTCAATTTGCAATAAAGGAACAATCCCACTTCACTAACCCATGTGGCACAACTCCAGCAGAGACATTCATCTTGGTTTCTAGTCTCTCTGGGGAAAGAAAGAGTGACAGATTCTGGAAAGAGCCTGGATGACTGAATTTTAAAAATCTACTTGCTTTTATGGTACCACTGTCAGGCTTGTGAGTTCAAGAGCAGGAGACAATTCCCCAAGCTTGTAAGATGGACACAAAGCTCATTGCCTTGTAGAGGGTGATAAATGGGTATTCGTCTTACTTGCCCTTTGCGTTCTGAGGCTGAAAATGCAGGATTATCAGCTCTGTCCCCAGCACAGATCAGCTGGCATGAACAGAAAAGGGATCACTGCTGCAGAATGAATTGATGCTTAGCAAGGATTTTGGGTGTATGCAGTGATGCTTACTGTGGTCTCTGAGTACTATGAGTTAGAGAGAAAATGCTCTCTAACAATGAAATCCTTCCACGGGAACCCTGGTAGAATTCTCAACATGCCCCATTGCAGTGTCCAGTCCAGTGTGGGATGAGGGAAGGCAGGCTTTTCCAAATGCTAGTCCCTGTAATGTGTTCCTTCTGTCACCTGTCTGTGGCTGAAGATCTCTCATGAAAAGACAGAAGTGGAGAAAGGTCTGAGCCACTGAATCAAAGAGGGACAGCAGAGACTGGAACAGGCAATAGAAAAATGGGTGTCAACAGAATCTTTCTCTGACTCAGAAAGCTCTGGATGACTGGGTTTGGACACCAGCTGCACTGGGCTGATATTGTTGTAGGAGTAACCAAGATGAGTTTGTGCTTTGTAAAAATCTCATAAGAGCATCCAAGGAAGGTGCATGTAGAGATACAACACAACATTTTTTAACAGTAATCCTAAACCCCTGGTGATTCTAAGTGCTGAAGCGTGTTGGATACTTGAATTGTGCACACAAGGTAGTGATGGTCAGTGGTCAGTCTTGCTCTGATCAATCAGATTATTAGAGATACAAAGTACCGCAGTGGCTACTTTATTACCTGGAAGTATCTGAGTCCTGCCCATAGCATCTGCCATGTGGTAGCCATCAGTGGGACTTATGCTAGTAAGACTCTGGCCAACAAGTGGCAGGTCACCCTGTACAAAATATTAGTGCATTTAGCAAACAACCATTGTGGAGCCTCTCAGGAAATAAATTTCCAAGGCTGCAGCTTATGTTTGTTATTCGAACACTGTTTTCTGTGAGATAGCCTGTATTTTGAGTACAGAGAGCAGGGCTGAAATGAAATACTGCTCATCTGTTTTTCAGTGCTGAGACCTTCCTCTTTCCTCCCTGCCTTTTCTTGCCTGTTTACCTGTGGTTTTACACCTTATATTACCAGCTGTCACCCAGTCCCTCTCTGGCCCTGGCTGGATTGATGCAGAGGTGAGGTTTCACTTCTTCCCTGAAATGACCTGAGTCCAACCACTCTGTTTTCATTGGGGAGTTGGGTGCTGAGAGTCAGGGCCTCTTTGATCCTAATGATATAAAGGGATGGGACTCTAAATCTGTCACTGCCTGGAGCTGTGTACATTGTGCTGGCAGCAGATGTGATCTGACACTCCAGGAGCAAGGAAAATGAGTGATGCCCAACTTAACTGTTCATCCTTTGTGTCCCAAGGCCTTGAGCTGATGGGTTCGAAAGCTGGAGGGAGATGGTGGAGTTGTAGACAGCCACACTAACAGGTTGAGTGACAACATGAAGACAGACTCCTCCACCCCTCCCTTTCTTTTAGGAAAGCAGCAGAACTTGCAGCTGTTGAGAAGAATTTTGATTTTTGCTTTATTCATCTGCAGTATTTCAAGCGTGATGACCCATATGGACAGATGGATAGATACTAGGATGGTCCCAGCAATTCTGGTATGCTGACACCTGCCAGATGGGAATGTGGTCCAGCACAACAAAAATCACATCTTTTCCCATCCAATCAGGACGCAGCTCTCTCAGTCGCAAAAACACAGTCCTCATCTGGGATGTCTGAGGGGAGTCAACTGCAGTCAATTTGGCAATGGAAAAACAGAGTTTCCAGGGACTGTGTGGTGTTTTCCCACCTCTTACTGTTGGATTTTAACCGCAAGGCCATGCCCAGTCCCCTGGAAGTGCCAAGGCAATGTAGACAGGTTCTACATGGAGAATTGCACATCTGCTGAAGTCACCAGAGCATGTAGCAAAAGAATGAGGCATGTGTGTGCCACAGGAGGAGATAGAAAGGGACAGTGCAAAGCTTGCCAAAATCTTCCCTTAAAAATTTTTTGGCAAGATTGGTTGAAGCACGGTGAGTACGCAGAATTTGTCCTCTGTCTGCAGTGGGATTATGTTGCGGGCCACAAGTGCGGATGGTAAATGCTGCAGCGTTCCCGATAAGCGTCTCCTTACATGAAGCCGCTTAGTCAGGCACGCAAGCAATCACACTGTCCACACAGTCACAGGTAGAAGTGGGCAAATGAGAGGAGGGAAGAGTCTTCTCTGTGGGGCTCCGGAGGAGTTTTTTGGACTTTCATTGAAGGGTTCCAGGGACAGAAAGACAAAGAACAATGGAGGGTACAGGTTTAAGTACAGGGGAAGTGGGGGCAGAGCAGAGCATCAGAACCAATGGTCTGAGGGTACAGGGGCAGTACATGGGCGGGGTAAGGGGTAAAAACCAATAGAGGGTGCCAGGGTAGGTAGGCGGGGATATAGAAACCAATGAGGGTACAAGGAAGGGAGAATTCTGGGGAATGAACTTAGATGGAAAATGGGAGGTGGAACAGAATTGACATAAGCTTACATCATTTTAATAAACCAATGGTGTAACAGCACTTAGGAGATATTGACATGCTGCTGTAAGGATCCATGGAAGAGAAGCCTTTCTCACTATAAAATCAAAACACATCTCTTTACTTACTCTAACCCCTCCAGGGTCAACATATGGAATCTTAGAGGCAGGCTCACTGGCCAGCACAGGTTTGAAATTAGGAATTGACTTAGTTGCTTGGTGCAACTATTTTTTGCCTCGTGCTTTCTGAAGACTAATGCCTGTTGTGGGTTGTGGCTGGAGCTTGGAGAGTGACAAGGTGCAGACAGCTTGTGATCGAACAGTCTGACTGGATTGATTTCTAAGATTTCTGAGTTTCAGCACTTGTATTTCCCAGTCCTGTGATAGTCCCACCATTCTCCCTGACTGCACAATCCCTGCCGTAATGTTGTCTTCTCAAGGTATCCAGGGAAAAGTGATCTCAGAGAGGTCTCTGGGAAAAGTGTTGCAAGGGACAAGTAATGTTAAGATAGGCACAAGGAACATCTGTGGGGGGTAATCACCTTGCACATTTTGGGGGAAGAGACTGTCTGCATGACAGGAGAATGAGCAGGTGTCCATGCTGTTTCTCTAAGCTGTCCTTGGTTACACTGTGAGATGTGCCCAAAGTATGTATTTGTAATAAATACAATTGACAAAATTCGATACATCAAAATTTTAGAATTTTATTGAGAGACAAAATGACAGTCTCGGATAGCCACAATTAAAAGGACAGCGTCGAGCCCAGGATCGGCACTGGGTGAATATGATAACACACTCAGTTAGTATGCTACCCCCCAAGTTCACATTTCTGGCTTGGAGCAGTCTCTTTTTATACACTGGATCGCTAAGAGAAACTCGGGACTCCGAGGTTCCCTCTTCTGAGGCAGCCTCATTAGACATTCATGTTCCAGTTCTGGGGTTCTGAATAGAGTTGCTCGAGTAGATAATGCCTTTAATTGTTGTGTCCAGGTGTGGTGTGGAGATGTTAATTTCGGGAGGAGATGGATGAGATATCAATCTGATGTAATCATCTGGTTCTCCGGGCTTCCATCTCCCTTTTCCGTTGTCTTTGTTCTCCCTTTAACGATTCCCAGCAGAGGTATTCTCATGTCCCTTTTTCGGGTAATTCCTATCATAGTTTTCTTGTGTCCCTCCTGTGTCTTTTCTGGCAAAAGAAATTCCTGCACCCCTCTCTGTGCAGCTTTCATCTTAGTTAACTCTTGATATACTGGATTAGAAACAAAACTTATATTTATAGGGGTTGAATTACATCTTACATCTTTTTATCATGAATAAACTTCAGGACATATATCACATATTCTATCACCATCTACATGAGCTATTGAAACTAGGTTGGGCAGTGTTTCCCTTGCCCCCTGCCTCCAGACTATCTTCTGTTAATGGCCCATCAATGCCCTGCTGCATGACTCATAGATAACTCCCTCCAGGAGCTATCTCTGTTTAATTGGCAATCAAGGACCCATTGCAGGACTCATAGAATGATATCAGCCCATTGTGAGATGCTCTGCCCAGGGGGAGGAGCCAAGCATTCCCACCTGGATATAATCTGGGCTTTGGGGCAGCATAGGCAGCCTTACCCACTGGATTCCCAGAGGACAAGAGCTACCAGACCTTTTTGTGGGAACGCTGCTTCAACAAGACCACTTCATCTGGACTGCTACTACCACGGTTTCAGGTTGTATTCTGACTCTGTCAGTGATCTTTTGTGCTATTGCACGTGTTTTATTTTATTTTACTTTTTTTTTTTTTCCTCTCCTGTTAAATTGTTTTTTTCTGACTTGGAGTCTCTAGCTGATTTTGCCTTCAAGCTAGCACATAAGCACATAAGATGCCAGTGCTGGTGGACCAACATCAACCCTCTGAGAACAGGATGAAAGAGTGACCAAATTGTTCCTTTGTGGTTGCTCTTGCAAGAAAATGAGCAGGTTAAGACTGCAGCACACTTTGCAAAAGCTAAATGCTGCTGTGGCTGTGATTGCGTGGATTGAAACTGTTTCTCTGCCTTCTGTTTGTTTTGCCTGGCAACTGTTAGGCAATTACTGGAAATGAAGGAGAAAATCCTTTTCTCTCTTAAAAACTGATCAAATTGCATTCTTACAGATAGGAAAGAAAGTAATTTTTCTTAGAAGCTTGTCTTGCCCTGAATGGAAAGTTAAACCTTTGCGCAGCCCAGGAAACACAGCGTTCTCCAAGCTCAGCCTTTTGTTTTCTCTGCCCCTCCCTAGATTGAAAAGGTGCTGCTCCAAACTTCCCCTGGTTTTCTACACTGTACATATCTCTAGCTTGTGTCAAAGGCCGGTTGTTTGCCATCACCATACAGGACGAAAAATCTCTTCTAGACCCTTGTCTTCTCCTAGTTATTAGCACAGTAACTGCTACATCCAGATGTTCATCTTTGTGGGGCACATTGATTAATTGGATTTCCTTTTAACTCCTCTTTTAGGATTGTCTAATCCACTACGGTTGAGTGGGAAGTAATGTGCACACTCAGCAGAAATGTTTCCCTGATCTCTGAAATCATTGCTGCAGGGCAATGGGAGGTCACTCTGCTGGTTGACATAGTAATGAGGCACCCCGCAAAAAAACCACTCTTTCATCTGCCTTGTGAAAAACATTTCACCCACCAGAAATCTCTAAGTGAGGGGGGCATTGCACCACCACATTTAAAATCCCTGTTGCTGAGCCCTCCCTGGGCTCATCAGCTGAAGGGTTGGCAACACTCCAGGCTCAGTTCAGGAAAGGGAATGCTTGAATGAGCACAGGTGCCTAAATGCCCTGCAATCTGGGGCCTTTGGAACAATTTCTTCTCACTTGGGTCCCTACAAGAGTTGAGGAGCAGTAAATTTTGGGCTTCTTCATAATTCAGATGTATCCATAATTCAGATGTTTTTTTTTTACCTTGAGAGGCAAAGGAAAGGAAGGGAAATATGGAAATAGAGCAAGGCAGTTTCTCTGCTGGTGTCAGTTCTCTGACACCGATTAACACCAGCAGGGGTTCTGTTGATTTTAAGTGGAACATCAAATCTCACTGAGATAGAAAGAACTCTTTTATGCCTATCTCAGTTCTCAACACTATCAGATTCTGAGCCTGGACTCCTACCATGTCTTTTCAGAAATAATGAAATGATTGTTCTTACCGCCAAGCTAGAAAGGCTTTCAACTGGAAAAAAAAAACAAAAAAAAACCCCAAAAAAACACCCAACCAAAAAACATACCCTGCATTTGTTACAATTTTATCCTTCATTTTCATTAACAATTCATTCCTGGTCTAATCTGGCAAATATGCTTATGATTGTACAGTCCATTGAATTCTTTTCACTTAGTAGTGGTTTTTTTTTTTTTTTTTTTTTTTTTTCTCCCTTGTCTCCTACAAGACTGAAAATTGGACTACAATAAAGGGAAATTTACTTGAGATGGAGAGACCCACTGGAGCAGGGGATGCCAAGGAGAAGGTAAAGAAGCAGCTGATTTAGGACCACCTGGTTAGAAGACAGATGGAAGATGGTCTGGGAAGCTTTTGGAGGAGTGTCCTGTGGATTATAAATGAAGTAGAGAAGGAATAGAGGAGGGGAGAACAAAGGAAAGGCAACAGAAACCACTAGGGGCTGTTTGGAGTAAAGCTCTGCCACAGCTTTGCAGCTAGAACTTTTTTCCTCCAGGGTGAAAAATTAATTCCTCATGCTGCCATACTTGAGGAGGTCCTATTGCTCCTGCCAAGTTAACCATATCAGAAGCAAAACAAGCAAAATAAGAAGAGAATTTCCCTCTTGGTATTTGGAAATGAAAGATTCATTGCAAAGATCGCTCCTTTGTGATAAAAAATGTGAAAAAAGGAGATTATGCAAAATAAATAATCTGTTCCCTATTTCTTCAGTGTTTCACTGAACTTAGAGAAATAGTTTGCTATCTGTTGGAAATATTAAGACTATTCTGGATAAGAAGGGGTCTGAATACACTTCTAAATTTCAAGTTGTCTTGGTTTGAAAGACAGATATCTGTTAGGGAGGGCGGGGCCTCTCCAGGATTGAGGAATTCCAATCCCTTCCCTCCAAGTTATTATAATTCAGAAGATTAAAGAGGCTTTTCAGTCAGAGCTATGAGGAAAGGAATATCAGTTCTGTTATAAATAAAATCGACCAGATTCGATTTATCAGAAATTTAGAATTTTATCGTGAGACAAAATATCAGTCTCAGAAAGCCACAATTAAAAGGACAGCGTCGAGCCCAGGATCGCCGCTGGGTGAACACGGATATCAGACTCTGACAGTCTGTTACCCCCCCCAAGTTCACAACTTCGGTCTCCAGCCGCCCCTTTTTATACACTGGATCGTGGAGTGAAGTCCGGGATTCTGACGGTCTTCCCTCCGAGGCGTGTTCATTAATCATGCAAGTCCCGGTATCGGGAGTCTGAATGGACCGGTAGGGTGGAACAATGCAGCTGATGGCTGGGCCCGGGTGTGTCATGGATATGTTAATTTTCGACGGAGACGAGTAGAGATATCCATCTGAAGTGATTATCTTGGTCTCCGGACTTGTATCTCCGTCTTCCGTTGTCCTTTGTATCCTTTCAGGGATTCCCGGCAGCGATAGTTTCTAGGCCCCCTTTCTGGTAATTCCAATCATACTTTCCTCGTGTCCCTCCCGTGCTTCCCGAGTTGAGGAAATTCTTTTATTTTGGTTTTTCCATTTTACTTTTACCCATATTAGTTTGAACACATCTTTAACACTCATATTTATACAGTGAACATTTACCCTTTATAATTTGATAACACAAATTAACTTTAGCACATATATCACAAGTTCTTTACTAGTAAATATAATAAGGCAACCAACCAACAACAACTACGGCATTAATAATAAACAGAACCAGGAACCTCAAGGGGCTTTGTTTCACAAGCCTGGGGCAGTCTGATCTCTTGGGACTCTGAAAGCACCAAGCTGGAACAGTGGAAAACTCTGAGGCTGGTGGCTGGACTGGTGGGGGTCCCCAGCAGGCAGGGGGAGGATGTCCCAGCAGGCAAGGGGGGTGTCCCAGCAAAGTGAACAGTGCTGAAGAAGCTGTGACAGCTGGACAGGGCTGGCCCACCTCCAGCAGGGCAGGTGAAGGGGGCTCTGAATTCCTGAGCACACAAGCAGATGATGGATGGTGGTAGAATTCCCAGGACTGGACTTTTCTCTTGACAGTGAACTCTTCCTGCAGCAAGCAGCTGCCTGTCCATCCTCTCCGATGCTGAGAGCAGGAAGAGCCCTCTCAGCCCCAGCACTGTGCTTTTCCCTTCCTCAAATTTATGTGATCTTCCCTCTCCCTCACCCATGTCTTTTGTGTTAGTCAAGTACCCTCTAAGTACCAGCACTTTGTTTCCTAGTAACTTATGGGGAAAAATTCTTTAAGACAAAAAGGAACAAACCTAACCTGCAACACAAGTGCCAGCAATGCAAGAGTAAATATTATGGCATTATTAGTTATTTGTTCTGGCTCTGGAAATCCCTCTTAAAACCTGAGACTGGGTCTGAAAGCAATCAGGGATGGCCAATTTATGGAGAGAGTGAGATCAGTGAGAAAATGAAAATCGTTCAATTATAATTAGTTAAACATTCTGAAGCAATTTTCAACACTCATATAAGCACATCAAGGGTGAAATGAAGAGGAAGAAATCCTGCAAGTCTATCTTGTGTGTGGTAGTGGCACGAAGAGCAGTAACATGGAGACAAGAGGTCCGCAGTGCAGAGTTGCTCCCCAAGCAGAGAGAGAGAGCAAGCCTGTTTATTTCTTTCATTTATATACATTTGTAAGTCTAGTTGTGGATTAGCTTTTGGGGTTACTACCCCTTCACCCCAGTGGACAAACCAGCTGTCAACCAACATTATTTTCTGGCTAAAAATATGTAAACAAAGGATAGGAAACATAAACAAAAGGTTTGTTTATGTTCCCATGCATGAGAAAAGTGAAACACTGCTCCTAATATTGTGCAGAAACTAAAGAAACTGACTCCATCTTATGAACAAGCTGAAGGCTTTAAAAAAACCCAAAAATCCAGGGTGACACTTGTATATGATAGGAAGTTTTGAGAGACATCATTAAGATACTGACTACAGGCCCTTTCAGACAGAATGTATTTTGTATGTGACAAAAGCAAGGGAAGCACTGAATAATTCAGACTGAAGAGAACCTCTGGAGAACTCTGGTCTGTTCCTCTGCTCAAAGCAAGGCCAGGAGGAGCAGGTTGCTCATGGCTGAACCTGTTCAAGTTATTAATATTTCCAAGGATAAAATGATCTCATGTCTCCAAACGTCTGTTTTCAAGTTTAACCACTGACTGAATGAAAATCTCAGTCTAACAGAAGAAGAAAATGAGATACAAACAAGATTTTGGTCCTATGGTGTGAAGCAAGTCCTTGACAGAATAATGCCTCCTTAGTTACCATGAGTTACATTCCTGGAGCACATCTTCTGTCCAGGTTTGTAAGAAAGCATCTCTCTTGCAGACTCCAAATGTAGCCCAAAGCTCAGTGAGAGGGACAGCAGGAGGATTTTATCAGATGTGGAATCCTACCTTGGATTGTAATCCCTGTGTGCACATTCAAAATCAGTTGTACCATTTCCCCTCAAGGAACGTTCAAGGCATGGTGGATAAGGCCCTCAGCAATGGGACCTAGTGAGTGCCATCCCTGCCCGTGGATCTTTAAAGTCCTTTCCAACCCAAACAGTTCCAGGATTCTATGATTCTTTGACCACATGCTTTATAATTGAGCAAATTCCTGAGTGCTTTTTAGGGGTGAGCTTGTAAAATCTTATCTGGGGCTCTCCCAAGCCCCTTCCCCTCTGTACTTGCTTTGCTCCCACAGAGGCTGTGACAAGGACATTTCACTAATGCTTCAAAATAAACACACGAAGGACTGAGAGGACAGAAGCAGCACTCCCAAGACAGCCCACAGTTTTGTCCTTTTGAATCTAATTACACTGAATTTTTACTGTCCTCAGCACTGAGTTTTCAGAGGAATAAGCTCTGTTGCAGCAGAGACTGGAGGGGATCTGGCTTAATCCCATCTTCAGCAGCAGAGACATACTTTGACATCTCAGTGGATTAAAATGTATTTATTCCAATAGTTTCCTATAAAAACAAGTGACACATCCAGGGAAGACCCTTGGCTAGCCCCAACCAACACCACAAGCAGCCACCCCCAGACCACTGAGGACAGCGGTATATAGAGAGGATGGCCTCTGATTCCTGTAGTGACCTCTGAAGTCACCACAGAAAATATATACTCTCCTGTGGATGGAGCACAGTGTGAGAGGCAATAGACCATCTCCCCAGAGGTCCCCCTGGGAGACACACTCTGTGTTCATGGTGAGTAAAAATATAACCGTCCTATAAGCACTTGCCCCATATGGTAATTCCCAAGCCCCTATTGGTCAAAACTCTAGTTCCAGGTTTTTCTGTTCTCCCATTGGTTGATTTTGGATGCTTCTCCCAATTGGCTGTTTCCCTGATTCCTTCCCCTATTGGCCCAAGCAGCAAACCCCGCCTCCCCAATTACATATAAAACCTTGACATCCTAGAACCTTGCAGTCTCTCAGTTACCAGCTCCAGGAAACAGAGGAAGCTCTGGCAGATCAGAAGACTGTCTCCTATTCTCTGTTCCTATGCCACCTGAAGGGAGCTGCCTGGCTAGTCTGTCTTAGCAGCTCACTTCATTGAGGTGATCACTGGAACTACTTTGCTCTGTTGCCTCGGCAACCCTCACAACTGAGCTGATCACACAGGTGTGCCTGTGCCGCTTAGGTAAAAGTCTTTCTAAATACACCATGCTGAGGGCAGGTCGCGGCACCCAGAAGACCAGTGTGCTGTAACAGTTTCCCTCAGCTATATATGTATTTGCACCGAGGACCACAATAAGAGGGCAGGGCGGAGCCTTCTGTATGATTCTCAAGGTTTATTCCTCATGAGGGTCAGGGACAGAAAACTGGCTGGACCTGAATTTTTAAACTGTTGTGGTATAAGGGGAGGGTGCAATACATCAACCAATCAGGGATAAACTGAGGAGGAGCTTGAGGAAGGACTCACAAAGCAGGGGCCAATGGGAGAACATAGGGGGAGGGTACACTTTGAATGACCCAGTGGGGCATTGAAGAGCATAAAACTTTCCAGAACTGGAGGAAGGGGTAAACTTAGATTGACAACCAAATAAGTGGGGTAACAGGCAGGGGGTTGGTTTAGGGGAGGATTGACATGGGACATTCTGAAAAGAGGAGCAGGGTTTGGGGAGTGACTGATACCAGGGAGAGGGTGGAGACTACTTTGGGCAAACCAACTACTTAAGGGGAAAATAGAAACTAACCATTTGAAAGAACTCACAAGTAAAGAAAACACACACCACCACTGTGATTTTTTTTTCTTTTAATCAGTATCTGTCTCCCTTACTCTTTTCTACATCCCTTTTTGCTCCAGATTTACCACTTGCTGAGAGATTGCAAAAATTATATGTTCATGCAGGCTTTCCTCTCTCCTCAAAGAGGTGGCCACGTAGGGGAGGTATTGCCAGAATGTTCATGTTTCATGTGAGTGAAACAACAGAAACGTAAGCCATATTAGACAACAGAAAATCCTTAGATGAGAGATTAAACCTGTTAGCAAGGTGTTCAGACTCTCACATAGGAGTAATTAGGGTTTTTTCACCTCTCTTTACACTGCCTCATTTAGCTGAGAGAGGAATGTCAGGAATCTCAGTACTTTGGGATCAGCCTCAGTAACTGGATTTTCCTGCGCATTGCTCACTAGGCAAAATGGCAAAGCACCAAAAAACAGCACTCATAAATAACATCTGGAAATTAATCATTCCATTTCCTGCAAGTGATAAGAAAATTTACCCTGTGTGCAAGTAATTTGCAGTCATTTATGGCAATTTGTAATATTTAAATACTAAGTAAATTAATTATTTGGCATTATTTTTAGTTAGCTGATTTCTTGTAATTGCAATCAATTACTTAAAAAAAAAAATAAAGTCCCCAGACAAATATGGCAAATCAATTACTTAATATTTAATAGGAATGACTCACTGTTACAGAAAACAACAGAGGAACAAATCCTTTAATGACATAAGCAAATTTCAATCACTGTCTGGGGAAAGGGGTTTCTGTACAACATTACCTTTATATAACTAATGAGATAATGCAATGAAATAGTGGGAATGCATAGGAATAGTGAGCCCAGATGAACTACCAGGCAACAGGAAGAAAACAGCTGGGATCTGATTTTCTGCACCATCCCAGCAGGAGGAAACAGCTTGCCCAGTGAACAGCACCTGTGCCAGAAAAGTTGTGAAAACAGATGGTGTGTGCCTGGATAAATACCACCTGTGCTGGAAAAACAAATCTGTTGTTTGGAGTCATTAGAGAAGGGTTGGAGAATATCAATGTCATGGCTGTGGGAGGAAGTTACTGTCAGCCCACATCTTGGACAGAGTGGAACAAATCTGTCTCCTGTCTGCTCAGCTCAAGAGGGTGTTATAGTGCATTTATTTGGTTTATATTGTATTTAATTTTTATATTGGGTTTTCTTTTGTGTCCCCTGTTCCCTTGGATAATGTATCATGTGGTTTGTCCCTGCTCGGCCCCGCCCATCCCCCACACTGGAATGTAACCCAACTTTGTTCCACCTTATCCCTGATCTTGTAGTGGCTTGTCCATGCCTCTAGGCCCGTCCCCCCTGGGAAAAAGCCACGGGACAGCCGGGGGCTCACTCTCTCTGGCACTGGACAGGGACGGGGACAGAGCTCCATACTGAGCTCAGGCTGGCAGGGGCAGGACCCCAGAATAAAGCTGTGATTCCGCCCCGGACAGAGAGCAGACTCTCCTTTTGCCATCGACCGTCTCCCATACTCTCTAAAGAAAAAGGTTCCAGCAGCCTCTACGGGTAACTTTAAGGACCCTGGTGAAGGAAGATTCCTTCTGGTGTGGGCTCTCTCTCAAGCTAACCGAGGCTAAAACGGAGCACGGGCTCCGAGTGGGAGAGAGAGCCACATCAAGAGGGTCTTTAGGAGATGCTTCAACAAATTCCAGTGGGGACAGTGGGAGTCTCTAACAGCTTTTGGGCAAGGAAACATGTCTTGGTTTGCAGAACAGGTATCTGCTAGGGAGGGGCAGGACCTCCCTAGGGTGGAGAATTCAAATCCCCTCCCTCCAAATTATTGTAATTTAGAAAATTAAAGGGGCTTTCATGCAGAAGTATGGGGATAGGAATAACAGTTCTTTACTGTGATATGTGTCCTAAAGTTAATTCATGTTAAGCAATATGATATGTAATTGATTCACTGCAAAATGGAATAATATACCATATAAAATTGATCTACTTTAAGTTTGGTTTAAGATCAGTAAACCTAAAGGTGTGTATAGGGTTAACTGAGACTAAAACTGCACGGAGGGACACAAGGAATTCCTGTTGGGAACCGCTTTGGAACAATCCTACAGAAAGGCACAAAAGGACGGAAAAGGGAGATGGGTGCCCTGACGACTAAATGATTAAATCAGATTGATATCTTATCTGTTCCGGCCGATGTTAACATTTCCAAACCTTCTCTGGACACGGCAATCATGACATTGTTCTGCTTTGAGAATCCATTCAATGGACCCCGACATGAACATGAATATCTAATAAAGCTACTACGAAGCAAGAGTCTTAGGGTCTCAGTCTGCTCTCAGCGGAAGACTGTATAAAAACCAGCGGTATTGGACCCAGTTTGTGAACAGAGGGGGTAACAGGCTGACAGAGTCGGTTACCGTGTTCACCCAGTGCCGAAATCCCGGGATTTGATGCTGTTCCTTTTAATTGTGGCTACCGGAGACTGTGTTTAAGTCTCAAAATAAAATTCTAAATTTTGATTTACTTAATTTGGCTTGGCGATTTATTACATTTACTGTATAACAAGGCAAATAAACAACATCAACAACAGCATTAATAATAAACAGATCCAGGAACCTCAAGGGGCTTTATTTCACAAATCCTAGGACAGTCTGATCTCTTGGGACTCCAAGAGCACCAAGCTGGAATGGTGGAAAATCCCAGTCTGGTGGATGAGATATATCAGAAGCTCCACTGGTGGTAGCTGGAACTGCAGGGATGTCCCAGCAGGCAGGGCAGTGCAGAGTAGCACAGGCTTTTTGCCACAGAGTAGCAAAAGCAGTGCCAGAGAAACAGCGGCAGTGGAATAGGGCCTGCCCAACAGGGCAGGAGGAGGTGAGCTCAGAGTTCGGGGGCACACGAGCAGATGATGGTAGATTTTCTCAAGACCAGACCCAGATGACAGTGAACTCCTCTGACAGCAAGTAACAGCCTGGATGTCCTCTCTTCAATGCCGAGAGCAAGAGGGAGAAGCTGTCCCAGCCCTGTCCTTTACCTGCCCCAAAAACTCACGTTATCTCCCCCCTCTGAGAGAAACTCCCAGAGACCCAAAGAAGTGTAGCCAGGTGCTACAACTCCTCTCCTTTGCCCCTTTGTTCTGCTTGAGCACTCACAAGTACCCAGTAGTTAGTTTCTACGAACTCATGGGAAAAATTCTATAAGTAAAAAAGAAACAAATCTAACCCCCAACAAAACCGTGGATGAGCAGGTTAGGACTAATCAGCCTGGAAATATAGTGATGGAGAAAATTTAGGAGTTAACGGAGGGCTGGAGAAAACAGGCTCACATGAATACATGAGGTGAACTATGGCAAGGACACACCAGGAGAAAACAGCTGGAGAAGGGGCAGTACCCAGGGAATTTAATTATCTTCCACAGCTCAAGTTGAGTCTGATGAGGTTTAAATTGGACAGCAGCTTCACTGTTAGTAATCAAAAGGTGGAGAGGAAGTTGAATGGTGGTGTGCAGTGTGAAAATTCAGCTTCATTAGGAAACTGGGGTTGGAGCCCACCAAAACTTGGTCAAATTATTAATCCTCATCTCCTGTTCAGTCTTTTAATCCAATATTATGGTACGGTTGTATATCAATGAGTGTATCTTAAAATATGGATGGTTATGTCATGAGCAGATTTGGCAGCAGCTTGTCCCATCACTGGAGGCAAGTGTTAGCTCTAAGCTCAGGCACAGCTTCCTTGAAGCTTTTCCTGTTCCTGAAAACCACTGCTTGGCGAGACATGGATGCAGATGGAGGGAGTTAATCTCCCATCTCACCCGCTGAATGCCTTTGGATGGCCTCATTACCATGCAAATGGAGATTGCACACAGGCTAAGAAAAATGCATCTGTCATGCTGCACATATTGATAACAGCAAATGTAAGCATAACTGGGATTTATAGAGTGAAGGGATTTCACCTGGAGCTGGTTAAGACTTGTCCTGCCACTGGAAACAATAAGGGTTTATTGTGCTTCAGTAAGTCTGACATCTTTCTGATGAGCAATTCATCTCTAATTGGACCCAAAAACCTGCCACAGTTGTGGAAAATTTTGACCTCGAAATGAGTAGAGGAGAATTTTGACAAAGAAATTGCAAAACTGACAAATGGGAAGGAGCAATGAATGCAGCCGTGAAAGGGAGAAATTATGATCTAACTCAGCCATAATTTTGCAATGGATCCAGTTATCCTTTGACTCACATTAGAGTGAGACTGTGATGATACAGGCACTGAGATTAAAGACGTGAAGGATGTTACTGTCCTAACCTACTGTGGGAAAGCAGCTGGAGACCCTGGGACACTCCTGACAGGGTGTGGAGTGTGATGATATGAGCACCCAGCTAGAAGTCCAGAAACAAATGGCTGTGTAGCTTGGGCTGTACAGTGGAATTTCTGCCTGGGAGAGTCAGGGCACCTCAAGATCCAGAGGAGACAACTGTACTAAGCTTATGATATGCTTTTCTTCCACCATCTGGGAAGTCCACTTCTAGGCACAACTAGCCATGCCGTGGGCAGAGTTCCTGAGGAAAGAAGTCATCCAGCTTTGCCAGAGACACCCAATACTGAAGTCTATCCAGCTAAAAATATTTTTACATTTTTCTGAATATTTTGTTTATAGATGTGGTGATACACCAGCACCTCCACAGAGTGATATGCTCTCTGCAAACTCTGTAGAATATATCTTAGACTGGAGATTACAGGAAAATAATTTATTGATCTATTAAAATTGACATGTGCACAGTGCAAGGCAATTGCAAATGCACATTTATTGTATTAACTGAAGTAATGCTGGCAAGGAGTCAGGGACAATTAACTTTGCAAAGGCCCTCAAGGGAAAAAGACATGAGCAAGTTCATAATTTATACTAGAAATAACAGCCAAAATCTGTGTGTGTGTTTAACCTGAGCTCCAGGATATACATTTCTTGGAAATGCATAAAAGTGCTCATAAAGATTTTGTATCTAAACACCTTGTCTTGAAACACAGCTTGATTTTCATGCTTTTCAGACTGTTTGTAAGTGGTTAGTACAGAACATCTCTGCGTTGGATTGGAAGGGGTGTCTATACTGCTGTACTATCACTTTTCAGGGCTTTTACTTTCTGTGCAGAAGAAGGGCTAAGAGCAGATGGTAGTGCAGTGTCCAAAATGTATGTCTGCATTGGACAACATTGAAATGAGCCCTGCAGACCTCACAGGAAAAGCCTTCAGTTAAAGCATTGTTACTTCTTGAAGAATTACTTCAAGAAGTTTTTAGTGGAAAATGGTTTTTTATTTAATTAGGCTTTCTTAGTTGTATTTTTAAATTTTTTTTAATGTCAATGAATAAATGTGTACTGAACACTAAACAATGGGTTTTCATGCAGTTCTGTTTTTTTTGTTGTTGTTGTTGTGTTTTTTTTTTCCCCCAGTGCTCTTTCTCCTCCCTCCTTCCTGCTGTGCTCAACTTGTAATGAAAAAAATTTTCTATCTAAAAGTTTCCTCAAAAAGTATCAATTCCTCCAATCAATTCTATGTTTTGTCTTCTACCTCTGTAAACATCAGCAGTGTATTTCTGTGTAAGCTATGTCACATATATATAAAGTGAAGAAAGGGATGTGTCTGTGATTGTTGTCCCCTGTTCCTGACCCTGGGCTCACTTCTTGCTGTGGTGACTCCTGCTGTGGAAACAGGGCAGGCAGGTCCTAACATTACTGATAACCGAATCTAGCAGTTTTGGTTTGGGTTTTTCTTATGAGAGGAATGACAAGATTTCTCTTTACAAACAAGCCCTGGGTCTGCTGGTAGATAAAACTAGCACTGAGAGATAAGAGAAACAATGGGAAGGATTCTACTGATTGATCACAGAATCACAGAATTTTTAGATTGGAAGAGACCTTCAAGATCATCGAGTCCAACCCATCTCTAATACCTCAACTAGACCATGACACCAAGTGCCACATCCAGTCTTTTTAAAAACACTTCTAGGGATGGTGACTCCACCACCTCCCCAGGCAAGCCATTCCAGTACTTTATCACTCCTTCTGTGAAAAACTCTTTCCTAATATCCAGCCTATATCTCCCTTGTCGCACCTTGAGACTGTGTCCTCTTGTTCTGTCTGTTGTTGCCTGAAGAAAGAGACCAACCCCTAGTTGACCACAGCCACCCTTCAGGAAGCTGTAGAGAGTGATAAGGTCAGCTCTGAGTCTCCTTTTCTCCAGGCTAAACAACCCCAGCTCCCTCAGTCGTTCTTCATACGGCTTTTGCTCCAAGCCTCTCACCAGCCTCATTGCCCTCCTCTGGACGTGCTCAAGCATCTCAACGTCCTTCCTAAACTGAGGGGCCCAGAACTGGACACAATACTCAAGGTGTGGCCTCACCAGTGCAGAGTATAGGGGAAGAATGACCTCCCTGCTCCTGCTGGCCACACCATTCCTGATGCAGGCCAGTATGCCATTGGCCCTCTTGGCCACCTGGGCACACTTCTGGCTCATGTTCAGCTGGTTGTCGACCAGAACCCCCAGGTCCCTTTCCTCCTGGGCACTGTCCAGCCACACCATCCCCAGCCTATAACGTTGCAGGGTGTTATTGTGGCCAAAGTGCAGGACTCGGTACTTGGACTTATTAAACCTCATCCTATTGGACTCTGCCCATCTGTCCAACCATTCCAGGTCTTTCTGCAAAGCCCTTTGTCCTTCCAACAGGTCGACACATGCTCCCAGCTTAGTGTCATCTGCAAATTTACTAATGAAAGACTCCATGCCTTTATCCATGTCGTCAATAAAAATATTGAACAGAGCTGGCCCCAGCACAGACCCCTGAGGGACACCACTAGTGACTGGCCACCAGCTGGATGCAGTACCCTTCACCACCACTCTCTGGGCCTGGCCATCCAGCCAATTCCTAACCCAGTGAAGAGTGCTATTGTCCAAGCCACGAGCTGCCAGCTCATTTAGGAGTATGCTGTGGAAGACAGTGTCAAAGGCTTTGCTGAAGTCCAAATAGACAACATCCACAGCTTTCCCTGCATCCACCAGGCAGGTCACCTGGTCATAAAAGCTGATCAGGTTGGTCAAACATGACCTACCTCTCCTAAACCCGTGCTGACTGGGTCTGATACCCTGGCCATCCTGTAAGTTCTGTGTGACGGCACTTAATATAAACTGTTCCGTTATTTTGCCAGGTACTGAGGTCAGACTGACTGTCTATAATTACCAGGATCCTCCTTTGCACCCTTTTTGTGAATGGGTAACACATTGACCAGCTTCCAGTCATCCGGAACCTCACCAGTGAGCCAAGACTGATGGTAAATGATGGAGAGCGGCTTAGCAAGCTCATCTGCCAGCTCTCTCATCACTCTGGGATGGATCCCGTCTGGTCCCATAGATTTATGGATATCCAGGCATTTCAGTAGTTCTCTGACTGACACCTCTTCAATAATGAGGGGACCATTCTGCTCCCTGACACCATCTACCAGCCCAGGAGGGCAGTTGTCTTGAAGGCAAGTCATCTCCTCACTAAAAACTGAGGCAAAGTAGTCATTAAGCACTTCTGCCTTCTCCTCATCTGCAGATATTAAGTTCCCTCCCTTGTCTAGTAAAGAACAAAGGTTGGTCTTACCCTTCCTTTTAGCATTAATATATTTGTAAAAACATTTCTTATTATCGTTTACAGAAGTTGCCATTCTAAGTTCAAACTGAGCTTTGGCCTCCCTAATTTTTTTCCTACATGTTTTAGCAGCTCCCTTAAATACTTCCTGAGAGACCTGACCCCCCTTTCAAAGCTGATACATCCTCTTTTTATTCCTAAGTTCCTCCAAAACCTCCTTGCTCATCCAGGCTGGACGTTTACCCTGTCGACTTACCCTTCAGCCCACAGGGACAGTCTGTTCCTCTGCCCTCAAGATCTCTGTTTTGAGGCATGCCCAGCTTTCCTGAGCTCTTTTGTTTTTAAGGGCTGCTTCCCAAGGGATGCCCTGAGTAAGTCTCCTAAACAGGCCAAAGTCCGGTCTCTGGAAGTCCAGTGCAAGAGTTTTACTGGTGCTCCTCCTGACTTCACCAAATATTGAGAACTCTATTATTTCATGATCACTTTGCCCCAAGCGACCTCCAACCACCACATCTCCCACCAGTCCCTCTCTATTCACAAACAATAGATCTAACATAGTCCCTCCCCGGTGGGCTCACCCACCAGCTGCGACAAAATGCTGTCCTCCATACACTCTAAAAATTTCCTGGACTGCCTCTTTTCTGCTGTATTAAGTTCCCAGCAGATGTCTGGCAGGTTGAAGTCACCCACAAGAACAAGGGCTGATGATCCTGAAACATTGCCTAGTTGCTTATAGAATAAGTTATCTGCCTCTTCTTCCTGGTTGGGTGGACGATAACAGACTGCCAGCAGGATGTCAGCCTTGTTCGCCTTCCCCTTAATTCTTACCCATAGGCATTCAACTCCATCTTCCTTAGTTTCAATTCCTACAGTATCAAAAGTCTGCTTAATATAAAGGGCCACCCCTCCACTTCTTCTTCCTTTCCTGTCTCTTCTGAAGAGCTTGTAGCCATTGAGTGCAGTGCTCCAGCCATGTGAGTCCTCCCACCATGTTTCCATGATGCCAACTACATCACAGCTCTGCTGTTGCACCATGACCTCCAACTCTTCTTTTTTGTTACCCATGCTGCGTGCATTAGCGTACATGCACCGCAGCTGGGCTACTGACTTTGCCCCTAACTCAGCCTTGCAACCCTTGGGCCTGCTTCCAGACAGCCCAGCTGCATCCCCTTCCCCCTTCAAACCTAGTTTAAAGCCCTCTCAACAAGTTCTGCCAGTTCATGAGCTAAGAATCTTTCGTCCTTAACAGAGAGATGTATCCCATTTGGTTCCAGCAGAGCAGGTGCTGTAAAAATTTCTCCGTGATCAAAGAATCTAAAATTTTGCCAATGACACCAACCCTTAAGCCACTTGTTGATGGAGTGAGTTCTCCTGTTTCTTTCATCATTTTCCTCTGCCACCAAAGGGACTGAGCAGAACACTATCTGCCATATCAATTACCTGACCCAGTGCCCTAAGATCTCTTTTAATTGCCTTGACACTCCTCTTTTCAATCTCATCACTGCCAGCCTGGAGTATCAGCAGTGGGTAATAATCAGAGGGCTGAGTCAGCGCAGGAAGTCTCTTAGTGATATTTTGTACCCGAGCCCCAGGGAGGCAGCAGACCTCCCTGAGGGGTGGGTCCGGTCGACATATGGGGCCCTCTGTTCCTCTCAGAAGGGAGTCACCTACTACGATTACCCTTCTTTTCTTCTTGATGTTAGAGGTGGTGATGCATCTTTCAGGTGAATCATAACTGGGGGGGCTCACT
The DNA here is from genome assembly GCF_015227805.2 of Hirundo rustica. NCBI lineage: Eukaryota > Metazoa > Chordata > Aves > Passeriformes > Hirundinidae > Hirundo > Hirundo rustica. The sequence continues at coordinate 13,335,224 of NC_053452.1, read as the reverse complement.
GGGCAGACAATTTTCTTCTAAATCATCTAGTTGGCCCTCTAGATCCAGGACCTCACAGCTATTCTGAAGTGGCACCTGGCTGAGGGATGGGGAGAAGTTTTTGTTATTTTCTCCCCGAGCAGGGACACATTTCCACTCCTCTTCATTTATCAGGTGCCCTTCTATTACCTGAGGGCGGCAGGCATGTAAGTCCTCAGACTCATGGTCAGAGGCCTCCCTTAAAGATGGAAGGGCTGAACTCCACCAGTCTATTTCCATTTCACTTTCCCTGATACTTCTTAATCTTTCAACTCCCTCCCTAAGCTCAGCCACCAGCGAAAGGAGATCACTCACCTGTTCACACCGTAGGCACGCCTCCTCCACAGCACTCCCTGAAGCCACCGATAAGCTCAAACACTCCGGGCAGGAATGGGTCTGTACAGACACATCGTTTTTGGAAGGCTCCACTTGGTCACATATACTTATACAAACCACTGTTTTTGACCGTGTAGAAACCATTACTAGCAGACACCCCAAAAGCAACCAGGCAGCAGAAATACTTGAAACAACACAGAGGACACCTTACTTGCAATACTGCCTGCATGAACTGCCACGCAAACTGCTGCGCGAACTGCCTTGCCCACACCCTAGTGACTCACCACATCCCTGTTTGCCCACTCCTGTTCACCACGGTCCTCAGAGACCTCTTATAATCAGCCACTCAGTATCAGCCCAGGAAGCTCCACCCCTTGCTCCTCAATGACTCACAATGCCTGGATGAATGGAAAAGAAGATACTTGCCGTTACAAACATACCATAGGTTTGTTTATAAATGATATTAGGTATTAAAAGATGAAAGTAACAATGGGGAAAAATCCATAAATCCCATAAAAATTAGGGGGGTTATACATTAAAGGGGGAATCTTAGGTCTTAGGCATTTCGGGAAGTCTGTACCCCTCAAGTACCTCAGCCAATGGGGAAAGAGAGAGGGAAATGCAGCCGAGAAATTAGGATAAAAAGGAGGCTTCGTCCCCCGAAAATTTGAGAGACCCTGGGGAAATGCCCCATGGCCTCTCCATTTATTTGAATAAAGTAAAAGGACTCCTCTGTCTCCTTTTTGGACATAAACCTCTGGTGTTCATGGATTAATTTTCCTAACACTTAGATATCCTAAACTCTTGTAGCATGTTTTAATAAGAGTTTATACAGCTTTGGTAGCAGCTAAGTGTTTTTGGCATGAAAAGTCTTTGGCATATGCTTTTGTGATAAACATTAACTATTTTTTTGTTCACTGAAGATCAAATAACTCAAGATAACAGGAAGTTACTATGTCACTATCTAAGCTGATAGGCAAACAGACTCGTGCTCATTCCTTCTCTACTTGCTTAATCAGCTTTAAGTTTCAGGAATTCCAGCTTACAACTACAGCCTTCATCTCTGCGACCACCGAGAGACAGAAAGAGACCCTCCCAGCAACACGTCACACATACATCATCGGAGGAAAGAAGCAAGATAAAAGCAAGACTGAAAAATCTACCAATTCACGGCAGTTGGTGGAGCGAGACTCCCCTGCCGTCCAGCGCTGTATTTGCCTTTGCTTTGCCTGCTGTAATGTAATAAATTCCTATTGGAACTTTTCTTCGTGTTCATAGTCTATTACAATTTGGTGCCGTGACTCGGATCCACCTGTGAGATAGGACTTTTGGTTCTGCCTGGGGGGCGCCCCGCCGATCAGTCGGCGGCCCTGGTAGACCCGATTCCTGTCTCGGTTGGACCGACGAACCTAAATTCAAAGCATTAGGCAAAGGAGGCCAGCAGACCCTATAAACTTTGTGCACAAAGGTCCGGACGAAGACGCAAGACGCGTGAGTATCTGTGTGGAAGATTCCGTTCGGTCTGGGTCGGGTATCCTGGAGTGCTGCGAGTGTGTGTGTGAGTGAGAGGAGAACCGGCAGCTCGGATTTTCCAAGTGATTGTGGACCCTCAGTAGTGCGGTTCTCATTGCCCGAGAGGGCGTGAGCCACGAACAAGGGGAAGCGAGTGATTTCCGCACCACGCTTGTGTGAGGGCACTCCAGAAGATGGGACAGGGGAAGAGCAGGCCCTCTACTCCCATAAAACTCCCCCCGGTGCCTAGAGATAGCCCACTGGGGTTCATATTAGACAATTGGAAACATTACCCTAACACAGGGGGTAAAGATAAAGCTAAAATGATCCATTATTGTGTGGTAGTATGGGGTGGAAAGGAGATTTCCCGGAATATTTTTTGGCCTATTTTTGGATCATCAGAAGATTGGGTGAGGCAAAAACTCAACTTGTGGGTAAACACTAAAATTCCTTTTAGTCAGGAAGAAAGTGAATATGCTAATGTATGGGTTACAAGACCTGGGGGTGAAGTGCTCCTGTTTCCCCTCAAAGAGGGAGGACGAAAGAAAGACAGGAGTAAAGAGGAAGAAGCCTTACTGATCCCACCCCCTTACATACCCCCTCAGAACCCCCAGATTCCGGATGCACCTCCAATGGAGCCTCAGGAAGCAGGAAGTAATCCCGAGCCCCCCCGAGGAAGTGCAGGGACCCATAACCCGAGGTCGGGCTAGACAGCATAACCTATATCCCCTAAGAGAAATGCCTGTGGGGGGGGGGCAGGGACCTCACCCAGTGATAGGGTTTGTTTCAGTACCTTTGAGTTCTGGGGATGTTCGGGAATTTAAGAAGGAGATGGGGAGCCTCCTGGAAGATCCTTTGGGGGTGGCCGAGAGACTGGACCAATTTTTGGGACCCAGTATTTATACTTGGGGCGAGTTGCAAGCCATATTGAATATTCTCTTCACGGCCGAGGAAAGAAATATGATTAGACGAGCGGGGATGCGGCTATGGGATTCGCAACATGCACAAAGACCCTTAGCAGACACCAAGTGGCCTTTGCATGATCCCAATTGGAATCATCAGCAGCAGGATCACAGAATCAATATGCAGGATCTGAGAGAGATAATAGTACAGGGGATCCGGGAAGCGGTGCCTAGGGGGCAGAACATCAACAAAGCATTTAATGAGAGACAGAAAAAGGAGGAGACACCTACGGATTGGCTAGAACGCTTGAGAAAAAACCTGCAAATGTACTCAGGCTTAGATCCTGAGACACCGTTAGGGCAAGCACTACTAAAAACACAATTTGTGGCTAAATCGTGGGAAGATATCAGAAAGAAGTTAGAAAAATTAGATAATTGGCAAGATAGAGACCTGGATGAGCTATTGAGGGAAGCACAGAAGGTATATGTGAGGAGAGATGAAGAGAGTCACAAGAGACAAGTAAGAATGATGGTGGCAGCAGTGAGAGAAACTAGGAGAATTGATGCCCCTCCCAAAACAAGTCAAGTGGCCCAGAGAAATGGGGGAGGGGTTCCCCGGGTAGAGAAAAAGGATGGAGGCGTATGTTTCTACTGTGGGAATAAAGGACACTTTCGGAGAAACTGCAGGAAGCGGCTCAGGGATGAGAGAGTCTTCAAAGAGGACTGACGGAGTCAGGGGCTTCATTTGCTGGGGACACGGAAACATCAGGAGCCCTTGATAAAATTAAAAATAGGTCCTCAGCAGCAGGAATTTGAGTTTTTAGTAGATACTGGAGCTGAGCGATCGACAGTCCAGGTACTACCGGAGGGATGTAAGATATCAAAGGAAACTGCTCAAGTGATAAGGGCAAAGGGGGAGCCCTTTGAAGTCCCTGTTATTAAGAATGTACTGGTGGAATCGAAGTCCAAAATGGGAATAGAGAACCTTCTGCTAGTACCAGAAGCAGATTATAATTTGTTAGGGAGAGACTTAATTATAGAAATGGGTATTAATATAGAAGTAGTAAATGAGGAAATCAAAATAAAACTCTGTCCCTTGAGGGTAGAGGATGAGGAAAAAATTAACTCAGAAGTATGGTACACTCCTGATAGTGTAAGGAGGTTGAATATACCCCCCTTCTCGGTAATCATTAAAGATCCAGAGACACCGATAAGGGTTAAACAGTACCCCATCTCCCCAGAGGGAAAGAATGGGTTGAAGCCCGAGATTGAGAGGCTACTAAGCAAAGGACTATTAGAATCTTGCATGTCTCCTTTTAATACCCCAATTCTGCCAATAAAAAAGGCAGATGGATCATACCGGTTAGTGCATGACCTAAGAGAAATAAACAAAAGGACAGTAGCTCGTTTTCCGGTGGTAGCCAACCCTTACACCCTGCTAAGCAGACTTAGTCCCGAAAAACAATATTATAGTGTAATTGACCTTAAAGATGCATTCTGGGCATGTCCTCTAGACGAGAAGAGTAGGGATTACTTTGCATTTGAATGGGAAGACCCAGTCACTCATAGGAGACAGCAGCTAAAGTAGACCGTGCTCCCCCAGGGGTTTACGGAATCTCCTAATTTGTTTGGACAAGCTTTAGAACAGATTTTGCAAGAATATCAGACTGGGGAAGGAGTGACCCTTATCCAATATGTAGATGACCTCCTGATTGCTGGGGAAACAGAAGACAAAGTACGGGCAGAAAGCATTAGATTACTCAACTTTCTGAGTGCTAAGGGGCTCAAAGTATCTAAGGCAAAACTACAATTCGTGGAAGAAGAAGTAAAGTATCTTGGGCATTACCTAAGGAAGGGGGAGAAGAAAATAGACCCTGAAAGAGTAAAGGGGATACTATCCATACCGCCTCCAAAGAGCAAGAAGCAAATTAGGCAGTTGTTAGGTCTCATGGGGTATTGCCGACAGTAGATTGAGAACTATAGCACCAAGGTTAAGTTTTTATATGAGAAATTGAGCCAAGGAGGGCTAGTGAAATGGGATGAGAAAGATGACAAGCATCTGAAAGCTCTGCAGCATGATTTGGTCAATGCCCCTGTGTTGAGCCTACCCGATCTGAAGAGACCCTTTTATCTATTTGTAAACACAGATAGTGGGACAGCTTATAGAGTACTGACCCAGGAATGAGCTGAGAAAAAGAAACCTGTTGAGTACTTATCTAAGCTGTTAGACCCTGTAAGCAGGGGTTGGCCTACATGTTTGCAAGCTCTAGTAGCCTGCGCCTTGCTTGTAGAGGAAGCTAATAAAATCACTTTCAACGGGGAACTGAAAGTATTATCCCCTCATAATATCCGGGGAATTTTGCAACAAAAGGCAGAAACATGGATAACGGATGCCCGACTCTTGAAGTATGAGGGAATCCTATTAGACTCCCCAAAATTAACCCTGGAGGTTACAGCCTTACAAAATCCGGCCCAATTCTTATATGGAAGGCCAAGTGAGGATGGATTAGCCCATGAGTGCTTATCTACCATAGAAGAACAAACCAAGATAAGACCAGACTTAGATGAAGAAGAATTAGAAGAGGGGGATAGGTTGTTTGTAGATGGCTCATCGCGAGTAATTAATGGAAAAAGGGTCTCTAGCTATGCAATAGTTGGGAGAGAAGGACTTGCAGTTATCGAATCAGGCCCTCTAAGTGGATTTTGGTCGGCACAGGCCTGTGAACTTTATGCTATACTGCGGGCATTGCAGTTGTTAAAAGATAAATCAGGTACCATCTATACTGACTCAAAATATGCTTATGAGATTATACACACTTTTGGAAAAATATGGGAAGAACGAGGGTTGATAAACTCCCAGGGAAAAAACCTGGTTCACCAGGATCTAATCAGGAAACTGCTGAAGGCCTTGAGGGGACCTAGGAAAATTGCTGTTGTTCACCTGAAAGGGCATCAAAAGGGATTAGATTTCAAAAGCAGGGGAAATAATGCAGCAGATCAGGAAGCAAAAAGGGCTGCTTTGCAGACGTCACAATCTACCCCCCAGGAAGATCCGAAGGCTGAAAGAAAAGAGCGTGAGAGCAGAGGGAATTTGCAAAAGATATATAGCTTTACTATGCAAGAAAAAGAGAAAATGAAAAGAATGGGGTTGAGAGAAGACCCAGAAGGGGAATGGCGACTTCCAGAGGATAATAGAACTGTACTGCCTAAATCCATAGCTATGGATATTATGAGGAGAATACATAGCAAAACACATTGGGAGGCACAAGCATTGGTAGATCAATTTGCCACCAAACATATGTGTATTGGGGCAGATAACTTGGCAAAGCAGGTAGTGAGGGGGTGCATTACCTGCCTAAAGGTAAATAGGGCCAATTTAAGAAAAACCTTAATGGGGGGACGACCTACAGCATACCGGCCATTTGCTAACATCCAACTAGACTTTACTGAGTTACCAAAGACTGGGAGGTATAAATATCTATTGGTAATAGTAGATCACCTAACCCATTATGTAGAGGCATTCCCTACGGCAAAAGCAACGGCACAAACAGTGATCAAGACCCTATTAGAGCAGATTATTCCCAGATATGGAGTCACGGAAACTATTGACTCGGACAGAGGCCCTCACTTTACATCCAAAATAATTAAAGAAACCATGGCAATAATAGGAATACAATGAGATTATCACACCCCCTGGCACCCCCAAAGTTCGGGAAGAGTAAAAAGAATGAATGGGGAAATTAAAAAACAATTGACCAAACTCGTGATTGAGACCAAACTGTCATGGGTAAAATGCCTACCATTAGCATTGCTAAATATCCGGACACAACCTAGATCGGATATGGGAATATCTCCATTTGAAATGTTGTATGGAATGCCCTACAATATAGAAGAACCGCAAGATCATCCAAAGTTGAGAGATCAAAATATGAATGTATACATTACCAGCCTAATGAAATATAGGGAAAATCTATGGAAAAAGGGAAGGTTAGCTCAGAGACCCCCACTAGATTTGAAACTGCACCAGGTGCAACCAGGAGATTGGGTAATAATAAAGTCCTGGAAAGAAGCAACCTTGGCCCCACAATGAGAGGGCCCTTACCTTGTATTGCTTACTGCAGATACTGCAGTCAGAACAGCAGAGAAGAGATGGACCCATGCTAGCAGAATTAAAGGGCCAGTGAGCAAACCGACTCCTGAGTGGCAGGTGACAAGCAATCCTGGAGACCTGAAGTTACGGATCCAGAGGAGAGATCGTCAATGAATGGACACCGTGTAGAATATGCACCAGAACCACACTACATGGAGAAAAGATTAATTTGTAACTCTGATAAGGTGTAGAGACCCAGAGTGCAATTGTTATCCTTTTGTTTGTTATATTTGTAAAATCTGCGGGGACAGGTGGTGGAGTCATTGTAGGCGAGGACCCCCCCTAGAGGAATTTGCAGCCCCTGTTGAGTATTGCAGCGGAACATAACTGATTGGATTCTAGAATATAAAGTTAAATATGAGGGATTAGTAGAAAAAAATCAAAAGAGTAGTGGAAGATTTTTGCATTAGAGATTAAACCAAAATATTATTGTTATCACCCTAATGAACCCATCCCGTTCATAGCTGAAATTGTTGACTGCACCTGCCACACACGCCTAAAGGGAATCCGGTGTGATACACCCCCGGTTAAGTATCGGAACTGAGATTCCTATGTCAAGAGGCAACAGAGTCGCCCCCGGGGACCTCCTGAAGAATATCCCTGCTGCCGAGAAGATGGTACCCCCCGTGGCTCGAGGCAACCGAGTCGACGGGAAAGGCAGAGGGGTAAAAAGCTGTGGAGGAAAGAAACCCCAGGGTAGGACAACAAAACAATATTTGAGGAATTGCCTCAGGAATAGGAATAAGAGCAAAGACCCTGGGCAGAGAGACAGGTTGCAGTCTATGAAATGGAACAATCCTCAGATATACTCCCATTCCTATGCCCCCAATGATGCTCACCACGTGACCCAGCCGATTACTTTTCTTTTGCTGATGTTATACTTGAGAGGGATTAATGCCCTAGACAATCTACCACACCAACCCTTTAAATGGTCACTATGGCGATGGGATGACAATAAGATTTTGCAAACTGTAACTACTGTAAGAGCACCCAGTTTCAGAGTAGGATTGTGTGCTCTGACCAACATAGATCATTGTGGAAAAACACTGAACCTAACGGGATTTTACATGTGCCCAAGCTCAAATCACGGTAAAGGATATTGTAATTATCCTGGGGAATATTTTTGTGGATATTGGGGCTGTGAAACAATCGCCTCTGACTGGACACCCAGGGGAGGGCATGATAAATATTTGCAAGCAGACTTTGGACCAGCAGGATGCACAAAGCCATGGAGGGGTCCTTCAGGAGAAATAACCTATATAGGGGACTGCTCGTTTGTTTATCTCAATGTCACCCAACCAGAGAAACAAGAATGGCTATTAGGTAAAAATTGGGGAGTTAGACATTGAGAACCCGAGAGAGATAGGGAGAATATAATCCAAATAAAGAAGGAACCCGCTCCCCATTCGCCAGAGATGGGGGGGGGAAGTGTAGGACCAAACCCAGTACTAGTAGTAAGGCAGAGCAGGACAAACACTGCAAATAGCAGGGGATCGGGAGAATTAACAGTGCCTCAGGCTGATGCCCCTGAAGAAGCCTCTAAATATGGTACTCTGTGGAAAATAATGCAAGCTAGTTATAGCATTCTAAATAGAACAAACCCTGATTTAACAAGAGAATGCTGGCTTTGCTATAACATCCGACCTCCTTTTTATGAAGCCATTAGAGTAACGGCTAAAGCAAGAAGAATAAATGGGACTAATCCAAAAGAATGCCTTTGGAAAAAGACTAAAGAAAGTACTCAAGGAGTAACACTCTCTCAGGTAACCGGACAAGGACGGTGTGTGGGTACTGTTCCCCCTAATAGAGAACATTTGTGTAACATCACTGTGAAAAACCCCAAGCAAAAACAAAAAGCAGATTAGTTGCTCCCAGCTCCCAATACTCGATAGGTTTGCCAGAGTATAGGAATTACTCCCTGTTTATCTTTAAAAATTTTCAATCACACCCATGACTATTGCATTCAAGTAACTATTATACCGAAAATTACTTATCATCCAAAAGATTATGTCCTTGAACAGCACACAACCCCAGAACACCACCTCATGAGAAGAGAACCTTTCACCGCCTTGACTATAGCAACTCTTCTAACTGTAGGAGGAGTAGGAGCTGGAACAGGGATAACCTCATTAGTCAACCAACAGAAAGAATTTAGAGCACTAAGAATCTCTGTAGATGAAGATTTAAGTAAAATAGAAAAAGCAATTGATGAGTTAGTAAAATCAGTAAGATCACTGTCAGAAGTAGTATTACAAAATCGAAGGAGTTTAGATCTGCTGTTTTTACAACAAGGGGGCCTTTGTGTAGCGCTAAAAGAAGAATGCTGTTCGTATGCAGATCACACAGGAGTAGTAATCAATACTATGAATGAACTAAGGAAGCAGATAGAACAGCGGAAAAGAGAAAATGAAGCCCATCAAAATTGGTATGAAAACTAGTTCAACCACTCCCCTTGGTTAACCACACTGCTTTCTACTATTGCGAGGCCAGTAATTCTAGTGGCACTCGGGCTTACCTTTGGACCATGTATATTTAATAAACTGATAACTATAGTGAAAAGCCGGCTGGAAGCAGCACATCTTATGCTTCTTAGGACTAAATATGATCAGATACCTCAAGAAGAAAATTTAGAAACTTTAGAGTTAGCTAGACAAGAACTGCAAAGATACAGTGAACAAAAATAAGTAAGAACAAGAGAAATGGGAGAATTGTGATAAACATTAACTATTTTTTTGTTCACTGAAGATCAAATAACTCAAGATAACAGGAAGTTACTATGTCACTATCTAAGCTGATAGGCAAACAGACTCGTGCTCATTCCTTCTCTACTTGCTTAATCAGCTTTAAGTTTCAGGAATTCCAGCTTACAACTACAGCCTTCATCTCTGCGACCACCGAGAGACAAAAAGAGACCCTCCCAGCAACACGTCACACATACATCATCGGAGGAAAGAAGCAAGATAAAAGCAAGACTGAAAAATCTACCAATTCACGGCAGTTGGTGGAGCGAGACTCCCCTGCCGTCCAGCACTGTATTTGCCTTTGCTTTGCCTGCTGTAATGTAATAAATTCCTATTGGAACTTTTCTTCGTGTTCATAGTCTATTACACTTTGGTACATACTACTCTATCCAAGCAATTTGTCATGATCTGCTATATTTATTTTCACAACATCCTTTATTCCAGCAGTACAGTTCAGCTGCATCATTCAAAAATGAAAAGGGTAAAGGTAATATCTATGTAGGAGTGCATTTCCACACACAAGCAAATGATTCTATATAAGAAAAAGAGTTTTGGTTTACCTTTGAACATATAAAGAAGCCAAACTACAAAGTTCTGTGCCCTTCTCATTGGTATTGGCTCAGTGACAGCAAAGGGGCATTGGTTGGGCTTTAGAAATGTTTCTCAAAACCCATAGCTGTTTCTATTGGCAGTCTGCCAATAGAACCCTCCTTGATCTTTGTGTATTTAAGAACGAGCACAGAGGTGCTCAGCACTTTTTAAGGTGTCTTAGCAAGGTGTCAGACACTTCTCTGACACTTGTGCTCAGCTTTTTCTTTTGTTTCTATATTGTTTGTTATTTTCAGCCTTTATTATAACCTTTGCTTTACAAAACATACTTGAAGAACCGTCTTGCAAAATTATTTTAAGCCATTTCTCTGCGAGGGCTGGCCCCTCAGAGGTGACAGACCTTCGTGGGGTTTATCACTTCTGACCCCATGCAAGAGTCCTTCATATCCACTGCAACATAAAGCCAAAGAATTTAACTCCACAGCAACTCTCTTTTCTCTACTTTTCAATCAGAACTGAGGAGTCAGCACTGAAGAAAGCCATGCTTAATTCATTAATTACTCCAAAAGATTCATCCCAATTGAACATCTTTTCTTCCAGCACAGGAAATGTGGGGTTTGTTAGTGATGCTGTTTTCCATGAAGTGTGTCTAGCTGAAAAAGAACAGTCCTAGATGTTTGAATACACTATCTAAACTAAGAATTAGTCAGTGGTCAGTTTGGGGCTGGAATAACTGAGGAGCAAACCTACACAGAGAATTCCAGCTTTTTTTTGAGGAATGAAGCCTGATAGCTTTGCTTTTCCAGTGACCCTTCATGGAAAGAAAGTACACGACTCATTTTGGTGAAGGGCAAATTTTTTTAAAGAACTCCTATGGCAAAAAACTCTCATGTTGCAGTGGCAGATACCCCCAAAGAAATCATTCAGAGCTGCCTGAATTCCTTTGCTCTTATCTTTACTGAAGACCCCTGCACTGATTTCTATTATTTTTCCAGCTACTTCAGCGTTTGCTGATCCTGTCCTCCAAAACTCTTGGTGCTGTTCTCAACACAGAGCCATCCACAAGTTTTATGAGTGGACCCACTGGGCCATATTTCTCTCTTTGCTTAAGAGAATGTCATGCAAGACAATGTCATACTCTTCATAAATTCAAGACAGATCTCAATTGCTGCCTCCTCTTTATCCACTTGGCTGGTTGCTCTGACAAGGAATGTAATTAGAAATGGTCTGAGAAAGTAGGTCCTTGAATAATGCTTGTGGGCTATTTCTATCAGTTTATTCCCTAGATGAGTACTAAGATATTGTTTAATAATTCTATCTTTTTCCTTTCTGGGTATTATATTACTGCAATTTCCTTGGTTCTTCATTCTTTCTTGAAAGATTAACTCCTCTGCTTGCCTTCTTCTATTCCTCAGGCACAGAGAATTTACAGAGACAACCCCCAAAGGTGCAGGGATCTTCTCACCTGACTACGAAGTGCAGGAGGAAAAACTTCAGCTGTTCCTCAGGATGTCATAGCTTCTCTAAATATTCTTTAACCACGTCTTTTCCTATTTTGGTTTGGAGTGCTATTTCTTTGGAAAATGTGCACTAAGCACCTATATTGCCCTAAATAAGAATAATTCTCTTCCAACCTCTCAAATAGTACACTCAAAAAGGAGCTGATGGAAAAGACTGATCCCTCACTGCCAAAGGGGATGCAAACAGCTTACTCATCTGCTAATGATTTGAGCACAAAGATGCCCAAAATCTGAGATGAGACGAAGTCACATTTGCTTTTTAAGCCTTCCTTGGGTCCCTTAAACACGTGATCAAGGAGTTATGTTGGAGACAGGAAAGAGATGCCAGAACCACTCACAGATGTAGCTACACAAAATTGATTTATGTGAGCCCAGCAGCTTGGAAGATAATGGCTCAGGATGTGCTTTTCTGCTTACTTGCCAAACATGAGCAATGCCCAACATCTTAGAGGTGCTTGAGCTTGAGCTTTATTAGCAACACATACACTTTTCCTTACAAGGGTCTGGAGCATCACTTCTTGGTTTCTGTTCTGTGATTTCAACCACGTCACACTAAATACAGAGGGATGCACACTGCTTAAAGGAGCAATTTAGTGAACTCCCAGAGCTATAAGCCCAGACTTCTGCCACAGAATGGCTTGTGAGATTTTTTTAAAAAGAGCATGTGGGTTAATTTTGTTTTGCCTGCCAAATGCCTCTTAAGGCTTTTGTCTGTTTTCTCTCTCTTGCCAATTTTGGGCTGTGACAACAAAGCTAAAAAACCAGAACATAAAGCTTGCCATTGATTTCTACAATGGTTCCAAAGGAAAGCTCGGGAAGGAAAAAAAAAAGCACATTGGACAAAAAAGCAGCTTCAATTATGTATTGCTGGTGGCACCTATGGAGCTGCCCCAACACAAACAGACCTTTTATATCACCTGATATGAGACAAAGGCTCTGGAAGGGATGGTCCGAGCAGCTCATCACATCTTCCTCAGGGATGAGGCTGAGGTGTGTTGGTCTTGTATTTGCTACTGCACAACCAGCCCAGCCATGCCCCTCTAGAGGAGGAAGACAGAGGAGACATGACTGTGGGAAAATAATCTATATAGAAAAAGGGAAATAATGGATAGCATTATGATAAGGAGACAAAATAATACTGGATAATACATGAAAGGCAAACAAAGTTCTTGTGATCTGAACATCAGGAAAGGAGCAATTTCAGTACCAATAACATTGTCATCATAAAAACATTTTATAGGAAGGGCAAAGAAAGTCTGGGATACAAAGGTATTTATGAAATCGGATGCAGTGTGTTCTGCATCCATCCAATAAATTCAGATGCTTCTGTCACAGTTTTTGTTTTTTAAATCTTTGTAGTAAATAATTTACACGTTATTTCATATTGTCTGCTAGTTAGAATATGGTTCAAATTGAAGCCCAGTACCAAGTTATTTAATAGAAATTTTTGAGATGAAAAATTCTTCAGGTACTGACAACATCCTTTACATGAAAAATGAGGAAGGCATTTATGAGGGGCTGCTCTGTGGTTTAGATAATAATGGTAATGATTATCTTGCAGTCTTTCCCCACCCTCACATTGCTATATGTTAACTAATGAACGAAATAATTAATCTCTTTTCCTGCCAAGGAGAGAGGCTCTGCATGCACAGCTGGAGGAACCATGGAACTGCAGTGGAGTTGAGTATGTTCTTCCTCTCACGGATTACTCACCACCAACTTTGACTTTCCTTTCCTCTCCTTTCCTCTCCTTTCCTCTCCTTTCCTCTCCTTTCCTCTCCTTTCCTCTCCTTTCCTCTCCTTTCCTCTCCTTTCCTCTCCTTTCCTCTCCTTTCCTCTCCTTTCCTCTCCTTCCTCTCTCCTTCCTCTCCTTCCTCTCCTTTCCTCTCTCCTTCCTCTCCTTCCTCTCCTCTCCTCTCCTCTCCTCTCCTCTCCTCTCCTCTCCTCTCCTCTCCTCTCCTCTCCTCTCCTCTCCTCTCCTCTCCTCTCCTCTCCTCTCCTCTCCTCTCCTCTCCTCTCCTCTCCTCTCCTCTCCTCTCCTCTCCTCTCCTCTCCTCTCCTCATCCTCTCCTCTCCTCTCCTCTCCTCTCCTCTCCTCTCCTCTCCTCATCCTCTCCTCTCCTCTCCTCTCCTCTCCTCTCCTCTCCTCTCCTCTCCTCTCCTCTCCTCTCCTCTCCTCTCCTCTCCTCTCCTCTCCTCTCCTCTCCTCTCCTCATTATCTTAAGATAGCTGTTTGATTGCTTGTAATGTTTTTGTTTTATTTGCTTTATTTTGCAGGCTAAACATCAAAGCTGGGAGTACTGGAGAAGTCAGGCTGAAAAGTGACATTCCTGGTTCAGAGTTACTGGCCACCCAAACCTCTCAATTCTGATGAAATGGTTTCTTAGAGGAGAGAGGAATTTTCTTGGATACCTCTCCACAAGGCTGGAGACAGATTCAAATACTACATCAGGACACCATGTTTTGTCTCTAGAGCTGACATCTTTGTCTGCATGAAGCCCAGCTCATGGTGATATTCTATAAGTAAAAGTTTCTTCTTACTATCTCCATGCAAAGACAGGATAAATATTCCCTCAGGGCATTTTGATAGCAGAAGAGAGCAAACAAATTCAATATTTTATAAAGTACATACATTTAGAAGCCAGATAGCTCCACACACTGTGGGAATAACTGGTTATTTGCTCATAGACCTTTAAAATCTGCAGAACAGGACCTGAATATTTCTCCTTAGAACCCAAATCTTGACTCCTTTTTTACAACCACACGGGCCTTACTTGAGTGCTGGGATAACTGTTTTTGCTGATTGGAAAAATATTCACATTTGAGACAAGACAACTTAATACTTCTTTTTTGTGTTTTGAACTTCACATTTGAACTGCTTTCTATGCTTTCACAGAAAACAATTATGTATAGCCATAATTCTATTACTCTGCACCCCCTCTCCCAAGGGTTTGGGATGTACACAGATACCCTATCACAGCACAGCATTGCTCTTTGATCTGCCAAAGATCTGACTGCGACAGCAGAGAATTATACTCAGCTCTCTCAAGTCCCAGCACTTCACCTATTATTTCAAGAAAGTTAACCCTGGAGGTATTAAATAACCACAAAGTGCCACTGCAGCAGAGCTAAATATTTACTAATAATGTTAAACTAACACATCGGGTTTTTTTGCAAGGCAACATTGGCTGAGCTCTGCTGTAAGCCATAAGTACGTCTCAAGAAACCTGTTGATGCCAATGGGGACATAATGCTTAACAGACTGAAAATTTGCCTCCTCTTGCCTGGTGTTTCTAAAAACCTATTTGGAGCTCCCCAGATGCTCCAGCTGGATCTCTAATGTTGAGGAAGAAAAAGGTTTTTTAGTAGCTCCTGAGGGTAGATCCAGTTTGTAGAAAATGTCAAACTGGAAATTCATGTGTGTGGTACAATTGATGTTGGCACCTGGACGGGTACAAAATTGGTGAGGATTTTCCCTGCTGACCATCCATCTGCTCTCCACAGGAAACATCTTCATTTCTGGAAGAGAATAGAGTTTTTCTCCTGTGATTTGTAAAGGAAGGCAATTATTTTTTGTCTTTTTCCCACCTATCTTTACAAGTGGGCAGTTTTGTATCTGCCCTGCTCTGGGCAGCATTGCCAGTCATTTGAGCAGAGAAATAAGACTGAGTGGGTGAAGGGTTGTGGAGAGGGACAATGGAGAGGGATCAGCACTTCCTGAGAAATGCCAAAGGGAGAATACACATTTTGTTTGCTGCAAAGGCTGTAAGATGGGAAGGAATATCTCCTTTCTTGCACAAAAGAAGAGGGCTGTTTGTGAACCTCTCCTGAGTCTTTCCTGCCACTGTCTGGTCTTGCTGAGTCTTACCAGGTTGAGGAGTCTCAGGACACAAAAAGCAGCAGGAAAGGAGCTTCACTCATCTCAGGATGCCCAGAACAATTCCCAGTGATGCTGTTGGTGATCCAAGTAATACTGAACGCCCCAGCACAAAGCAATGCAGAAGAAAGGGAATGCAGCATTGAGGGGATAAATAATTAGAGAATGCAAATAAGGTTTAATGACAGCCACTAAGGTTGTGTGGAAAATAGGCTTTGTCATAGAAATGCTGTTTTTTCCCTCATTTGGGTTTTCTGAGTAAAGCAGAACAAAGGAACCACATGGACGAAAAAGTACACTCTAAGCTGAACTGGAACATCTTAGAGGAATCTGGTGTTGGATGTCATAAAATAGGAGCTTAGAGGATTAGTCTAATGCTCAAAACACTTTCATATTCTCACTAAAGCTTTTAAAGTAAATATGAATTCATGGCTAATATTTGCCATGTTGTTGTATTTTCTCCTCTCTATCCACCCACTTATATTCATGGTGTTTGACAGAAATCAGCATTTTTGCATCTTTCATATCAAACCCGCTTGGGACACAACACTGGAAAAATGTTAAAGTAGGGAAAATGACACAACAGTGGCTACTGACAGACGCAAAAGTGTTTCCTCGGGAAAACTGGGCAAAAGTCTGTCCTCATGTATTCTGTGTTACGTTCTTGATGTACACACTAAAATATGGAGCACTTTTTGGTCTGATTGGCTTTTTAGCCATGTTAATTACATCCTGCCATAGTAAGGCAATTAAGAATAATTAAGCTAGTGATAAACACTGTGTAGTTTGACATGGTTGCAGCAATAGATTTTAAAGGTTTGCTTGTTTACATTAGGACTTTAAAGTGGAGCCAAGTTACAGACAGGAAAGCAAGGAGGGACCATTATCAACATGACCCAGCAGAGATTAGGATGGAGGTGATTATGGTCTATGGAGCATTTCAGGGCATGCTCCAAGGCTATCTTCTCTTCTTGAACACCTACTAGCTACTTCTGACTCAGGTCTGTGCTCCAGGTACTGCCGAAGCCTTTCCAGCCCTTCCCAGCTACACCTCCTGTTGCAGTCTGTCTGGGAGCAAGGCACCTGTGCCTGCCAGGAGCTGTGTGTCAGAGATCCTGACAGAGATGCCTTTGCAAACCCATCTCTGTCATTACAGCGGCCAGCTGATTAAATGAAAATTGCAAAGGCATTCTGATGCTGACTGCTGCAGCCAAGTGTTTCATGGCTTTACTTAGAGCTTCCAGTAAGTTACTGTCTGCAACATTGCCAAAGAGGCAGGGAGGTGATGGTCAAAAAAAGTTAATTTAATTTTCATCCAAAATATTTTTCTGAGTGCCTACTGTTGCCTATACAGTTTCCAAAGGTAGGGGCACATTGTGGTTGCAGGTGCTGTCATTTCCTTTGAGAGCTGTTGGAAGTTTCCGCACAGTTCACTTGCTACTTTGCTTCTCAAGATAAGGAAATGCTCCAAATCAAAAGTAGAACTTTTAATGACAAATTGTATGAAAATTAAATCCCCAGATCTCTTCTTGCCCAGCTTTGGTATGTTGACCATGGCATTTGGCCAGGTGTGCTACTTAAAGAGACATTTCTCACAGTACATTTCTGTCATCCTGAGGGCAGAAAGCAAAGCCTAGTGCTGTCTGAGGCCTTCCACATCCTTAAATTCCATTACTCATCAAATATTTTTGTACCCAGCAAAACATTGTGGCAGATGTCTTGTTTTTCAAAAGGCTGTACTACACCTTGCAAATTCTACCCTGAGTGACAGTCACTGTGAAGGGTGGGACTGTGAGAGGGAGAGTCACCTCCTAGGAGATGGGCATAACTTATATTAAACAGGAGATTCTGGTGCATCCTATGCAAGACAAGATGGATGGCATAGGGAGGGGGTTGGAGAATTTCTGCAGTGGACCCTTCTTTACTGCCCAAGCTGTAGATCACACCCCTTTCTCCACCCCCTCTTCAAGGAGAGAAAGTAAAGCTTCTCCAGCTCTACTTTGAGTGTGGAGGCTGAGCCTGTTTTCACAGCCTGTTCCAGATGTTTGCACCTACTCCAGTAGATGTGTCAGTCCTGGAGCAGAGAGAGGCCCTAAAGGAAGGAACATGGGCACCTGACCCCTCTGGGATGCTTGTCCCATGAGTCAGTGTGCTGGGGATCAAGGAGGAAAGGTGTTAACTTCTTGTTCAAGTGCATGTGAGGGTGGACATGCCATTGGCAACCTGGGATTGCTGCCCTAAGGTACTTGGTGGTGTAAAGGTAGAATGAAACCTCAGAAAAAGGCAGAGGAATAGAGTCTGAGTAAAGGACATAAAGGCTACAAGCCATTGACTAAGCCATCTTTGTCCAAAATTTGTTTCAGCAGCTGTTTCCAACAGTGGTTTGGCTGTAAATGACATTGTGTCTGCTGTCACCATTAGCTTCAGTGCTCTCTTTGCCTTAAGTGAGAGTTGAATGTGACAGAGAGGAAAGAAGAGCCTGGTTTATTTATTCCACACTTGCCAGCCCCATGGCTGCAGCCCTCTCTGAGTAACAAGATGAGAAGTTTCAGGTCACTGCCACTATCACAAGCATCTGCTCTGACTAGTGGCATAATGGTGTAGCCCTTTTGGCTGTGTTCGAGGTTGCAACACTTTGTATTCAGTCTGTCACCAGTCCTATCATTTGCAGCATCTCTCAGAGGAAATGCTGCTGAGCCATTCCCTTCCCCAGCCTGTGGGCTGGAGCATGCTCAGCCTGCAGAGCCCAAAGCCCTTAGGCACCCCTGGGGAGCTGTGTGGACCCAAGACTGGACTGATGACTACAGCAGGGACACAAGAGAGAACGTTGAGTCTTGCTGCTGGCCTGTGGCTGCCCTCTCCTCCTCCCTCACTATGCTTTGCTTGCAGCTCAGGTCAGCTCTTCAGATTCCCACATGCTGGGCTGGCATTTCACACTTAGATTTTCTCAGCAGCAGAGGTGCACCAGCAGTGTGCCCTGGATGGAGGGCTGGGTGTCTCTCCAGTTCTGCTATCCCATCCCACACCGTTTACTGTGTCAGTATCAGGAGCAGGCCAGGCATGGCACAGAATTTTTGTGCTGCATGGCACCCTGGTGAGTGTACAAGCCAAAACCCAATGTTGATTCATCTCCCTTTAAATGCGTTTTATCTGAGGCACAATCTCCATTCAGTGTGGAGGCTTGATTGCTGAGAAGCCTTTCTGAAATCTTGCTGGGGAGTTGGTGTTCCTTAGCTGGACCACTTGGCAAAGCTCAGATTGACATTCCCCTATCTCCCCAAGAGGCAAGAAAAAATAGAAACTGTGGGGCTTTCACATTTCTGTCTTCATGTTGTGCCTCTTAAAAGGACTTAAAAAATAGAGCTGCCTGTCTGAAAACAGTCAAAGCAGAAGGAACTTACCATAAGATAAGCCCCCACAGAAGCACCTTGAGCTAAATACAGATGGCAGAAATTCACAGCAGGGAGGTGCTAATTGCAGTCCCAGCTGAGCTGAGGTCTGGTGAGCACACCCTGGCTAATGCATCCAGACAAAAACTACTGTGTCAAACTGTGGGAAAGGAAGCAAACAGCTTATGCACACGTCACCTCAAGGTTTGGGGAACATTTGTGGATACCCTGAACTAAGGCTCTAAAAAGGTGACACTTCTAGGGTGAAGAAGGACCAATGGGATGCCACAGGGGTAGTGATTATTTTATAATCTTCTGACTGATCTCTCTCTCTCTCTCTCTCTCTAGCTCACATTTAGTGCTAAATAAAATCCATGCAATTGAGTTTGGACTATTGTCTGATTTACACCTGGATTTGGGCAGAGGCATCTTCCATGGATCCTAACAGTCTCACATCTGGGCTGCTCTGCACCTGAGCACTGTTGTTCACACAGCACAGCACTACTTTGGGAAAAAAATATCTCTTTCTCAGGTTATTTTTACAGATTAATCTTGCAGTAGCAAACATCAGGCTCAGCCCAGTCCATTTCCCCCTAAATTTGCATCTCAAGTCAGATTTTTGTACTAGAATACAAGAACTTCAAGTGCTTTTTGCTGTAGATGCATGATAAAGTGTCCCTCCTACTTGCCTTCTTTCCCAAATGATTTTTTTTTTTTTTTTTTTTTTTTTTTTTTAACTTAGGATTTCAGTACTTGCTCAGCTATCTCGGTACTTTGCTCCGCATGGTTTCCTATTTGCAGGAAGCACAGGAGGAGGGTAATGACCTCAGAGACATCTGATACTGTGTTGCTTGGGCTGCAAGGTGATAGGGAGTAGAGACTCAGTTAAGTAAGTGGCAGTGCAATAAAATATTCTTCTTTTATCAGGAAAGAAGGTTGAAAGGAGGTGTTACAAATTGCCAAGTCTTTTAGACACCCAGCTGAGATATCCTGAGGAAACCTGATCTATAAAAAAAACCTGAAAATTTGATATCTGAAAATTGGAACCTTTAAAGCACATCAAAATTCAAAACCTCAAGACTGTTATGTGAATCATAAAACATTCTGGAAATTCTTAGCTGATGACCTTCTTCAGGAGGTCCCTGCAGGAGCTAGGGCAGCCCTTGGCCCTTGGCATTCCGCAAAAGGCTGAGGAGCAAACGATAATTTCGAACACAAGAGCCTGATGGATTTCTCTACTGGAAGCAGTGAAAAATACTTGTTAAACAGTCCAAGTAGTTTCTTTTCATGTAAGTTCAGTCTAACTTATTGATTATGATTTTATTCATTTGCTGCATGACTCTGGCTGGTCACTAGATGTCACTAATAAAGAATAAGAAGGAAGAACCTCGAGGGAACTTTTTGGGGAGGCAAAATTTAACGGACTATAGTTCCTGGGAGTGCCTCAGCTCAAACTTCGGTTAGCAAAAGAGTGATGCTCAAGTGTTGCTGTGTATTATTTGTGTTTATATTGTATTTCATTTCCATATTGGGTTTTATAATGGTTTGTTCTGTACTCCCCTGTTCCCCTGGAAAATGTATCATCCCGAGGTTTGTCCCTGCCCCTTTTCCCTGCCCATTCTCCCACACTGTTCCCTTCCTGGAATGTAATCCAACTCTGCTCCACTCCCACCTTATCCCTGATTGGGTAGTGGCTTGTCCCCGTGTTTAGCCCCTTCCTCTGGATATAAGCCAGAAAACCAGATGGAAATCTCTCTTGGCTGGGGGACAGGGTTGGGGGTCCTGACCCAGTCAGGGGCAGGGCCACAGAAGAAAGACTGAATAAAGCCCTAATTTCCGCCCGGATCAAGTGCAGACCTTCCTTTGCCATTGACAGGGACTTGCTCTCTCTAAAGGAAAAGGTTCACAGCTACTCCTAGGATTTCTGGGGCCATGAGGAAAAAATCCTTCCAACTGTGGCTTGTCTCTCAAGCTAGCCAAGCAAAAAACAGAGCCAGGGCTCCGAGAGAGAGACTAACCACACTCAAGCATCAGGATGGTTTGAGCAGTTGCCATTGTAGGATTTGCAAAATACCGCACTTATCATTAACCATTTTTTCCAATGCATGGAAACCTTCCTGCCCTTTTTCCCACCACTGGAAGAAAAAAGAGTGGACTTGAGCAGGCCAGTGTAAAACGCTGCCACATCATCAGTCCTACAGCTTATGGGGTCTCCTGAGGAGCAAGGAGCAATCACATCTGAGACTTTGGCATGCAGGCATGGCCAGCATTAGTAAACTTTTGATCTGGCTTCTTTACGATATGTTAAAAAGTCTGTATTACATTTGATGGTGCATCTTCTGACATAGTGTCCACTGCTTTTGGAAAAACAACTAGTACACATCACACACTTCAAGGACTTTGAGGAGCTTGTTGCTTGTTAGCATAAACCCATGGCTCATTGAGGATTTAATCCAATACGCCCAACTACCATCTCACCATTAGTTTGATGAATAGATACAACCAGAGCCTTAGATGTGTTTAGCTCAGGAGTGAGTCCATCAGGGAGTGAAGGTCATCCAGCTTCCCTCATCCACATGTTAGTTCCATCCAGCTCACATGTTTGAGACACTTTGTAATGTTTGTAATTCAAGTTACATTTCTTTTGGGTTGTGTCTTCACTGGGCATATTTAAGTGAGTTGTGCCAGAAAGACAGACAACAGAGGAATTAACTTTCTGTGGGAGGTAGCTTGTCAAGCACAGCCTTAGGTCAGACAGCCTTGGGTTAGATATTTACAGGACTCCATGAAACACCTCAGGCCTGCTCAGTTCCAGCCTGATGCCTCACTCCTGCATGCCCAGCAAATTTGGCTGTTTATGGGGACACAAGCCTGTCCCTCATCCTGACCTGCTCAGCAGTGTGCAAAATGTTGGAAAGCCTCATAGCAAGTGTGAATGAGATGACATTCTCCCAGTCTCTCTCTCGGGGCAGCAAGAACTCAAGCAATGTCATTGTCACAGGGAAGGGAAAAAAAATGGCAATAAGATGTTGAAAGAGAAGTTGAGACATTTAATTTGTAGAGCTGAGTACCCTTATTTTCTGACATGCTACAGTGGCTCTGCTTCATCTACTGACCTGCAAGGAAACCTTTGCAGTCCCCAAACAGGACCATCAGCAACCACTTTGTTAACTTTGTGCCTAATTTTGTCTGCTTCTTTGTTTCTTGGCAGAAATACCTGCCAGATGCCAGCATTTTTAGCCAGTGATAAAATCCCAGCATTTCAGAAGTAATTTTTGTTTTAAATCAAATTTCAACATAAAATGCACTTCCATCTCCCTCCTCTAGAAATGACTAATGAGAATAATCAAATTGAATGGTCTTGAAAACATCAAATAATTTTGTTTCAAGAATATTTAAATGCACCATAAGGTGCACACATTGTTATTCTATAATAACAAAGCATTATACCAGCAAATATTAATAACACAACTGAAATATAATATTAAAATTAATGTTTGATAGTATCCTAAAAGTTCAAGTGAAATGAATGGAAATGAGTGAATTGAAAAAGGAATTTATTTACATCACAAGGATGAGACCATTTGGCATCAAAACCAACTTACCAAGAGCTTTTTTCAGGGGTTTCCTTGTTCCATAATGTTGCATTGTGTTCTGTGTTATTCATTTTCATATTGTATTTTATGTTATTTATTTTCCTTATAATGGTTTGTTCCGCAACCCATGGTCTCCTGAGAAATGTTGTGTTCCAATATTTGTCCCTGCCCCTCTTCCCTGTCAATCCTCCCATATTCCTCCCAGTCCCCTCCTATGGGCCCTGCCTGTCATTCGATTATTCCTTCTGGCTTCTAGAGAGTTTGGGTAAGGACATCAAATGATAGGGCCGGAGCCGAGGAGGTTCTTCCCTTTATGTTCTCATTGGTTTCTTTAAATGACACTACAACCCTGTTCCCCTCCCACCTTGTCCCTCATTGGATGTTGGTTTGTCTCCTCCCTTAGTCCCTCCCCTGCATTTAAGCCCAGAGCTCATTGCCCTGGGCGCTCTGCTGGAGCAGCTCCCCTGAGGCTCAGAGGTCCCGGCAGGGACTGGATAAAGGTCTTGGACTTTGCCCTCAACTGAGTCAGGCTCCTCACTCCATCTTTGGCGAGGTCTCTCCCGTGACAAGGGGAAAGTCCCCTTAGCCGCTCCTCTGGTTCCCAGGATCCAGAGGAGTGTTCCCCATCTGACCACAGTGTCAGGCTAGCTCAGGTGGATGGAGCCGCTGCTCCGTGAGGGACACTGTGATACCATAACCTCCGTTGAGGAGAATAATATTGCATTTCAGTAAATATGAAGTTATAAAAAAAACCCCAAACAACAACAACAAACAACAACAAACAAAAACAAACAACCCCAAACCAACAAGAAAACCCAAAAACCCCATGACTCCAAAACATAAAAAGACACTTACTGGGCTTCCCAATAATCTGTTGGCCAGTGAGGGGCTGACAAGCAATGCATCACTCTTCCTACCCAGAATGAATTGATTCTGTCACCAGCAAACTAAATGCAATCAAGCTCTTGACTTGAATCATAAATCCTATGTAAGTCACAGTTAGAAGTAAATTGAACTGCAGCAGATAAAAGAGTCTGACAACAGACTGGTCCAGCAAACAGTCTCTGTGATATATGTGCTAAAGTTAATTCGTGTTATCAAATTATAAAGGGTAAATGTTCACTGTATAAATATGAGTGTTAAAGATTTGTTCAAACTAATATGGGTAAAAGTAAAATGGAAAAACCAAAATAAAAGAATTTCCTCAACTTGGGAAGCACGGGAGGGACACGAGGAAAGTATGATTGGAATTACCAGAAAGGGGGCCTAGAAACTATCGCTGCCGGGAATCCCTGAAAGGATACAAAAGACAATGGAAAACGGAGATACAAGTCCGGAGACCAAGATAATCACTTCAGATGGATATCTCTACTCGTCTCCGTCAAAAATTAACATATCCACGACACACCCGGGCCCAGCCATCAGCTGCATTGTTCCACCCTACCGGTCCATTCAAACTCCCGATACCGGGACTTGCATGATTAATGAAGACGCCTCGGAGGGAAGAATGTCAGAATCCCGGACTTCACTCCACAATCCAGTGTATAAAAAGGGGCGTCTGGAGACCGAAGTTGTGAACTTGGGGGATAACAGACTGGCAGAGTGTGTTATCGTTGTTCACCCGGCGCCGACCCCGGGCTCGACGCTGTCCTTTTAATTGTGGCTTTCTGAGACTGATATTTTGTCTCACAATAAAATTCTAAATTTCTGATAAATCAAATCTGGTTGATTTTATTTATAACAATTCTGGTGACCCCGACGTGATTGGAGTGATACCGGGACCCCCGTGGGACCCCCGTCTCTGACCAGGAGGCGCCCTGCTGAATTCAGCGGCCTGGCAGAGCTGGGGTAGCCGGGTGGAACCGATCAACCACACGACGAACAGAAACCGCAAAAGCCACACTTAAAAGGGAGATAGGCGAGGTCAGAGCTCTCGGGGAACTCGGGGAGGTTTTTCTTTGGAAGCAGAACCTCCGGAGCTGCGGCGAAGAGATCTACTCATAAAAATCTACGTGCACGAAGAGCCCATGCAGGAAAAGGATCGTAAGTATTGCGTGGTTGAGTGGGGGTGACCGAGCGTGTGAGTGAGACGTGATTTTATCACGAAGCGAGTGGGACCCCAAAATCGCAGTTCCATTGTCCCGCGAGGGGCGTGGTCGGTTGCGGGGGAAGCGAAAGTTTCGGGGGTAAAACGCACCTCACACGTTAAGCCCTGAAAACTCGGGGAGTTTTCGGAAAGGGGGGATCGGTCACAGGAAGGCTGAAAGGGAAGGTTACGTCCTTACAAGAGTTCCGGGGACTGGTAAACCTTTCAGCCTTGGACCAGGAACGGTCCGGGGAGGAAGTAAGGAGAAGGGAGAGCTCGTACACACCAGAGAAACCCCGGGGGGGGAGCGATCACCCACAAAGGGCAAGTATCTGGTAAACCCACACCATGGGGCAAACAAAAAGCAAAACTAGTAAAAGGAATTTAAGAAAAACAAAACAGGGAACCGGTAAAGGAATCCCCGAAATCCCAGTTGGGAGCCCGCTGGGATGGATGTTAGAACATTGGGAAGAATGTCCCATAAGGGAAAGAAAATCCAAGAAACAGATGATACACTATTGCATAGAAGTGTGGGGAGGGGTGGAAATACGGGATCACGTAACTTGGCCCGTGTTTGGAACATTTGAGGAATGGATGTGTAAGGCACTGGTGCTTTATGTCAGAGAGAAGGGAAATGTGGAGGAACAGGAATATGCTGGGGTCTGGGGAAAAATAGATGCGAGGCTGTTACCCGTGAAGATAGAAAACCCTACCGCTGCCTCAGGGGATAAATGGGAACCCTTAGACAATTTACCCCCACCTTACATCGTGCCCTCGTCCCCTCCCCTCCCAGAGCAGAATAATCCGCAAAACCCTGGGAGATTGGGACCTCCTTTAGGATGAGGAATCCCTATGCCTCCGTCTCTTCCATCTGCCCCTCCGCTAGAATCACAATCAGGGGCCCCGTTCCCACCGGTTGGGCTCCCTCCCCCGCTAGAACCTGTACAAGCCCGTCAGCCACTGGGAGGGAGGACACAAACTACACACACCCCTGCACCAACACGGGATGACCTGCTGCCTGAGTTAGATTTGGCGGCTTTCTTTAGTTCCCCTGCAAATACACAGCAGGGTTGGGCAGAAGCAAAACACACCCCACCCGCTAGGAGGACAAGGAGACAGCTAAAGAGAATGAATGAGGTGGAGAGTGAAGGGGAGGGTGAAAAGGCTAATCTTCTCCCCCTAAGGGAAATACCCACCGCTCCGGGAATTATCGGGTACGTAAACGTCCCGATTAATACCAGTGATGTAAGAGCCTTCAAAAAGGAGATGGGGAAGCTTATGGATGACCCTTTAGGGGTCTCCGAAAGGCTAGACAAGTTTTTGGGAACTAGCATCTATTCATATGAGGATCTCACAGCCATTCTCAGGTCTTTGTTCAATACGGAAGAAAGAGAAATGATCAGACAAACGGGGATAAGGGAATGGGAACGGAGAAACCCTCAGAGCACTCCCGGAGATCAGAAATGACCAAGCCAAGATCCCCGATGGAATGCTCAGACCGAGGAGGGTAGGAGAAGTATGATTGATATGAGGAACATCATCATACAGGGAATCAGAGAGGCCGTGCCCCGGGGACAAAATCTGAGTAAGGTTTTCGGGGAATGTCAGGGGAAAGATGAGACTCCCACCGAATGGTTAGAAAGATTGAGAAAAAGCCTCCAGATATATTCAGGGACAGACCCCGATTCTCCCGTGGGGGAGGTACTGTTGAAAACCCAGTTTGTAGCAAAATCGTGGGAGGACATCAGGAAAAAGCTGGAGAAGATCGAGGGATGGCAGGAGAAGGGACTGCAGGAATTGCTGCGGGAAGCCCAGAAAATCTATATGAGAAGGGATGAGGAAAAACAGAAAATACAGGCTAGGGTGTTAGTGGCTGCTGTAAGGGAAGCCCAGAAACAGGAACGCCCACAAGCTTCGGAGAAACCCTTAAGGAAAGCACCACCGAAGGGGCCAATACGTCCACAGAAAGGAACCTCAGGGAATCGAATGGAGGGGTTAGAATGTTTTTATTGTAAGAAAAAGGACACATGAAAAGGGATTGTCCAAAGAGGATAAGGGATGAAAAGATGTTTCAGGAGGACTAGGGACGTCAGGGGCTTTATCTTTTGGGGTCCATAACATCGGGGGAGCCCTTGATAACATTGAAGATAGGACCCAAAGGAACAAAAATGGATTTTTTAGTAGATACTGGGGCTGAGAAAAGTACATTTAAACAGTTGCCCCCAGGGTGCCAAATAAGCAAAGAATCTATGGTGGTTATAGGAGCTAAAGGGGAACCGTTTAAGGTCCCCATTGTAAAGAATGTGGAAATAGAATCAGAGAATAAAATTTGCTTGGGGGACATGTTGTTAGTAGAAGAAGCTGATTACAACCTGCTGGGTAGGGACCTGATTGTTGCACTGGGTATTAACCTCATTGTAAGGAATTCACAGATAATGGTTAGCATATATAAACTAACCTGTGAAGATGAGGACAAAATTAACCCCAAGGTATGGCATACAGGGAAAGAAGCCAGGAAATTGGTTATGGAACCCATTTCAATTGAAATTGAGAGGCCTGAAGATCCCATAAGGATCAGGCAGTACCCAATCCCTTTAGAAGGGAGACGGGGACTGAAACCTATAATAGAGGATTTAATAAGGAAGGGCATTTTGGAGCCGTGTATGTCCAGGCATAATACCCCAATTCTGGCTATTAAAAAGGCAGATGGGAATTATAGGTTAGTGCAGGATTTAAGAGCCATAAATGAAAGAACAAGAACCCGGTTCCCTGTAGTGGCTAACCCCTACACACTTCTGAATAGGATATCCCCGGAGGATACTTGGTATAGTGTTATAGACCTAAAGGATGCATTCTGGACCTGCCCTTTAGCTGAAGGCAGCAGGGACTTTTTTGCATTTCAATGGGAGGATCCAGACACTAATAGGAAACAACAGTTAAGATGGGCCTCCCTTCCCCAGGGATTTGTGGACTCCCCAAATTTATTTGGACAAGCATTAGAATAATTATTAAGTCAGTTCTCCCCTAGGAAAGGGACAAAGATCTTACAGTATGTAGACCATTGATTTATTGAACTTTCTAGGGGAAAAGGGATTAAAGGTAGCAAAACAAAAGTTAAAGTTCACCGAATCAGGGGTGAAATATCTAGGGCATTGGCTGGTAAAAGGGAAAAAGAAATTAGATCCTGCAAGAGTAGCTGGGATTATAGAATTGCCTCCCCCTAGAACCAAAAGACAAGTACGTCAGCTATTGGGGCTGTTAGGATACTGTAGACAATGGATAGAAGGGTATAGTGAAAAGGCTAAATTTTTGTATGAAAAACTAACTGCAGAAAAGATAAAATGGACTGAACAGGATGACAAAGAACTGGAACAATTAAAGGGTGCTTTGGTAACTGCCCCAGTATTAAGCCTCCCTGATATAAATAAGAAATTCCAATTATTTGTAAATGTAGGGAACCACACAGCACATGGGGTGTTGACACAAGAACGGGCTGGAGATAGAAAGCCTGTAGGTTACCTTTCCAAGCTATTGGACCCTGTAAGCAGGGGGTGGCCTACATGTTTACAGGCAATAGTAGCTGTTGCCTTATTGGTAGAAGAAGCCAAAAAGATTACTTTTGGGGCTCCCATTACAGTTTATACCCCACATAATGTAAGAACTGTTTTGCAACAAGAAGCTGAGAAATGGCTCACGGATGCAAGGCTTTTGAAATATGAGGCCATCCTTCTCCATGCTCCAGAATTAGAATTAAAAACAACACAAGCAAGTAACCCTGCTGGGTTCCTGTTTGGGGAAGCATCATCTGAGCCTATACATAATTGTACGGACCTAATAGAATTACAGACAAAGATTAGAGCGGATCTGGAGGACGAGGAACTTGAAGAAGGGGAAAAAT
Source organism: Hirundo rustica (assembly GCF_015227805.2). Lineage (NCBI taxonomy): Eukaryota > Metazoa > Chordata > Aves > Passeriformes > Hirundinidae > Hirundo > Hirundo rustica. The sequence continues at coordinate 13,306,650 of NC_053452.1, read as the reverse complement.
GGTTCGTAGATGGATCAGCCAGAGTTATAGAAGGGAAAAGAAAATCAGGATATGCTATTATAGATGGGAAAACTGGGAAAGTAGTCAAATCAGGCCCCTTGGGTACTTCTTGGTCAGCCCAGGCATGTGAATTGTATGCTGTATTACAAGCTCTCAAAGAACTTAAGGGAAAAATAGGGACTATTTTTACTGACTCAAAATATGCTTTTGGGGTACTACATACTTTTGGAAAAATTTGGCAAGAGAGAGGACTAGTAAACACCAGAGGGAAAGGTTTAATACATGAGGATTTGATAAGACAAATCCTCAAGGCAGTAAGGGAACCCGAGGCTATTGCAGTAGTATATGTAAAAAGTCATCAAGCTGGATTACAATTCAGAATACGTGGCAATAATCTGGCTGATCAGGAGGCCAGAAAGGCAGCTCTCCTCACCCTAGACATCCCGGAGTGCAGAACAGAAAACCCCAGAGAATTTTCTCCACATCCTACAGAAAAAGAAATTGAGGAATTCAAGAAAATAGGGGGTATTTTAGTAAATGGGAAATGGGAATTGGCTGACGGTCGAGAATTGATTCCAAAGGCCTATGCCAGGACCATATTGAAGAGATTACATGCACAAACCCATTGGGGAACTCAAGCCTTAGCAGAACAATTTCTAAAGTTCTTTGGATGCAAAGGTATTTTTGAGTTAGCAAAGCAGGCAGTTCAGAGTTGCTTAGTGTGCCAGAAAATTAATAAGTCAAGGGTTAGGCAAAATGCATTGGGGGGACGCCCCTTAGCATATCGTCCTTTTGGGAGAATACAAGTGGATTTCACAGAGTTACCCAAAATAGGGAGATATAGATACCTGTTAGTAACAGTAGATCAATTAACACATTGGGTAGAGGCATTCCCTAGCCCCAGGGCAACAGCTCAAACAGTAGCACACAGGTTACTAGAGGAAATAATACCCAGATATGGGATCCCTGACTCCATAGATTCAGATCAGGGAACCCATTTTACATCTAAGGTCATAAGAAACTTGGCAGAAGCCCTGGGAATCAGATGGGAATATCATACACCTTGGCATCCTCAGAGTTCAGGTCAGGTAGAAAGAATGAATCAAACTCTGAAAGCACAGTTATCAAAACTTACGCTGGAGACTAAAATGTCATGGATTAAATGCCTCCCTCTAGCCCTCCTAAATATTAGGACTCAACCCCATTCAGGTTCGGGATTATCTCCATTCGAGGTGCTATATGGAATGCCCTATGAGCATGGAATGCCAATTGGACACCCCCGGGTAGAGGATTGTCAGATCCAGTCTTATATTGTCTTGATTAACAAAAATTTACAGGAACTACGGAGACGCGGACTGATAGCACAAAGCACCCCCCTAGGATTTGCTATCCACAAAATCCAGCCGGGTGATCGGGTGCTAATCAGAGCGTGGAAAGAAGCCCCGCTGTCATCGCATTGGGAGGGACCTTTCCTCGTCCTCCTCACTACAGATACTGCAGTGAGAACAGCAGAAAAAGGCTGGACCCATTCCTCCCGAGTGAAAAAGGTGGAACAACACAGCAGCTCTCCGCAGTGGAAAATCACCTCAGCGCCTGGAGATTTAAAGCTGAGAATCCATCGAGACACCCAATGACCAGCGCTTATCGGATAAGTTGTAACCAGGCAGGATGTCCCTGCTATCCTTTTGTTCATTTTAAGTGCGGGTATTGTTAGCAAGTTTGGGTGACTCATTGTGTCCGGGGAGCTAGGCCTTGGAGTTTATGTGTACCTTGTTACGAGGAGGAAGCCAGGCTTACCAATCTATTCCTATACGTTGCCACAGAATTGGGATTGTTCGAATTGGATTCTCCTGAGTGGTTCCACTATTTCACTAACGGGATAAGGGGAGGATTAAATAAAAGGGCAGATCCACTCGTAATTGAGTGCAGGAGAACGTTGAAAGTACCCTGTGGAGCGGATCAAATAAAAATAACTAGGTGGGAACAGTACGAGAGGCGATACGCTCAGAGGAGCACCGGCAGGGACCCGGAAGAATATCCCTGCTGCCAGGAAGATGGTTTACCCCGCCGCTGGTAGCAACCCAACGGGCGAAGGGTTGAGCAGAGGGATAGGCCCATGGGTAACTCTGGTGATCCTGAGTCTAGCCATGTACCCCACGAATGGCCTCCACAACCCCCAAGAGAGAATGGGGGAGGGAACTAATCCCTCCAAGGTTCCTTCAAACTTTACCAGGAACGGAGTTTTGGAATCCAGGGTACGAGTAGACTGGTTTACACTAAAAAGGGGGGAGAATCACAAATGGAATGAAGGGGCTAAATTGAACAGATCCCATCACCCGATGGCAATATCTAGGAGGAGAAGGGAGGTAAGCAGTCTTCCTCTGATCCCCACCTGCAAAGAATGTAACAAGACTGTCTGGATTGGAGGAAAAAGAGAAAGTACTTTTGTAGGATATTTACAAGTTAACCCCTTATGTTATGATAAGAAGAAACTGAAAATGTGTGCCCTGAATGGGAAAACATATTGGGTGGGACAAAATGAGAAATTACAAACAGCTGCTTTAGCCAGTGGACCTATATTACTCGATATGTTGGGGGAAAATGATGAAAGGGTTTGTTTAAGGATGGACAAGGTTTTCTGTTTTTCTAAAGATGAGGAAGGGTTAGACCCAGAGAACAAGATACAGAAGGTAGCCTTAGAATTTAAATGACAGGAATTAGCGGCTAAGAAAAAGAGAATGGAGCAGGAAAGAATGAGGACACTAAGTGAGCAATATGAACAATTAGAAAAACAATCTAATGATTGGAGCCTGGCTACCTCCAGCAAAAACCTTTTCCTGGATTTGGTGCAAGAAATTGCTACTGAATTAGGGCTAACTAATTGTTGGATCTGTGGAGGATTGAAATCCGCAGAAAGATGGCCCTGGAAAGGTGAGAGTTTAACCCCTGAACAATTGCTAAAATGGGATAACAAAATCTTAAATACTTTGACCCGACCAGGAGGATGGACACTAGACGAACGAGTAATAGGGACAATCTGTATAAGCAGAGAAGGAAATGTTTACAATGATGTAGTGGGATACACTCCTTGTCTATCCACTCTAGCCGTAAATTCCAACAATAAATCCAAGATATGGCAACCAGAACCCCCTAATGGGTACTGGGGAAAGAAAAAGGAAGAGAAATGTAGTTGGGTAGAGGAAATTGAACTCTGTTGGCATGAACTAGCTAACGCTAAACCTTATTACTCCCTAACTGAGTTGGTAGAATTTTGGGAAAAGCCTGAAAATATAAATATTAAATGGAAAACACCCAGCGGAATTTATTGGATTTGCGGGAAAAAAGCATATAGTGAGCTACCCCGGAGATGGAAGGGGTCTTGTACCCTAGGTATGATTAGACCCTCTTTCTTTACACTCCCCAGAACTGGCAGCAATTTACTAGGGGCTCCTTTGTATGAGACCCTCAGCAGGAGAAAGCGAGAGGTAAAGAAGGAACTTCCACAAGTGGGAGGGAATCAGAAATGGGGAGAGGAAGAATGGCCTGCAGAGCGCATCATAGAATACTATGGTCCAGCCACATGGGCACAGGATGGGAGCTGGGGATACAGAACCCCAGTATACTTGCTGAACCGACTAATTAGGTTACAAGCCGTAGTAGAAATAGTGTCTAACCATACCTCAGACGCCTTGGAATTGTTGGCCAGACAGCACTCACAGATGAGAGTTTTCGTGTACCAAAATCGAATAGCTTTAGACTATTTATTAGCAGAAGAAGGGGGCGTTTGTGGAAAATTTAATGACTCAGAGTGTTGTATCGAAATAAATGACTATGGAGAAACTATCAGAGATTTGGCTGCAGAAATCAAAAAAGTGGCACATGTCCCAGTGCAGAAATGGAATTCGATACTCAAAGCATCATGGTGGGATCAAATATTTGGAGCAGGAGATTGGTGGAAAAAGGTGGGATTCTTTATCCTGTGCTCTGTAGCTGGATTAGTATTCTTGCCCTGCCTAATACCCTGCCTAATAAGGCTAATTCACACAGTAGTCCAGGGAATGCAAGTAGCAGCCCTTCCTATGGACCCTGAATTAGCCTCAGGGGGATTAGCCAAAAACAAAGCTACCTCGAAAATTATGAACCTAACTGAGGAAAAGAGTACTGCTGCCCAGGTGTTAGAAAGATTTGAAGCCCAAATACAGGAGGGAAACATGGAAAGAACATATTGGAGTAAAACAACAGGGGAAAGGTTAACAGAATAATGGTTAAGAGGCTTTTTTATCTTGACAGAGAAAAAAGACTATAACCGGAACACGAATTAAATTGGTGAATTTGGAAGAGGGGGGATTGTGATATATGTGCTAAAGTTAATTCGTGTTATCAAATTATAAAGGGTAAATGTTCACTGTATAAATATGAGTGTTAAAGATTTGTTCAAACTAATATGGGTAAAAGTAAAATGGAAAAACCAAAATAAAAGAATTTCCTCAACTCGGGAAGCACGGGAGGGACACGAGGAAAGTATGATTGGAATTACCAGAAAGGGGGCCTAGAAACTATCGCTGCCGGGAATCCCTGAAAGGATACAAAAGACAACGGAAAACGGAGATACAAGTCCGGAGACCAAGATAATCACTTCAGATGGATATCTCTACTCGTCTCCGTCGAAAATTAACATATCCACGACACACCCGGGCCCAGCCATCAGCTGCATTGTTCCACCCTACCGGTCCATTCAAACTCCCGATACCGGGACTTGCATGATTAATGAAGACGCCTCGGAGGGAAGACCGTCAGAATCCCGGACTTCACTCCACGATCCAGTGTATAAAAAGGGGCGTCTGGAGACCGAAGTTGTGAACTTGGGGGATAACAGACTGGCAGAGTGTGTTATCGTTGTTCACCCGGCGCCGACCCCGGGCTCGACGCTGTCCTTTTAATTGTGGCTTTCTGAGACTGATATTTTGTCTCACAATAAAATTCTAAATTTCTGATAAATCGAATCTGGTCGATTTTATTTATAACAGTCTCCAATAAGGAAGGGGAATGTAAATATTTTATTTCAACATCTGGAATACTTTCTAGTTTTCAGAACTTGATGTAGTAGGAATGTAGGGAGTTGTAGCATGTCAATATGACAGATCCTGTCACCCTGGGCTTTTCCCATAACACCAGAGTGACTGACCAGGTGACTATCAGGATGTTTAGGTCCTGGGGGCCTGTTAGGGCTGAATCTGCTGAGAAATTGTTTCCAGTTTTTTGTTGTTGTTGTTTGATTTTTATTTTTTTTTTTTTAGCAGACCAGTCTGCTGGGTAGACAGACACTGAGACAAAGGAAGCCAATGGATGTGATCTTTAGGATTTCAGTAACGCTTTCCATACTGTCTCTCACAGGATCCTTCTGGGCAAAACATCTATCCCCCAGATGAGTAAACACATCCTGTGATGGGTGTCAGGGTAGGTTTAGGTTGGATAGCAGGGAAATGTTTTTCCCCCAGAGGGTGTTTGAGCTCTGGAACAGGCTCCCCAGGGCAGTGGTCACAGCACCAGCCTGACAGTCCAAGAAGCATTTGGACAATGCTCTCAGGCACGTGGTGTGATCCTTGGAGATGGTCCTATGCAGGGCCAGGAGTTGGGGTCAATGTTCCTTGGGAGTCGCTTCTGTGATTCTGTGAAAAGTCCTTGCAAAAATCCCTCCACACAGGGAAATTCTATAGAGTGAGGTACCTTCTGTACACAAAGCAGTTCACACAGCTTCATACAGCAGCTCACCTAACACAGATCTAATTGTCTCTTTTTCTGAAAGTTGTGTCTGAAGAGATGTGACCAGGCACCTTGTCCTAGAAAGCGGTGCAGAGGAGCTTCAGTGTGGTAAAATATCCCTCCCTCACCAGCAGCAGCCAGACAGCGATGGCATCCTCCAGCTGGAAGCTCTGTGTCTCTGTGAAATGGCATTGATGAAGATGGTGTTTGCAATGGGTCAAAAGGATAGGAAACTCTGGATCACAGCACAAGGAGTTGGGAGAGAGAGGCAAACACACACAGATGCACTGAAAAACTTTGCCAAGGCTTCCTCTGCTCGGAAGTCAGGCAGCGCCTGACCCACCTTTGCTAACCATAGATGTGTGCACTGACACTGAGTCTGCTTTTTATGGCTTGGCAGGGCTCAAAAAAGCACCCAGTGCTCTGGTGATGTGAAAAATTAGAGTAAGAAAAAGGTGTTGTAAAAATTGACACAGGCATTGAGCATGGGCAGGCAAACAGTTCCCTGAAGATCTGGTTAAACACCCAGAGATCACCAGCGCAAGAGTTGAGATGGCAAACACCAACCAGATATGTTGATTAACACAACCTGAGCATTGACCTAAAGGCTGCCATTTAACAAGGACTTTTACATTAAACATCTTAGGCCCAGCCCTTGGAAGGAGATGGCACAGCTGAGACTTTCTGTGCTGATCATGTAGTCAGATTTTATCACCAAGCACTGAAAGGCTCTTGATTCACTTGATTTGTGACAAGTTCAAACATTTTCTAGACTAACTGCTCTCAGCAAAGATAATTATGAAATCCCCCTTTCATTTAGTTCTACCCAAGATCAGTTAAGGTTCCAGTGTTTAGTATTTTAAGATCTATTGAGACCAAAGTCCTTCACAGTCAGAGAACAACAAACCAGGCAGCATGATTAGGGGAAGTACAAGCTTCACCTCAGCTTTACCAAACAAATTCTTCACCTCAGCTTTACTAAACAAAACAAAATGAAAAATACTGCATTATTCCCCAAATGAGTTAGGGAGAGAGCAGGTTAAAAAGTGTGTGACAGAACAAATTTCTCCTTGAAGATGGTATTTCATCAAAATGGGCTAATTCTGAATGCATTAATATTAAAGAAAATACATTTTTTGAAACAACGCTGGGAGGAAAAAAGGTTCAAATATTCCTTTCTAAACTTGTTGTCTCTGAGATCTCCTGGGGCATAGCTGCAAGCCCACAGCTCCAGAGATGGTGGGGGTTTGTGGTTGGTGGTTTTTTTTTTGTTTGTTTGGTTTTTTTTTGTTGTTTTTTTTTTTTGTTTTTTTTTTTTTTTTTTTAAAGGAAGGAGGTAGACTCTCATAAACTCATCAGTCTAGCTGTGATGCCCAGAATGACACTGATATCCACTCATTTCTTTCACAAGCCCTTAACAAAGACTAATTGGAGGGTTAAAAGCAGTCAACTCGCATTTATCAACTCGTGCCAGAACAATGGCAGTGCCAGTGATGGCATTTGTTTTCCTGGGTGACCTGCCTGAAGGGGAAGGGGAAGTGGTGGATATCAGTGAGTGTATCGGCTAACATGACTGACATCTTCTGATGCTGCCTCCAGCAAAGCAAGTTAAAACACAGTGTGGGTGAAGTCAACAGGAGGTGCAAACAATGTGTGATTCTAATCAACAAATTTATTAAATACAGAAATATTTAACTGACATGTCCCAGAAAAAGTCTGAGAGGTTTGGGATGAGATCTCTGAGGGAGAGGATTTGGTCAGATTTGCCTGGTGAAGTAGGAAAATGGTTTGCAGCCTTTCAGGTGGCATTGGCTAAAGACTTGGTGTGACACACAGGGCAGGAGAATTCAACAGTCTGAGATGAGGGCATGGATTATAACACTGAGAAGTGAGACAGACATTTAAAAATTCTGGCTGATCTCTTATAGTAAAACTCAAGAAAATGGTATTTTAGAAGACATTTAGTGAATATCGAATGCTGTCACCCTTTGCATACTTTAAAGAACTTTAAGCATCTGGGACCCCTCAATGATAATAAAAGGCTAACCCAAACGCAACAGGATAACCAAGCTAAGAATGAAGATAAGGAGAACTCAGACTTTTAGCTGGCAGAAACTGAGTTCTCCCTTGAAAAAGTGCCAAAAGGGCCAAAGCACATGTGGGAGAGATAAAGGTGAAGAGTTCACTGAGGAAGACTCAATTTCCTTCATCTCTTGGAGACCCCCAGAGACCACCACGATGAACTGAGCATGCCCAGAAAGGTGAGGAGTTAATTACCATTCCAGACGAGGATGGACGGGGCCAGGGAATGAATAGCTATGAGGCGGATTGTGCAATGTCATGCATATATAAGACCTCAGGGAATAATAAGGGGGGCAAGCTCTCTGGTGTTCATGCGTGTCTTTTATGAAATTATTCCCCACGCATCTCAAAGTTGATTAAATACATACCACTCTAACAACTATTATTAGTTGTGGAGCTTTTTCCACCCGTTTCAAGAAAAAGTGAGATGCAAAGGACAGACACTCTTACGGATGCAGGATGCTCTAGCAAAAAGGCAGAACTGATTTGGAACAGTGAAAATGGGAGTGGAGCTTGAAAGACAGTGTGTTTGCTCTGGTCACTTCAGGGATGGGAGGGTCTTGAATCAAGTGTTGTACCTGATGGTGAAGCTGTAATCCAAGAATGATGCTGGGGCACTGCCAAAATGCCAGTGCAGAGAAAGGAGCAAGAGCGAGACAGAAGCTATCTGTAACACACAGTATGAGAGGAAAGAACTGGTTATCTGAGAAAATAAGAGACTGAGCGGAGACTTCAAATTATTTTTTAGTGGGTAGAATGTGGTAGTGAAGAGGTAAGAGGCTAATTGCTCTCTTTGTTGGGCCTAGGAGAGGTAAAATGGAAAAACCAGCAAAAGCTTCTCATTTCCACAAGAACTTTTTGCAATTTCTGTCATCCTAACCAGCTGATCTCAGAGAGGGTGCTGATCCCATTAGAATGGGTTAGATTTATTAATCTGCAGCAATGCAGTCCTGGTTTCTTTCCAGTTACATTCCTCTTGGGTGTCAGAGCTGAGTGTGTTTCAGAGTGCCAGATTAGCTGGAGGTGACAGCTGGTCTGCTAGGAGTTTCTGTGAAGATGTGCATCAGCCCTCTCCTGAATCAGGGAAGTGCTGTAACGTGTGAGGGTGGTAAGGATGCCTCAGAGGTCTCAGTCTTTGTGGAACTCTGTGTTTGCTGTTGCAAGAAGTGGTAGAACAGCCCTGAAGAGAGGCTGCCTACACAGCTCCCACAGTGGGCATTCTTTTCTCAATGTCCACTGCAAATACATCTCACTGTGTAACACTGTTGGGAACCCTAATTTGTCCTTGGTGCTTGAGAAAGGGAATGATCTGAACCAGCCCCCTTTTGTTTGGCATTTCTTGGCATAACCCCAATTAGTCTTTAATTATAAGATATATTCCAACTTCCATGGCATGCCTTGGTGGGAACAGGGATTTGATTGTCATTACCTAATGCATCCATGCTAACTCATCTGTGTGAAACTCAGACCCACTATGATTCAGACAAGCTGACAATTCCCCACAGCCAAAGGCAAATTTTCCAATATACATAACTGTGAGAGGTATTTTTAACATGGAAGATTGCATCAATTCCAAGTATTCAGAAGTATATCAGATTCTCTTGTCTGACACACTTCCCTTTGAGATGAGCATCAAATGAATTGTCCACAGCTTCAATCTTCCCTCAGATTACCTGCTTCTTTGGAGAGGCATAATGAATATAGATTGCATTATAGCTCTGACCTCTGACGCCTCTAGCCAGTCAACTAACACATGGTGGCAGTCCAGGTAGAGCCTGCCAGTCCTTCTTCTGCAAGAGGAAATAAAGAAATGAGAAAGTGAGGAAAAAAAAACAAACCTGAAAGTGGGAAGAAAGAAATAATTCACAGGTGTTGAAAGGCTACTCTGAATTGCAGCAGCACCGCTGGTGCACCAGGACAGTGGAAGAAAGGAGAGTTTCTGGCTTTCAGCTGGAGTTCAACATGTGAAAGCTTTTTCCACTTCAAAAGATGCTTTTTGGACAGGGAAACAAAAAAGGAAGAGACACCAAGAAACCCTGCTTCTGCTGCCTTCTCACAGAGCATGTGGCCACGCTGTGGAGCTCTGTGCCACTGTCAGTTGTGGCTACTGAAAACATCAGGGCATTACAGAAAGAAAGTTGACAATTAGAGCATTTACCTTAAGATTGCAATCCATATTGCTGAAGAAAGGTTGGTGTACTCACATTAGACATTGTTTCTGTCCAGCTAAAATTAATATTTCCCTCCAAGTTAGAACACTTTATTTTCTGCCAGACATAATGTGTGATGTACAACCCTGTCAATTAATGAAGAACTGTGTCCCTCCAGCCTAGCTTTTCCTGCTGAGTCTGATAAGTGAATTTAGTCTTCATTTATATACTCAGTTAAGGTAAGCTAGGAACTGAGAGTGTGACTTCATTTATTCTTTGGACAGCATGTATTTTCTTTGTACTACATCAGTGGTAAAGTGCATAACCTTGTTTCACCCTGATCTTTTGAACCTCTCTTATTTTCTGAGAATAGGGAAGAGAAATGAATTGGCACAAGCCAAAGCTTGCTGGAAACAGCAAGGATCTTCCCATGGGAGTCAGCATGCTTTCATTCCGCTCTTTTCATAGCAGATTTTCTGCAAGAGTTGAGTTCCCCTGCAGGGACCAGACTTAGAAAAGAGCTGAGCAGGTGGGACACCACCTGGGAAAATCTACTAATAAACCTGGAGCAGAGAGAGTAGGAAGCTGAGATCTCTTGAGGGGCTGAGAAGAGATTTTTCTGAGATCCTCTTTCAGGCATCCCACCTGTTTTCCTGCTGTCAAAGTGCAGTGACCCCTGAGAGATACTCTGAAGACTTGTTTTGGAGGAGGAATGTAGAAATTGCTTCACTGCTGTAGACTCCAGGACGGTGTGGATGAATGTAGGTGAGAGATCTCTGAAGTTGGGTTTTAGAAGATGAGGTTTATTGTAAAGGATATGAGGCCTTGCTTTGAGCTGCAAGGCGCAGCTCGTGGCAAGGCCTAGGGCGGTGGGGGAAGGGAGAGGTAGGGAGGGGAAATTCCAAGAGAGGAAAGTCCTCTGGGAAGGGTGCCAGGCAAAGAGGGAGAGGGGTAAGAGCAAAGAGACCAACCCACCCTCGCAGCCCCCTGATAAGGGGGCTTCAAGGTGGGCTGGAACAGGACTTGGCCCAATGGGGTTACAGATACCTGATACTTCAGGGGAGGGGTACAGGTGTCATGTAATCATGTGTACATGTGTCATGTAATCATGTGTACAGGTGTACATGAATCATACATTGGGGGTGAGACAGAACATTCCATTTGACCTCTGGGTCTAGCTGCAGGTGACCTTCAGCTGGTCACATAACTGTTCTCCCAGACATCCAGTAGCTCTCAAACATCAAAACTTGCTTTCAATTCTATCTTGCTTACAGGTTTCACATTCTCAGAGTCTAAGCAGTCATATTTATAGGGTTTTATGGCTTCATCCTCCCCAACAGAGGAGTCCAGCACAGATTTGTCTACCGTCAGCTCTGCTGAAAGAGTGCAGCTGCAATCTCACTTTATTAATTACCTCATCTCTAAACAACACAAGGTCTACATTTACCTTCTGGCTTTACTTATTGCTCATGCCTAGTCCAAAGGTCAGGACAAAAGTCCAAAATTGTTGGATTCTGAGGGTGACTGACACAAAACTCCTTTTCTGTTCTTCACCACTGCAGTGATGATGTGGTCCTAACCTTCATCAGGGTGATTCATCCACAGCTCCAAGTAGGTGCGAAGCCCTGAGACACAGGAGTTAGTGTGCACCTTCCTCCAGAAGAGGGTCAGCTCATCAGCTGCACATCCCAGACCAATTATTACATCCTGGTTCACTCCTCACCATGGCTGCCCTGAGTAAGGCTGAGAAACCCACCAACCTGAAGATTTGTTGCTAACTCTCTGCTTGGAGGATTTGTATTTCATAATTTTTCCAGGCTCGCCTCCAGGTTTTTTTCCTCTCCCCTTCTCTAGGATCCTCTGAGGGCAGTGAGGTGGTGGCACCTGACATATGCCTGTAGTTTAGGATGTAACTTCCCTCACACAGGTCACCACTGAGCACTGCTCTCCCAGGAGATGGAAAAGCATTTATCCATCACTGGCCTGCTTGCAGACATCAGGTTTGGACCCACCTCTCCCCGCTCTGGGTGCAGCATCTCTTGTGACCAATTTGCGCAGAACTACACATGGAAGGGGCTGCTTTCCCTGACTTGTGGCTACAGGGCTGCTAATCACCTGTCTTTGCGGAAGTCCAGCCCAACACTGTAATTATCAAAGTTGTTAATAATTACAGAATATCTCAGAGGATGGAAAACCGTGCATACTGTTGCTGGGAAATTCACCTTCTGTGGAAGGAAGGAGCCACTTATCTGTTTTTAAAGATGGATTTCTATGTCTGCAGTAGCATCTTGGATCTCTCCTGGCCTATGAAAGCTCCCCAACCAGATAATTTAAGGGAAAAAACCCAACAACAAAAACCCAAGCTGAAAACCAACAAGGCTCATAATAGAATGGAAACAATTTGCAATAATACCAGTGTTACTGAGTAAGGAAGGTTCAGCAGCTCAGTGCTTGCTCTGGTGCTCCTCACTGTTCTTTCTTGCTGGTGCATTAGGTAGAACTCTTACAAAACAGTCAAAAACGGTTTCCCCTTAGAAAATCTGTTCAGCAAAATTATCCATCCACGAATAAATGTCAAGACAAATCTTTTCACCTTGCCCAGGTCATTCTGATAATGTCAAGCCAGTGTGTTTCAGTCCTCCTGATGATTTGTTCCAGTGACAAAATATCCTGCTTCACAGCTTTCTCTGTTAAATTCCATTTTGGCTTTACACAAACATATTAACATTCATTTTCATTTAAATGGACCTTACAATTTGCAGCATTAGTGTTTTGGCTTCAACATTTTTAAAGCCAAATTTGTGCTGCCTACTTTGCTATGGGTTGCTTTGGCATTACTGGATGCAAAACAACCATCAATATTATTATCAAGTTTGTGAAACATATTTGTCTGGCACTGAGCTGTACTGAGAGCTTGTAAGAGGGATTCTGCAATAAAATTTCAACCTTTTTGACTGTTTCATTTATGAATTAAAGAGAACTTGGAAACAATAAACCTTGCAGGGTGATGGAAGATTCTTCTTTCATGTCCCTTCAGTTGCAAACACCAACAAGCGCTTTGGCATTCAAAAGTCTTCAACAAATTAGCATATTGGTGCTAATTTAGCAAAGATTTTTAGCATGTCCCAGTTCTGCTGTCCAAGCCTTCCTTTGCTGCCTTCAGCCTGATTGCCTCCTGAACTCACTGCTGAGTACTGCTCCCAGAGCCATGATTCATTCCTCAGCTCCTTCATGGTGGGGTCACCTCCCTTCCTCACAGCTCCCTGGACATTCTTTATATCTGTCTCACACCCAGCTGGAAAGTGGCACATAGGAGACACTTGGTCCATCTTACTGCATGTTCTGGGTGGCAGGCAGTACCAGGGTATACAGCTCAGTGAGTTGTTTAGGGGAGAGCATTTTCCCTTTCTTCCTTTTCTTCCCTTTGGCAAGCCCTGCACTGAGTCACCAGCTTGACACTGTAAGAAAGGTTCCTCACAACCAAAGTATCAGATGCAAAGCTATTCTGAAACACCAGCTAAGGAGGTATCACACAGCAGGTACAGAAGGAAATTTGCAATCCCACCCTTGGCCTTTTCAAGTCTCTGCCCTGGAAAGCATCTCTGGCCCTTGTGGACCAGAGTTTGTTAGTTAGATGAGAGGATTTCATCCCATGTAGGCATTACATATATGTCTTGGAAAAAGACCCCTATCTTCCCTTTACTGCACTCCCATGAAATCCCCAGTCTCAGATGGGGAGGGGGGACACAAGTCTGAATGCTTACGAATAACACCACTGGAGGTGTATTCCTCCAAAATGGAGATCTACAGAGGCACAGCTTTTCACACTAATAAAGCACCCTTTCCTCAAAACCAATGCTCTGGAGAGGCAGAGGAAGTTAATGCCTGTGCTTCAGACAGGCTGGGACATCCATTTCTGTTAAGTACATGTGGGATATATTTGATATGAATGCAAACTCTTTCTAGCAAGCAGCAATGTGGTCTTAATTAGCAAGATTTAACTCTGTAAAAATTAAGAAATTTATCTTCCCTGCTCAGTGCTTACTGCACAGCTGGCTGTGATAAGTTGCCTGCATTTTAAGACCAACAAATTAACTTTTTTATGGAAGCTACTCTTGTGAAATGCCTGTGCTGATGGCAGTGAGACACTTATTTCTCATGAAAGCACCTACTCCACTCCTTCTAAGGGATGGTGCAGAGTTCCAAACAATTAAGGGTTTTTTGCACTTTTCTGTGCACCACCCGCCCCCCCCAAAAAAACAAAAACAAAAAAACCCCAACAACAACAAAACAAACAAACAAACAAACAAAAAAACCCAACCCAACAAACCCCCAAAAAACCCCACAAACCAACAAACCCCAAAAAAGTATATCTCTGAACTTGAAGAGGTGATCTCAGAAGGCAAAATCCTCTTTTGCCAACCCAAAACCCAGAGACATGTGCTGAAAATGTCTCTGCACTCTTGATCAGCCCATTGGACTGGATTTGCCTCCTTTCTGGCCATTTCTTTTGCTTCTTGGCCAGCTGGGACAGTAATAGATAGAGCTGGAAATACTTTGGCAGCCACCCAGGTGCAAAGTGTGGGGTGAGGATGTGTGAATCACATCCTTCCAGGAGCAGCAAATTTCCTCCTGGCCCCTTAAACAATGCGGGAAAGTAGGGATTTAGTTTATATCAAAACTTACCCCTTCGACTTGCAGCTTAGTGGGGACAGCCTTGGAGGTGAGCCAATCCCTGATTTGTTCCAGGCTGTCTTGGTTTGAAAAAGAGAGGTGTCTGCTAAGGAGAGACAGGCCTCTCTAGAAAATGAGGAATTCAAATCCTTCCCTCCGTGTTATTATAATTTGGAAGATTAAAAAAAAAACAAAACTTTTCAGTCAGAGCTATGGGGAAAAAGAATAACAGTCCTTTACTAGTAAATATAACAGGACAGACAAAAACCAACAGCAATTATAATAATAGTAAAACAGAACCAAGAACCCCGAGGGCAAACGGTGGAAGCTCCGGCGCTGATGGCTGGAAGCTGGGCGCGGTGGACTGTCCTCCGCAGGCACGGGGAGGTGGCTGGGCAGGTGAAGTGGGCAGTGCCAGAGAAGCCGCAGCGGCTGGACCTGGGCTGACCCAAAATCCAGCAGGGCAGTGAAGAAAACTCCAAATTCCTGGGCGCTCCAACAGATGGTAGAATTCCCAGGACCAGACTCCTCCGTTAACCGTGGACTCCAGGCAGCCAGCAGTCACCCGATCTGTGCTCCCCGGAAGACTGAGAGCCGTGAGACTACCACCCTCAGCTCTCCGGGAGCTTTCTCCCTCCCCCAAAACTAAGTGATCAGCTTCCTTTGTCCAGGTTAAGCACTCTCTAAATATCAGTATTTAGTCTCCTAGCAACTTGGGGTGGGGGGGGGTGTGTGTGTGAAATTCTACAGGAAACTTAACCCTCAACACAGACTATGATGAAAATTGCTATGCAAGTGCCAGGGGTTCCAGCTATTGCATGCTCCTCCCTGGAGAACGCTGCTGGATTTCTCTCTGCAGCATGTCAGGGTTTGTCTTACACAAACCTTTCCTGCAGAGATTAATGCAGAGTGGGGCTGACTTGGTAATGTTGCTTCTGAGCCTTTGGTAAGGCTTTCCTGAGCGTAAAAGATTAGGTTAGTGAATATTTGAATATGTAAACTGGGAGGTTTCAATTGAGAAACAATTTTCTCCTGCATTCACATAAATGTTTTCCCACATGGGTTCCTATTCATGTACCAATGCATTTCCCCCTGGGAAAAGCCAGTACTGGCTTTATGACCCATGTTCTTTTGCTAAGCAAGCTAATTTTCCTCAAGATACAACCGGGTGGGCTTTTTAATGCAGATGCCCACTTAGAGTTTTCAGCCTTCTCTGTATATTTAAGAAATCTCAAATGAACAAATGTGTTGTGACATTCCCTATGTTCACAACAAACAGCACACCCGCTGAACTAGAACTAAGTGAGCTGGCAGACGAGATTTTGTTTTGTTAAAAAAAAAAAAAAAAAGTTTGAACAAAAAAAATGGAGCTTTGACGGAACAAAAAAATCTGCTTATGAATTTACTTCAGCAGAAAATATGGGAAAATATTTTAAGTCACAAAAATACTTTCACAGTATCATTTCAGCTGCATCAAATGTTGACCATTTCTGAATTGCATTTGGAGCTTAGAATTGTCTTTGAGGAAAGAAGAAAAAAGAACAGAGGAGAAATGAACTGGGCTGAAAAGCTGTCAATCCCTTCCATCTGAGATCAAGCAAAATAAATTCAAGATAAGCTTAATTATTTTGTGCATTTTTTGTTTCAGGCACTAAGCTGAATGTCTCTTATTCATACACGACAGCTTCTTTCTTCAATTAATCATAAGAAATTGGTCTGTGTGTGTTGGGATTGGACAGCAAAAGTGAGACACACAGGAATCCCAAAAATCAGCTCTGGACAAGGGGACCAATGTCTCCTGTCACCCTCAGGCAGGATGAGCTCTGTGTTGTGTCCAGATGAGTACAGAGGGGCTTTGGGCCATCTGTTGATACTGCCCAGGTCTATCTCTGCAGGCTTGGTGGGGCTGCTTGTCAAAGCACTCAGGCTCACATCCCAAATCCTCCTCAGATGTATCTATCTATGTGTGCCAGCCCACTTGGGGCCAGCAGTGCCGGAAGAGGGAGGTCTGTAATGCAAGGATGTGTTGGATGCACTTCCAGTGATGTGACACAAAAGGCCCTGACTCCATCAGACCACCTCTGGAGCAATATCCCAGGAATGCCTAAGAGTCTCAGGCAGGGGGGAAAAGCAGCAGGAAGAGGCCATACATTGTGCCAAAGCTGCCCTGTGGATTATGATTCTGGGTGCTTCTGCTGCTCCAGCTCTGATAGCTCTTGGTGGACTCAATGAGAATGGCAAGACTGATGAGGGTAGATCCATGGGATGCAGAATGGCACCCCTTAGAAGGTTTTGGGAATGCAAGGAGAGCCTAATGTTGGGCCCAGGAGGTGAAGGAAGGGATGCCACAGTTTGAGTTCATATTTTGTGGGCATTGAGGTGAGGAAACAGTCACAGTGAAAATTATGCAGGAGGCTTGTCTTGGTTTGAAAGACAGGTATCTGCTAGGGAGAGGTGGGGCCTCTCTAGGAATGGGGAATTCCAATCCCTTCCCTCCAAGTTATAATTTAGAAGATTAAAGAGACTTTTCAGTCAGAGCTATGGGGAAAGGAATAACAGTCCTTTACTAGTAAATATAACAGGACAAACAAGCGACAACAACTACAGCAATAATAATAAACAGAACCAAGAACCCTGAGGGGCTTTGTCTCACAAGCCCCAGGCAGTCTGATCTCTTGGGACCCCTAGAGCACCAAGCTGAAACGGTAGAAACTCTGGGGCTGATGACTGGAAATGATGGGTTGTCCCAGCAGGCAGGGGGGTGTCCCGGCAGGCAAAGTGAGCAGTGCTGAAGAAGCCGCGATGGCTGGACGAGTCTGACCCAGATCCAGCAGGGCAGGCGAGGAGCTCCGAATTCCTGGGTGCTCCAGCAGATGACAGAATTCCCAGGACCGGACCCTCCATTAACAGTGGACTCCTCATGCAGCTAGCAGTTGCCGGACTGTCCTCTCTGAAACTGAGAGCTGAAGAAACCACGCTCAGCTCCCAGAGCCCCTGAGCCCTTCCCTCCCCTCCAAACTAAGTGATCTACCTCCCTCACCACTTCTTTTGTGTGGGTCAAGTACCCTTTAAGCATCAGTGTTTAGTGTCTTAGCAACTTATGGGGGGGCAAAATTCTATAGGGAAAGAAAAAAACAAAACTAAACTTAACCCGCAACAGGGATGCAGGGTACAGAGCTCTGTTAAGAGCTGTCCATCTCCTTGTCTCCAGATTCACACCTTCCAGAAGAAAACTTTTCCTGATGGACGCCACCACATTTGGGAATAAACCTTTGGGTCTTCCAGTAAGGCTTCACCAAGTGAAGGCCCCCACTGAGCAGGGATTTCCCTGTGCAGGTGTATCCCTCAGGTATAATGCCTTTGATCACACACCTTCTGGCTTCTGCTTTGTCTCTCTCTGATTATTGCTTCCCTCATGTACATATTCTATGTAAGACACATTGGGGACACAGTGGCAGCAAGATACGCAGGATCTGAAGAATCCATTAACACTGACAACATTAATTACACTGCAAAACAAAGCATCCATGAAAACATATCCCACGGGATCTAAAGCAAAGATTCATTAGTTCAAGCTAAATAACTTCTCCAAGCTGTCTGCCAGGGAGAACACTCTGTTAAGGGCAGCCAAAGAAATCTAAATTTATCCTGGCCATGAGGAGCCACTGCTCCTCTCAGAGTCTGTCACCAAAGAGGAACAGAGAGACTGGAACTTCTCAAGTCATCAACACCACTGAAAGTATTGGGAAAGGTCCTGGAAACAGAAATTATATTTGGTTTTGCATAAAGTGCCTGTTGGATCAAATAGGGACTTTAGCATAATGCCAGGCAATTAAGCAGCATGAGTCCCCTGGACACAGGTAATTGTAGCTGGAAATCAGTGTAAAGCATGAAATGCTAACGAAAGCAGAATTGTTGGATTGAATAACTGCTCGTAACTGTTTTGCTACTGGGAAGGCATAAACCTCCCCTAGGAAACAGCAATCTGTCAAAACCAAAATTATTTCCTGACTTTCAACAACTAGTAGATACTGTAATACTGGGAGCTCTAGATTTCTAACCTTTCCAAAGAGTTATCTAAATTTTCTTTGCTGAAAGTCAGCACTTTCTCCTTAGCCGTAAAAGCAGCTAATGAGGGCTTGTCTCCTATTACATTATTGGCATTAATAGTATCTCCTAGTTTCAAAGGCTTTTTTGATGGGAAAAGGAGAGGGGCAAGGATGAAATTTATAGTTTTTGTAATTGTGGCTGTTCTGCTTCTCAGATTGTCCAGTGAGCAAAAAGCTGAAAGTCTGGCTTAAGCTTCTACAAAAAGCTCTCCTAGAGCCGCAGAAAAGAACCAGCTCTGAACTCTCCAGGCATTGAGGAGGTGTCTGCAGAAATCAGTCCTACAGGCAGAAGCATCTCTGGGTCATACAACAGGAGCACCTGGGTTATGATTCAGCTGTAGGACGAGCATACAGGGAAGAAGAAATCCAGGCTGCAGGTGTTTTCTCTGAGAGAAAAGCAAAAAAGTTGCAAAGTCCAGTGACACAAAAGACAGGGCTCAGCCTGGGGCTTGAGGGAACAATTCTGGACATTTTTTTCCACAGTGCTCAGGAATACGTAGTTGGTTGGAGAAGTTAGTTCTTTCCATGGCTCTGTGAGTGACAGAACCAATTATTTTTAACTTTATTTTTCCAAAGAAAGGAAGAACCTGCTTCTCCCAAAAGAAACTTGGCATTAGATAATCCAGGTTTTCTTTGACCCAGATATAGGGGGAGCAAAGCTGAAGGTGAAAAATGTATTAAAGCTTGCATGGTGTGGACTTGGCAGGAAGAGCTCTTCCAAGGCTATTTTTACCCTTTGCTACCCACATTTTCTTGCTGTGGGTGTGATTCTTTTTTCTTCTTCCTTAGAGAAAGAAGCTGAACGAAGATGATGGGCATTCAGAATGGGCTTGGAAAAGTACCTTACACCAAAAATACCCAAGAAGGGCCAGCTGACGAGCAGCCAGTGTGACAAATTCCTTGGAAAGTGAGGTAAGGGGGAGGAAAATTGTTTGGTAGTGCCATTTCTTTTAAACAATTCTGTCTATTTTCCAGTCACCTGCTGGGATGGCTGGGGCTGAAGATCCTCAGATATGTGAAAAATATAAGAGAAAGAGGGGATAAGTGAGGAGGTGGATGGATAAAGGGATGGGCAAAGCCATGATGGTCTCGAACTAGTGCAGGTGTTTTATTCATGGAAACTGATTTCTCAGAGTGCCCCAAAAGCACTGCGTGGGAATGTTAATGCAAAGTGCATAAGTAGATATGAACCATGGAACAAGGCATGGATAGAGTAGAGACATTTCCATCACAACTGAGTGGGTTTAGTGGATAAGAAGTAACTTTAATCTACAACCCCAAACTGCAGCAAATCCAGGGTGTGCTGTACCTCTGGCTGGCTGAAGCAGGAGGTCAGAATTTCCTGTTCTAGCTGGGAGAGGGGTGCAAGGCTGAGGATGCAGAGGGTCTGTCAGCCCCTGGATTTCATCTTGCTGTTGAAATGGATGGCAGCTCGACATCTTCCATCTGAATATCAGTCCAATTCCTTGCTCTGCCACTTGTGTAAAGCAGTCTGAGAGGTGACCTGGCAGCCTGGACATGAAGGGTATAAACCCTGGGGATGAGATGGGCCATGATTAAGGGCTGAAGGGACCACAAAACCTAAAATCCACCCAAGCCCTTGTGCTTCTGATTACCTTGTGGTATCCTGGAAACAGCCAGGAGGGAACAAAATGCCTGTCACACTGATGGAAATTTGATAGCCTAAGTCGGTGCCATCCATATGTCAAAGTTGCTTATGCTACTCCTTGAAAGGATTTCTGAAAGGATATTTGTAGGAAGCTGGGAGCTTTCCTGGCACTTGGGGAAGATGTAGAAATGCATGAGATTGCCAAAAATAGCCCAGAGGCTTTCCAAAACAAAAACAAGGAGACTTCACTCACCAGGAAAGCAAAACGGATTTTTCTGCAGATGGGTTTGCAGTTTATGAACTCGTTGGAAAGACAATGATGGCTGGCCCATCCATCCAGGTCAGAGCTCCTCAATACAGATGAATAGACATGTAAAATGGCTTATTTCCAGAGGCATTCACAGGAAAAAGAGGGTCTGTCTTCTCTCAGAGTCCATTGCCTTGCAGTTTGGTCTTAAGACTTGGGCAAATTTGCCAAGACGGTGGGAACGATCCTCTAGGATAAGTGCTGATGGGACTGGTAGATGATCTGGGGAAATACTCAACAAACTGAGCCTCAGTTTCCTGACTCTGAAGAGTTTCAAGCCTCATTGGAGCCACTGTGGGAAGCAAAGTTGCATCTGCCCTTTGTGTCAGCAATTTACTGTGTCTGAATAGAGGTGCAGAGAAACTTGTCTGTCCAGAAAGCCTGAGCTGCTGTGACAACAACTTACACAAATCAAATTCTTTGACACAATTCTGAACAAGCAATTGGGGTACGTTATTCCAGCTTCCTTTACTCTGCAACAATGACTAATGCAAGGTTTAGGTGATCTTTAAAACAAGGCTTTCATACTGCTGTCCATGCCACTGAACCCACTGAGATTGATTGCAGATGCAGCAAGCAGCCTTGAAAAATGAATGTTCCAAGTATAAACATTTGGAAAGTCAACAAAGGTAATAAATCTGTGCAGCATATGGGGAAAAAAAGAGCTGAATAAAGGTTTTTGGGGATGCTTGGCCTGGACACTGCAGAGCTCAGACAGTTCTGGAAACAGCTATCATTATTATACATTGCTTTTGATTGCTTTATTTCATCACACAGACCCACAGGCAAAGCATGATGTGCTGCAGTGTGCATTTAACTGGGAGATGGAAAAGAATATGGGAGATTTTTTTGCTCTTCTCCTGCTTGCTTTGTCTAGGAGAGTCTGCAAGATTTTTGAAACAGGATATTAATGTCCAAGTTCCATTTTTGAACTGATCTATGAACAAAGCTGATAAGATTTTATAAATGTCCAAAGGTGCAGGTAGATCTGCATCCTTAGGCTTTTGGGGTGCCCAGAAGGATCAGATGAACCAATTGGTATCTAATCTATGGATGCCTTTTGGGTATCTCAAAAGCTTTCCTGCATCTTACAGCATTCTTAATGATCCAAACTCCAGCTGACCAGAGTCAGCTAATTCCTGACATAGAGGTTTGGCCATCTTCAGACCTGATCATAAAGCTGCTCTGCAAGCCAGGATTTCTATGCAAGATGCAAAGGTTCAAAAATGCATATTTACAGTTCCAGATCCTTGCATAATTTCTCAGAAGTGGTCAGCTATACAGATCTTCCCAGCAGAGCCAAGGAAAAGTGAAGTTGCACTTGGTAGCAGACTCTGTCCCAGTGAGAGGAATGACAGATTTGTCCTTACAAACAAGCCCTGCGTCTGCTGGTAGGTAAAACTAGCACTGAGAGATAAGAGAAACAATGGGAAGGATTCTACTGATTGGTGAATGGAAAAGAAAATATTTGCCTTTACAAACAAACTGTAAGTATGCTGATAAATGAAATTGGATATTGAAAAATGAAAGAAACAATAAGAATTGAAAATTAAAAGGGGGTTTATACATTAAAGGGAAATCTTAGGTTTTAGGCACTCCGGGAAGTCTGTACCTCTCAAGTACCTCAGCCAATGGGGAAAGAGAGAGGGAAATGTAGCTGGGAAATTAGGATAAAAAGGAGGCTTCATCCTCTGAAAATTTGAGAAACCCCAGGGGAAATTCCCCATGGCCTCTCCCGTTATTGAAATAAAGTAAAAGGACTCCTCTGTCTCCTTTTTGGACATAAAACTCTGGCATTTGTGGATAAATATTCCTAACACCAGAAATTTAATAACATTTATTCTTATGGGCATATCAAAAATTATAGGCTCCAATCTGGTGCTCCTGAAGTCGCTGGAGAGAGGACAATAAGCACTAAGCTGTCTCTGTGAGCCCAGCATTCCATTGTTAAAATCTTCTTTGCCTCTGGATTTAGGTACACTGCCTTGCCGTCATCTTAGTGATACAAAAATCTTGACAAATGTCAACAAACGGCACAGAATTAGAGTACTTTGTTAGCGACTTGTTCTAGTTTTTATTTTGCTTCTCCCTGTTCCTCCCGTGTCGTCCCGCCGCCCCCAAACCCTGCATGAGTTTCCATAGAAACAGGATAAACGGGTTCCTCTGCATCCTCCAGTGGGATTCAGGCAGCAGCAGAGATTCTCAGCGTAGAGCCATTGTTGTAAACAAAAAGAACACCTTTGTCAAAATCAGTGTTTCACCAGAGAAAAACAAGAGCAAGCTGCCACCCTCTCCATGAAGGAGTTTGTGTTTTCTGCCCCAGCTCAAAAGGTGCTTCCTCCTGTAAAAACAGGCAGTGTGGGTGCACACAGTTACTGACCCACGCCTACCTCTCCACACATGCCAGGATGCACAGAGCAGTGTGACACTGCTGTGGCCTGGCACTGAGCACAGACATTCCCTCCAGAAGCCAGGAGCCAGCTTGGACAAGACAAACATTGCCAGGGTTGTTTTGTAAAAACTCATCAAAGCTGGAGATGAAGCAGCCCTCTTTCCCTACAAATCCATGCAGGGCCACAGCAGGCATTGCAGTGCCTTCAAGATTTCACTTCCCATCTCTTCATACAGCTCTTAACTGGCACATTTCTGGGTATTTTGAGACAAAGCTTCAAATTATATTTTTATTAAATTATGATAATTGCATTTGAGCTGGCATCTTAACCAAGGAAATAACCTGTAATGTTTTAAGATTCTGTGTAGCACTTTAAAAAAATCATTTATTCATAAGATCTTTTTAATATATTGATGACTCTTGTCAAGATATAAGCTTTACAGTAAATGTCCGCATGGCCAAAGATTTGAGGTCAATAGCTATTCTCACAAATCTTTGCTGCCACTTTTCAAAGCCAACAGGACCTATACATTGATTTTTAAAATTTCAGTTAATTCTGCTGGTTTAGGATAAGTATTCTAAGTAACTTTTACTTCTTCCACTTCCACTTCAGTTTTCTTTAAATGGAAGGGTTTTTTTTCTTTTAAAAACGTCTGTTAATTGCAATGCACTATGAGATCAACCTCTGCAGACTTGAAGGCACCAGTTCATCCACTGCAATACCTACAAAGCACAAAGGATTCCACTAAAAAAATTTAATCATTACATTCTGCCAATTATAGTTCCTTCAAAGCTAAAAACTCCAGTTTTCTGGGTAATGCCAGGAATGTTTACAGGGATTGGACTCTTCATGACTTATCAGCTGCTACAATTTTCATATTTTTCACTGGGTGCAGAAATAAGCCTTGTCTCTCAACAGAAAATTTACATGCCTGATAAATAGAAAGGGAAGTAGGAAACTTAATTAATTAATTCTGATTTGTGACTCTACTTGGAGGTCGTGAGCTTGCCAAAGACATCTGACAGCATCACAAAAAAGAAATAACCAACTCTTAAAATGCAATCTGCCCAGAGTCCTGACCCCACCTTTGATTTTATTTTCTGCAATCCAATATATCCATTTGCTATTGACAGTCACTCCCTCAGAGAATGTCCCTGTTATTTCAGGGACACCCCAGACATAAGCAATTCTAGCAGACAGAGCTCTATGGTTTCTTTGCAGAAGGATGAATGAAGCTCTCACAGAGCTGCATTTCCTGCTTTCTCTGCTGGTATCTCCAGCTGCCTCCAGTTGCCTCCAGCTACCTCCAGGTTTTTCCACAGCACTGTCCCAGACCTAATAAAGTAACCCAGCTGAAAAATCTCATGACACGCTGATGGAATGCTACAACTGCCTTCAGCCGTGGCTCCATGATGACAGCAGCTTCCTCTCCTCTAAGGGTAGGAACCCAAACTTAGTTTACTCAGAATCCAGGCACAGCTGCTGCTCAGATTTTTTTCCATTTTCCCCCAGTTCTGTGTCTGGATGCAGACTACTGCTCCTTCCCTAGACAACCTGCTATGTGGAGATCTCAGTTCTGTCAACCACTTGTGCTGTGTTTGTAAACTGCAGGTAATTTCTGTTCCTCTCTCTGTGAAGGTTTTAATATTTGGAGGCCAACATTTTGGTCTGGATTGACTGCTAAAAACCATTTTGCTCTCTTTTGCTAAAAAATCATCTGCAGATGACAGATCTGTTCTGCATTTCCATTATCTGTGCGCCTGCCAGGTGACCTCCTTTGACAAATGCTTTACCATGGCTCCAGGACAAGCAGAACATCCCTTTTGCTCTCAGATCCCATTCTGTCTGTGAACCTTCAGCCATTGTGCCTTGCTTCCCACAATTCTTTCACTTGTTAAGGTTTTATCTCTTGATTATCCAGTCTAATTTTAAATTTAATCTGTTGCAAATTTTCCAGGACATCTCATCCCCTTATAATATAATAATCTGGGAAAGCTGTGACAAGCATGTTTATCCAGAAAAAGCATCTGATTCCCAGGAAAGTTAATGAGCATTTCCAGTTTTGCCACAACAGCGTAATGAAAAGTACACATCCCACTGTTAAATGAGCTGAAATAGCTCCATCCTGATAAGAGAACACTACAGTGGTGTTCAGCTTTCCTCAGTAATATTATGGCTAATGATCCAGTTCTTTATAAGGCCATATTGATATGAGAACATCCAAGATATCACCATTTTTATTTACTGGAACATGGATTCTTCCATAGTTCGCCAAGAGATTTGCATTTCATTGAGAGCTCTAAGATCAAGCACATGCTTTATTCTCTATAACTGCTCCTATTGGCCAGTGAATACCGTGATTAAAGATCAAATCCCTTTTTACAGTGCTTTGTGGATGGAAAGCCATAAGCTTTTATTTTACTGAGAACACAGAATGCCAAACTTCTTTTCCCAACTAATTTGCCTACTCTGATTTCCTGTTCAAATGACAAAAATCAGCCCAGCATTTGCAGAGCTCTCAGCTTCCCCTTTTCCTTCTCCATGCTGGAGGAACTGCTGTGATCTTCCCAGCTTGTATCCAAGGCCATAATCACAAATGCAAGTATCACCAGACCTCACTTACATTTCACATTTTCTCTGTGGTTGCCCCATTCCAGATGCCTCACATGATTATCACTGCCTTGGATACCTGTGTGGTCTTAGCGTGCTTTTAACAGGCCAAGTCATGATTTTGCACCTGTAATTGCACCAGAGTCGGGTTGCCTTTTGTTCCCATGTCATCTCTTTCACTGGATTTCCTTTAAGGATGATTGCTTTGCAAGAAAGTTCAGCATCATCATCCAGCCAGCATTTCCTCCCCATGTAGAGATTGTTCCTCCATCTCATCAATAACTGATATTTTTTTTCCTTTTTTTTTTTTTTTAAAGCATAGTAATTTATATTGTGAGCATATTTGTTTGTTTGTTTTTTTGTTTGTTTTTGTTTGGTTGGGTGGGGTTTTGTTTGTTTGGTTGTTTGGTTGGTTTTTTGTGCAGTAGGTACTACTTTCTGGCCCAAATCAAGAACTTTGAGCAGGAAGCTGGTGCTTGCAGTCTTCTGGAGAACAGATGCCAGCGTTTGGCTGTGTGTCTTGTGAAACAAAAACCTTAAGATGTATCTTGGCATCAACAAATACATATCAGTTTTCCCTCTTTAAGGAATGTCCAAGATTCAGCCTAAAATACACTGCTGGATTACAACTTGCAGAAGGCCTTTGGTTTGAAGCATCCTGTCACACTCACTTATCACTTTTAAAACACT
The DNA here is from genome assembly GCF_015227805.2 of Hirundo rustica. Classification (NCBI taxonomy): domain Eukaryota; kingdom Metazoa; phylum Chordata; class Aves; order Passeriformes; family Hirundinidae; genus Hirundo; species Hirundo rustica. The sequence continues at coordinate 13,280,263 of NC_053452.1, read as the reverse complement.
CACAAAACTAGTCTGCTTCCCAGGCTAGCACAACAGCTTGCTCACAGCACTTTGGGGTTTAATTTTGATCAAGATTCCTTGAAATTAATTCAAGCAAATTTCATTATTCATGCTACTCTTTGTATTGTCACTACATAGTTTATACTCTGTTCATGAACAATAAAATACAGCTTTCTAGTTCCAGCAGTTTAGGCAGTTGCCACTCTTATCTATTTACTCTATACTGCAATTACCATTTCTTGTAATTTCATTAAAGCACAGGAGGTTTGTGGGGGTGCTTTATTTTCTGTTATAATGCTGTTAAAATCTGTTCCAGAAACTCAGTGTCAGATTTTTTTTTTTTTTCTGGTGATTTAGTTGATGGATTTTTTGTTGTTGTTGTTTTTGTTGTTTGCTGCTTGCTTTTTTTTAAAATCCCTTTATCTTTAATCTGCTCTAGAAGTTCTCCCAGCTCCAGGTGAAATTTCTTAACTCTCTGCCAGCAGTCCTGCTGGCACACAATTAAATCTTCCTTAACCAATGTACTCCAGGGCTTTTAGAGGTCAGATGTAAAAAGGATCTTCTATCATTCTCTTCTAAATTGATTGCATTTCTTCTCTCAGATAGCAGAGAATTTTTTTTTTTAACAAACCCCTATTTACTTTCATTGCTTGCTGAAGCTTTCCTGGAACTGTAGTGTCTACGCTAAGTTAATTTCTTGGACAGCTGAAATCACAGTGGTTCACTCCTCTCCCCCACTACTCTATTACACAGTTAAAATTTTACTACAGCCTAGCAGCCACAAAAGGCTTGTCTGGAGCCAGTACTGATGGTTCTTCCAGGAACCACCCATTTTCCTGCAAACTTTTTCCCACTCCTGGGGGGTGAGCCCTGTACCAGCAGACAACACCCAAAGGTTTCATTATATTCCAAAATGCTGTAGTTTCATTGAGGCTCTGTCTCAGGCTCCCTTAAGCCTGGCTCCCAGCCTACAAATGGTTTCTGTGTATATTTATTTACCCTGGAAGGACTTCACCTTCATCTATTACCTTCTTCCCTTGAAAACCATACAAGCACATTGCTTTCACAACATTCTGCAGCTTGAGCTTCACCACCCATGTTGGATGAGGTTTACATCCTGATAGTTTTTGCATCTACCTCCTTTTGGCTTCATATGTTACTTCTTCTGCAATTTGAAAATTAAGGGAAATTCAGGCAATCCCCACTCACATTTCCATGACCTGCCAGTCATCTCTCACTCTCCCTGCCCTCTTCCTCAACCACCAAATATCACACTCTGCTCCAAAACCTCCAGAACCTTTAGCATTATTGTTATTTCAGGACATAAAGTGGAGGAGCAAGCTCCTGATGCACAGATAAATACCCCTTCAATGGATGAGCCAGTGGAAAATCATTAGTGTGCATCTTGTTTAATACAGATGGGAGATGCCAAGTGTTGTGGACAATCCAGAAAGTGAGGTCAGATGTGAATCACAGTGGGTATGCCCAGTTATGATGAGAAAGTTATGCCTAGGGGCCAAGGAGAAGGATGAGGGAACACTGATGAGCAGAAAAAGTCTGTGATATGTGGGACAGAGAAAGAGAAGGAACAAATAGCAGACAAAACAACAAATGCAATGGAAAGCTAGAGAACTGGAGGAAATTCCTGGTGCCAGCACCACTTTCTCTCTTACAAAAGAACTTGAAGTAAAGAGAAAAAGAACTTTTACCTTGCACTGATTTCTAGCATTTGTAGTACTTAATGGAGCACAGATGGACTTAGTGTTTCCATTATACCAAATACCTTCAAGTCATATAAACCTGTCCTCTTTAGTATGAATATAAGGATGGAGATTTCCACTCCTCTGGGAAAAAGCTATTAGACACTCTTTATTGAGGAGAATTTGACAGCTGGAGTAAAAACATTTCAGTGATGACCTCTCCCACTCCACTCCTCCTGGAATTTTCTTTTTGAACTTTCCACTGCCCTGCCCCCTCACATCAGTAATGCCACCAAGTGCTGTATTGCCAGTCAGGCCCTCATCCTGCTAAACTTTCCAGAATCCTCAACCAAGGACAAAACAGTTTTCTGACTTTCATGGTCATGGTCCCTCCTGCAGGTTTCCTCAGGACACAAAGATAACCTCTCCATCCAAGCTGTGCAAACCCAACATCACTCTGCCAGGGAAGGTGTGGTTGTGGAGTGTCCTTCCACCTTCTGCAACATCACAGAATCCAGGGGTGTGCAAGGAAGGATGATGTGACTTGGGAACATCATCAGATTGCATTTATCTGCGGACAGGGAACCAGAGCATGATTCACATTTATGTCATGTCTATTTCTTATTCTGAGAGGCAGAGCAAAAAAATTAATTGAGTTTCACTGCATCACTGGCATGTAATAAACTCATCTGATCGTTAGTCTCTTTCAGAAAGAGCCAGTCGCTAGAGCCAAGATAGGACAGAGCTAAGCCTTGGGAATCAGGCAGGAAAAGGAGGTTCCTGGGATGCCACAAATCCAGAAGATACAGAAAAGACCGCACCTTTTCTAGATATTTATTTTTGAATTCATAACTGGTCAAAATAATCTCTTGAATCAAGACCTTCTGAGTCAGAATCTCAGGAAATATCCCAGAAAGTACTGTGTACTTCAACTCTGTCTTGCTCATTATTCTCTCTCCCAAAGGAGAGACTGATAAATGTAAGCAGGGAATTCCTTACAGGAAAAAAAAAGGAAGGGGCATGAGGTCCAATTGCAGTGTACAGTGGTCATCACAGATCCCACAGTCCTAGGCCAAAATAATCTGGATTTTTTTTTCACCTAATGAAATGTTTTTTACTAGCTATTTTTAAATAGAACAGATATTCTTTAACATAACATAAAAGAAAAAAGAATGGGGCTGTAGGAGCAAATCACAGCTCCTGGGAGGCTGTTGGGATTCCTCAGTCATAAACTGTCCTGACCTAAGCTCTTAGGGACAAGGAGGCAGATTCAGATCTGGGACTTTACATCTAGGACATTAAAGATGCGTTGGGGCTGGAGCAAGCATCAGGGATTTCCTCCCCAGCACCTGACAAGGTTCCACAGGTACGGGGCAGTGTATGCAGCTGGTGATGCTCTTTCATGCCCCCCCAAAAGTTTTGGCCGGTCAGTGCTGAAAACAAAAAACATAATAATGTGTTTCTTTCCGTGACAGCTCTCTGCTCTCTCTCTCGGATCTCTGTGACAACAGCCTGCTCCTCTGAATCCAGTCACCAAAAATGTTGAATTGTGCACATGCAGGGATATCACTGAGATTGGGCCCAGAAGAGAGTGTAGGGCTTTAAGACACTTTTCTGTGTGAAAAAAACTCTACTTGTGAGAAATGGTCAAGCATCGAGCAGCTGCTTCAGGTTAAATTCAAATGCCAACTAAGGAGAACAGAAATTACTTCAGAATGGTTCAGCTTTTGTAAATGTCACAGTGAATGACATCTTTGACAGCCCACAGCTGCAACATCTATTGATGAATGTTTTGAGAGGAAAACAAAAAAAAAAAATTAGCCATACCTGTATCTATTGGTCATTTGTCATTTGAGATGTGTTTTAAAGAAAGTGGAGGAAGCAAGCAGAGCTTTAACATTCCTGCATTAGAGATGGACTCTTTTTTTCCCTGATGAGCCCCAGTGCCTGCAGGCAAAATGACAGAACAGCCAGCTGTGCTAAAAGCTGGGTAGAGCTCTTCCATCTACATTTCATAAATTTTGATTCCTCCTGCCGCTCCTAAACAGCTTCCAAAAACTTCCTTGATCCAGGCAGCCCTGTTCCCGTCTCCCCATCCCATGTGTGCTGCACATCTCTGAGAGATTCCCTCCTGCCCCTTTGGCAGAGGGGAAAGGAGAGTGCAGCAGAGGACCCATGACCATAGCAGGGGAAAGAGAAACACAGGACACGTTTCCGAGTTTTGTTATTAACCAAAACATTGCAGTTTTCAGCTGAAATATTACCAGTATTCAAATCTGCACCCTTTATTTCCCTCTCTCTGGTTCCAGACTCCCAGGCAAGCCAACACCAATGAAACATTTAGGAATGAGGGCAAGAGATGTGGAAAACCACAGGGTGAGCATGGAAAAGCAGTGCAATTATTTTTGTTTAATATTAATATGCTACTGAAATGTGGCTAGTAGGCATGGGAGAGACAAAACATAAATGACTTTTATGTCAGGAAGAATCTCCCAGCAGCATTCAGAAGCCTTACCCTTACATGCATATTCAAAGCTTTTTACCAAAGTGGTGAAGAAAAGATAAGCAATACTTTCCTTTGATTTGAAATTCCCACTTCTGTTCAGCTGGGAATAGAGGCATAATTAATCAAAGTACTTAAATAAGTTTCTTTCTGCCTTAATCAAGCTGTGCAAATAAATAATTTTTCCAGTTCAGTAGCTAAACCAAAATAATAATTGTAGAAATATTTTTAAGATTTCTGAAATGAAACTTCAGGCTCCCTCAATTTTCAGTGAGCAGAGATATTTCATTTAACTGAAACAAGGTGGTGACTCCTCACATTAAGTGCTCTATATTTATTTTAAACACACAGAGCTAAATTTGTCCCTAAAAGGTTGCTCTGTTGGAAAAAAAAAAAATTAAACAGAACTTTTGGTGAAAAACAAGAGTAGTTTTCTTAGAAAAATTCATAAGTTTAATAAAAATAAAAAGCTGACAGTTAGGAGAGATGAAAGCAAAATACATTTTCTCGGCCGAGGATGCTTGGCACCTAGCCAGCCAGCATACCTGCTAACAAAAAGTTTGCTCCTTAAAACTATCAGCCTGTTGCATATTTATAAATTCACATGCATGATTCAAACATTCCTTTTGAGGAATCCCCCCCCCCCCCAATCATTTTATCTGGTAGATCCATCTGTGGGTGGCTCCATTCTGTCTGATAGCACAGGTCCCATAAATTCTTCTACCAGGGTTTTGGTCATCTTCATTTGGATAAGATACTTGATAACAGAAGTTCAATAGCTTTTTGGTCAGCAATCTTCATGCAGGAATGAAGGATGACTCCCCCTATCTTCTGGTTTGGCCAGTTTAGATGTCAAAAAACCCCCCCCAAAAACCAAAAAAAAACACACCAAGAAAAAAAAACCCAAACAAACAAAAAACCCTCAACCAAACAGTCTTTTACTTTTAGCACTATGTTACAATCATAAAAAAGTATACATTCATCACATTTCTAAACTCTATTGATAAAAGAAAATACAGTACAATCTTCCCACATTCTACATACAGTATTCATTTTAATATTTGCAAAAAGCCAACTACATAATATTCATTTATAACATTTTGAAGGATGTATCCAAATTAACAGTTCTGGCCTAATGAGGGAGAAACCTTCCATCCAGACAGGCTGGTTCAAACCTGAGCCTCCCTCTGCCATTCCCAGGCTCATCTGTGGGAGAAGCCCAGGGGTGCTCTGCACTTCCTTCACCTGTGCCCAGTGATTAGCCCCTGAGGAGACAGTGGGATTGATCCAGTGGTTGGTATTAAAACCTGTGGTAAGAAGTGACCAATCTTGGAAATGAGACCCTCTACACATTGTTGGTAGTGCAGGACTAACTCACAGCCCCCAGGGATTGGTCACCCTCACCAAAACCCCACAGACCCAAAAATCATAGACCAGCTCTGTACGCCAGAAAAAGTTCCAAGTGCGGCTGCCAGTCCTCCATCACCATGGGAATTCTGCCTGCTTTATTTAGGTGGCACAAAGCCAATTTAAGCATAGTACATTTTATTAAAGCAACTGATGCATACAGTGTGAAACAAGCTGATTTTCAGGCACACAAACATCCCTGTCTTTGGATCTAGGTTATAAATGCAAGTTGCAGTACAAAGTACAAACTGAGAATAACTGCTCATCTTAATTTTAGACTTCAATTTGATTCATTAACTTGGTGATACCTTGGGTGAGGAAAGGTATTTGGTACCCAGGAAGTGGAGGAGGAACATTTTTAGCATGAAGAGAAGTAAAGAAGTCACTCAGATCTCTGCGAAAGAGAGTAAGAGAGAAAATAAGAGCAGCAGGTAATTTATTGCTGGTCTAAAAAGAAGCTGTAACCTGAGAGGAGGGGATAAGAAATATAAAGTGCTGTAAAAACAGTATCTTTATGAAGACCCTGATGTTCAGTGTCCAAAGTTATGAGTTGCAGTTCCCTGGCTTGTTTCTTGCTGCTCCTATTTCAGACATGAGGAAGGACCTAGGAGCTCTAAAAGCTTGTCCCTTTTATTCACCTCTGTGAATTGCTCTCATAAAAATATTACCTTTCCTGACAAGTCTTGCCTCTAGAACATCCTCAGAGCCTGGCGACTCTCAGCACAGCAGAGCAGAGCTCACAGCTTGGTCCTGCAGTCACTGGAGCCTGCCACAGGTAGGATCAGGGAGCTGGTGGCCTGTGGGGTGTGCACACACATTTAGAAATGAAGTGGAAAATCCCATGGAGATGTTGCTTTACATTGAGCAAAAGTTCATTTTTTTCTGGAAGTTGCAACTTCCCACAGACTGTCTTTGGGATCCTCCAAAGGTAGTTGAGCATGGGGCAGGGATCCTGGAGAAAAGTCACTGCCTCCTATTCCCTGAAAAAGCCTTAGGATTCTAGACAGCCCCACTCATCTTCCCAGTCACCAATTTGAAGTGTTTTAGGGCTCTTTTGTCCAACTTCAGATTTGATAAGAACACTCCCACACATTGTTAAGAAAATGAAGATGTTAGCGAATTAAATTCTTAGCTCTCACAAATGTCCTCGGATACCTTTGGGGACACAATGGTCCTGATATGAGGGGCTGTTTATGCTGCTGCTGCACAACAACAACAACAACAAATTGCTATCTAGGCTTTGCTGTAAATCCAAATTAGGCCCCTTATGCTGCTGCTGGGGAGAGGATTAAATTTATCATGAGCAATTGGTATGTAATATTTTGTATTCCCCAAGCAAATCCTTCCAGAGCAGAATAAAAGACCATACATTGCATATGTAATCTAAATGGAAGGACTCTTTTTCTTAATGTTAGACAAAATCTTAAAAAAAAAAAAAAAAAAAAATACTCCTTTACAACTTTCCTGTATGGATAGATATTTCATAATTTATTTTCATGCCAAAAGAAAACAAACAAAAACTAGTAAAAATAATTACCAAGGCTTCCCATGGATCCAGAGCCTGATTAATTCATTAGAGTGACAAATGGCCCTGAGATTGGCTCAGCTGGTCAGAGCAGGGTGCTAATAATGCCAGGGTCTTGGGTTCAATCCCATAAGAGTTATTCACTTAAGAGCTAGACTTGAAGATCCTTCTGTGTCCGTTCCAATGTGCTCTTCACCAAGTCCTCAGCCCCTCTGTCCCTGTACAGAGCTCACAGCCCAGCCTGGCTCACTCCCTCCCTTCTTCTCTCCCTTCTCTTGCATAAAAGCAAGTCAAAATAACTTGTCAGCAGTCCAATTGCATTCCATTGCTTCATATTTATTCATGCTGACTTCTGAACCAGACACAATAAACACACCCACTTTAAGCTCTGAATACCCCCTCCTAGGATGTACAGCACGTGGTAACCAAGAAATATGCAGAACTTGCTGCTTCCACTGCTTGGAAAATCCACATTCACCTCCTCCAATTCCTACTTCAGTCCTACTTCGGTTTACCTCTATTTTAAAATACCCAGGCTATTGGGAGGGAGGTATTCTAGAAGGCTCTACTTCTCAAAAGATAGTCTAAATCTTCATCGTGCTTCTGGGTTTGATCCTGAACATATCTAAGTCAAAGCAAACACTGCCAGAGGTGGTTAAGAGCAGCTCTGAGGGGCAAGGGTGAAACCCACACTCCAGAACCTAGTCCATGCTTCAGTTTCGGAAAGCCATACTGAGGGTAGTAGTTCAGAGAGTTCCTTAGCTATCATAGTAGGAAAAAAAAAAAAATAATCAGAAAACAAAGCAAAATCCAAACAAACAGCAAACAGAACACATAGGCAGAAAAGGGAAAACCCACCAGAAGAATTTCTTCCTTTCAAAAACTAACACTGCAATTTCAGAGGTGTTCCCAACCACATTGCTGAATTTATGCCCTGAAAATACCGAGCAGTTTAGATGGTTTCACTCCCAAGATGAGGAAAAAAAAAAACCAGATTCAAGCCTAGTACTGGGACTCACACAGCTAAAGGCACTAAAAGAAGCACTCTTATTTGTCTGTGAGGAGCTAGGAGCTGAGAAATTCTCCATCTGTTTCAGGTAGACTGCACCCAGCTTCTATCAGAGCTTCAGTGGGTATCAGAGCCACATGCATGATGGAAACTAATTTATATTATCACTGTAAGACACCCCAGTGTTTAGACAAACACTTCATCTTCTTTTCTTGCAGAAGCCAATTTGGGGAAAAGGCAAAGGCATTTATATCTAGTCTAAGGGGTTTTAAGGCTTAAAGCTCTGGTTGATGGTGAGAGGAATGACTAGATTTGTCCTTACAAACAAGTCCTGGGTCTGCTGGTAGCACTGAGAGATAAGAGAAACAATGGGAAGGATTCTACTGATCGACAAATGGAAAATAAAATATTTGCCTTTACAAACAAACCATAGGTTTGTTTATAAATGAAATTAGGTATTAAAAGATGAAAGTAAGAATGGGGAAACCCCATAAATCCCATAAGAATTAAAAATTAGGGGAGTTATACATTAAAGGGGGAATCTTAGGTCTTAGGCACTCCGGGAAATCTGTACCTCTCAAGTACCTCAGCCAATGGGGAAAGAGAGAGGGAAACGCAGCCAGAAAATTAGGATAAAAAGGAGGCTGCATCCTCCAAAAAATTTGAGAGACCCCAGGGGAAATTCCCCATGGCCTCTCCCTTTATTGAAATAAAGTAAAAGGACTCCTCTGTCTCCTTTTTGGACATAAACCTCTGGGGTTGTGAATTAATTTTCCCTAACACTAGAGAGGTCTAAAGATCTGAGGCGTTTCATACCTTTGTAGCATCGTTGCAGTTGCCTCTAAAATACAAGGAATAGAGCAAACTCGGTGTGGGAGCTTTCAGAAATGTCAGAGGAGGTTTCCTTTTCAGAAAGAATTATGTTTACAAGCATCTAGCAGAGAATAAAGTGAGCAAGATGAGAACTGTTATGGACAAATCAGTAGCCAATTTAATATAAAGTAATTTTATTTTGCCATTAAAAATAAAATAATAACAGTCTGAAATAGTCACAATAAAAGAGACAACTTTGATCCCAGGCTATCAAAGTTGGGTGAACATAGAGATGGTCACGAATGAACCAGTTTCACGATTGCCTAGATCCAGTGGTCAGGTTTTATAGGGATTTTCTCCCCGAGGCAGTTTTATTGTTAGTTCATATCTGAAGTACATATTCATGTGTTTTCTTTCTCTGGCTTGGTCCTGAATACTTCTTCCCGGCAGTGTTGGATGCCTGAATGAGGTTCCTTCCCAGAAATCGGTATTCGGATGCTGATGGTGACATTTCTGAGTCCTCCTCTTCTAGATTGGTATCATGTGTTAATCACCGGAGGAGGCAGGTGGCTCTTCTTTGATGAATGGGACTTCTCTGGCTTGGCCACTTCTTTTGGTTGCTAATCTGGGCTTCGCCCTGCTATTGTCTGGAGTCTCTACAATTGCAAATCAGTCTTGGCAAACAGGAGGGTTTTCACATCTTGGTGGAAACCCTCTGCTTGTAATACAGTTTATAGCTTATAACATACAGAACACGAATTTATCACAAAATATCTATCACAAGAACCTACTTTCAAAGTCATGAATTACAGATTCCTTGATCGTTTTCATCTGCCAATTCATCCGTTCCGCCCCCGCCCCGCCCCCCCGGGAGTTTTTGTACTGCACTATTGTTGGAAATTAACCATGTTGCTAGGAGAAGTACAAGGAAAGAATGTGCTGACAAACGAAGCATGAGGAACGGACCAAGACGTCGCGGTTAGGTGATCACGGTAGTCAAAGAAGAATAGAATTTATGGTGGGAGCCTTTGTGTAAATAAAGATAGGGAAGCAGGTGTTGTGGGAATGGGATATAGTCTATAGAAATTAGAAGATTAATGTTAAACTGAAATGTCATGTATAGCACGTACGTTGATGATGTAATCTATAAGAAATAGTATAAAACCTGTAAGAAAATGAGGGTCGGTGGGATTCTGATTTGGGACGCTAGTCCCCGGGTCCCCGGGCCCGAATAAAGCACCGCATAAACTACTTTGTGGTTTGTGTTTCTCTTCGTTGGGCAACAGTTTTCTGGCGACCGCGGCAGGACTCCGAAGGTTGCTGGGGCGGTTCGCGAGGTGATCTACTCCACGCCGGCACCAGGTGATTTCTGGGGAGACATCAACCCGTGCCCGACCCCGCGCCTGTCGGACAACTACGAGGTAAGCCCAAAAGGTGCTTTATTCTTAAAGGATTTTAGACGCCTGCCGATTAAGACGGACCTACGATCCGCACGGTTGGACTTGGACGTCCCAGGTTGGTGGAAAAAAAATTGACCGTAAACCTCGACGAAAGTTGAGTAGGATCAATACCTGCTAGCAGGATATAAGGTGGTAAAGGATATAAAGTAGTAAAGGACATAAAGTGGAAAAAAAAAAAAAAAAAAAAAAAAAAAAGATGCCATTTAAAGGGTTTAAAACGTCCTCGACAGGGATTGAAATCCCGGAGGACTCACCACTAGGTTGTTTAATAAGGAAATGGAAAGAAGGGAATTTTGGTCAAGAATTAGCTAAAGATAAGTTGATTGATTTTTGTAATCATGTTTGGCAGCAATATGACACCGCGGGAATGCAGTGGCCTAGGAATGGGACGCTGAATCATGATATTATTACTCCAATGATGCATTATTTACAGGATAATGGTAAATGGGAAGAGATACCATATTTGGATTTGTTTTATTACTTGGGACGGAGAACGGATTGGCAGAAGGAATGTGGAATAATGGTTCTAACTGTGGCAAATGAGAAGTGTCGGGGTTGCGAGAATCGGGATCAAAAGGCGGACTATCTAGTTAAATATAAAGACCCTGAGGAGGATGTGTCCCTACTGGTCTCCCCTAGTGCTCCCCCACCTGAAACCGCTTCGGAAGAAGAGGGAGAAGAGGGTGGGGAAACAAGGGAAAAAGGGGATGGCAAGAGTAAACGGCATACACCGATATCTAAACGAACAAGGGGTCACCTAGTCTCTAAGAAAGGGGGCCGGGAGGGGGGAACACACGTAATGGCCCCGCTGAGAGAGGCGGTGGGACCCCAGGGAGATCAAGTAATGGTGAAAGTTCCATTTTCCCCGAATGACCTGATAATCTGGAAGCAATCTGCAGGATCTTATAGGGAGGATCCCGACCGTACGGCCAGGGTAGTAAAAATGGTAATAAAAACTCAGAACCCTGATTGGAATGATTTACAGGTTTTATTAGATACTTTGATGGACTCTACTGAAAAGGAAATGGTGTTGCGGGCTATGACGGAAAAGGCGAGAGAAATGATAAGGTTGCGGGTGGCGGATGGAACTCTGAATGAATTAGTACCAAGGGAAGACCGTGAATGGGACCCCAATACAGCACGGGGACACCAAGCATTGAAGGGATACCAGGAATTGTTAATTGAAGGAGTTAGAACAGGCATTCCAAAGACGGTAAATTGGTCCAAACTTTATTCAGTGAAACAAGAAAAGAATGAATCCCCTTCTGCTTTCTTAGAACGATTGAAGGAAACTGTGAGACGGTATACTAGTTTAGAAGTAGAGGGGGAAGCGGGAAGGTTACAATTGGCATTAATCTTTATGGGACAGTCCCAGGAGGATATTAGAAAGAAATTGCAGAAGTTAGAAGGTGAGGATACCCGTAATTTAGAAAAATTGTTGGAAGTTGCCTGGAAGGTCTATAACAATCGGGAAAAGGAATCGGTCAGGAAGCAACAAGCTAGCATGTTGGCAGTACTCCAGCAAGCTGTGGGGAGAGGTAATGGGAGGGGGCGTGCTCGAGGCAGAGGAGGATTTGGTAGGGGTCGTGGCGGGGGCCAGGTGAGATTGGGATATGACCAATGTGCCCTTTGTAAAAATAAAGGACATTGGAAAAATGAGTGCCCATTGAATAGTGGGATTGGAATTCCGAGGCAGTTTGGGAATTCGTCGGCAGAGGTCGCCCAGGCGCTGGTAATGGGAGAATATCAGAATCAGAGCTGACTAGACCGGGATCTCAAGGTTATCATAGAAGTAGAGGGAGAACCGTTAGAATTTAGAATAGATACAGGTGCCACATATTCTGCAATTAATACACGGGTAGGGTCATTAAGTGACACAAAGATACAAGTAGTGGGGGTTACTGGAAAAATTGAAGAAAGGGCATTTCTTCGGCCAGTAGATATAAAGTTTGGGGGAAAGGAATTTGATCATCAATTTTTGTACATGCCAAATAGCCCTGAATTATTGATAGGACAAGACCTATTGTCGATGTTACAGGCCAGAATTATTTTTGAAGGAGGTAGGGTCAAGTTAGAAATTCTGGAAGAAAATATTGGTAAAATGTTCATTATTAAGGAGGTAGAGCCCCAACCCATTACAGAAGAAATTGAGCAAGCTGTAGTTCCCTGGGTATGGGAAACTGGGACCCCCGGAAAGTCAAAGGCAGCACAGCCAGTAGTAGTAGAACTAAAAGAGGGGAAAGAACCAGTACGACTAAAGCAGTATGCAATCAAACCTGAAGTCAGGCGAGAGGTAGCCCCAATTATTGATCAATACCTAAATTTAGGCATTTTGCAGGAGTGTGAATCCGAATATAATACTCCTATTTTTCCAGTTAAAAAGCCTAATGGAAAGTATAGGTTAGTGCAGGATTTAAGAGCAATAAATGAGATAACCAAAGATATTCATCCCGTAGTTGCTAATCCTTATACCTTGTTAACATCTGTATCAGAGAAATTTGAATGGTTTACCGTGATTGATTTAAAAGATGCCTTTTTCTGCATCCCACTGGCACTTGAAAGTAGGAAATATTTTGCATTCGAATGGGAAAATCCAGACACAGGACGAAGAAGGCAGCTGACTTGGAGCCGACTACCACAGGGATTCAAGAACTCCCCTACCATTTTTGGAAACCAACTAGCTCAGGAACTAGAAGAGTGGAAGACAACCCAGGTAACAGTACCAAGCATGTTCTATGTGGTTCTCCAATATGTAGATGATATTTTCCTAGCAGCTACGGAACGAGACATCTGCTCCCAATTAACCATAAGCCTTCTGAACATGCTGGGACAAGGAGGATATCGAGTTTCGCGAGACAAAGCACAGCTGGTAAGAACAGAAGTTGTCTATTTGGGGTGTGAAATCTCTAAGGGGGTGCGGAAATTGGGGACTAACCGCATAGTGGCTATCTGCGCCATACCCGTCCCCCGAAACCATCAGGAACTCCGATCTTTCCTCGGAATGGTAGGGTGGTGTCGGCTGTGGATTCTGAACTTTGGACTGCTGGCACGGCCCCTATATGAGGCCCTCAAAGAAGTGCACTGGACTTGGGGACGTGCACAGGAAAAAGCCTTCCTAGAACTAAAGCAGGCCTTAAAGGAAGCCCCTGCGCTGGGATTGCCAGATTTGAGCAAAGATTTCCAGCTATATGTTACTGAAAGACACAGATTGGCATTAGGGGTACTAACACAGAAAATAGGGCCATGGAAGCGGCCTGTGGGGTATTTCTCTAAACAATTGGACACAGTTAGCTCCAGCTGGCCAGGATGCCTGCGAGCAGTAGCGGCAACGGTGCTGCTAATACAAGAAGCAAGGAAGCTGACTTTGGGAAGGAAGCTGGAAGTATATGTGCCCCATATGGTAATTGCAGTCTTAGAGCAAAAGGGAGGTCACTGGCTCTCATCCAGCCGCCTGTTGCAATATCAGGCGTTGCTGCGGGAACAAGATGATATAGAACTGAAAATAACACCCCATTTAAACCCAGCAGAATTCCTCAGGTCGAACCGAGAGGAAGGGGAACTCGTCCATGACTGTGTGGAGATAATTGAGCAGGTCTATGCAAGCAGAGAAGATTTGAAGGATGCACCCATCGATAGCCCAGACTAGGAGTTGTTCACCGACGGGTCCAGTTTTGTCGAGAACGGCACCATGTATGCGGGTTATGCGGTAGTCACAACTCTTCAAGTAATAGAAGCAAAGGCTCTTCCCCCTGGAACCTTGGCTCAAAAAGCAGAAATTAGAGCCTTAACTCGAGCCCTTGAATTGAGCAAAGAAAAGAGGGTCAATGTTTGGACTGATTCAAAATATGCCTTTGGGGTGGTGCATGTACATGGAGCTCTGTGGAAAGAGCGGGGATTGTTAACATTTCAAGGGTCAACAATAAAACATAGGGACGAGATCCTACTCCTGTTAGAGGCTGTAAGAGAACCCGAGGCAGTAGCAGTAATGCATGTGCCAGGACACCGAAGGGAAGATGGAAAGATATACCAAGGTAACCAATTGGCGGATAAGACGGCTAAAAGAGTAGCGAAGGAAATAAGGATTCAATCAGCTCTTATTCCAGCTAAGGGAAATCCGGCGGATTCCTACATGAAAGATGAGCTTCCATACTTACCAGATGACGTGAAGTTGGCCCACCTGGTGAAAGCTCAGAAGAATGACAAAGGGTGGTATGTAACAGCAACCGGGCAAGTGGTAGTACCTGCGAAGATAATGCGAGCAATCTTGGAGACTGAACATTACAAGTGCCACTGGGGAGCGGAGGCCTTGGTAAAATTTTTAAAGAATGAGGTAATCTCTAATCAGATGTTAACAATGGCAAAGCGGGTTAATGCAACCTGTCCCACTTGTGTGAAAAATAATCCCCTAGTGCGAAAACAGGTTCAAATGGGAGGGTTAAAGGTAGGCCCACAGCCTGGAGACTACTGGCAAATAGACTTTTCGGAGCTGCCTAAAGCCCAAGGTAATAAATACCTTTTAGTGTATGTATGTACCTTTTCAGGATGGCCAGAAGCGTTTCCCTGTCGCACGAATCAGGCAAAGGAAGTAGTTAAAACCCTTTTGAAAGAGATAATCCCCTGGTTTGGAATCCCGTTAGGAATGTCATCAGATAGGGGACCGCATTTTGTGGCAGGAATCATTCAAGGTGTAGCCAAGGCGTTAGGGATTAGATGGGATTTACACACTCTGTGGAGACCGCAGTCTAGTGGCCAGGTAGAAAGGATGAATCAAACATTGAAAAATCAGTTGAAAAAGATTTGCCAGGAAGCCAAAGTTCAGTGGCCCCAAGCTCTGCCAATAGCATTATTGCGCATCCGAATAAAACCCAGGGAGAGGATAGGAGTCAGTCCGTATGAAGTATTGTATGGTAAAGCTTATCATGCTGCAACCTATCAGGGGGACCCCCATTTAACAGGGGACCAAGTATTATTAAACTATGTGTTGTCTTTAAATAAGACTCTTGCAGCTGTACGGGGAGCCTTGCAGTGGAACCGCCCGCTACCACTAGAGAACCCAGTTCATGACATCTCGCCGGGAGACCATGTGTACGTGAAAAATTGGAGGGTGGAGCCTCTAAAGGAGTCATGGAATGGCCCCTACCAAGTGCTGATGACCACGTATACCGCCGTCAAGGTCGCTGGGATTGATAACTGGATACACTACACCAGGGTGAAGAAGGTACCGACGAGATGGGAGGTGCAGCCCATAACGGACACCCGGGTGGTATTCCAAACAAAGCCCTGATCATCTTGATACTGATTGTTTGTCAGTTAGTAGCCTCAGCAGTTATAATTCATGTACCAGACCCTTTAGTCTTAGTACTGGAAAGTGGAAATGTTGAATTAACCTGTTTGTTTTCTGACAACCAGAAAGCTGGATCCCATGAAATTAATGTGAGATGGAGAAAAGGCCTTGACATCATAAGTAAAGGAATAATAACACTTTGGAATGACCATCAGCAATCAGGAAACACTACCTTAAGGATTCCTAAAATCACAACTTCTGGAGAAGGTAGATACACCTGTGTAGTATGGATAAAAGATAGTTTTGATTATGGGGATTTCGAGTTGGAAATTATAAATGAAAACTATACCAGTGCAGGTTCAGTAATAGTAGCACCCTTGAGAACAAGCCAGGATATTTGGTTGGGCCTGCCATTGAGAATTAGTTGTCAATACACCTTGAAGAATAATTGCAAAAGAAGAATAAGGATTAGCTGGTGGAAAGAGAGAGAGATGGAATGGGATCAATTGAAGGAAGGAAGTAGTGAGTGGAAGAAAGAGTCTAAAGGGGTCGGGTGGTATAATATCACATCTTTTGCTTCAACAACTATGGCAGGGAATTATCTGTGTATAGTTAAGTGTGGATTAGATGGAGGATTTGGACTTCGGGAAGTAGTCGCTAGAACAAACCCGGATCAGGGAATAGGAGCAACTGAAAGAACAATCTTAGCAGTAGAAAGAGAAAATATTGCTTTAAATTGTACAATATCCCAAAATTACACTGAGTATGGGTGGTGGCATGAAACAAGGATTAGGCCGGGATCAAAGTATAAAATCACAGCAGGGAGAAAGGAAATAGCATTGCAAATTACTAATGTACAGAAAGGGGATGACGAAGGAGAATATTGGTGTTGGATAGCCCGAGATAATTGGTGGGGTCACAGTCAGGAAACGTTAAGAGTAAGGGACATACGAGTTACCAGACAGGTCCCAGAGAGAAATCAAACCCTAAAAATAATAGAAGGACAGGAAAATTTAATAGTAGGACTAATTCGAGACTTCGGAAGAATGCAAAATACAACTTCAATAACAGCCTGCCTGCCTCTTCCCCAAGCGGCTGGAGACCTGATCCCGTGGGGAATTATACCCATAAGGGAGATGCCAAGCGCCACCGCGAATGTGACCTGGAACTGTGAAATAGTGTCTAAGGAGATTTTAGGCTGGGTAGAGGTTTGTATGTTACGAAGAAAGATTAGTAAGCAAAATTGTCAGCAAATACCAGGATATTATAGATGGATAGAGGATCCAAAATTGTCAGCAGATACCAGGATATTATGGATGGATAGAGGATCCAAGCTTAAAGGAAATTGTTTGGTGATTGGAAAAGTGTCCGAGCCATGCGATAAGGTCCGAGTTCGGAATAAGAGAAAGAAGATAGAAGAAGTATGTCAGAATACCACTGAGACAATGACAATGGAGGAGTGGAAAACAATCTGGGGACCTAGTCTGTTAGAAACTTATAGTTATCTAGGGAAAGTGAATTGGTGCATAATGTGGGAAGGGAGAAAGAATCAAGATTTTGGGCAGAAGTCATTATTCAAAGAACAATATAGGAAAAAGGTAGAGATGATGGAGTTATGGAATTGTACACAGGTACTAACCTGTGACACTCCACCAGTGCAGATTGGACTTGAACCAGTGCGAGTGCTGTTGCAGTAGGGATGTGAATGTAGAGGATATAATCACACCCTTGCAAAGAAAGAAAAGGAGCCCTGGGATTGCAAGATGACCACGGTTAGGAGCCCGGGAAATTTAGTTTGGGTTATGGGACATGGATTATGGACTACGCACATGCCCATAGATGGTGCAGTTACATAAATTACATTAGGGGTTCCTACCTTATGCCCATTCTGGAAAACTTCTAAGCTGCAAGAAAAGGAATTGGTAAGCAGAAAGAAAAGAGAGATAGAAGATGATGCTTCGATTCAGGAAGATTGGCATGAACCTGATGATGGAGTAAAAGTAGGATGGATGTTAGAATCACTGTTTGCCCCTATATCATCTTACAGAAACAGGGAGATGTTGTACCGATTATTAGGACAGACGGAGAGGCTTGCAGCTACAACTAAAAAAGGTTTTAGAGACTTGAATCTTCAGCTGCAAGCGACTACTAGAATGACATTACAAAATAGAATGGCATTAGATTTGCTGCTACTTAAGGAACATGGGGTTTGTGGATACTTAAGAAACAGAGTAGACCATTGCTGCGTGCACATCCCAAACGTGACGGAAGAAATAGAAAAAGATATAAATCAATTAGAACAAATAGAATCCAAAACAAAGGAGATACAAAAAGATGCTGAGCATAATTGGGTAGGAGCCCTGTTGAGCTCCTTAGGGATCCAGGTTTCCGGTTGGGTATCATCTATAGTACAATATGTAATAATGTTTGTAATCATGATAATTGTAGTGATCATTGTATATAGATGTCTTTTAGGAATGATTCTGAAAGAAGGGGCTCACACCAAAAGGGTAATACAAGCAGTTACCCGAAGAGAAGTGACACAACCTCGTGTAGCTGAGACTCAAACCTAAGAAATTGAGCATCCTTGCAACAGAATTGAAGAATGCTCAAGAGGGGGGACTTGTTGGAAATTAACCATGTTGCTAGGAGAAGTACAAGGAAAGAATGTGCTGACAAACGAAGCATGAGGAACGGACCAAGACGTCGCGGTTAGGTGATCACGGTAGTCAAAGAAGAATAGAATTTATGGTGGGAGCCTTTGTGTAAATAAAGATAGGGAAGCAGGTGTTGTGGGAATGGGATATAGTCTATAGAAATTAGAAGATTAATGTTAAACTGAAATGTCATGTATAGCACGTACGTTGATGATGTAATCTGTAAGAAATAGTATAAAACCTGTAAGAAAATGAGGGTCGGTGGGATTCTGATTTGGGACGCTAGTCCCCGGGTCCCCGGGCCCGAATAAAGCACCGCATAAACTACTTTGTGGTTTGTGTTTCTCTTCGTTGGGCAACACTATGAGCCCTCAGATGTGTCAGGAATAGCAGGGGACAGCATTATTGATATGCTCCCCTACCACCAAACCAGTTGCAGGAGCTTGGAGGGAGCAAAGTTTTCAGTCTTTCTGTGTGCAGAACAATGCACAGCCACAGAGATTCAAACCTGAGTAATTCACATGCAGACAATCCTGCTCCACACAGCTTAACATTTTACACAATGTGAAATGATGCATTTAAGAAATGCATAATTGTTAATGGTACTGTTAAAACTTTCATGGTGTTGTTTGTCAGATGAAGAAAGGTCATTCATCCCACTGCTAACAGGTTCCACTACCATCACTGCCATGGGGCAATGTTGATAAGAAAATGAAGGGAGGGCACATCACACCCTCAAAACCTCCTTTATCTCAAGTCTTTCCCAAAGATAGTGTATAGAGTTTGAGCTTCCCTCCCATCATTACTTATTTAGATTTAACAGGCAACTCCACCCATCAGGCTGGACCTATCTTCCCAACCAGAGGAGGGGAGCCAAGCCACAGGTTCAGCCTCCCAAATTTCAAGCCTTACTTCTGAATCTGCTACTGATAGAGGCAGTGTTAGCAAGATACCAGGTGTTCTCCACACTTGCAGCCTATCTGGTGAGAAGTAAGACGGAAACAGGCTGGCAGGAAGAAGGGGTAGCTCTTCTTGCTCCTGTTTCAGTTCCTCCTCTTCCTCCCATTTGTTATTTTGCTGTCTCCTCCTCCAGTCCTGTTCCCCAAATATCTCCTCTGCCTCTGAAACCTTCACAGACTTTCAGAAATGTTGTATGTAAAGTTCATATAACATGATAAAAATATGATTACATTTATTTATACAATTTTAATATTAACTATACAAAATTTATTTAGATATAGTTTTATATTAAATTTATATACTTTAGGGGAAAAAAAAAGTGGGAGGCAGGATGGAGAACTTGATGTTTTCTGTTTACCCTCTACAGCTGGTCATTCTCATGCTCCATTGAGGAGCACCTGGAGGTTGAATTTCCTTAGTCAGCTTCTTCCCTGCCTCCATACAGCCTCTCTGCTAGGCACACAAATGTGAACCTATGGAAATGGGCGTCCAGCAGCCTGGGGACACAGACCTAAGGACACTTCTTCAACTGTAATATTTCTTCAATAGAAAACCAAAGTTTTGAGTTGCTTCAGTCCACATTCATAGCATTAAAAAGTAGGGAAAGCTACCTCAGAAAGCCTTTGCCTTTCTTTATGGTTGGGCTCCTAGAGCTCTGCTTTGCCATGAAAAGTGTTCTAATTCCCTACCTCCACCCAGAGCAGGGTCTGTTCCATCCATACCTGTAAGGCTCCTTGCACCAAGAAGCCTTCATCTCATGTGGGAACCAAACAATTAGTGGCTGCCTACAGAGCAGCCAAAACCTGGCCCCAGTAATGAAATGAAAGTGAAAATGGTAATTAAGCTTCCCTAATGAGAAAAAAGACAGACTCAAAGGAACTGAGCATAAAAAGAAAATAACAAAAGCTCTGTCAAAATGTACTATACGATTTTTAGCTTTTCTTTATTTTCTGGGGACAATCACTTTGTATTAATGTAGTGTCCTCCATATATTCATCAATTAAGGGTTCAACTATCAGCCAGAAATATTATTGTCATCCTAAAGATGTGAAGAGTCTGTCTTGGCCATAGAATACCTCCTGAACCACATACAGAGCCCAGTTTTTGAAAATTCCACATCCTGAAGTTCCCTCACCATGGTGTCCCTCCCTTTCTTCCATCCCTGTTCAAAGAAAAACTACATTGCAAGACAATGAACTCAAACAGCTTTAATGCAATAATCTCCCAGAATTATTAATATCCCTTCTCCAGGGAAAAGGAGAGACTGGGGACCTTCCTGAATGTCCATTATCATACAGTCACAGAACCATAGAATTGTTTAGGGTGGAAAAGACTCTTAAGACTTCTTTGGTCTGCTCTGTAGGTGGTTGATGTGTTGCAGAAGGACGATGAAGCAGGGATGTGAGAAGGCATGGAGGGAGCAAATTCCAACTATCCAAGACCAGGAAATCCTGCTCTGGTGTCAGCACCTGTGAGAGCCAGGGAGGTCTCACCTCCACTTCTGTCCTCCAGCTCCTACACTGAGAAAACACAGAATCATTGTAAAAAATGACCTTAGCTGGAAGGGACCTTAAAGATCATCTGGTTCCACTCGCCTGCTATGCTCCCTCCTATTTCATGATTTATTACTAATCCTGTAGGTCTGTCCTACCTGCCATCCCAATGTTACACTACCATCCAAGGCCCCAAATTTTGCTCCTTTATACCACAGTGGTCAATCCTGACTTCTGTAAAATGGCTCAATATGGACAATTTCCCACATTAATTAAGAAGAAAGGAACAATGCAAGAGAAGTGTTGTGGGGATTCACCTGCCATGGTTCCAATGACATTACTAAAAGGAGCTGGAAAGTGAGGTGTTGAAGAAGGAATAGTGCACAACAGTCAGCTCTGTGGGCTGGTTTAAAACCCAGTGAGAAATTAAACACACTCAAGGCTGCTCTCCTTATCAATAACGGAGGAACACTGGGAGAAATTATAAGTTGGAACCCAAATTTACTGAAAAATCACAATAACTACAACAAAAGAGTATACAAAAGTGAGCGAGATTTTTACCAACTAAAGGGGGTTATTCATCACCAAACAAATGAAAACACTTCCTGAAGAGAGTGCATGGTATAGAATAGACAGGGCTAAAAACTTCACTCCCCCCCCCTCCCCCCCCCCCCGCCCCTGTACCCAGGACACCCTGTCAAAAAAACCCAGAATGATAACACATTGTATTTAATAGTAGCTTTCCAATGGCTAGAAATGAATATTTTAAAGGAAGCATGGAGATACTCTCAAGGAATGATTTAATTATTATTTTGAACACTAGAGCTTTCTCTTTTTGTCAGGGATTGTCTGTTATTTGCACAGTGCCTAAAACTGCTTCTCCTCTCTGGCCTGAGCCATTATTGTAATAATAAGAAGAGCAGCCGCTGTGCTCTGTATATTAATGGCCATGTGCCGAGGTGAGAGTGGGTTACAGAATGCTGGCAAAGATGTAGAGAATAAAACAACAAGGTTTGGATATGAAAGGTATGCTTAATGATAACTGTATAAGCAGGGGGGAACTGACAAACCAAAACTTTGGTGAAGAAGCATAATCCTGCTGCAGGGATATATTAGAAAGACAACACAGTGATGGAACTGTTGGAGAAAGAGAACGTCATAACGAGAATTTGTATTTGTGCCTGGCTTGAAGGCAAAACCAGAGAGAGACTCCAAGTCAGAAAAAAACAATTTAATAGGAGAGAGGGGAAAAAAAAAAATAAAAATAAAATAAAACAAAACAAAACACATGCTATAGTACAAAAGATCACTGACAGAGTCAGAATACAACCTGAAACCATGGTGGTAGCAGTCCAGATGAACTGGTCTTGTTGAAGCAGTGTTCCCTCAGAAAGGTCTGGTAGCTCTTACCCTCTGAGAATCCAGTAGGTAAGACTGCCTGTGCTGCCCCAAAGCCCAGATTATATCCAGGTGGGAATGCTTGGCTCCTCCCCCTGGGCAGAGCATTTCACAATGGGCTGATCTCATTCTATGAGTCCTGCAATGGGTCCTTGATTGCCAATTAAACAGAGATAGCTCCTGGAGGGAGTTATCTATGAGTCATGCAGCAGGGCATTGATGGGCCATTAACAGAAGATAGTCTGGAGGCAGGGGGCAAGGGAAACACTGCCCAACCTAGTTTCAACAGCTCATGTAGATGGTGATAGAATACATACTTCGGACACATTTTACATTGCAACCTAGGACAGTATTTTTCCCCCTTTCTCTTTAATTTTCTTTAATTCTTAAGAAGAAGGTAGAAAACAAAAGATCCTTTCTCAAAGAAAGGATGAAGAGGGTTTTTTATTGGTACCACAAGAAACAGGCTGTGAACATGAAATTCTTTAGGACAAGGGTGACCAGCAGACTGCGGGATTATGTGAGCAGGCCATACTAATAAAACTGAGGTACTCAGGACATACTTCACTGGAAATAAAAGAGAAGATTTTTAAGTAAATTAAATGAAAATTAAAGCAAACTTGTAAGATGGGATGTTTAATTCCGCACTGTTCAGGAGGTATAAACAAGAATCCCACACAAAAGAAAGGTTTTGATAAAAGGCAGGATGCTGCTTACCTCTGGTCTTTCCTTTGCCTTTTGAAGAAGCTGTCCCATGAGGCACACAAGTTTGTAAGAAAAAATGGGCAAATCTGAACAATTTTAGCAGATGCAAAGATCTTCATAAAGGCAAGAGGACAATAAATAACCAGGGGCCAATCTCAGAGGGTAAATGGCACTGCCCTGACCCCACTAAATTATCTTTTCATCCCTCATGCTGCTGCTTGGGAATATGTCAAAGCCATGATAGGGGAAAGTGCCTGGAACGTTGTGCTAGGGAGTCAGAACATTTTTTTGATTTTATGAGGGATCTTTGTAGAGGGACTTTGTTTACCGTAATTAAAAAAAAAAAAAAAAAAAAATAGACCAAGTAAAACTCCCTATTATCCAAAATCCTCCCAAGAACATTACTTTATGATGTTCTGTTGATATTTCTCTGACCCACTTGTCCTGGTGTTTACTACTTCCACCCCACAATACAGCAAACCTCTTTTGCCCCTTCCATTTCTCTGGGATGAGTCCAGTTCAATCAGGCTACTTTTCCTGGCATATCTATTGCCTAAAGTATGAAAAAAAATTGTAAGTAAGTTGCCTCTTCATACTCAATGGAAATAGCTAATCTATTTGATTTTTATCAAATAGAATATTAATCAAATTTGGATATTTATCTGTTTGACCTCTCTGTGAGGTGACTCTCATCAGCCCCCCCCAGCAGCTCTGCAGTAACAGCACCCTCTCCAGCTCTCCAGGCCACTCCTGTCAGACAGCAGCTCTTCCTCCAGGCATCTTCCTGCCTGGTCCTGCAGCTAAGCACGAACCCTGCTGTCTTAGTGGAAACCATGCAAAATGCATTTCTTGGAGATGTTTTTATTCCAGATCCTTTCCTTTGTGTGAATACCTTTTCACACAAAATACAAAAATCCAACAGTGTTTGTCTAAAAAAAAATTATGTGAAGGGAACAGCTTCATGAAGCTAATAGTTTTCCCTCATTTATCTTCCAAGTCACTCCAGAGGGTAGGAGGATGAGGAGTTGGAAAAGAGCTGAAAAAACCTTCCTAGGCTGGTACTGAGGGACCCAAGCTAAACCCACCTTGGTGCACCTGGAAGATAATTCAAAGCAAGTTTTGGGCTGACAGCAGTTGCCATCTCCATGCCTGCAGGGCCCAAAGAGACATCTTGAGTCCTGTTCATTGGACTACCACACAGAGATGGATATGGCCAGGTCTCTAACGTGGCCCCTGGAGAGCAGAAGGCTCCCAGTCATCCAGTCAGTACAACTCAGATGTTTAAATATTAATCCTTCTTATGCTGGGGTCCCTCTTGCTTTTAAGCATGGGGTTAATCACCTCCCAGAGAAGTGCTGAAGATTCTGCTATCCCTTGACCCTCAGCCACAAGCTGGGGACCAAGAGAGCTGAAAGACCAAGTTGCCCAAAGAGCAAACATTAGAAAGAACTGATTTAGAAATATATTGACTGAAAAATTTTAATTGCTAAATACAGCATATGAAGTAAAAATAAAAGAGGAACACAAATGGGGTGGGAAAATTTTCATCCTGTCAAAAAATTACTTTTCTGCCTACTGAAATGTTTCAACAGATACATTTAGCCCAGCCTTTCTTTGCATACTGAGACAATTCAGAAAATACTTCCTGAAATGGATAAGACTCCCCCCAATGCTCTTTATTTAGTTTCTTCTTTATAACCAGATTTAAAACAGCAGTCCCATGAAGATAACCCTTAATGTGATGATTAGGGCAGATTTATTATTCCAGCTCATCTTCTCCCCTTTTGCCAGTAATTTGGTGGCACACAGAGCTGAGATTGATGGTCTGCTTAAGCATGCAGCTAACACCAGTCTCAATTACTGAAATGAGCTATTGAGAAAAGTTTAAGAAGCTTCCCCATGCTCCTCATCATCTTCTAAACAGTCAAAGTTCTCTCACCAAGAGAAAGAGTTGGCTCTTCCTCGTCTTCCTTTAGGTAGTGCCATCAGATTGCAGCTGCCCAGTCAGGTTCCCCTTAGAAGTAACAAATTTACAGTGTGCCAGGGAGCTTCAAACTCCAGCATGACAAAAATTAATGGCATCTCACATCAACAGCAGGAAACTGTTGTTCTTTGGAGCTCTTCTTCCCAGTGTACAAGCACATCAGTAATGACAAAAGGCCGATCGGCAAGTCAAGAGCAAAACTTCCCCTGCCTGCAGCAGCCCCAAGTTTCTCCATAGCTCTGATGGGGCTGTGACTAGAAACCTAAAAGAAATACACAGAGGGTGCTGTAGGCTGCTGCAGAGGCTGGGAAAGCTCTGTTGTTTCCTCCTTGTGGCTGTGCAAAGGGCTGAGGGCTGCCAACATCTCTGCCTGGCCAGGGCACTTCTCCTGGCAGAATGCTGGGAAGAGCAAGCAGCTGTACCCTGAGGACTGATTGACAAACACTGTCATCCTTTGCAGGTGAGAGGCTGGCCCATGCTGCTGGCTGTAGTGGTTGGTTCTTCATCTTTTAAATGGACTGTGAAAAAGTGTAATAACAAGTACATTTTTTTCCCCCCCAAAATATAAGCTTTTCCCATTTCACACATCAAAGCTGCTGTTTTGCAACTCGGGCAAGTTTGCTATGCCATCCTTTCTCTTTCCTGAGACTTCTCAGAGACTCTTTATGAAAATCTGGCAAGACAACAACTGATCTCACCAGGGTGGCATAGTTTGTCTCTCCTTCTCTCTTACTGTAGATAATTAGGCAAAACTTAAAACAATGAAGTTGTGTGGTATTGACAAGGGATCTTTGGAGGTTTTTTCTCCACCTGAGAAGTTGGCCTTTTCCCAACTGAACATCATTTTGAGTACAAACAGGCTTGAAGCACTCCTCATCACATGTGAAAGTGATTTTGAAAATTCCTGCAACAGTAGGTCTCTGCAATCCCAAGAGGAGCCCTACAATGCTTTTTCTCACGCAGTCCCAGTGGAGTGGAGTACTTGCCACTTGAAAGCAAACACTGCCGTTTTCCATAAACGAAAATCACACTCTAAAACAGTGCAGTTTTCCACAAATGAAAAAATGAGAAGTTGCAACACCTAAACATTGTGGAGAAAAGTTAAATTTTCATTTTGGAAGCCACCAAATTTCTCAATGAGAACAAACACCTGCTGAAAAGAAAGAAAGAGAGAACAAAATGACAAAAGCCCCCAAAACCTCAAAGAATTCCTGCTGAAAAGCATTTTTAATAGAAAAATTCAGGGCCAGATGGTGCCTGCAATACTCAGCCTTGACTAAAGGAGAGTACAAAACTCTACCTAAGAAATGGGGGGGAAAAAAAAAAAAAGTTCATCTGGAAGAGGTGGCTGTTGAACATGTACACATTTTCTGCAACCATACAACAAGATGATATAAGTCTGGTACCTCTTGCAGTTTGGGATGCCACAGGAGCTTAAGAATTTGGGTCAGATTGAAGGAATGCCTCCAGATGTGGCCAGGAAGGCAGGCAGAAAGCTAGAGGGCTTGAAAGAGGAGGACAGGATGATGAATTCTAAATCAGCTTTTTTTCTGCCCACATAATACAGCATTTCTGCCAAACAGATCTGTGAATATTTCTGGTAGGCTTGGGTATAAAAGAAATAGGATACAGAGTGTGCCCATTTGGAAGAAACTACTAGCATGTTATTAAATATTTAACCTTACAAATTTAATTTGTTAAATCCACTAGGAGCTGTTTCCAGATTATTTGCAGTGTGCTCTGGGAGTGGTTCCAGGTGAGCAGTGAGTTTAGCCCTACTTGCTTACCCTCACTCTGGGGCAGAAGGGCCAACATGGAGTGACGAAGGGTTTGAGTTCTCTTTCAGCTCTCCCTTTATAGAATAAATGGCTCTGTTTCCCAACTGGTTGTGAAAACAAATCATTGCAGTGTAGCTGTTCTGATTTACACCCGCTGAAGGCCTGGACTCCAGTTCAGAGGAAATGGGCTGCCAGTTTAATTACTTCATCCTTGGTATGGTATTAATAATCTGGGAATAAATTTTATGACACTAAGTAACAGCAAGATTTTGTCACATGCATGACATTTAATGTGTGGTGCATGGTATTTCGACTCCTCCTGCATTCTTTTTTAAATTATGCCCCTTGTGATTTGAATTTCAAAGAGTACTTCTATTTATTGATGGTGACTGGTCTCAGGAGCAGCTCAGTGATGCTTTGTTGGCTCATCAGATTTGATTCCATGCCCAGATGCTAAGGACAGAAGCATGCAATTAATTTGGAAGCACAACCCTTGACTGATTTCAGATGGGAGATTTTTCTTGAACACCAAAGCCCTGATGTGTCCCTGTCTACCTTTAATATTGTCTCTACATGGAAAATATCTTCCTTTTCCATTACACATCTCTTTCCTTAGAAGGTATCTCAAAATTTTGCTATATATAAAAATGTAATGTACAAAGGAACTAGCAGAGAACCACAAGCTGTAGGTGATCCCTTCGTTGCAGGGAAAAAGAGATCTGAATTTTTGGGACACTGATGAGTAAGGTGAAAAGGAAAATTAATTTGGGATCCAGACCTCTTCCCATAAGCAGGAAGGACAAGAGACAAAAAACTGCCTTTTTTTCAAGATCATGCTTATTTTTATTTTCCTAGAATGATAAGAATCTTTGAAGCTTCCTGAGGAACTTTCCTGTACACATCCCACCCCATGCCCTGGTGCTCTGAGCCTGCAAGTTCTGGCTAGGTTAGGACAAGAGGAGCACGCCTACCTCAAAACATCTCCATAGCATGATGTAATCTTGGGAGTTAAGGCACTAGGAACACAAGCTTCTAGGCTTTCTGCATCACACAGGATATGCAGAGAATCTTCAGAGTACCCCTAGGGTATTTGTTGGGACATTTGTTTTGGGAAAAACCTGTCCTCTCTCTTAAGAAGTACTACATGTGAAAAAAAAAATTCTCATTATATATAAAAGACAGGTAAGCACAGAGAAATTAATATGAAGGATAAATTTTCGTTCCCCTCTGCAATCAATCAGTTAATTCAATGAGCATTCCTGGCAGCTAGGTATTTTTCAGCCAGAGAGATTAATTCTTTTAGTCAATCTAGTGAAATGCTGTGGGGCCACTGAAGAGTATTCAAGACATTTCTCCTCAGCTACACTACTTACAAGTCATGATGTCCTATTCTTCTGGCCTGTCTCCTCACCTTTGCCCTTCCACAGGTTTTCATATCAGTATCTTTCTCCTCCCTACCTGTGAAATCTGACTGTTTCTCATGGAACTATCCGTAACTCTCATCAGCTTCTCACTCTTTTTCTCTCTCAGGTTTAGGACCTTCTCTTGTGCCCAGTGGTTTTCCATGGAGGACAACACTGAGATGAGGCCCTGTCACTGCCTCCATGCCTTAACAGGCCTGCAGGCTCTTGTCAAGCATCCTGAGGAGAAGAGGGACTGTGTCCTTACCTGAGGAGACTGGAAGTAGAAATCTGAACTCCTCTTTATTTTCACAGCCTGTTAGTGCAGAAAGAAAAAGGCTTTTTGTTGCGGTGCCTTATGCGTGGTCTCCATGCTTGCCCGGGCTAGCTCAGGCACCGCGGCGTGGAAAGGTACAGACAGCTGGCCATGCCAGCTAACCCGATCCTGCAGGGTCTTGGCTCCCACGTGACCTCGGCAGTAGGCACAGGTGGTGCAAGGCAATGACAGCAGAGATAGAAAGGCAGACTCTACTGAGCAGGTCACAAGAGTTTATTGGAGCCCCGGCACGGGACCTCCTCACCTCCAAGTAACTGCCCAGGCAGAGCCCCCCAGGCTGCTTGCCAGCAGCTTTTATTTGTGGGTGGAACAAGGAGAAGAGGCAGTGGGTGAGCAAATCAGGGATCACCAGGGAGAGATCACACGGCTGAATGATATTTTCATAAACCATACATAAATGATGGGGATGGACCCCCTCTGGATCTGACCTATCACTCAATGCCCTTGAAAGAACTTTCTAGCTCCAGGGGAAGGCCCCGAGATGACAGGCAGACCACAGAGGAGGGTGGCAGTGGGGGATTAACATATAACGGTTGGAGGGGAGAAAAACAGGGTAAGACCATTAGGGACAACAAACCAGGGTACATAGAATGAATCATAAACTAACAGCACATAGAGCACATAGAATAAAACCAAAACAAATCCCACATCACTACAGCTTTTTTTTTCTTTTTTCTTTTTTTTTTTTTTTTTTTTTTTTTTTTTTTTTTTTTTTTTTTTTTTTTGCCAACACTAAAGTTTTTTTTCTAATGTTACAGGACAGGCACTGTCTAGTTTAAATCTGAAGGATGATGGAGAATTTGGAACCCATCATGTCCTTTGTGCACAGCTGCTGTTGAGGCTTCTAAGCTATGGGGCTTCACCCATGCTGTGTAGGCTGCAGGCAACAAGAGCCTGGCATTCTCCTTAAATCGTAATTGCCAAGGTGGAAATAACACACAGAAGGCTCAGCTCAGCATTTTTCTGCTTCCAGCCACTGACTCAGAGTGTTGTATCTCCCTCAGATGACTTGTGTTGAGTGCCTTGGCACTGCCTGGATGATCCAGGGCTTCTTCACATACCCAATTGTTGTAATGCATTAATTGGGTTTATATTGTGTTTCATTGGATTTGTAATCATATGGTTTGTCCTTGCTCAGCTATAACCCAACCCTGTTCCCCTCCCACTTTATCCCTGATTGGGTGTCTTGTTCCTGCCTCTGGGCCCTGCCCCCTGGGGAAAAAGCCCCTACACGGGAGGGGCCTCACTCTCTTTGGCACCGGTGAGCCATCGGGAGGAGCTCCAGCCAAGCAGGGCAGGACTCAAGAATAAAAGCTGTTATATCCCACCCAGTGATAGAGAGCAGACTCTTTCCTTTTGCCATCGGTGGTCGTCTAGTCTCATTTAAAAACAAACAAACAAACAAACAAACAAACAAACAAACAAACAAACAAAAACAACAATACCACACCCAATAATCTTTCTTTAAGGGGGTGAAAATCAGAAACGTTAATTTAACTTTACCCATCAGCAATTAATTTAACCCATCAGCATGCCCAGATATAAATCCAGGTCTGAGATCCCCTACAGGACTAGGTTCCTCCAATCCCTACTTTTACTCTCCTGGCTCCTAAGGTATCAGATTTTTGGGGAAAGTACTCTCTCTTACCATGTTTATACAAAGGTCCCTACATAGTGGGTGCCTGAGCAATCCATAATGGGTCAAATTTCATGGCACTCAGCCTCAAAAATGTGTCTGATTTCAACAAAGCAGTTTCACTGTGGATGAAAAGGCATTTAAGGTGAGATGCTAGATAACTCAGGAGATCCTTAATCACATCCAAGAGGAACTTTATTATCTGAGTTATATAGCTGACTCGGTTCAATGTCTGCAACACCTAAATATTTCACCAGGGGCTGGTTCCTTCCTTTATAAAAAAAGTCACAAGGTGGCCTTGGCATGTTTTCTGTCTGACAGATGGCCACATCTCAATTAGCACTAACCTGTACCTTTGCTGTCTACCTTCAAAAGCCAGTGTAAGGCAGCACAAAAAAGACACAATTCCCTCTCCCTTGGAGGTGCCCATACTGGTCAAAGATCCACCTTTTGAACAGGAAAGCATTGCTGCCAGAACTTGCTGTAAGGCTTCCTGGAAGAATCCAAAAAAGTTCAAATGCGAGAGCTGTATGCAGTGAGGCAAGGCACAGATGGCAAAATAAAAGCAGCACAGGTTTTTTCTGAGCCTCTGAGTCTCTCAGCTCCTGGACCTATCAGAAACTGGGCCAATTTGGCTGAATTCAAGCAACTTGTCTAAGGCGAAGGAGATACAGGCAACCTCTTCTAGAGTATAAAATATATAAAAGGTTAGTGCTGTCCCACTTTTCCTTACAGGTCCCTCCAAATTAACTTAGCACCAGATGCAAAGACCTCCTTCAACCTCCTGGCAGATGATATCTAGTTTCCACTTCTGGTTTAATTAGGCAGAGGGATTGTGTTTAGATTTTTCCTCTGTTGCAAGTAAGTATGCATATCCAGTTTAAAAAGAAGAGTTCAAAGCAATGAAACATTTGACCTTGAGCTAAGCTATATCATTCTCTCAGCCAAAAAATTGTATCTTTTGCTTGTCGATTTGCTGTGTGTCGGGTTTGATTCCCCGGCATTCAGGTGGTTTTAGAGTCCTGGCCCTCTGCAAAGCTCTGTGCCAAACCGAAGGAAGAGACAGAGTCTTCAGATTTAGATTTTTCAAGGTTGCATACTTCATTTATTGTTTCTTATCTTACAATTTTCTCAGTCCAACAAGATGTTTGCCACGGCTTGGACTTCTCACGTCTCCCCCCGAGCTGGGTTGTCCTTATCTTTTATATTAATTGCTACGTATTTCTTATTTACTATTTCTCACCAATGTCTATCACTATTACTAAAAAGGTCATCTTTACTCTGACCCAATCCTCACTAACTACTTTGTGCCATGTCACTGCTGAAATGGAGTGAGGGAAGGAGAATGAAGAAGAAAGAGACAATGCCCCAGATTCTCCATCTTGCTCCCATTCACTTCAATGCTAGGAATCTAATATTACTGTTTTTTCACCCTGTGATATACTAAACTACTATTTTTCACACTCTTGTGGTCTGCAATGCTTCCTGCAGTGCAAGAAGCCTTTCCCACGGACTGAAATCAAAACCAGTGTCTCTCTGAGATCTGGGCTGGGGTCCAAGACCCCCCTGTCCAGGTCTCTGACCCTCCAGGGCAACCAAAGGAATGCCCTGGACTCCAACAGCTGTGAATACACAATAAGAAAAAAAAGTGCTCAGCTTGGCTTAATCAGACTCTTATTTTTATTCTGGTGTTACCATATTCTATTAGCTTTCTGTGAATGTTTACATCTTATATTAGAGTCTTCTCATGCTTCTAACATAAACAAGTAGTTGTTTTTCACATTCCTCTCTGATAAGGGACAACTGATTGACTTCTAGCCTGGCCAGTGGGATGGAGAGGTAGTAACCTTGTTCTCCAATCCCTAGTCACTGTCCAGAATCTATATAAGCAAGGTAATGAAAATAAAGTTAGCCTTCTTTTGCCTTAGAGTTTGAGCATGAGTATAATTTCTCTTTGTGTCCTCTAGCAACATTCTGGTTTCAGAACTACCAGCAAACAAATCAACATAAACCACAGCACCCACACAGCTCAGCCATTCCAGCTAACCAGTATTTCTTTCCCAGAAAGTTAAAAACACTCCTGGCTATGCCTTTGGGATTGGATACAATTACATGGAAAGATTATTTTTGCCTTTGGCAAGAAGAAATTACAGATTTTGGGCTACTTCTTGATTGTTCTGTTCCATCACTCTGAATTGTAATCATACTACTTATGGTTCAGACCATACCAATAATTCTGGTGGCAGAATTTTTTGCCTGACAGAACCCACAAGACAAAAGCTTTGCACAACTTGGAGCACAGGGTCCTAGGGCCTAGGTGTGCCTTCTGAGTGATGAGCAATTCTTTGGGTACTGTAGACCTGAAGGTTATTTTTTTATTCTGGTTCATTACCACTGTGAATTCCAGCTCTCAGCTCTTCTCCAAAACCTTCACCTTTCTATCTCCTCCATCTCCTTCTGCTAGGTGTGCACCACAGGAAGATGTAGCAGAAGGTGCGCAGTGAAAGATTTAAGCTAGGTTCTTCTGGTAGAGAAGGAAGTTTCTCTGCAGTGAAAATCTAGGCTTCAGTCTTGTACTGAGAACAGACAGGAGGAGCAGCACTTGGTCTGTTCTCTCATCTTCCCTCTCCAGTGATAGGGGGTGCTGCTGCTCTTCCTACAGATCACCAATGCATTTGCAAGGCACTGCCTTTCCATTTCTTACTCGTGGTGTCCTAAGCATGCATCATATCTTAGATTCTGACTTTGGACAGCTGAGGACCACAGTGTAACATGACATTCCCACGAGCATTTTAGCACATCAGTAGATGCACCAGTTAATGATTCTCCTGAAATCCTTCTGGCTATCACAAAGCTCTCACACTCTCTCTGCTCTAACGCTGTCCTGGTTCCCACATGCTTTGGCCCTTTTTCCCACAGGCTTTCAGAGCAGCTTTGTCTCCAAGGTCTCTCCCAGAGCACCCAGGGGAGCAAAGATCAGGACTGTGTGACTCCCCAACCAGGTGCTGTTCTTTAAGGTGCTTCCACTGAAGGCAGTGGCCAGTTGTTGGTCAGCACTAGCCCTGTAACAACCCTTCTCAGAGCGACTCCTGGTTAAATGATTTCCCTGAAGCTATAGTGATATGTGCCTGTGAAGTTTCATCCCTTCCTTGACTCCTACAAACCTCCATTTTGTAAGAAAAGCTGTTTGTACATGTCTGGTCATTCCTGCTTCCAGGTGGCATTTCTTTTTTGACATCCTGCCTTGATGGCTCCCAAACCCCTAGCTCCTCACAGACAGAAACTGGAGGACCATGGAGGCTCACAAGCCATCGTGGGCTTCTCTGCTCCAACAGCCATCACACCCAGTGAAGTGGACTTTCTTCCTCCCCACCTTTGCCCCTTTCAAATATCTCCTTATGTTGCTGTCTGTCAGTGCAGTGCTTTGTGCTTTTGTCTGCACAGAAGCTTTCCTGCTGAGTTGCTTCTCCATCAGCTGTGGAGGAAAGCACCTTTAGGAAAAAAAAAAAAAAAAAAAAAAAAGAAAGGGTTAGTTACCACTGCTAGACACATAGCATCAACCTCCCAATTTCTTTCCATGAGAAGCTGTGAAATGTGCTGGCACTCTGCATTAAAGGTGCTTTGCACAACCTAGTATTGAAGAGGACTCTCAGCGATGCTGCTGCACTTGAAGAGAAACCACCAAATCCCTAACGAGCCTGCTGCAGTTCACCTGCCCCACCACAAGCCCCTTTCTTTTGCTATTTGAAGAACTTTCTCCAAAAATCAGCAGGGTACCAGTGAGCTGCAAATATCTAAATCAAATCAGGCAAAGTCATCAGCTTTCCAGAAAAGAAATAGTACAATTTATGGCAAATGTAGTGCCATAATTGACACTAGTTAATTATGAATTAATTAGTGTATTAGTAAATTCTTTGATGTTTTGGGTAAGAGAAGAGGCTGACTAGAAAAAAGGGAGAAGCATGCCCTCGTCTGTAGCAATGGTTACAGCCCCTGTCATTATGATAACCCTGTTGGATTACGATTGTTACTCTACTTAGATTTTCTTGGTTCTGCTGCAAAATTCAAGTAGAACAAGTGAAGCCAGATTGCCTCATGGAGATGAAGTCCCATGGTCTTCCCAAACTGAAGGAAGAATGTGTTTAGTTTAGTTCAGGGAAAATAGTAAAGGCAGAGGAACAGTGCTAGGGGAAATTATTACTTCCCTAATGACACTGAATCTCACATTGATAACATCATGGAAAAAACCCCCATATTTTAGAAGTGTCAGAAGGAAACAAACTGCCTGGAAGCAAGAAAATTAGACTTGATCCAGAAATCTCTTCCCCAGTCCATTCTGCAGAAATGAAATTTTTTTCTTAAAAAAAAAAAAATCCCAGCAAATCTGCTTGGATTTCCCCTTATTTCACAAATACATTTGGTCACTAAAAATGTATTTCAGCAGGAATTCACCATCCATCCTAACCAGATGGTATCTCCAATCAGTAGCAGTGATGACTGATGAATTTCCTCTGTAGGAGCTGAAATACCTTTGGCTGCAAGCCAACACCCCTTAAAGTTATGTGCCTGTACAAGCAGAATGGAAAGACTAAAAGTGTTACTTGGTAAAGGCATAATGATGGTGATTTAGAGACTTCTATTCTCAAGAAAGTAAAGGTGAAAAACACTCTGGAGAATCAGGGTGATCATAATTTGGGGCTATTTCTGCTGATTATGTATGAATTGTCTCCCAGTGCCTATTACATTAAGGAAGAAATTGTTTTCTCTAAGATACAAAACCTCCCTGAAGTCCAGATCAACTCAGGAATGAGCAAGGAACCAGATATTTAGGAGGAGAGAAAAATCTTCTGTGAATACCACTAGGATATACTAAACACAAAATGTTTAAATAAAATAATTATATAGAAGAGCAGAAAACAGGGCTGGAGAAAATCCCTAAGACAGTATCAAGTTAGTTAACATGTTTTTTAAATCTTGAACATTCTCCTTCAGCAAAGATTTGGCATGCCTTCTTTTGGTAGTATGAACAACAAATTATAAGCAAGCAGTTAGAGAAAAAAAGCATAACTCAGAGAGGTGGAGGCAACAGAAATCCATCAGGGCTTTATGTCCTCTTGTCTCTCTCCCTGTAGAGGCAAAGGGAAGCAGTGATCTGAACGGGACATGTGATTTCCCAACATCATTTTGAGCCGTGGATGTTGAAGCGTCTAGAAAGAAGTGGTGACGGAGAATCTTTAAAGCAAATGACTTGGCTAGGAGGCCTGTTGGGAATGGAAAGAGTGAATGAACACTGCAAGATTATTAGTAACGTGGGGAATACCCCTCAATGCCGTGGGATGCAGCCCAGTGCGTTCGTCATTACGCTAAAAAATAAACCACAAACATCTGAAGTTGTCCAGAGCTTCTGGAGCTTCCCCATCGTCTTGGGGAGCTGTCCCGGGATGCTGGCAGTGCCCTTGTGGCTGGGGTCCCGAGGTCCCTCCGTGGCAGGCAAGGCGGGGCGGGGGTTACACACCGAGGGATGGGAGGCTGTTCCTGCTGCGCTGCAGAAGGAAAGTTGGCCGCGCTGCGCGCAGGGCTCGTTTTCCTGCCTCTCTCTTTCCATCTGCCTCTCTCTCTCTCTCCTTCCCTCCCTCCTTCCCTCCCTCCTTCCCTCCCTCCTTCCCTCCCTCCTCCTTTTCTTCCTCCTCCTCCCGAGCCCACAGTACCGCCGAGGCGGTGCAGGCGGTGCAGCCCCGTCTAGCGCTGTGCAGACCCCAGGGCTGGTCCCCGTCGCCGCCCCCGCCGCGGGGATGCTGCCAGGCGGAGCGCCCGGGCGCTGAGCAGCCTCTCCGGCCGCTTCAGCGGGAACACCGCGCCGCGGGTCACCTTGCAGGGAGGTGAGTTGACACCCATCCCACCCTGTCCGATTCCCTGCGGGCAGCGATGCGCCAAATACCCGCTCCGCCGCATCCTCCGCAGCATCCTCCGGAGCAAGGAGCGGAGGCGGGGACACCGCGGCTCCCGCAGCCGCCGCGGCGGAGGGACTCCGGGGGGAGCACAGGAAAGCGCAGGGGCTGAGCGGGGCCGCCCGCAGAGGTGCTTCCCTGATGCCCTGCGGAAAGCCCAAATTACCACGCCCGGTCTTGCCTGGCGGGGTCTCAGGGGAGAAGAGGCTTTTCCAGTGCGGCGGCGAGTTTGGGAGCACTGGAAGCGAAAGTGCGCGCGGGGTTTTCGTTTTCCCTTCCCTCCTCTTCCCCGTGAAGAATCGCATCTAGCGCACTGTGGCAGAATAGCTTTTGCTGTCAGACCCCGTTCGCCCTGCCAGCCCAGGGAAGGGGAGAGGGGTTGTGCAGGGGTATGCGGGGGCAGAGCCCGAGCCGGGGGCAGTGGAGATGTTGAGCTCCTGGCATCCGCAGCTGCCCGTTCCCCTCGCTATGCTGCTCTAAGAGAGGCGCCGGAGTGAATTTCTTTTCCTTCCCGTCCTCTAGTTTGAGAGCAGTGGCATTTAAGTTGGAGAAAGGGATGGCTGGGTCAAGGAGGCAGCAGTGGTCCCTGCTATCGGTGTGTCTTGGTTTGGTGGCAGTGGGGTGATGTTGGATT
The DNA here is from genome assembly GCF_015227805.2 of Hirundo rustica. Classification (NCBI taxonomy): domain Eukaryota; kingdom Metazoa; phylum Chordata; class Aves; order Passeriformes; family Hirundinidae; genus Hirundo; species Hirundo rustica. The sequence continues at coordinate 13,243,632 of NC_053452.1, read as the reverse complement.
AGTCCCCCGTACCTGCCACGTCCTTCTGGATGGGGTATCCAGGTATCACTAAAGTATCATGCAAGGGGTCAGTTCTTCAGTAGGAAGAGGCTGGTAATGTACTGAGACCTTTCTGGAATTGACACTCCAGGAGTACAAGCTTTCTTGGAACAGGTTTGGTAGTGCTACCCCGTCAGAAGTGTGTTGCAGGGGGAGAGGTGCAAGGGTTTGTGCGGGACTGGTGGTGGTGGTAGGGTATGACCCACCACCCCGGATAGAATATGGAGCAGGAGTGGCAGGAGTTGCTCCAGGGTGCAATCTGTTGAACTGTGCCTTCAAAATCACTGGAGGGAAGCTGTAGCCTCTGTGTGTAATGAAAGAGAAAGAAAAAAATAAATCCACAAAAAAGTCTAAACTTTCTAAATAGACTAAATATGCAAATTACAATTAATTAGATATTAATCTAGTGTAAACAGAACATTAGCAACAATTAAAAGATGCTTTGATGGTCTTAAACTCAAGATGATGCATTAACTGGCACATAGAGGGGGATTTTTGTGTATTCTAAAAGGCAGTCAGAACAGAGAATACAATTTCCTACATTCATGTATTTAAATTACTTAATTTAATTATAGTTAATTAACTGTCATCTTTAAGGTAGCTGCAAGTAGATGGTCTGTATTAATTTCAAATTACCTTGCTCCTAAGACAAAGACTGATTTTACTGGACAAGGTCACATTTTATTGGCAGTTTTGGTAACTACAGGTCACGCCAGGGTGTGTCTCGGATAAATTAATTTGTAGGAATAAAATGAAATCTCCTCTCATTAAGTGGGTAGGCAGATGTCTCACTGGTGCCATACTCTCTGGAATAAATCTCACACACAGAGGAGGGCTCTTCCTTATACAAATGCAGATGTAATGCAGTACTGGTGTACACAGGCACCACCACAACACATTTAACTCAAGGAAGGATGCTCTGAGGATTTAAAATGTTTTTACTTCTGAGGACAGTATTAGAGAAAATGTGCAACTTATTTTGATAAGGTGTTTTTGTCTTTCTTTCTTTCTGCAGCAAATTCATATCTGCAGACATTTGTAAAATGCTTCCAGTAGAATTTTTTAATACTGCCTATATGGTTATTAAGATTGCAGATTACATATGTGGTTATTAAGAGTCAAAATTTTATTGTCTTCACTTTGAAGACTCGGATTTTTACAGACTATGGTTTGTACTGTGCAGTTGAGGGGAAAAAATTGGAAAATAACTGCAGAGATGTGCACAGGAGATGTTCATTGACTTTGCTTTAACAAACATGAATAATGGCTGTGTGTGAGTGTCTGAATACACATCCTCCAGCTATCGTGAATTGTTGCTGAGTACCCTTTCTCTGGCAAAAAGCTGGAAACTACTTTGATGGGATCACAGCAAAATGCTCCTCTTCAGATGTAGATGCCTGTGACCCTGAGGATTCACATGGAGTTGGTCTAACCTGTAGCACCTAAGAATCAAAAGATTCTGTGATTTGAATTTAGTACTGTGGTTGTTTTCACTGCACAAGCAAAGACTGCATTTTGAAGCAGTGGTGCAGTGCGTGAATGGTGTGAGTTCATGCATGCCTTTAGCAGTGCTAGTTTTATACCTGGCATCCCTATGGATGTGTATTTGTATGTGTGTCACTATAAAACCTGAATGTGCAAAGTTCCCTCATTTAGCAATAGCTCTCCAAATCTGTGCTGTATTTCTGTCCTTACACTTTGAGGCTTCACCGAGGCACAAGAAGAATGAACTGACTGTTCACACCAAGTTGGCATAATTCTAGCAGAATTTTGATGGAGTTTGTGTGCTTTGATTGACTGCTTACATACCTGAAAAATCCCCAGGGAGAACAAAGAAATCTGAAACGGTATTTGCTAAAGGACAGAATCATAGAATGGTTTGGGTTGCAAGGGATATTAAGACCATGCAGCTCCAAACCCCTGCTATGAACAGGGATACATTCCACTAGCTCAGGTTGCTCAGGGCCCATCCAACCTGAAAACTTCCAGGGATCAAATAGTTCGGTTTCTAGAGAAAGGATCTAGGAAAGGCATCCAGCCTGGTGCCAGGTCCTGCAGGGCAGCTGTGCTTCCTGCAGGAAGCTCAGTGTGCCACTTCAGGACATATCCCACAGCAGCTGCCTGCTACATGAAATGACTTATCCAGTCCTCTCCCAGAGGGTGGTGTCCCCATGTCACCCACCCAGCTTCCAGCTCCTATTCTTGTGCTCTTTGCAACAGAGCATTCTCCCTTCTTCCAGCTGCATGTGGCTCACAAGATAATGGAGGTAAAGTTGTGATGTGGATATGCTACCAGCCCAAAGCCTGTGCCTCGCATAGAGAAGTCCCTGAGGGCCTATATCCCTTCTCCCAGAGAACAGAGAGGATAGGATTTTTCTTCATGTTCAAATAGTGCCCTGAGACTAATAGACATCTGTATTACTCATTTCCATTTTTGTCTCTGCAGGGAGGGGAGAGTACAGGGTTAAGAAAGGTCTGTGAAAGTCAAACTATGCCCCACTGATGCTACTGCTCTGTTTACCCCTGCCTGCTGTCTGCCTCCAGCAACCACTCTCACCATGGCTAAATCACTTACTTTGTAAAGATTTTGTCCCATGGTATAGTTCTGGCTCTGCAATTTTTCTTAGTCTTATGGAGCACAGCTGATTTTATGGCCCCAGAAGTGTCTGTTTACTCTAATCATCCTTGCCCAGATGAACTGACTCGAGTAATTTTACAGTGTTTTCCTAGCAAAGTGACTTACAGCCCTGGGGTGCTTTGCTTGGGGCAGGAGGTATGGAAACTTCCATTTTGCACCAAGTCTGCACCACCACACCATCTTCCTGTTCTGTCACCTCTTTGTCTTCCATCTGTGCCTCAGGAATGCCTCAAGTTCAGCCTGGAACACAGTACTGTGGATACATGTAGAGCAAGTGTGAGGCAGTGTCTTGTCCTGCTTTGCTTCCTGGATGCAGTGAGGGAAAGCAAGTAGAGCCAGATTAGCAGCGTGTGTGCAAGAACTGGGCTCTCTAGGGGCTCGGCTGCCAATCAGGAATGAGACTGGAGTGAGTTAGTAGGGCCAGTCCTGGACCCACCTTTAGCTGCTCCTGTCTGTGGGCCAGCCTGGTCACGAACACAGACAGGGATTTGAGGTCCAGGGGGAGGCACAGGATTCAGTCAGCAGGCAGACCAAGAGGGCCAGGGGATGCTATGATGCTGGTATTTGTGAAAGAGACTGTCAGGATTCTTTTGGAAGCTCTTAAAGTTAGAATCGCTCCTCATGGTTCAATCTCCCCTATTCGAAATGGGTGTGGGGAGCTCATGGGTGATTCTGGATACATTTGGGGTTGTATGATGCTCCTGGTCTGCAGTATTGGGGAGCCTCTTGAAAACAGAAAAGAACACAGTCAGGCTTTCGAACTGCTTTCACTCTGCAGAGTAATTGCCAGAAGTGGTCCTGGTGTCAAAGGCATTTTTGCACTGGTGCCTTCCACAACTGCCAGGGTTATATACACCACAGCAAGATGCTGTTAGTCAGGCCAGTTATCTATTATCTGGAAAGTGCAGTGAATGAAAAAAGTTGTGAGTTCAGAGTGAACCCCATTAAAAATTAAGGCTGAAAAAATTAAGTTGTGAAGGAGAATTGCTAGAAAAGTCGGAATGTGTCTTTATTTTTTTTTATTGGCAGCAACTTGAGGCATGTGAATAAAGCCAGCTTGTTCAATTAAAAATAAATAAACATTGCATTTCATTTTAGCTCAGGCATTATGCTTCCACCTGCTCTAAAGGAAATACTTTATTGAAGAAACAGCATTATTATATATTTGGTCAACGCAAGGTAATTCCTCCTTTCTTCCCCAGTTCATTCTTTAGTTCAGGTACTGAATTAAGCAATCAATTATTCAGGCAGATATGCAGATGGTAATTGTTTTAACATCTATCTCTGCACAGGCAATCAAGAGACCTGGATTTTATTTCCAGCTCTTGACATGACCTTGGGTGCATCACCATTCTCCAAGTTCCTCCTTTTTAGAGGGACAGATCACACCTCACAGTGGATTTGCTGCATATTGGTAATACTAAAATAGCATGGAGGGCTTTTTAATTCCACTGTTAGTGATGAAACATTTAGCTATCACTAATGCATGCATTCCTAATTTTCCCAGTGTTAGTTAGTTGCACTGCCTTACGAAACTCCCTGTAGCTTGCTTAACAGGGCAAAAGGAACTCCAGCTGCTGAAATATAGCATTCCCTTAAAAAAAAACCCTACTTTAATAAGCCCAGCTAAATCAAAGAAGAAAAATACAAGTGGGAAAGGGTTTTTTTCCTTCATTTTGTTAAATATTTCACTTTGTAATCAGCACTCCAGATCCATACACGGCCTGTGATTTCTCTCATGCATAAGGTCTGTATTTGTTGTTGCAGTTTCTAAATGTCTGGAATGCCTCAAACAATGCTGAAGCCTATTGCGTTGTGTTTTAGAATCTCCCTCTTACCTGGTAGCTCATGCCAGGAAATCTGCAACTTCCTTTCTTGATGTGAGGCTTGACTGCTGTTCATGAGAGCTTTCTCCCCTCTGCTTTCTCTGTACTGGCAGAGAGGAAACCAACTACAAACCCAGGGGCATTTTGTTGAATCTGATAATCCTGGGGCTGAATCAGCTTCTGCTGGTTGCACAAAGGGTCACTATTGCCACTTCTTGCTATTCTGGTGATTTAGAATGACTAAAAGATTTAGGAGCAGTAGATGTGTTTTGGGGAGCATGGGAGACAGGTGGGAATCTGTAGGGATCAGAGAGATTCAAATCATGGGATAATCAAGTTGAAAGAATCTCAGTAGGTCTGCAGGTCTATTTCATGCTCAAAGAGAGGTCAATTCTGATCACACCATGATCCTCAGAGCTTCATTCAGCTGGGTCTTCAAAAGCTCCAAGGATGGAGACTGCAAAACCTCCCTGGGCAGCTTTTTCCTGTGCTTGACTGTCTCCATGGGGAAAAAATTTCCACTGATATCTGGTATCCCCATGCAGAAGCACATGAATTTTTGAGCCTTTTTTCCTTGCTGATGACCTGCCAGGTCTGCAGGGAATGGCACAGGGTACAGCCTCAGGCTTTGACAGCAGATGGGGACTCTGCCTTCAGCTTCACTAGCCTTCATCTTCCAGTTTTCTTGCCAATAAACCACTCTGCTGGGCCAGTGATGCTTGGTCTGTGTGGATGAATGTCCTTCTGGTCTGCTATGAGAAGATGGCTAGGGCTTTTCAGCCATAGCCCAATGTTCCAACTGTACAGCTTGTTCAGAATTCAGGGGGTTTGTATTCAGAGTTTCCCAACTGCTTATTCACACAGGACATTGGGTGCCTGGCAAGGGCCTCCAGAAGGCTGAAGAGCCCTTAAGCTGTGCAAAGTCCCATGGAGAGAGGAGGAAAACAGCATCCTGCCAGGTCCCAGGAGAGCAAAGGAGTTTTGGGATGGTGGGTAGTAATGGAGCTGGCTTCTGCTCCTTATCTGCTAAAGCCTGGGGTACACCTTTTAGTGGTTCTCTCCCTGTCTCCCTACACCTGGCATTTCTCTGTTTCACACCCTCTTCTTAATTAGTTTGTTAGGCACTGTCATCATAGCAGGAGGCTGTGGAGCACCCAGCAGTGTGGCTCTCAGTGCAGCTACTTATTGTAGCTAGGCTCTGCTGTAACACAAATGATAGCTCAATAAACCACAGCAATGCAGACTAAAGATCTTGGCACTGCTTGCAGCTTCTTATTAAAATAAAAAAGGAGAAGGGGGGAATCCAAGAAATTGTAAAGAGTGAATGTTAAAATAATTAATGGACTCACTTTTTATAGTAGACTGGAGTAAAAATGTCTAACCCTGAGGTAAACATTAGATTGAAGATTGTTATATTGATCATATATATATATATAACTGTTAATAACTTGAACTTGGTTTCTCCTTCTGGTTCCAGTCTCAAGTGTGAAAATGCAGAATTATCTCTAGTTGGCCTCAGTGCCAGTGAGTGATTTGTGGGACAATTAAAACCATGCAAAGACAGAAGAAATCTGAATCCAACCAACTAAAATTAACTCTGCATCTTGGAGCAGACTGAAAAGCTTTCTTATTTCAAGAGTTCTGATGAATTTCATTTTCCTGTCAACATAATTTTGAAATCTCACTGTAGTCATAGGTACTGAGAGCTTTTTTCAGCTTTGAATGTTGACTCCCTGCAGAGAAGGCGCCCTCCAGTTTCCTCAAGTGGCCTGTCAGAGGTTACCTTCTCTGGCACTGCCATCTGGGGATTCTGGGCTGCAGGGAACCTGGAAACTGAAGCAATCTTAATTTTAGGACATGCCTGTGAATCATAGGCATGTGAGCCTGGCCCAGGCCACATCCATGAAAGTCCCTAGTGAAAGTGGAGTGGCTGGATTCATGTCCAAGGCAGGACAAAGGTTCTGAGCTACTGCAGAAGCACAGCTGCCTTTTGCCCCTAAGCATCACTCGTGACCATATGCCACTCTCTGTCACACCTCCACCTCAGCCTGGAGGATTCAATTTCAGGAGTCATAGAATATAATTATTTATTTCTCTTCCCCCACCTACCCCCCCCCCCCCCCCCCCCCCCCCTCTTAATTTATTATACTGAAAAGGCCTGAATCTCATCAACCTCTTCCCATTAAGCAATACTCTTCAGGGCCAAGAATATTGGGTCAGGCTCTGGTAAGGCAGGCAGCCAACTACAGATTAAAATGCACCTGGGGTTAAACCATTTTCCTTGATTGCATGCTGCTATCCACATCTCCCTGCTGACCTTACCTGAGGCATGCTGCCTGCACTGCTATGTGGGACTCCAGGGAGGATGTCCTGAGCAATGGACTATCCCTATTATCAGAAGAGCTCTGTGAGGGAAAGATGCTCCCTGTCTTGTCCTTGCCTCATTTTGGATGCTTTTTCCCACTTTTTTCCTATTACCAAGGAGAAAGTGTCATTCAGAATCTGCAATATTGGTTTAAAAGTCTGGTTTAAATGCACAGATGGTAAAGACCTGCCATATAGATGTTTAGATCCATGGTAGGACTGAACAACAATGTTTCTCCAAGGCATGCAATAAAACTGCCCTAAAATGGCATTTTTCTGAGTGCTACTTAATACAGACTTTGCTGAAATGATGTCACTACAGGGAGGTGCAAGGCCTGACCCAAGTTTTCCAGCCATTGATGCAGTGATGAAGTGTTGACCGCTTCATACATTTCTCCAGGAGGGTATTTGTTTGATTTGTGAGTCTTCCTCCAGTTTTTGCTACATCTGTGGCATATTCCTCCTGACCATTTCACTTTGCTTGACAGGGGGCAGGGATAAGATTGTTTGCAAGAGGGTTTGCAGGTTTTGGGTGAAGTCTCTCTGGCTTCAGTGGAACTGATGGCTGAAGTGACACATCAGAGGACTTCTTACATTTTCCAAGCTAGCTTGGGAGAAACTGAGCGAAGTCTGAGAATTTACTCTTTAGTTGATGAGTGTTTCTCATCTTCTGCCTGTGGGGATGTACTTTCATATAGTTTCTTTGGGGGAGGTGGGAGGAAGAAGTGGAAGGTTTGTGGTCAAGCAGCTGGAGGCCCAACAGGATGCTCCTGCTAATTGGATTGAACACGTAACTTCCATGGGATCCCACCATGGTGGATTTTCTCTTGTGTAGCTTTCCTGTTCACTTAAGAGCAGCACTGAACTACTTGACAACAAAATAAAATGAGGCTTCTACATGTTAAACCAAGTGCTGTGAATGTAAACATGTCAGCGCTCTGGGTCAAGCTCTCTTGTATGTTAAACAAGTTTCTTGCTTAATTGGTAGTGTTAGAACAGCTCTTAGCAGTGGTTTAAAAATCTCTTGCATCCAAAAGAGAGACTGAAGGTATTTGAAGTCTGGAGTTAAGAGGAACTAATACTGGACTTTTGCTAGACATTGCTCTGTTAGAGGTTGTCTGACATAAAAGGGAAATAGAGAGAAAGCATTGAGTAAAAAATTACATATGTTTATGTGTTTGTGTATTTCGTTCTTGGTTTTCTCCAGACTGCACAATGGGGACAGGTAATCTTACATAAATAACTTGGTCTTAGAGGATCTAATATGAAGAACTTTGAAGACACTAGCATGCCTGTAATTTTTATGCTCATGCCCAGAAACAAACCCCTGAATTTACTGTTGCTGTGGCCAATACATCAGTATTTCAAAAGGTGTTTTCCTTTGGCTGCACCTGAGAAAAATGAGGAGCCTGGTGAGAAAGTGTTTGGGCTGGAAAAAAATGGGTTTTCAAAGGATAGTAAAGCACTTGCCAAGGGCAAAGGGTGGCTGCAGACACCAGCAGGTGAACACAGCACCTGCCCATCTTTTGCAGCTGCAGATTTCTGAGAATTAAAAATGGTTCATTTAGGAAATTTCCACCTTCCCCCCCCCCCCCCCCCCCCCCCCCCCCGGCCCTCATCTCTTATCAAAGTGTTTAGAGGAAAAGGATGTCCCCAGGATGACAGCTGTGTACCCGTGGGAGGGTAGAGCAGGCATCAAAGCCATTCTTTGATGGGGGTCCATCACTACCAAGACATTTCACCTCATGTGCTTCTCTATATCCCATAGATGTGGGGCAGGTGTTCTTTGCCTCACTGACAGGGGGCATATTTGGAGAACTAAGTCAGGGTATGCACATATATGGGGCTCTATTTTCTCCTGAGACTGTATGGAAGACAAGCTGAATTGAGTCCCTCAATTCATTGCCTTTGTCCTCTCCTTGGTTTCTGCTTCCTTTCTTCATCAGGAAAATGGGAGCCACTCACCTAGCATGAACTCTAAGGCACAGCAAAATAAAGGCAACGGGTCCCACTGCCTCGGACACCTTCCAGTATGGATGGCTTGGTTGAGCAGAACAGTGTGCTTATGCACAGTAAAATCACTGAAGCTGGGAAAAGGAATGGTTTAATTAACACAAGGAACTTAGTGGCAGACAGCCGAGATGGTCTGGTCTCTGTGTATCCCACCCCTCAGTACCAGAGCCACAGAGCAGGCAGCCTGTCCTCTCTGAGATGCCCGGAGAATGGCAGGAGTGACCCTGTGCAGCAGCTCCTGGACCCCAGCATGCTGCAGCAGACAGTGGAGTCTCACTACAGGCCCAACATCATCCTCTACTCCGAGAACGTGCTGCGCTCATGGGGTGAGAGCCTGGGCTCAGAGTGCTGTGAGACAACATTCATCGAGGAGCGCTCACCCACCAAAGACAACCTGGAGTACCCTGACAGCAAATTCATAGACCTCTCTGAGGACGACATCAAGATCCACACCCTCTCCTATGAGGTGGAGGAAGAGGAGGATTTCCAGGAACTAGAGGTCAGATATCACTTGGGATATGTGGGGAAGGCTGGGGGGAGGAGAGCATGTTTGAAATTAAGTGTACAGCCCCCTAGAGCTGAACAGCAGGGGATCAGCTGCTTTTTGGGTCAGCAATACTTTCTCCTCTAACTAGGACAATAAGTGATTGCTCATCTTTATTTGTTAGTTAAGGTCCCAGATCTGTGGATACAAATGGCAAAATTCCCTCTAGTCCTAGTGGAGATCAGCATTCCCCTTCTGTCTCTGAAGGGGCTGGTCAGAAAGAAGACCCATGTGCTTAAATGCTGTGTAAGGTGGGGCTTGGGAGCATCTATCCATCTGCATGGAGCGCATCTTACTCAGCAGGCTAGCATCATCTCTTGCCTTCACCTGACTTGAGCAGAGTGTTTTAAATTACTGGCTCAGACACAAACCATTTCTGTCTCAGAGTAAACACAGAAACAGAAGTCTTAGGGTTTCAAGCTGCAATGAATCCATGTCTCTGAAATAAATGATATTTTTCTAATGGAGCAAAACATTTTTTAGACCCAAATACAATGTTGTCTTCTGGAGTCCTGTGCCTCATTTATTTCTCATTGTAAAGTAACAGGGAAGACTAAGGAAACAACTTCATTCTTTCTTAAATGATGCATTTAATTTAATGATGCCCAAGTGTGGCAGGCATTTGTATTTGCCAGTGTTTGTGGGGATGGAGGGTGAATGCAATGCTGGTGATCTGAAAACTTCCTGCATCATTGGTCAGAGACTCCTAACCTAGCAAAGACCCTCTGGCTGTCTAGAGCAAAGCCATACCTTCAAACACGAATGTCCCAGATGAGATAGGGATTTTGGTTGTGCTTCTCTGTTGCTGTGATTTTCATTTAGGACCGAGACCTAACAAGCCCTAAAATTTCTATTTTCACCTCCTCCAATACCCATGTCTCACCCTGTGATCAGCACAAGGGAAACCCAGCAAGAACCTGACTTCCCTTTTATTCTCTTTTCTCTCTGTATTGAGAAGGTGGGAAGAGGGAAGTGTTTTTCCCAGTGCATGCCATTAATGCAGTATTCAATGCCTCCACAGGGAGACAGAAGGCTTCTCTCTGAAGCATGTGAGAGTATTAGCTCAAATCACACTCTTCCATAGAATTTCAGAATTGACCATGGGAATTATAATTTCCTTAATCAAAACAAAATTACTGGTTGCTGTCTTTTTGCCCCAGTTTCTCTCATGCAGTAGTGACACAAGTGACTGCAGCACACATGGTGTTATGGACACATCTGGCCTGACATTCAGGCAGCAAAAAGAAAAGTCTCCCTCTCATCAATTCAAGTCAAGAACACATTCTTAAGACAACTTTTGGAGAATGAGATTAAAAAAAGGCTAGGAAAATGAGCAGCATAAGGAAAAATCCTCTTCAATGTGGTACTGGAGGAACTAGATCAGCTTTTCAGAGAACATTTGTGTCTTAAAAACCAGCTCTAGAACTTCATCCTCCTCTGATCTTAAGGGAAGAAATGAGACAGTAAATTTTGGTAACATGATCTGACAGTGTGTGCACCCTTTTCCTTGGTCCCTTCTTCTTTCTGACCTGTTTCTCTGGAAACAGACCTGAGTCAAATGTGGCAGTTCTTGAATGGGTATAGAGCATCTGGAATCACAGATTCCCTGTCTCATTTGATCCTTTGGGGTGACACTGTACTAACAAACACAGATGTATGGACAACCATCTTGACCTATGTGTACAAGGTGCTCAGAATAAGAAGACAGTTTCACAAATACACACCACCCATGGATTGTCCTCTTCATCAAAATTTCTCCTCTAGTAGGAACCGGGGCGGAGAAAACCAGGCATGGTTTAGACAAGGACCTGGTTAGCTGGAAACACTTGCTTTGCTAGAAGCCTCTGCTTTGACACCAGGATCTGTCCCCATTGCTGTGCTCCCTGACCAACCCTGTATAGCACCGTGATTTTCACTCTTTTCCATGAACTTTTCCGTGATCCCAAAGGATCAACCTGCTAGGTAGCTGTTTTCAGCAAGAAGTAGCTCAGCATGGCAAGTAGCTTCCATTCCAGGAAGGTCCAAATTCTGCAGATGCAGCTGGTCATGCAGGAGAAGAGAAATTAATTTGACAGCACCAGACCAGAAAAAACCCCATGTCTGCTGTGTTGTACTCTTCTGGTTCACAAAGGCTGGTGGACAGAGGCTATGTCTGTGTAGCCAGATGCATGAGGGCCTCCTGGGCTTTGCTAGAGCACAGCTTCGTTAGGGACCTAAATTCATGTGTGGAGACTCTGGAAATGGAAGAACACTATTTCAGGACAAGCAGTCACTGAGTAGGTGATGAACCATGACAGATTGTTAACTACACATAAACTACACATTAGCATCTGAATCACACAGCCCAAGTGTGTCACACGAGAAAGAATTTTTTTCCCTGTCAGCTACTGACAAGAAGCAAAAGATTTTTTAGGTTACTAATAGATGAAAGAGTGAGTGCCAGGACTGGTAGCAGAAGTTAGAAGGAAGAGGGTGACACAACAGAGGTGCAAATTTTGCTTCCCCGCTGTGAGAGTCCTAAAGGATTTGAGCCTGTCACTGAGGATGGCGCAGTGTATCTTGTGTATCAGTGTAACATTGCTGTGTATCTTGTCACATTGACTGTCAAGCCACAGCTCATCAAGGCACGGAAGCTGTGGAGTGTCAGAGCAGACCAGGGCTCATGTCTGCTTTTGCATTTCTTTTTGGGAGAAAACTCTATAAAGTAGCCCCTTTTTGGAAACACTGGCAAAGGGGGAAGCTTTGTGCAGAAGAGCTCTTTTCTCTTGAAAACTGAGGGCTACCTCCTGTTCTCCACATGTCAGTGCAAGGTGAGTCCCACTTGAGCATCTCTGTAAAATGCCTTCTGGAAGACACAGCAGCCATGGGGTTGTGAGTCATTGCTCTTCCCCCATGCCTCCCTGACACTGCCTGCTTTATACCAGAATGCCTGCCTAGGGTTTTTCACGATGGATATTTAATTTCTTAGAAATGCCAAAAAATTGATCTCCTCCCTTTGTAGTGTCTTCCACACCTCAGTGCAATACTTTCAGGAGGGACACATGGTGAAAATTAGTTTTATTGCAGGTCAGACTGCTTCTGATACGATTGTCTTTTTGAAAAGAGTTGGGCTCTTGGTAACTAGAAAGGTTGCTGTTCTCTGGCAGAAAACTTTGCAGTAGAGAAAGATTCTGAAAAAAATGGCTTTTTTGATTGATTTGGTTTTGGTTTGAAGAATTGACCAAGCTGAAGGGTTTGCTACTCTGCTAGCTGTCATCATCCTCAGGATGGGTCTATCCAGCTCAACACATCTAGGACAATTTGCTGGCAAGGAGACACCTTCTTCCTTTCCAAAGCTTGGGGACGGTGAAGAGCATGGGAGATGGAGCAGAAGAGCAGAAGATATCCTAATCATGGCTTGTACCATGCAGCAACATTTAACCAAGTATTTGCTGGAACTTTTTACTAGCAGAGCTTCTCAGGTCCTGGTAGTGTTGTTCAGTGTGTCTAAAAAAATCATAATTGTCTGGAGGGAGAAACATCTGAGAAACAGCTCTCATTAGCATATAGAGCCCTGCTTTGTTCCAGCAATTACCAGGCATGAAAACAGAAGGCTGCACATTCTGTCAGGGCTTTAAACTTCTCTCTTCCATGCCTGTCCCTGAAATCAAATTATTCCCTATTTAGGTATCATTGGAAAATTTATAAATATCTTATGAGTTCTTTATACTGCAACTAATGGACAACTTGTCAAATGTGGCAGCAGTGAAATACAAAATGAGTTACAAGATGAAATACCCTCCTGTTAGAGTTCACGTGCCATCTTTTATCCAAAAATAACATTTGTCATATTATACTCCTGCTAGTTTCGCTCTAGCCACTAGGTAGATTGCTTATTTAGAGAAACCCAAGATATTCATGGCAGCAAATTTAATTATTCATATACATTGCATAAAAGAATATCTTGAAGCTCTCTCTTAAAACCTTCTTACTTTTTCCCAGCACACAGCAATGTCTGAAACAATCTCTAAATGCAAAATTAATAGAATGTTCTGGGAGTGAAAGAAGAAAAGAAATTTAGTGCTTTCAAGGTGTACATTACTTCTTCTTTTTCCACTAGAAATTGCTGGATTCTGATGTGAAAACTCACCCTTTGGAACTGAGCATAAAATTGTAGAGACAGATTTTGGATCCTGTTCCATCCAACCACTCCTCTCAACATTCCCAAGCACCTCCTGGCAAGTTTTTTCCACAACATGAAGAGAAGACCCTGAGAAGATTTATGTCCATCAAGTCCTGTGACATCATGCATGCTTTCTGTCAGTGGTCCTGCACTGGGCTGTGTCCTCAGCCTTCCCTCGCTGTAGGTATCCAGAAAGTGTGTTTGAACACCCCTTGGGGGGCTCTGGCAGAGTATGGCAGAGTTCCCTTTTCAGAGAGCTCTGCAACATGGGCAAAGACAGGGTCTTGCAGCCTGGTTATACTGATGAATTCACTGGCCATCACAGCTCTCCTCTGAATTGGGTGTACAGTATTTTTTCTGTTCTGCACCTGAGCAATGGAGGTAAACAGCACCATAAATACCTTGTCCAAGCTCATCTAGAGCTGTGTTGAGAATAGGGGAATGTAATTTTCAGTGGTTTTGTCCCATGGCATATGCTCAGAAGAGCGCAGGTGTGCTGTCAGAGGTGTGGTGCCCAGGTAGGAGCTCCCAAGAGTATGCAGTCAAGGCACTGAGTTATCCTACCTATAGGACACACTTTATATATCTCTGAGTTCCTTCAAAGGCACATTATTAACAGATTACAATAGTGATTACACTTTGCATTTCATTTATTTTTCTCCTTTGAAGGAGAAGCCACTCAAGTCTGAGCACTGCCAAGGGATATTAACCTCTATTAGCCAGCTCCAGATGAAGGGAGCATGGCTGGGAAGTCACCTTCAGCAGTGTCCAAATGCCCTCCTATAAATCTTGTAAAGAGTAGCCAGGGCCCATGGCAATTTCCTTTCTCATCATCACTTCCCTGAGTTTTCAGACTGAAGATCAGCAGTGCTGTCTCTGGAATCCAGCCTGTGAGTTGCAGCAGCTCTGGGTGAGCTGCATGCTGTCATTTGTAGAGGGTAGATATTTGGCAGACTTCTTTGAGGACTGCTGTGTCAACTCAGAAGCAGAAAGAGGACAATCATGAAGGGTCACACCACTTGCTGCAGCTTGTTTTAGTGTGGATCTGTTCATTGCTGTCTGCAGTGATCTCCTTCAAGTGGCAATGTGCTGGATGCCAATTCCTGGATCCTATGGGCAGACTGGCTGTGGGTGTCTAGAACACATCACAAGGGAGATGATCAAAGTCCAGGGCTCAAGGTAGAAGAATAGGCTTGGTCAACTACATCCAGGGGTGTTTGCCTGTTGCATTTTGGTGTCGCAAAAGTTAGACATGAAAAGTTTTCCAAGCAAGGAAAGTGCTCTGTGAGCGTATTCTGCAAGGCTGGTTGGCTGCCTGACAGGGCAATTTTTAGACTGGGAGTTGGGGAAACAAGAGGAGCTGCAGCAGGTCAGTGTTAGACGATTATGGATCTTTTAAATGCCTTTAAAACTGAAAGGGAATCAACTGCAAAACTCAAAGCTGTGAACAGCAAACAGGCAAAATTAAATAAATAACAGACTTTAGAGATATCACCTCTTAAGAAACTATCAACAAGATTGTGCTCAGAGATGAATGAGTGTGTGGAGGCAGAGCAGCGATAAACTATAGCCTTTGGTGGAAGAGTCCCCAACCAGCTACTGCCTTCTAGCATCTGCTGCACGGATGTGAACTGAAAACACTTGCAGGAGAGCAGAAGGATGCAGAGTGCTGGTCAGAGCAGGTTATCATGTTTAACTGCATTACTGCAACAGGCATTGTGGGGAGGGAAACAAAGCACTTATTAATTTGGAGCGGCATTGTGTTGGTCTTTGTCGAACCAGACCACTGGACTATCTAGATTTGAAGGCAGATCCCACAGGGCCATAAGAGAAATTAATTTTGTATGCAGGGTGTGCATATTGCTGAATTGGTTGCTTTGAAGGAAAAAAGGAGAAGGGCTGTTTCTTGAATATCCATCAGAGGTTGCTGGCAGGTGTAGTTCAGAGCAGACCCTGTTGTCTGACATCTCCAGTGTGCTTGGCAGGCTGTCTGCAGAGCAATTGTAATGTCTCGATTGAGGTAAAGCACATAGCTTTTAGGGATAGTGAGCCTCTATTTAAGAAAAGGCTTTTTAAAATAGAAAATCCATTACAACTTGTCTTGGTTTGAAAAGACAAGTATCTGCTAAGGAGAGGCGGGGCCTCTCTAGGAATGGGGAATTCTAATCCCTTCCTTCTGTGTTATTATAATTTGGAAGATTAAAAAAAAAATCAGTCAGAGCTATGGGGAAAGGAATAACTGTCCTTTACTAGTAAATATAACAGGACAGACAAACTACAACAGCAATTATAGTAATAATAAACAGAACCAAAAACCCCGAGGGGCTTTGTCTCACAAGCCTCAGGCAGTCTGATCTCTTGGGACCCCAAGAGCACCAAACCAAAATGGTGGAAACTCCGGCGCTGACGACTGGAAATGGTGGGTTGTTCTGGAAGGCAGGGGAGTGTCCCGGCAGGCAAAGTGAGCAGTGCTGAAGAAGCTGCGGTGGCTGGACCCGGGCTGAACCAGATCCAGCAGGGCAGGCGAAAAACTCTGAATTCCTGGGCGCTCCATCAGATGATAGAATTCTCAGGACCGAACCCCTCCATTAACTGTGGTCTCCACGCAGTAAGCTGTCCCCCGACCATCCTCCCTGGAAAACCAAGAGCCAAGAGCTGAGAGACTACCACCCTCAGCTCTTGGGAGCCTTTTCCTCCCCCACTAAATTAAGTAATCCACTTCTTTTGTATGGGTCAAGCACCCTCTTAGCATCAGTATTTAGTCTCTTAGCAATTTATGGGGGAGAAAAATTCCACAGGAAAACTTAACCCTCAATATTATCCACCCCAAATTTTTTTCCCCATACCAACATATTATATTGAATTTAAACCTTTAAATAATATTCATATATACATGTGAATATGAATACAGACACAGTCACAGTGTTCATTGAAAAACAAGGTCCCCTTGAGGTATGCAGCGGGTATCTCCATTCTTTTGCATCACCCACCATGTGTAGCCAGGTCCCTGAGCAAAAACAACCCCAGGAGCGGGATTGTCTTTGCTGGAGGCAGAATTAATCCAAACAGTTTTCCCAGCATACCTCTCATGTGTACCACTGGAACCTTTTCTCTGTCTCTTGTTCTCAAGGGCTCAGATTGGGCGGGGCCTGCTCGGTTGGTGGAACCTCAAGTGTTCACTAACCAGGTGGCCTTTGCTAAATTAATCTCCCAGTTCTTGAAAGTCCCCCCACCCAGGGCCATCAAGGTGGTTTTAAGCAGGCCATTGCACCGTTCAACTTTCCCGGCTGCTGGCACATGATAAGGAATATGGTACACCCACTCAATGCCATGTTCTCTAGCCCAGGTGTTTATACGGCTATTCTTGAAATGAGTCCCATTGTCAGACTCAATCTTCTCAGGACTACCATGTCTCCACAGGATTGCTTTTCAAGGCCCAGTGGTGTTCCGGGCAGTAGCGTGGGGCACAGGATAGGTCTCTAATCATCCAGTGGTGGCTTCCGTCATGGTCAGCACAAAGCGAGTTTAGGGAAAGGTGATGTAGTCAATCTGCCAGGCCTCCCCATACTTATACTTGGACCATCGCCCGCCATACCATAGGGGCTTCACCCACTTGGCCTGCTTTATTGCAGCTCATGTCTCACAGTCATGGATAACCTGAGAAATACTGTCCATGGTTAGATCCTCCCCTTGGTCTCATGCCCACTTATAGGTGGCATCTCTGCCCTGATGACCTGAGGCATCATGGGCCCATCGAGCTAGGAACAACTCTCCCTTGTGTTACCAATCTAAGTCTGTCTTTGACACCTCTATCTTTGCAGCTTGATCTACTTGCTCGTTGTTTCGGTGCTCCTCATTAGCCCGACTCTTGGGGACATGGGCATCTACATGACGGACTTTCACAGGTAGCTTTTCTACCCAACTGGCAATGTCTTTCCACTCATCAGCAGCCCAGATTGGCTTTCCCCTATGCTGCCAGTTGGCTGTCCAGCCAACCCCACAGAGCATTGGTCACCATCCACGAATCACTGTAGAGGTAGAGCTTTGGCCACTTCTCTCTTTCAGCAATGTTGAGGGCCAATTGAACAGATTTGAGTTCAGCAAGTTGGCTTTACCCACCTTCTCCTTCAGTGGCTTGTGCAACTTGTCATGTGGGGCTCCATACGGCTGCTTTCCACTTTCAGTTCATCCCTACGATGAGGCAGGAACTGTCAGTGAAAAGAGCGTAGGGTGTTTCTTCTGCTGGCAGTTGGTTGTATGGTGGACCTTCTTCCGCATGTGTCACTCCTGCTCCTCTTCATCCGTGAGACCAAAGTTTTCACCTTCCGGCCAGTTTGTAATTATTTCCAAAATCCCAGGGCAATTTGTGTTTCCAATGCGGGCGCGCTGAGTGATGAGGGCAATCCATTTGCTCCATGCGGCATTGGTGGCGTGATGGGTGGAGGGAACCTTTCCTTTAAACATCCACCCCAGCACTGGTAGTCGAGGTGCCAACAGGAGTTGTGCTTCTGTGCCAATCACCTCTGACGCAGCTTGAACTCCTTCATAGGCGGCCAAGATTTCTCCTTGGAGTGTAGTTGGCTTCGGACCCTCTGTAGCTTCAGCTCCAGAATCCCAGTGGTCGGCCCCGAGTCTTCCCAGGCACCTTCTGCCAAAGGCTCCAGGACAGGCCATTGTTCCCGGCTGCTGAGTAGAGCAGGTTCTTCACATCTGGTCCTGTCCTGACTGGGCCAAGTGCTACCACATGAGCGATCTCCTGCTTGATCTGGGCAAAGGCTTGTTGCTGTTCAGGGCCCCAGTGGAAATCATTCTTCTTGCAGGTGACCAGGTAGAGAGGGCTCACAATCTGGCTGTACTCAGGAATGTGCATCCTCCAGAAACCTATGGCACCTAGGAAAGCTTGTGTTTCCTTCTGCTGGTCGGTGGGGACATTGCGGTGGTCTTGTTGATGACCTCAGTGGGAATCTGATGCCGTCCATCCTGCCACTTTACTCCCAGGAACTGGATCTCTCGGGAAGGTCCCTTGACCTTGCTCTGCTTGATGGCAAAACCAGCTTTCAGGAGAATTTGGATGATCTTCTCTCCTTTCTCAAACACTTCCATTGCTGTGTTCCCCCACACAATGATGTCATCGATATACTGTAGGTGCTCCGGAGCCTCACCCTTTTCCAGTGCAGCCTGGATCAGTCCATGGCAGATGGTGGGACTGTGTTTCCACCCCTGGGGCAGTCGGTTCCAGGTGTACTGGACGCCCCTCAAGGTGAAAGCACACTGAGGCCTGCATTCTGCAGCCAGAGGAATGGAGAAAAATGCATTAGCAATGTCAATTGTGGCGTACCATTTTGCTGCCTTGGACTCCAGCTTGTACTGGAGTTCCAGCATGTCCGGCACAGCAGCACTCAATGGTGGAGTCACTTCGTTCAAGGCACGGTAGTCCACAGTCAATCTTCATTCTCCATCAGACTTGCACACAGTCCAGATGGGGCTGTTGAAGGGTGAGTGTGTTTTGCTGACCACCCCTTGGGTCTCCAGCTCATGGATCATCTTGTGGATGGGAATCACAGCATCTCGATTTGTCCGATACTGTTGGCAGTGCACCCTCGAGGTGGGAACTGGAACTCCTTGCTCTTCTACCTTTAAGAGTCCTACTGCAGATGGGTTCTCTGACAGTCCAGGCAAGGTATTAAATTTCTTAATGTCCTCTGCCTCCACAGCTGCTATTCCAAAATCCCACCTGAGTCCCTTAGAGTCTTTGTAATAGCCATTCTGGAGGAAGTCTATGCCTAAAATATGCAGGGCCCCTGGGTCAGTCACAATTGGATGTTTCTGCCACTCCTTCCCAGTCAGGCTCACCTTGGCTTTCAACAGAGTCAATTCCTGTGATCCCCCCATGTCCTAGGATAACTTTATGATGCTTGTATCCCCAATTGTCTGTTCTGTTTGTGCTGTATATTGAGTCCTGTGCCTTTAAGACTGGTTCTAAGAGCAAGGAGAAGCACGGAGTTTGTTTTGAGAAAACTGCCTGACTCCTCCACATTCTTCTGCGGACAGCGTGTTCGGCAGAAGCTTGGAGAGACTGCAAGACTAAGATTTTTTTTTTCTTTTTTTTTGCTTTTAGTTAGTTTCAGCTAGCTAGAGCAGAGAAGTTCCCTAGACTGTTTTTTTTTCCTTTTTCTTGGAACTGTTTAAACCTGCTCTGGACTGAAAACCCAGGGGAGCACTGGGGGCTGCACCTGCGGCCCACCGGGGCCTGGACTTCGGCATTTTCCAGCAGCGCCGGAGAGACTGGGACTGAGGAGAGACTGAGAGAGAGAGAGAGCTGAACTACACCCACGGCAAGGACTTTCTCAATTTGCCTTCTCACTTCAGAAGGAGAGGTTTTATTGTTTCATATTATTCATTCTTTATATTTGTATGCACTTCATTTGTTAAGTAAAATAGTTTTTTCCACTTTTCTCCAAAGAGTTTTTTTTTTTACCAGACCTGTTGGAGGGAGGGGCCACTTGGGCTTGCTTCCTTAGAGGGATCCTCTACAGGGGTTTTCTCCCAAATTTGTCCCAAACCAGGACACCCCATCACCCCGGCAATGGAAATAGGTTGTGTCCCCACATGTTCCGATGGCAATAGGGTACACTGTGAACCAGTATCAACAAAAGCTTCATATTTCTGTGCCTCTGATGTGCCAGGCCATCGGATCCACACCGTCCAAAAGATTCATTTTTCCTGTGCCTCTCCCTGGCTAGAGGCAGGACCCCTCTAGCACTGGTCATTATTCCCTTCCTGGGCATACATGATAGAGGTTCCTTCAAAGGGATCTGACATATCATCCTCACTTCTATAATACCTGGCAGCTTGGTCATGCAATGCTGAGGCTACTTTCATCTTAGTGGAACCCCTGAGGTTAGTGTTTCTCTCCTTGAGCTCACACACTCGTGCTGCCAGGGCAGAAGTGGGTTTCCCATCCCACCTTCCCATGTCTTCCCTACGGTCATGCAGAAAGAACCACAGGTCAGCTCGTGGGGTGTACCCTCTCTCTCTAGCTGGGCGCCGTTGAGCTCTGACTCTGGGGCCTGTAACTTGCACCGGTGCCACATGGGAACTGTTACTCCTCATCTCCTCCCTCATCTCCTCCATCTTCTCTGTCATCTCCTCCATCTTCTCCCTCATCTCCTCTCTGAGTTCCTTAGCCACGGCAGAGACCTGAGCCTGCATTGCACCACTGATCATAATCTCATAATTTCTGAGCTTGTTGGCTACAGAACCCACTGTCTCTCGGTTGTTATCAGGATTATTGTTGCAATGAATGTGGCGTATTGAGATGGTCCTAGAGCTGCCATATTCCACAACATTTGGCCTGTGTACCTGACTTTGTCGGGGTCATTATCATGCTGTCCACCCCTCCCAAAAAGGACCTCCAATACTTCCAATACTGCCACTTCTCTCAGCTTTTGGATCCCCTCCTCAAGGGTCTTCCAGCGCATTCTATGATGGTGCTCCTGCATTCTGTCTCTGTGGACAAACCTCTCCTGTACACTCATTAAAAGCCACTTCCAAAGGGAAAGGGGCCCTGGCTCCCTTATGAATACCTGATTCACACCTGAATCCTGGGTCAAGGGTCCCAAATTCCTTGCCTCACTATTATCTAGTTGCACGCCTGTACCTATAAGGTCCCAGACCCGAAGTAACCAGGCTGTATAAGCCTCACATCCCCATCGTGCAAGATCTTTTGCATATTACGGAGACGTTCATATGTCAGGGACTCAGTGATGATTGCAACCTCTGGCTCCCCTGCGGGTTATGAGGGCCTTCCTTTCTTATCCTTGTTGCCTGGGTGCTCTGATTTCACCTTATACTTCTTTGTTTCCACAGGGGCAACTGCTGCTGGCTGTGGCTGCCCCTGTGGTTCAGCTGGAACCTGGACAGTTGTAACGTCTGTGGGTTCCACTGCTGCACCCTCAGACTCTCCTTTGTCGGGGCAGGGGGAGGGTTTCCCACCAGCTGGGGCTAATGAGGCTACTACAGGGGAAATGTGCTCCCTCAGCATCTCACGTATCTCCTTCACCAAATCTGGTGGTTTATTCCTGAGGCAGGCAGTGGGGCAGGGTCAGGCTGTGGGTCAGGGTCAGGCTGTGGGTCAGTATCCTTATTCCCTAGGGTAGGTATCAGGGTGGTTATTCAGGTCAGTCTCCTCTTATCTTTAAATGCTAAACAGAACAGGCATACCAGCAACACCAGCCACTGTATGATGTCATTAACATTCAGAGATTTAAACCCTTCCAAAACTGGTGGGGTAGACCCAAAGAGCTGGGCGAAGGGTTGGGAAAAAAATTTCCCCCGGTGTAATTTCTTCACAGTAGGTACCGTTGTTAAAGTAACCCCAGAAACACACAGTTAGCGTATGATAGCCCTGAATCCATGTGCCTGCCTTCTGGAGGAAATTAAAAATCCACAAATTCCTCACCTTGTTAACCCATATAGCAAACTGGATGACAGCCACAATAGCCTTAGTTACAGGGCCCATGTTTAGGTAAGGGCCCGCAAATGGGAGGAATACGGTCACTACCACATGCCACCCGAACCAGGGTGAGCCAGACCTCATGATATCCAGTACACAAGAATGTAAGCACTTAAGAACTGTTATTCCTTTTTCTCTCAATGCCCTCATGCCCCACTATTTGGGCACTAAATTCTGTCTTGGTTTGAAAGACAGGTATCTGCTAAGGAGAGACGGGGCCTCTCTAGGAATGGGGAATTCCAATCCCTTCCCTCCATGTTATTGTAATTTGGAAGATTAAAAAAAAAACTTTCAGTCAGAGCTATGGGGAAAGGAATAACTGTCCTTTACTAGTAAATATAACAGGACAGACAAACTACAACAGCAATTATAATAATAATAATAATAATAATAATAAACAGAACCAAAAACCCCGAGGGGCTTTGTCTCACAAGTCCTGGGCAGTCTGATCTCTTGGGACCCCAAGAGCACCAAGCCAAAATGGTGGAAACTCCGGCGCTGACGACTGGAAATGGTGGGTTGTCCTGGCAGGCAGGGGGGTGTCCCGACAGGCAAAGTGAGCAGTGCTGAAGAAGCCGCGGTGGCTGGACCTGGGCTGACCCAGATCCAGCAGGGCAGGCGAAAAACTCTGAATTCCTGGGCGCTCCATCAGATGTTAGAATTCTCAGGACCAAACCCCTCCGTTAACCGTGGTCTCCATGCAGCTAGCTGTTGCCCGACCATCCTCCCCGAGAGAGACTACCATCCTCAGCTCTTGGGAGCCTTTTCCTCCCCCACTAAATTAAGTGATCCACTTCTTTTGTACGGGTCAAGCACCCTTTAAGCATCAGTATTTAGTCTCCTAGCAACTTATGGGGGAGAAAAATTCTACAGGAAAACTTAATCCCCAATACAGCTGCAGAAAAGTGTTCATCACCATCTCTGTTAAAAATCTGCACCTTGTATCTGCTTTTCCTCTGTTCTTCTTTCAGTCACTTCAGCTTTTCTACAGAATAGAAGAGCTGCCTCTGATCAGAAATTATCTACTCAGGCACTTACAGGCTGTGATGAAACTTCATCTTAAATGCATCTTACAAGTGGAGTTGGCTTCTCTTTTTCTTTCTGTGTAGATGTTTTCCTGTGGCTTTCTGCCTTCCAATACCTGGTTTCTCCAATAAACTCTGGAAATGGTCCCCAAGAGCTGACAGGAAAGAAAGGGAAGGGAAGGGAAGGGAAGGGAAGGGAAGGGAAGGGAAGGGAAGGGAAGGGAAGGGAAGGGAAGGGAAGGGAAGGGAAGGGAAGGGAAGGGAAGGGAAGGGAAGGGAAGGGAAGGGAAGGGAAGGGAAGGGAAGGGAAGGGAAGGGAAGGGAAGGGAAGGGAAGGGAAAACCTAACTGACAAACATAATTCTGACTTCTCAACAACACTAATATCCAGCTTCTTCAGGGTCAGGGTGCAGCTTTTGCAGATCCAGGAATAAGTGAAGAGGTAGCCAAATTATCAATTATCCAGATATCAGAGGGGTTCTGAATAGAATTTTCTTGATAAGTTCAGGGTCAGGTGTTCTGTTGTAAGAATGTTAGGAAGTAAGGTTTGCTTGGAGAAAGGAAGCTGGAAGAATTTAGCTGGAAGAATTAAGAGGTACCCTTTGCTGTTGGATTTCCTTAGTGATTTTTAACTTTTTTTTCACCCTTCTGGTTGGCAATTGGTCTGCATGGTCAGGACTTAATGATTAGAATTATTCTCTTACTCTTGGTAACTCATAAGCAAGTCAACTTGGCCTTTGGGAGGCAGCATCACTGGTAATTTTGTGGTTCAGCACATGATCAAAGTTACTTGAGGAATCTTTTCACCATTTCATCTTTATGTGGAAGAAAAGGCAATTTGAAATATCAGAGAGATAGTCTCCACAGATACTAACGCCAGCCCACAACTCAGCCAAACACCTGAAAATCAAAAGCATTTTTTGTTTTAGTATCTCACCTATTCAGATGAGTGGACAATTTGAAGGGGTGGTTTCAGCAATACTGTGGATCTTCTCCCTCTCTTTCTCCTCCTTCTCCTCCTTTATTTTTGGAAGGAAATATTTACCCTGGTTCATCTGACTAGAGAGCCCCTTCCTTTCACAGCCCCTTTTCAGCTCCCTGCAATGATATCTTTACATTTGTCTTTTCTTACTTTCAAGCTCATGCAACAGTGATGGAATCTGACACAGTGGGTGAGGAAGAGGAGACCTGCTGGCCGCTGCTGTGATGGAGTAGGAGAAATGGGCAAATGATCAGGGAATTAGCTCATAGCACAGGAAAAGCAATAATGTCATTAACCAACGCACCTGTGTTTCTCTCTTTTGCTGTTCCAGAGTGATTACTCAAGTGACACTGAGAGTGAGGACAACTTTCTGGTGATGCCACCAAGGGATCATCTTGGTCTCACTGTGTTCTCCATGCTCTGCTGCTTCTGGCCACTGGGAATTGCAGCCTTTTACCTATCCCATGAGGTAATGTTAAAACATCTCCTGCCAGACATTTTTAAGGACAGTGGAAAGTAGTTCAAGGGGATGACATCTTCCCCACCTGGATGTGTCTCTGTGGTAGTGGTGGCTGCTTTTAGACGTACTTTGCTGAGAGTGGTGTTTACAAAATACTTTCACTTTTAGCTGGCAATGGTCATGTTCCGTGTCAGGCTATATGTCCAGCTAAGAATCCTCTGTGGGCACGGCTTTTGAATAGAAAACACCCTTGGATAGCTCAAATACTTGGCTTTCCCAATGGAAAAACAGATCTACATGTCCCAAGCTGATAAGAATATCTTCCCAGGAGTAGAAAAATAATTTCTGTTCTGCAGATGTGAATTTGCTTTCCAGAAACAATTTCTTTTCCCATGGAAAATATTGTTGAGCCAATTTTTTCTTTCAAATTTTAATATGCAAATATCGTTTTACCAAAGAAGTGACTGTGTTTTGGTTTGTTTCCTTCACGAGATAGTCTTAACATTGCCTAACTTGCAATCACCTCGTGCCCATCATTTGTTTCGACAAGTATGTCTTCATAAGCGACTGCAATGTAATTACTGAGTTTCCCAGCATGGGAGATAATGTGAGGTGACAGAGAAGGCATCACACTGGCAGCCTCATCAGTGATTGTGACAAAACATTTGATTATATTTCTCTCTAGTGCCTATTGGAAACTACAGTCTCTGCTCCACAACACCCTTCACATTCACCCTCTCAGCTGTTTTTCTAATCCGCCTGCACTAAACATCTACCAGCCCCGCTGATTTGTCAAACCAGAGCAGGCTCCTCAGATCTGAAGAATCCTACCCTTCAAGATAAAAAAAAAAAAAAAAAAAAAAAAAAAAAAAAAAAAAAAAAAAAGAGAGAGAGAGAGAGAGATATGAAGAACTATTTTAGCTGTCTGTCTTTGCGCTGGGAAGTCTCTGAGACAATTAGTGTTTGTTCAGTGGAAAATAACAACTTCTGATTGTTGGAGTTTTGATTGTTTGTAAGATAGTTTTATCTGAGCAAAGAAAGCACAGCACTGTCCAATAAATGCAAAACCCTCCAATGTAATTAATACTAAAAAGCAATATGGCTGAGAAGCTAAATGTGCTGAGAGCCATTGTACAAAGGCCAGGGCATCTAGCTGTGAACCCAATGCCAGGGGCCAGCACAAGTCTGTAAGAACCTCTGACTTCCATGGGAGAATACACAAGGTGGAAAAGGCATGAATACAGGGAAAAATTTTGATACTATGCTGAAGGATTTTGACATTTGAAAATGAAAAAAATTGTGTGGTTTTTTGTTTAGTATAATGATGAAGAATAGATGAATGTGGCTGCCTAAACTCAATTTCCAAATCTCTTGTAGAAAGATGGTCTAGCTAGTTCCAGTCCAGCAGAGACACGTCTCTCTGTTCTCTCCCTGAGCTCCCAGGGAGCTCCTTTCTGTCCTGCCTTCCCGTTCAGCAGGTCCATCACAGCCCTGAAAAAACATGTGGAAAAAGTGGTTCTTCTGCAAAACCCCACATCCAACAAACTGACATTTTCTGGGGGAAAAATGAAACCAATATTAAATCCCAAACCTCCTGTGGCTGAGAACTTGCTGAGATAGATAGTACAAAGCATCAAAACCCTACACCTTTCTAAGCTAATATTGACAGTAACATCTACTCAAAATTTGACACATAAACCATATATGTGATTTCTGTTTATATAGGTCATTGAGCTTAAACTCCTTGATAACATTTGAGATCACTTGTTAATTCAAAAGGCTAGTCTAACATTCCCCCTTCTTTATCAAAAGCCAGGAAGTATAGCTAAAGATCAACTCTTGGTACTCATGATCAAATCTCTTTTTTTTGCAGTTGCTTGAGCTCTTGAAAATTTTGTCTCCCGAGCAGTTCTACCAAAAAGGCTATCTGGGAATAAACTGTAGCATGTAGGAAATTCAGAGATGGTGGATGGATTCTTTGATGCAGTATACATCACTGGCAGTGAATTTTGTTTTAAAAATCTGGTCCGCTCTAGGTGTGGGATGCATTTGAAGTTGAAACCTTTATTTGCAGAGGATGTATCTGCAGTACAGCTCATTCCAAAGGCATAGGTGTTCTGTTTATTCCTGCATCAGCTGCCAGCACATTTATGATGCATTTGCCTGTGACGTGCTGCAAAACAATTACACAATGCCGTAAGACAGCAGAGGTACTCTTTACCAAAAGAATGATTGAATTTCAGGAGTTTGTGCTCCATGAAAGCCGAATTTTTCCTGCAGGTGATGTTTCTGCTCTGTGTGGGACTTATTTTCTCCACCAAGGCTCTTGCCAATGTGCTGCTGACATGGGGCTTCTTGCAGAGCCCCTGTGTCAAGGGGTGCAGCTGTGTAGGGTCTGCCTCTGTGGTGGAAATGAAGAATGAATCCACAGGTGAGCCAGCAGGGAGGAGCAGTAGATTCAGAAATGCTATTTATGAAAGCCCAACATGTTTTTTTCCTGTTGGGAAATCCAGTTTTCCAAGCAGTATGTCAGCTGGTGATCTTATCCCAAGCAATGGTGAGACTTGCTGCTTTTCATCTTCCCTCAGAAAAACAGAGAGCCTTGAGGCCATCACTGTGCTGTCCACTTGTTATTTCCTTCTGGTTTTGTGTTTTCCTTCCCACAAATCTTGCCCCCTCTTCCTGTAGCTGCCCAGTCATGCGTCCCCTCTCATCTCCCCTCTCAGGATGGGGCCCTGTGTCCTGTATTCTCTCACATTTGCTTCTCCAGAATGAAGCATTCCAGTGAGTTTTTAGGCTGGCCATTTTTTTGATTGTCTCACTAGTCAAGAGCTGAAGAGCTCAGCAAAGGAGGTTTTGTGCATTTTGCAAGGAAACTTTAAAAACCCCTCATTACGTTTATTTTTTTCATAAATCTCCACCCTCTGGAGTCTTGCAGGTTCCTCAGTTTTTATTTCCAAAGATATTTTTAGCATTGTAGATTTTAGGCAAGTGTGAAGCCTCATAAAACAAAGAAAGAACTTTAAAAATATATTTTTTTGTTTTGTCAACTTTACTGTTGAACTTGTCAGATGATTTTTCAGGGGCTTTTGGGCTTTCTGCTGAGGGTGGGGTGGTGGTAACAATCTTGAAAGATTGTTGATTCTTTCTGCATGAATCCTCTTTTTCTCTCTGCTTTTATTTTTAGGAAAGAGAGCAATACCTTGTCATACATTTCCTCCCCTACTGTAAACAGAAATGCATTATGAGAGAGATAAGCCTTTGATGATGGTATGAATGAGCTTCACTTTGCACCTGCTCCCTTACAGGCAGAAAAAAGAGCATGCACAACACATCCAACCAACTTCCATGAACCTTCCAAGGACCTGTGTCACTGACCTAGACACACACCTGAAAAAATCTCTCTGCACACTTCTCCACATGCTTAGGGTCTCAAACAGCCTCCACACCCTCCCTCCTCCCTGGCAGCAGGTGAGACCTGCCAGGCAGCAGACTGCACTGTGAGCACAAGGGAACAATCACTTCCCATCTGCTGTGCTGACTCTGTAATGTAATTACCTCCCTTGCTGGGGGATGCAGGGATGCAAAGCTTTGTAATTATTTGCTCGCATTGTCTCACTGGGTAAAGGATTTTCTACAGTTTCATGTGGAAACAAGGGATATGTGACCGGAAAAAAAGAGTAGCTCATCTTTCTTTGTGATAACTTCTGAAAAATTTGGTTACTTTTAATCCAGTTTTCAGAGATGGGCTTTGAGAAAAAAAGTCTGTATTTTGACATATTTCAGTAGTCACTGGAGAGTAGAAGGAAAGAATGTTCACGTTCCCATTGGAAGGTAGCAAAACAATATGAATTCTAGCTTTTATCAGAGTTTCAGTTCTCAGCATACATGTATCAATTTCACTGTCATTGCTTTTCTGGCATAAGGTTTTGATATCTAACTTCAAAAGAAGTAGACAGAGAAATAACAGTTAGGTGTTATCTGCTGTTTATTCCTTAGAAAGTTGGCTCATAGTCCCCCTATCAACAGGGAAAATAATGACACAGAATAGCAGTATGATGTGCCACACTCCACCAGACTGGCTGGTGATGCCTTGCTCTTATCCATCCAGCCTGCTTTGTTTCCTCCCTGTCCCACTTTACTCCATAAAAAAAATTAATATGGTCTATTATAAAGAGCTTGACAAACAGCCAGGAGCACATGTTTGTACAGGGGATGCAGCAACCTCTTATATCAAAGAAGAAAAGGCAGAAGAAAAGCAAAAAATGTGGTATTTTTCTTTACTTGGCAGTGACATGCCCAGATCTATACTTGCAGGATATGCTGGTCAGCATTGCTGAAGAAATTATAGCAAAGCAGACAGGAGGCTTTTGGATTTTCAAAAGATTTTTCAACACTGTATTGTTTCTTGGTCTAACTGATGCTTGAACTGTCTAAATAACTGTCTAAAGATGATGAGCTTTAATGGAAATAGAAGGCCTTTGTTTTGCTGTCTTGGACCAGATACCAAGTCACACAATTCTTTTGCTTAAGCAGGGCTGTTGCTTTGAGTCACACAGATTGGGTAAAGGGCCCTGGGTGTACTCTGGGGCTCCCCAGCCCCGTCTCTGCTGAATGTCATACAAAGGTTTGAGCTCTCTGTGCTGCTCACTCAGAAAGCAAATCCCTGAGTTCTTTGTCCAGCTCTGTGCATGTGAGTACCGGCACACCCAGGTGCCCTTTCACCCTTCTGAATTGCTGTTGTTTTTCTGCTGCAAAAGGTGATGTGTAAAACAATTAAACCCATTTGTGCTAGGAATTAGTGAAAAGAAGTTAAAATGAGTTCCTCCTCACAAGGAGCTGCAAAGGTCTTTTGTGGCAGAGGTTGTCCTAGAAGAACCAGGCCACGGACTTCTTGCAGACCGTCACAGCTGGCTGGTGGCCCAGACCAGCTTCCTTCCCTTACTCCCATCAGGAAGGTGACAGGTCTGCCAGGCAGAGGAGAATAAAATAGCAAGGCTTCTGTTCCCAGCCATGACACAGAGAGCAGCTGCCTGCTGAAGGAGTCAGGCACGTGTGAGAGTGCTGGCTTTCCTGTGCTTGGAAAACTAGCTCAGAAATAGACAACCCTGGCCCCTGATTAGGAGCATTTGGGTGACATCCTTTGCTTCTGCAAAAAGCTTATGGTGTGGTTTAATACATTCAAGAAGTTTGCAACTTCTGGTCCTTTGGGAGAAGAGAGGGAAGCTTCATCCTTGATTGGGTAAAAGAGGATTTCTTCCCCCCTTCCCCCAGGCAATTCCACAGATGAAGACAGCCACTCTGAAGTGGGGCTGATGAATTACCAGCATCTCCAGTTCTCAACTTTCCAAGTGGGAGCTGCGGTGCTTTGTGTGTGTACCTGGACATTGCTCCTGCCAACTTTTCTCTTTGTGTAGATGTCTCCAGAGAAGTGCTGGTCTGCACAAGAAAATGGCCATTTAGAGTGTGTTGTGTACCAGCAGAGATTGTGCATCCTGGGAGAGGTCGTGGGCCAGGGAACTTTATAAATGTTTTGTACAATGTCCTCTTCATTCCTTTGTCCTTTTGATCTTGTAGTTTTTATTTCCAAGGCACAAAGTGCAGCTACAAAAAGGAATTAAATTAATGAATGACCTGATTGCTTTAACCCTTAAGCTAATTTTAAATAATTGAAAAAGTAGCTGGCAAATAACATTCCCTGGAGAGTTTAATTCATTATGCATGTGTTTAATTACAAGGAAATTTTGAGATAAGAGAGACCAACTTGAAGTATTCAAGGAGATGAGGGACCTTTTTTTTTTTTATTTTCAAGAGCATCCTGCACAATAGCAAATATTGTTACAGGATTTTTTCTTTGCCAGTTTTTATGCCTCACACATTTTGCTAAGCCAGATTCAGCCCCAGAGATTTGTCAATATAGTCATACTGCAAGGGTATAAAATATCCAGGAGGACACCCTCTTCATCCTGCTGTTACTTTTTGTTGCTTTGCAATTGACTTGTTATGTCACAGTTTTATGAGAATGTGAGGATTGTTTCAGTCCCCAGCTGCCACTAAGCTGGAAGTGAATTCACAAATTCCCTCAGAGGCCTGTGATGGAATCATCTGAAGAGTAGGGCAATGAATCTTCCACAGGACTTTATCAGGGGTTAGTCTCTCTGACATTTGAATGGCAATTCTGACTAGGTTTAAGGAACTTTAGTCTTAGGTAGTGGGGTTTTAGTGGTGTGGGGTTTTTTTTGTTTGTTTTTTTTTTTTTTTTCTCCTTTTAATTTAGAGAGAAGGGATGGTATTAGCAGGATTATGGAAATGGACTTGGGGCTTTTGCTAGTAATCCTCACTTATCTCAGCTAAATACTGCAAGTATTTTGCATCTGCAAAGATAGATTTTCCAGGAAGAATATTTTTTCAGGAGAGGAAACAGAAAATGTTCACAGTCTAAGGGCAGAAACAATGCACGTTATTTTGCACCTCCCAATGTCTGACCTGCTGAAAGAGGAATGAGAAAAAAAAGAGACCTTTTTGCAGGTCTGGGAATGGAACATGGTCCCTTTCCTTTGACCATCTCAATGTCTTTTTCTATTGTCAGGAAGGCCAAAAGGTTTTGGATGCTTTGTGATATGCTGACAGTCTTAACATGCAAGGTGGTGAATGATCTGCTTTGAATTCTGCTGTGGCAAGGACAACAGTGTGTTCATCTAGAGCAGTTCATTGGGTGCTGTTTACAGAATAGACCTTTCTTTCATCTCATGCTGTGGCAGCACCATTTAAAAAACAAGATGAGTGAAAGGAAGCTCTCCCATTTGAAGTTCAGTGTATTCAGCAGTAAATGGATGGGGATTTTTTGAGGCTTCAAGGTTAACGTTTTATCAGCCTGCAACATAGTCAGAGCTTTTTTATTCTTATCAAATATTAACATCATGTACCGGAGACTTGGCTATATTCTAATCTTGAATATACAGCTTGCTATCTATCAACATCTCTTTTGGTGAGGGCTTCTGAATTACTTTGTTTGAATACATAGCAAAGGAAATAGATCACTTCTGATTGCAATCTACGTATCTCTTTCAAATAGGCTGCAGAGTAACTCTCTGAAGATTTGAATCTAGTGAGCTAGGAACCCAAAGATGCCTCCCAGACTATGGTAATTCTCCATTGAATTGACTGATGTCCCAGCAGTAGGAAAGAGATCAAGTTTTTCTATATTTATTTTGGGACAAACTACAATAACAAGCTAAAAAGAAATGGACTAGGATCTACCGCATCTGTGCAGTTTGCATCTAAAACATTCAAATATATTTATCAAGACTTTTTTTCATGTTGGAAATAAATTTTTACTCTTGGTAATAAAACCAGTCTACAATTTTATCTGCTTATGGTGAAAAAACATCAACTTTTTCATGCTGGGAAAACCTTCCCCCATGCCAGTTTGGTATTAAATACACTCATTATGGTTGTAATAAACAGGTTACCAATGTTGCATTATTGCCATTTTTTGCATTATTTCTAAGTAGCACAGAAGAGTCAGGGTTGCTCCTGCCAGTCCACAGCTAAGTCTGTAGGAGGACTCAGCTTCCTCCAAGAGGATGGGCAAGACCAGAGGCAAAATAAGAGGTCTACAGCATCTTTTCTGGGAAAGATGGGCTTGGCAGTCTCTGCTTGACACCATTCTTCATCCTTCTATCATCATGAAATCCAGGCGAAATGGTGCATTTCTAACCAGATGTTACCCAGAATTCCCATTCCCAAAGGTGGCCAGTGGACGTTTCTGTCTGTCAGAATTAGGAGGTGTATCACCATGAGGAATCTTTACTTACAACTACTGTCTCTACCAAGGGGGGTAGAAACGTAGTGGTGGGAGCAAGAAAGGCAATTTTTCTTCCCAGTTCTGTTCAGAGAGCCTTGCCTGGCTTAGATTTGAACTTTTTGTGGCTCATTCATCTGATGGGGTATCTGTAGAAGGAATTGTGGAGAATTAATTTTCCACAGATCCAAACCAAGTAGCTTCTCCCAGCACTTCCCTTTGTTCTGACAAGGACATGCTGCAAAAACTGGCAGTGGTCCTTGGGCTGATAATGGCAAATCCTCACAGGTGTGATAACCCAGGAAGTGGGATTTGGTCCAGAGGCACATGAGATTTTGTACTAATTTAAATAGTAATTGTCCCAGCCTGAGATTTCTTGAATTAAGTTTAGAAACACCACACTCAGTCATTATTCCAAAAGTGTCCTCATTCCTTGACCTTGTCGCACATGGCATTGTTCTGAGCAGGTTTCTACAGGTGTAACTAATTAAGGAATTAATTAAAGCCCTGGTTTACACAGGGCCCTTATTGTAAAGCAAGAACTTGGTGACCTCATGGGACCTTGTCACAGTGTTGGTCCCAACACTGTCCAAATTATCTGTGCTAAAGCTTCAGTGTGTTCACCTGAGTGTCACCTGGACCTTTTCTGATGTGTCCTCAGGATTCCACACATCTTTGAAAGATTCACTTTGTTAAATGTGGTGCAGACCATGTGGTCCTGTGATATTCAGTTGTTCTCTCTATGTAGTTGAGTGCACAAATTTCTTGTTTCCCAGCACATTCAATATCCCCCACTGTCAAAATCCACATTTAAATGCCAAGGGCATTTTCTCTTATTTTTACCATATCTGACTTTTTTTCTGTCAAATTGAGCAATTTTTCCTCAATCAACCTTGTTTCAAAGCCTCAGATATTGTGATTCTAATTGTGCCAAGTAAGATCATATTTAGTAGCAATTTGCAACCTGAGGATCAATGGTAAAATATAGAAATACCTCCATTTGTACACTCTGGCAAGGTGACTTTCTATTTTTTCTTTCACTACATGCATAGCAGAATCAAGGAGTCTGTTTTAGGAGAAAAGAGGGGAGAAAAATAAAAAGTGGAAAAAGGAGAGATCTGCAGGGAGGGGGTTTTTGTCCCCTTGCATTTTTCCTTTAATCAGCTCAAGGCCTCTTTGGTGAATCCTGTAAAACTGTGCCACTGTGAGTTCTGATGTGTCAAGGAAAATCCTGACTTCTCATGGTAAAAAGAAGCAAGCCAGAGACAGCAGTACTCTGAAAGGCATAAACAGCTATGCCCAGGCAATCTCACCATGGCATTTCAGCCAAACCAGATGGAAGGGATGTTCAGTTAAGCAGCCAGAACAAGAACTACTGCTAAAGCCTACAGTTAAGTATTTTAGTTGGTGTTTGGATGTAGCTATGGTGGAGATATTGCTAATTTGTTTCTTGATGATGCAAGTTCAAGTGGCTCAAAGACCAAATTTTTCTGCTTTGCATATTCAGTAGAAAGACTCTCACTTTTCTCTAGTGATTTGATTTCAGAGAGAGGGGGCACGTATTTTGTAGAAAGCAAATTAAAGGGGTTTTTTGATAATGATAAATGGCTGAGCCTAATTTAATTTACTACTAATTCCAAAGAAAGGAAAGAGAACCATGAAGTCATGTCTTTTTAGCTCCATTCATGTGTTCCATCACCTCCTTTTCTGACTGAAATGACTCTAGATAGTCATAGATCATAGACACTACACATGGCAAAGACTTTTAAATTCATCTTGTCCATCTGTCGGTCACTACCTTGTTCTTGTTCAGAATGGTAAACAGGGAAACTACGGTAGAGACAGACACAGTGTCCTCTTAAAGAGTGGGGAATACTAAAAAGTTCTTTACTCAGTTTTGTACATCACCCTGGGTGTGAAAACAGAACCCATGAAGTCAATGTGAATTAATTCAATGCCATGTAGCACCAAGTAAGGCTTACATCACTTCACACAACTGCTTTGTAATGTGTTGTTTTGCTGATTTCCTTTTTTATTTAGTGGGCTACTTTTCAGAGCTAATGGCTTTCATGAGTCACTGTGAGTAATAAAGCCCAAGAGCATCCCTGATGTAAGATATCTATGACTGGGGACATCAGGTTGAAGGGTAAAAAAAAACAACTGCTGGAAAGAAAGGTGATCTGCTGGAAATTCAGAGCATGAAAGGCAGGCCTTAGAACAAAAGCTAGTGGAAGAGAAAGGGTCTGTTATCACACCCTTTTACAGAACCTGGCATCCTCTGACCCTGAAACCACTAAGAAAAGGCTGAGGGACACACATCAGTGACTTCTCAGGAGCTGCAGTCACATGCAAGACAGCCATCTTCTCTGCCTTTCCTTGCACATTCATTACTGCGGTTGTGACATCTCTGTTGTCACTGCTGACTGAAAGCCCTGCGTGCTCTGGCTGTCCTGGGAGCATTTCTGTCAGAGATGACAGTGTAGCTTTGCATGAGCAAATGCCATCACCTATGCTGCTGGACAGCTATTTTTTCAACTTGTCTTATGGCACATGTGTACTCTAACATCATAAGAACCCACAGGAAATCATTATCCACAGAGAAGCATGTGAAAATCCAATCCATCTCCTATAACATGTGCCTGCTCAGCTCCCAGGAAGACTTTCACTGCAGCCTCAGCAGCTTGTGGGCATGGGCTAATCCTTCCCTCTGAGCAGAAAGGACAGGGACAGCTTCTCTCCCTCCACATGCATTCCCTGACTTCCTTGATTAGCTGTCTGTGACAGGGATCTCTGGGAGAGCTCACTGCCTCTGAGCCCCAGCAAGAAAGGATCATTAGCCTTGAAGCCTGTCTGCCTGTGGAAAATATCTCTAGACCTACTAGCAAAGGATAACCATATCAACACCCAGCTGGACTCCATTAATATGGCTCTCAGGAGGTAAATGTCTCTTGACATGAAATTATGTGCCACTGATAATTTCAGCTGCCAAGGCTGCTCATTAGTTCACAAAACTTTTTTTTTTTTTTTTTTTCCTAGTGAAATGTCTTCAAACAGCATCTTACACAGTCACTGAATCTGCTTCCTTGCTTCCTTGAGTATCAGGAGGTATGTGGAAGGGACATTTTTGTACCGTTAGGAGCAGGGATCTCATGTCTGGTGCAAAATCCCAGCTATGAATAAAGGTCTTGAGGTCTTAAACCCATTTTGTCATGGCCTCATAAAATTTCTTGAGTAAGTATCCTTATATTTGGGATATATTGGTCTTGTACTGGGAATGCCCAGTACCTTTGTTCCCTTTCACAAGCTCCACCTCCTCTTCATTTTTCTCTTATCTCTGCAAGCAGAGACATGCCACCAAAAACAATAATTGCACACCGCCCTGCGGCCGCCCCCCCCCCCCCCCCCCCAAGCTTCGATAGGGCTGATGGTGCTGGATCACCATGAGGGAATATTACATGGCTTTATGTTTGTGATTCATACAGACTGCACTGTATGGGTTTACAGCCCAATCTGTGCATTTGCTGCTCTGCAGAGAGCTGTAAAGAAGAAAATTGTGTTATAAAAAGCCTTCTGGTCCTGAAGTAAAATTCAGAACAATACATCTCTGCCTGTGCCAATTCTTCCTTCTTTTCTTTTGCCTACACTTCTATTGTGTGGCACAGTTACCCAGATCATTAAATTCAATGTCTGAAGGGCAGCTAAGGCTCCTCAATGCTGCTGAGCAGAGCAGGGAAAAAGGCTGGAGAAGAGCTGAACAGGGAGAAATTCAGGAATGCTCTCCAAGCATGGGAAAGGCAGGAAGTATTTACATTCTTTTCCACACATACTTCACAACGACTGAAACACCCTCAGTCCAGTGAAATGGGTTTGATTTCAGAAAAAGCTTTCTAGAGGTAAAGAGGGTGAAAGGCAATATCACTTCACCTGGGCAGAGATGGGCAAAAGGTTTAGATGAAGAGCCAGGAATGGCTTTGCAGCTTTTATAGACACAGACAAAGTTCTCTACAACCTTTACACTTTTCCTTATGCCTGTTTGCTATGCACCAGAAGTGATTTATTAACATGCCTCTTCTCTGTGACTAATTTCAACGGGAAAAAAAGCATAGTAATTTTTAATTTCACACAGCAGCAATCAATCTCCTTCTTAAATTAGTTTACTGTCTGCTTTGATATCTGGTGCATTTGCAGTCTTTTCGCAATGATCTTATTTACAAATCTTTGGGTTGGTGAGTACTCTCCTGTCTGTGTCTCCTAGCCAACTTTATTAGAAAATGTAATGCCAACATTCTTTCAAGGCACAGAGAGAGGTGAGTAGGCCTGCCTTTGTGACTTGAAAAGTAGCTTATTTCTTCAAAGAGCAGAAAAGTGTTGGCAGCAAATACCTAGAACCTCTTTTCTCTCACCATTAATTTCTCCTTCAACAGAAGAAAAAAAAAAAACTAATTTTTCAACTTAAGAGATCTTTCCAGACTTCAAAACCCTTCCTTAGGATCAAATTCAAATTCTGACATTTCAATTTTTTTTTTTAATTTATTTTTTTTTAATGAAGAAATGATAAAGAGGTGGGATTGATGATTAAAAATCACTTTGCAGCTCTGGAAAACCTGCATTATGAGATAAGAGGTCTCCATTTCCCATAAATAGGTGCATTTAAGGCTCTAGAATTTAATTTTCTAGGTAAAGTCTATGCTTTGTTCCTGAATAATGGGACAGATCAAGACTCCAAGCTGGTTCCTTGTGAATTATTCTTACTATCCATGAAATGCTGTGTTTCCTTTGCATTCAGGTATAATATCCTTTTTGTATGATTTCTCACTTCTTCACACAACTTTTGTGTCCTTCAACTGATAAAGTCATGTAAGATCTCTGTCACAACAATTTGTCTTGTGTTTGTGTTCCCTTGGTCTGATGTCATGTTTGTAATATTTTGGTGAGTTTCCTAGATGGTGACCCTTCTGCGTTTTGGGATTGCAAAGACCAGGTCTGTGCATTTTTAGACACGTATTAATTACTTTGTGCTTTGTTTTATTAGCCCCCCTATACTCTGAAAATAATCAGTAGTCTCCTCCAGCAGGAAGTAGACTTTCAGGGGTTTCGTAATACTCAGTAACTCTAAAGTGAATATCTAAGAATTGCTACAAGTTCATTCTAAGAGGCTGTGTTGAGACATTTCCCGCCATCAAAAAGGGTTTGACAGCTGGTTCAAAAGCACAATGTTTCCTTTTTCCCCCCTCCTTGCAGGAAAGAAAAAAAAAGAAAAAAAAAAAAAAACAAAAAAAAAAAAAAAAAAAAAATAAAATAAAAAAAAAAAAAAAAAAAAACAGAACTTAAACCAAACAAAAAACACTGCAACAAAAACACACTTCAAAGAAAAACAAAAGGAAACCCAAGTCTGCAGCTAAAAGACTCCATGTCTACATACAGAATTGCTACCAACTAGTTTTTAGTTGTGTTCATTAGTGGTGGTAGGAGCCCCTGAAGGAAAGTCCTGGAGCTTCCTGGCCATGGAGCATCCTGGTGGAGCAGCCTTTGAGCCACAGTACAACAGAGAATTAGAAACAAAATATTTCCCTTTTCTCAGAACAGTTTTACACATCTCCAAGAAAATCTTCACAGGGAGCTGTCCTATTCTGTCAAATGTCATAATACAGGCAAACAAACATAAAACATGTGGTGAAAAAATTCCCAGCCAGGCCCTGCTGGTTGCTTCTGTAAATCTCAGGTTCTGCCTTGCAAGATTACTGGTGAAGAAAGGGCTGTGAAAAATTCCCCCTGGGATGCTGGAGCTTTATATCTATGTCAGCTGATAGCTATCTCCTCTATTGAAACTTATCCACTTCGAACAGGAGCACTTTTAGCCCGTGCTCTGCCAGCAGTCACAGATATTTTAAGCATCCTCTTCTGCCAATTTTGGATCCTGCACATCATCTTGACATCTTCTTCAACCAGATCATGCAAGCAAACAGCTGCTTTCAGAGCACCCCTATCTGGAAAGTTGCTCCAAATTACAGAAGGCAGATCTGTTCATTAATATTTAAGATCTGTCATTGACTATGTCAGCCAGCCTGATGGTTCTGCTGGGATCTTCACTGCACAAAGGAATGAACGAAGTAACAAAACAAACAAAAGGGATCTGAGATCTCTAAATTGTTCTTTTTCCATGGCAACCTTCCTTGAAGACTTAAGGCTGTTTAAAACAAATAACTTGGTGTATTTTCCAGCCTTTTTATACTTCCCAGGGTATGTTTTTCACTGATGAAAAGCTACTGTCCCTTCAAGTGTCCATTTGATGTTATGCAAGCTCAGTTTTCCAGCCTCAGACTTGCTGAGGGACAGCAGTACTGCTAATGGAGCAAGCAGTGACCTTCAGCCTTTTTGGACCCCAAAGAGTGGTCTCTCATCCAAGCGTGATAGCATTAGAGATGAGATTTCCAAGGATTCATAGCAAGACATCTGTCATAAGAATACTCTAGTAATCCTTACTTCAGTTCCAACAAAGTAGTGTGAACACTGGATTTCATTTCATAAAACAGAACCACATAAACAAACTTGTCTGGAGGTGTTCTGTCCTTGGACCACCTCAGGTCTGTTCCACTGAGGGCTCTAACATCTGCTACAAATGCAAAGTCTGCCTTCCCATCACCTTCCTCAAACTTCTTGTTATTTTCTTGGTTATCCCACAAGGATATCTCACTTCTGCTTGTTGTGCCCTGTATTATTTATTTTCATATTCTATTTTATGTTATTTATTTTCATTATAATTGCTTGTTCTGTACTCCCCTGTTCTCTTGAGAAATGTTACATTCCAAAGTTTGTCCCTGCCCCACTTCCCTGTCAATCCTCCCATATTCCTCCTAGTCCCCTCCTACGGGCCCTGCCTGTCATTCGATTATTCCTCCCAGTTTCTAGAGAGTTCGGTAAGGACTCTGGTCCTTAGGGTAAGGACATTGAATGATAGGACAGGAGCCGAGGAGGTTCCTCCCTTTATGTTCTCAATGGTTTCTTTGAATGTCCCTCCAACCCTGTTTGACTCCCACCATCTCCCTCATTGGATGTTGGTTTGTCTCCTCCCTTAGTCCGTCCTCTGTATTTAAGGTCGGGTCTCCTTGCTTGGGGCAGGCTCAGCTAGAGAGATTCCCTAAGGTTCAGATGTCCCTGTGTGGGACTGAATACACACCCTGGACTTTTCCCTCCAACTGAGTCTGACTCCTCCCTCCGTCTTCGGCAAGGTCTCTCCTGTGATAAGGGGAAAACCCCCTTTGCTGCTCCTCTGGTTCCCAAAATCCAGAGGAGTGTTTTCTGACTGATCACAGTGTCAGAGCTAACCTGGGTGGACGGAGCACTGCCCCGAGAAAGGACACAGCGACAGGTCGACACTGCTGTCTCTCAGAAGGGTCCGCAATGTGGAATTCTATGGGGGTTTTGCGCCACACTTATCCAGGCCTCTTAAAATAGTTGGTGTGCATTAGTTCTGCCTCTCCCTTTGTCTGCTGTGGGAAGATGTCCTCACCTCTGTGTTCATGGAAGGAACTTGACAAACTCTCTCTATGTCTCTACACACTAAGGACATGGACAAACCCTAGTGCAGGTTAGGCTGGTGCTTTCCCACATATGTATCCTCTCCCAGCTTTAGTTGTGTCTTGTCACCAAGTTTTCTTGCTCTGAAGAGCTTAATTTCCACTCATTTATGGTGGAATACCAACTACAGGAAGAGCAGGTCACCCAGGCTCAAGTCTAGGGCTGGGGGGATCCAAAGCTGTCCTTGGCCCACTGTGTGATCTGAGATCTTGCTTTGCCCCTGAGTTTGCACTCTGAGATGATGGCTGATCATATTCTTTGAAGCAAGACCTCTGACAAGGCGTGGAAATGTTCTTGGAGATGTGGAATGGAAGATGGGGAGAAGAGCTGGTACAGGCACTGCGAGGTGCCTCAGATCTG
This sequence comes from Hirundo rustica, assembly GCF_015227805.2. Classification (NCBI taxonomy): domain Eukaryota; kingdom Metazoa; phylum Chordata; class Aves; order Passeriformes; family Hirundinidae; genus Hirundo; species Hirundo rustica. The sequence continues at coordinate 13,203,323 of NC_053452.1, read as the reverse complement.
GCTGCTGTTGCTACCCGTGTGTGTTTCTAGCAGTAAAGTGTTGCTCAGTTCCCCATGCAGCCCTGGAAGCGTGTCATTCTCTGCGTGGGTGGGTGTAAAAAAGCTGTTGCAGAAAGTTTCAAAAGAAGCTCAGCAGTGAGAGGAGCTGCAGCTCAGACCCATGTTACCCTGTTTTTTCTGAGTTTTTTATAGCCTTTTTGAATTTCATAAATGGAGTCAGGTTTTAGTTACTGCACGATATTAAGAGCAGTTTACTAACTTTTCCCATATATGTAACATAAACAAATCCTTTGTTTTTCATTCTCTGTCCTTTGTTTGCATATTTCTAACCTGAAAACAATTGTAACTGATGGCTGGTCTGGCCAGTTGGCTTGAGAGGTGAAAATTCTAAAAGCCAACCTTCTGCTAGACCCACAAATGTATAAAAAGTAAGCAATAAAAAAAGAGGCTCTCTCTCTCCACCTGGATTCAGCTTTTGAACCGGATCGGAGGAACCTCTGCTCTGCGAAACCTCTTGTCTGCGTGTAGCTGCTTTGTGTGTCTCAGTGACAGACCCATTTGCAAAACACAAATGCCACCTCTGCTCTACACAGGGATCAGCTGACACTGGCAGGATCAGTGCCACTTCTTCAACTGCTCTTGCAATTTTTTCAGTTCTTCACAAGTATTATTTGGCTCAAAACACAGGTCAATTAATCAGGATCAAGACAAGGGCAGGGTAATACACCTACTGCCCCTGGTGCTGCAGAGAAAGGCTCAGTGCTGGCATTCTTAGGGGTTTAGGAAGTTGCTGTAGAATGGGGTAAAAGTAGGATCTGACCAAGTTCTCAATGCTTTTCTGAATCAAAGCACCCTTGCCAGCCCATTCTGTCTTGTGATGACCTTCATGTTCTGTTGAATTTGCTGAGAGGAGGTTTTTGAATAGAACATACAAATGACAATAAATTTCAAATTCCAGAGAAGTTAAAGGCCACTTAATATTGCTGCTTGAGTTCTCCAGCTATTCTTGTCTCTTCATTGCAGCAGGGTATCTTATCTTTCTCCTTATCATCTGCTTTCCCATTCCCAGTGCTCTTTGGCATGTTGCCTAATACTGAGCTGGAGAAGGAAGTTTCAGTCTGCAGTACTGCCCAAGAGGGGAGACAGCACAGAGAAGAGATTAAGCACCACATCCAGCCCACTCTGGAGTCCCCCACAGAACTTCAGTGCACACCACTGCCAATCTGTCCTGCTGCCCAGAGCTGCCAGAATTACCAGCAGTTGTGGCTATTCCAGAACACTTGACAGAGATGTCAGGAGGCTTCCTGGCTTCAAAACTTCCTTTTTCCTGGAACTCCACTCCTTCCCCATCATCCCAGATGTCTCTGGACATTTGAAGGCCCTCTTTCTGGCTGGTGCTTGCCTGTGGGAGGTATTTGATGACATTCCCTGAAAGGCTATCATCAAATGGATGCTTTTTTTCAGCCCCCTGTATGCAGACACCACAGAGCACGTCTTAAATCTGTCTCAGTAGTAGGTTTGAGATGTCACCGAGACATTTGCTGAGTGAGTTAGGGACAGAGTCCTGCAGTAACCACTGCCATCAGAAGTGGGCAGAGCTGTGTCCTGGGAGAGTGATTTCCTATCTCTGCATATTTTCTTATGACGCTGCTGTTGGCACAAGAACCAGAAGTCATTCTGAAGGAGCAGGAATAACTATTTTTGCAACAAGGAAATATCTCCTCCAGTAGCAGACAGCTTTCCTGTAGAGGGAGACGGAGATGTAATTCCAAGTGCCATATATCTTACCTTAGAGTGTTTTAGGGGTCGGCATGCTTGCCACTGTGAGAACCTTCTCCCTGAACTGAAGGGCAACAGAGGGCCTCAGAGGGCCGCATTTTAATAACATTTGTGCCATGTTCCAAAAGTGTTGAGGCCTTCTGCTATTTTCCAGTGGAAGAGAGAAGTGTGGACAGTTAACTTCGTGTCACTAGGATGCTCTTGATAACATCTGTGTCTCTTTTACTGCCATCATCACTTATCCAGGAAAAGGGTCCCCCATTTTCCTAGGAACTCTACAAATCAAAGACCTTGGAAATATTAAGAAAAATGCTTCAGCCCATCCCTGAGGACTTACGGTTTAAAAAAAAATGAGACACAGAGAGGGAGAAGAAGGCTACAATGGGAAAGTGCTGGTCATCAAGGCAGACAGTTGTTTCAGACCTCTAGCAGAGTAGCTGCCATGAAGTCATTAAACACTGAGCAAATAATTAAAACTGTTGTTCATGAATATTTTAGTGGAATATTTTTGGAGAGAATGTATTTCAGTAATGGAACACGAATTAGACCAGTGAGGCGGGGTTATGACAGAGAAAGACAGAAGGAAGGGGAAGGAGAAGCAAACAAGTAAACTCTGAAATAATTAATCATCAAATCCTTTTCCACTTGCATGACTTCCGTCTGAAATCCTCTGATGGATGAATGCAATAGGTTACATCAGACCAGGATAGATTTTGGGCCTCACTGAGTAACTCTCCTTTTGCAGCTCCACATCTACACTGTGGAAAATACTTAAACATTCACACTGTTTATATCTTTGCATCCAAACTCTCACCTCGCTTGACTTGCTGTCACCTGTGGATGGGACCCACTGTCCTGGTTTGGGACAAATTTGGGAGAAAACCCCTGTAGAGGATCCCTCTAAGGAAGCAAGCCTAAGTGGCCTTTCTCTCTAACTGGTCCGGAAAAAAAAAAAACCTCTTTGGAGAAAAGTGGAAAAAACTATTTTACTAAACAAATGAAGTGCATACAAAGTATAAGAATGAATAATATGAAAACAAATAAAACCTCTCCTTCTGAAGTGAGATGGCAAATTGAGAAGTCCTTGCCGTGGGGTGTAGCTCGGCTCTCTCTCGGACTCCTCTTTAGTCTCAGTCTCTCCGGCGCTGCTGGAAAATGCCGAGGTCCAGGCCCCAGTGGGCCGCAGGTGCAGCCCCCAGTGCTCCCCTGGGTTTTCAGTCCAGAGCAGGTTAAAACAGTTCCAAGAAAAAGGAAAAAAACAGTCTAGGGAACTTCTCTACTCTAGCTAGCTGAAACTAACTAAAAGCAAAAAAAAGAAAAAAAAAAATCTTAGTCTTGCAGTCTCTCCAAGCTTCTGCCGAACACTCTGTCCACAGAAGAATGTGGAGGAGTCAGGCAGTTTTCTCAAACAAACTCCACGCTTCTCCTTGCTCTTAGAACTAGTTTTAAAGGCACAGGACTCAATATACAGCACAAACAGAACAGACGATTGGGGATACAAGCATCATAAGTTACCCTAGGACAACCCACCATATTCCATAGCCTTTTGGGTAAAAACTGCAACTGAGTGAATCAGACGGGTCTGTTTATCTCCACAAGATGTAAGAATCACTCTGAACGGCTTCTGAGAACTTGGTCCCCAGAGGCAGAGCAGATCTTCCTTCACTACTCTGCTCTTAGGAACCTACACAAGAGGTGGATTTTAAAAACAGCTTGGCATTGACTGCCCCTTCCATCTGTTCCTTGGTCTTGGGAAAACCCTAGCACAAGCAAATTCAAGATACATATCGTGAGCTGTCAGATCCTAAGGCACACTGATTCCTGGCCTTCCCCAGGCTGAGGTGAAGCCCATGACTCATGTACTTTCAGTGTCTCAGCTGATAAATGGACATTTTTGCTGTGGCAGTTTGGCATGCGATCACTGTCAGGAAAAGTGACATCCCATATTTAAGAAGGACAGTCTTCAGCTGGGTTTTGCAAGAAAAGCAAAAGCAAGTTGAGCACTCCTCCTCCTGTCTTTATGTGAAGGAGTGATCTTGGACATGAGACAGCCCAAATAAAGGGACTTACTTACGTCTGGAAGGGTATTTCCTTCCTAGGTGCTGCCATCCTGCCAGATGCCCAGGGTAGTACACTCTGCTCCCCATACCTTAAAAGAAAGGGACTGGATAACAAGAAGCAAAAATCCTTTCAACATGAGGGCTTGCCCTGATTCCCTGAATGAGGTTTGCATTTGACAGGATGAGTCCTCTGTTTAGCCAGGGTGTCCTGCCAAGGCTTTTACCCTCTTCACATAGCTCACTCTATGGATTGGCTGCTCCCACAGGGAATGTATTTGTACATTCCTGCCTCTCCCCAGCCACTCCCTCAGTGCAGGGTGTGCAGGCAGGGACACGGACAAACAGCTTTTCACACAAGGAGCTGTAGCTGTTGCTGCTCAGGCTTGACCCACCTGCTGCTAGACAAGCCGACAGGCTGGAGAGCAGAGCTCTTAAGTCCTGTTATTAATTTCTTTGGCATAACATCCAGGCCTATTAATAAATCACAGATTAGGAGACACTTTCTATATGGATGTAAAAGAATGAGAGGGAAAGAGAAAAGAAGCAGACTTAAACTTTTGTTTGTTGGTTGGTTTTGTTTGTATATACTGGAATAATTTTATAATAAAAACTTGAGCAGGTTGTTGATGACTACTGATAGGCATGAAGAAAGTCCTTGTTAGCAATCACTGCTCTCTCTGTTGGGCAATGAGGACTTATGTTTGTGTGCTAATGCGTTTCCACTGAGGAAAAACCTTGCTTCTGTGGAGCAATTTGTTAAAGGGAAAAGAGACCCCTGGGATGGCCTCTTTCTTCCACAAGCTATGATCAAAGCAGCAATATTCTGACTTGGGGCCCTGGGAAGCAAAAAATGAAGTGGTCCCAGAGTGCCAGTATAGGAAGTGCTGCCGCACTATTTCATCCTTCTCCTTTCTCTTAGTGCAGCAATAGGAGATTCAGGAAGAAAAGGCTGCATGGAGAAAACAATACCATGAGATGGATACAGCAGGCATTGCTGAGATGCTGAATGAAAAGAGCACCAGAGTTAGAGACTCCTTGGAGATCCATGCCTCAAGGCAGTTTACTTTCTTCCTGAGGTCAAGAATAGAAGCTGAGTCAGGCATGATAGAGGCGTATTAGCAGGATGGTTCTTGAAATCATGGAACTTAAAACAGTGGCTGTATGCTACAAGAACTGCAGGGATTCCTTAATTTACTCTTTTTCTTATTTCCCTGAAGTTGTGGGGGTCTTTCTAGTCTGCCTGTGATGCAGGCAACAGACAACTGTTGGGAGTAGCTGTTCCTTGTACTTGGGCAGGTGACTCATTCTTCAACAGCATCTTTTCTGGAGAACTCCCCTGATTATCACCAGCTTTCTGCCCTGCTAACTGTGGCAGTGGAAGGAAGGGCAAAGCCTTTCTGGCTCGTTCTTGGTGTGGCTGGTCTCCTTGCCGGCTGCACACCTGACTGTCTTCTGCACACCTACAACTCAGCTCTTCTGTGGGGGAAGAGATAAATCTCCTTGAATGACACCCACACTCGTGCAACCCTGCCCATTGAAACCCAGCAGTGCTTGTCTCTAAGTGCTGCAGTTGTAAGAAATAGGGCTTTTTGTTCAACAAGAAATTTGCAGCTGGTATCTGCAGGCATGTCAGCTCTGTGATGTGTTTCTGCTGGAGAACATGGAGTTCTTGTCTTGCAGATGCTGAGTCATAGAAAAGGCAGAGCAGTAATTTCCGGGTGCTGACAGCTTAACAAAAGGTTAGACCTTCAATTTCCATGCCAACGGCAATGGTGATGCACAGCAATTAATTGCTCCAGGTCAGCTGGTGAATTTTCCCATTGTGAAAAATGGGATCTTGTCAGAGTCTTCCTGTACTGAGTAGAGTTGAATCCAGAGATTCCAGAACACGTGCTCCAGTTTTTTCAGCCTGTGCTACTGGCATGGGTAGATGTTAATGGGTGTCTGGCTATGGTGCCTGTCTTATGGAACATTTTTTTCTCCAAATTCTTTACTTCCTCATCCAAGGATGGATTTCTAGACTAGGCAGGAAGGATGCCAGATATTTTCTTCGTACTGCAGTGATCACACTAAGTAATGCAATTACCAGGTCTCCCCTACAGAATGAGTATCCTGGACTGGAATAATTTCCCTAGTGTCTCCCTTCTCAGCTCTGTGTTTTCCTCAAGTCTGCAGTCAGCAGCAGAGAAAATATCCCCTAGGTCCAGAACATCTCTTCCCAGGAGCTTATTCACTTAAATCTACCAGCCTCAACAAGCGGAGTTGATTCCTCAGTAGGATCACATTTATGCAGAAGGAACATGTGTTGACTACTTAAAAGCAATTAAAAATTGAATGCTTAATCACCCAAATAGGAATTTATGCATCATTTTTTTGTTGATTTCTTAAGACTTTGTGTGTGTGTGTATAGATAGATAGATAGATAGATAGATAGATAGATAGATAGATAGATAGTTTTCCAGAAAATAGTTTCTTTGAAAAATTTATTGTATCAGGTGTCTGAAAGTATTTTGGAAATATTTTATCATCCCATATCAGTATATTTTCAAGCAGAACAAAACAAATGCTTTTTTCAATTGGAAAGAACCTTTTCATCTGCAAGATTTGGTTTATGTACATATATATAGAAACACACAGAAAAGCTCAGAAGCAGCAAGAAATAGATCAAAATTATGTCTAGAAACTGCTAAAATTAATTCCATAATTAAAAAAGAAATCTGATGGCATACATTTGTGTTCAACATATTTTTTTACAATGTTTCCTGCTCTTGGTCAGAAAGAAATGAAAATGTTTATCCCAGTCCCTTGTCTTTGTCTCTGATTAATCTTTAACAGAGTTAGACTTACAAAAAAAAAAAAAAAAAAAAAAGATTAAAAGATCTCCCTCTTCTTCTTTCTTCTCCTCCAGAACTTTAAAACTTTCCTTTTACATTTTTATCTTCTGCAATGTCACAGGTTGTATTTTTAATGCAATTAAATTAATTGACAAAATCCAGTTATTTTGTTTATATTGGAAGGAAATGTTAATAATTTTAATCATAAGAGAAAGGTAACACATTAAATTTTTGAAATAAAAAAAAAAACCCAAACCACCTAAGTGTCTGCTTTGAGACATCTGAAACACAAATTTCCTGATACTCAGCTGGGTTTGCTGCTGTTGGCTGGCTGGGAGCCAAAGTCAGGAGGCAGGAAAATGCTGACTGAGAGAAGGCAGGTGCTGCTCCTGTTAGGGAATAGTTGTGGGTATGAAGAGAAAGAACTGAAGCTCCTGGGGTCCTGTTTTGGTTTGTTGTTGTTGTTGTTGTTGTTGTTTTTTTTTTCATGGACTGGGCTTTGTGGAGCCAAGCTTGGCACTTCCTACTTGCCCTGGGGACTTTACACCACCAGGAGTTTTCTGGAGTTGAATTTAGGGCTTCCTGATATTTATCTGTCTCCTCTATAATCATCTATCTTCAGTGTTTCCTACTGTGTCAAATGCACCCTTCTAGCACCAGATCCAGATTAACTGAGTCACTTTCTTCTTGACACACATTAGTAAAGCTCCTTGCACCTTTTCAAAACCAAAGTCTTTCTTTGCAAGGAAGACAAGCCTTGTTCATACCCTGCAAAGTGATGTATTGCAGAGCTGGCTGTTACTAAAAGCTCAGTGCAAACTGATTTGCATCTTAAAGCAATACAATCAAACCAGAAAATATTCTGTGTAGACACTTTCTGTATCCTAGTGACCCTGTGATTTAGTTAGATTTCTCTCTAATTGATGTTAAAATAAAAGTGTAGTGGAATCCACATACCTTGCAGAAGCCTGAGTTTGCTGAATCCTCCACCTTCCTTGCAGGATTTTCCAGTGAGAAGCGTGCAAAGACAACAGATCCATCTCTAGATGATCTTGCAAGTTTTGTTCTGAAAACAATGTGATTTTGAGCCCCATTTTTGTAGCCACTTTGGAAAAAGCATTAATTCTTCCATTGTATCCAAAGGTATATTTGGTCTCAGGCTTTTGGAGAAAATTTCCAGCTTTCTCTAGGGTTGTGATGCAGTGGGTGAGAGATGCCCCTGTGCAAGTTAATGCTCAATAATAGCACATGCCAAAGTCAATAACACAGATTTTATTTAATAGTTAATGTGAGGTAGAGAGATAAAAAGAAATAGCAAAGATGAGGAAGTGAGAGAGATCAAGGGAAAGGTAATCACAACCTGTGGATCCAGAATCATCCTGTTGGTCCTTCTTCACCCTCCTTGGTGGGGGGGGGGGGGGAGGGTCCCAGTGAGTTGTTTTTCCAGGGATTCTAGGGATTCCACTTTTCACAGTCCAGGTTCTGTGTATCCATGCACACATCCATCCATGGAGCACAGATGCCATTCCCATCATTTAAGGTGATATGTGTATCACACATTGCTTCCTTTCTGACATCATGCCACAGGGGGACATTTTATCCTAATCAGATACATCCTCAGGCCTGGAATTAGCAACTTTCTGTGACAAATTTCTGCAGCCTGTGCTTATTTCAAGTTGCCACTGTGTTGACTTATCTTATGGCAAATTCCTTCTGTGGCGTTGGACAGTGTTGGAAGACAGGGAACTGTATTATATCTTTACACCTGGCAATAGCGAAATTGAAGCAGCCTGCTAATGTTAATTCAGACAGGAGTCTAAGTGGGATGTATCTCTGCTGAAGTTGTTTACCTGGCAAGGTGCTGTAGAATCATCCCCCCATTCACACTATTCTCTTGAACCTTTTATGGATTTCCAGAGATAAATATTGTTCCCAGTATATCTCCATCTGCCAACACAGCATCATTGAATTTGGTGGCAGTAGAAGTACCATCTCAGGCCACTGCTTTTCACCTGCCACATCAGGAGCTTGACAGGAAATTGTAAAGGCTGGAAGTTAACATGATATTGCAGGGAAAACAAGGAGATGCTCACAGTGCAGATGTCACTTGAAAGGCTGGATGAAGAAAGGTCAGATTAAACTACAGAGGGACTTAAATGGTTTGGATCTGTTTGGAAATACCCGCATTTCAGGTAAGACCTGTTCCCCATTGTTTCCTCAGTAAGTTCCAGATGGATAATACCTGTTTGAGACTCATGTCCATTCCCTGGGCCATCCTTCCAGCACAAGTTATAGGAACTTCTGGAAGAGCTCTTTGCCACCACAAGCTGAACTTTCCATTATACCATGGGCATAATGGAATTTTCAAATGCCTGGCAGAGCAAAGGACAATCTGTCCTTTATTTAGTTCAATATTTCTGACTATGGAGCTGTTTGGTTGGGCTTCATTGTCCCTTTGATGCTCTCCTAAGGACTGAAAACCATTCTGCCATGTCCCAAACCCTGTACTGAGTGTCTGCAAGCCGCATGCTTTCCCCAGCTGACTGGCACCTCCCTGCTGGCATTCTCAAGGTCCAGAGCCAGGTCCTGACTTCACCCTTTACCCATCCATGTCTTCAGCAAAGACACTGGAGTCTTTTTCTCACCATCAGTGAAAATAAAAGGTGGAATTACTGCCCAAAAATTGGAGATCAGCAGAAGTAAAAGTTTAGGCAAGTTAAAAAGATGAGATAGAATGTTTGACTGGAAGAAAGATAGAAGACACAGGAACAGAAGCATTGTCTGCATGAGATACTCCTCATTCTGTGCCTTTTTTTTTTTTTGCTTATCACTTGAAGAAGTAAAATGCCGAATCTGGCCAGTGGCTGCATGGAGCCTGTGCATCCCAGGCCTTTGTGATTCTTTGTTGCCATGAAGTGAAAAGAAATCCTCTCACCACCTGACCAAAGGGGTCAGGATAATCTCCTCTCCTCCTGCATGGAGCCAATCTTGCTTTCTCTCTTGGGGAGATGAAGCAGGATTAATAATTGTGATCAGCGTGTTTCCAGATACTGTGTACCATAAGATATGTGAGAGTATGATATATGAGTCACTGTGGGATGCAGCAGAATGTCTTAGCCTTGCAGCTTGGAGGTACTTTATTCATCTTCTCTTGGTCTATGAAACATGCAGCCCAGAGACACCCTGAATATGGTCTGCAGAAGCTCAACATTAATCTCCAGAGAAGTTCCTTGAAAGTGTTTCTTAAAAAGATTTTTTTTTTTAGTTAAACCAAAGAAGATAATCCTTCCAGATCTCCTTCCAGATCTCCTTACCCCTTCTTCCCCCACCTCTATTCAGTTTTCTGGCTTACTTCCAAAGCCTCTAAATAGAAGATTGGCGGCTGGTATTTGCAAAAATCCCTCTTTTCAACCTTGTAGCACCTAAACTTCCTTACAGGCTCTGCCCCCTGCTCCTATTCAAAGGCTGCACTGAATTGTTATATCCATCATCTGGCTGCCAGCCACAGCCTTGCCAGGGAGGAAAAGAAGTGAGTGGACAGAAGTACTACAAAACTCCACAGATAACATAATTTTGATCAGGAAAAACACTAACTTTTGCAGAAACTTTTGAGCATATTAGAAAAGGTTTAGACACTTGTTATTGAGCCACGTAGCTTGATGAGTCTGTAGTGAATTAAACTCTTGTTGGTAGAGCATATGGGTCTTCATTCTTGCACCAGTCCTGGCTACACTGTTCTCTGGAACAGATGTTCCTGAAAAAGCTATGGAAAAGCTATGGTGTATCTCTGTGTGATTTGGCTCTCTGATCTACACAAGACATTTCTTCACCTCATGGGTTTTGCCAAAGTACAGATATTTCTCATAGAAAACTCAGCAGGATGTAGTTTCTTCATGTCAGATATGGCATGGGACAGTTGGATTCATCCCTGTAATGGTTCTAATTTCATGAAACTGGGAAGAAACACTAATTAATGAAGAGGGTTTAGTATTTATTCTTTTTCTGTGGGAGGGAGAGATTAGGAGAAAAAGTAAAGCAGGCTTAAGCTTAAAAATGAACTAAAAGAATGAAAAAAAAAAGCTGAGAAAAAGAAAAAACTAAAACAGAATGAAACTTTAAAACACACTCATCTCCCCTGACAAATTATTAACTTTCTTATTAAACAACATAGAAAGACACAACTTGTGATTTTCAGTCAGTTTCACTATTTAGACATAATCACTCATTACTTTAGGAGAAGAGCTTTTCTAGGGTTTTCATGGAGATGCTTGCTACAAGACAAAATAGTCCAGTGGCTCCTAAATGGTACACATCTGCTACCGCTCAGAGTTTTTGCAGACTGTGATGTTCTATTAGCAAGGCCTCTCAGTGTATCTGGGGTACTGTTTACAAATACTTCTTCTAGTCTAATATCATCTTTGTCTGAAAGGCTGAAACCTCTTTTTAACCCAGGAGCAGGGGCTTTAAAGTTCTCACTTAAATCTCAATTACATCAGTCATCAATTTTGATTAGAATTAGCATTCTCCCTAACAGCACTAAGTTGCTACAAAGAACAGTCCATTTCTCCATAGTTTACCCCAGAGAAGTCTGGTTAAAAATGTCCACTTCTTCAGTCCTATTCCAATAATATTATCAGTTCTTTCACTTCTAATCCACTGACCTCATGTGGCATCTGTTCTACATACCCTCTGTTTTCTTTCTTTTTTAAGGAAGGGCTGTGCTTTAGAAGCTCCATGTTGCTTGGAAAAGGTTAAATCTGCCTAGGCCTGCAAGGGCCACGTGCAGGCCCCGGGCTGCAGGGCTGAAGAAAAATGCAAAGCTGTGCTGATGGAGGAGGCTGGTAGATGTCTTTTTTTTCCACCCCTCGGTCTCATCCAGGGAGGACCGGCTCAGTGTTGTTATGAAGCTGTAGGCTTTCTTTCTCTGCTTCCAGTGGCGATTAAGCTGGGCTATGGCTTGGCCCCTTCTGCCACGGTCCTGAGCACGTGGTCAGCTCTGCTGAGCTGCAGTCACCCCTCTCCCCCGCTGGCAGCTGGGGAAAAGGGGGCTCAGCCGGTCCAGGCCCTCTCTGTGCAGGCAGCAGCCCCTGGAGGCCTGGATCGGCAGCCCAGAGTGGCAGCAGGGCCTGACCCGGGCCTGCCCGCCGCCTACGATGTTAACCCATGGCTGATTCTGAAGCAAGAGAGCGATCTGCTGAAGATGAGAGTCTTAAACGTCCTTTCCAAAGTTGCATTGACATCCTTATTGGTCAAACTAGTGGCCAATATCTTGGCTAGCTTTTTGATAGGTCTTTGTTGTCATCCCTGTCCACACGCCCCCCCCCCCCCCCCCCCCCCCCCCCCCCAAAGCACTCCACAGTCCTGGCAGAGAAAAACATTTCACATTTCTCTATAACCAGAAAACAAAACTGTGCCAACCACTGATAATCGCAAAACCAAGGGACTTTCTCAAGGTAATCAAAACGACCAAAGACCTGATCCCTGTAAAAAAACCAAACTGTTCATTATTTGCTAGATGCTAAACTGTTATTTTGGCCTCGGTTGCATTTTGTTTGGTAAGTATTTTCAGATCCTTTTAGCTTAAAGCTGCAGAAATGCTGTAATTTTCATATAATGAGGTTGAGTAGTAATGTGAGGGTTTTGCTAATTAGGAAACAGCATCAAAGAATTTTCTTATTACTAAGCAAATTCTTTCAGACTACTCTTTCACAGGTGAAAGTTGGTTTCTACGTGGTTGATTTCTCCATCTCAGTGTAAATCCTTCTGACTGGAATAAAAGAAAACTATAAGATTGTCCTTTCCATGTGCCCTTAGCAATGTAGTCTACCATTAAAATTCCATAGAGGAGGGATTTGATTCTCCTAAATCACAAAATATACATTAAGAGGGAAAAAATTCACTCAGATTAGGTATTTTATTGGAAACTAGAATTTCTGTGAAGATGCGGGTGTGTTCCCCAATCAAAATCCCTCTATATCATAATGTCTGGAGCTGCATAATTCAGAAACTTCATGGCAGCACACGACTAATACAAGACATCTGGTTTTCGCTGGGTGAACATTTTAACAAGGAACTGGATTTTCACCACAGATCCTTTGACAAAGGTCAGGGCTGTCCTCAAAGTGTTCATCAAGGAAGAACTGTTCTTTTTGAGAAGGGTTGTTGCTATGCTGAAGATTCTATCAGGAAAAAGACTACCAGTATTTGAAAAATCAGCCTTGTGAATCCTTTTTGGGTCTTTTGACTCATTATTTTTGGTAAATCTAACCTCTTCTATTGAAGCAATCAAGATTTCAGATCATTTGACATTTTAACTAATGGTTTCTTTTCCTTATGACTTGCCATATATTTTTAGGTGAAGAAATGCTTGTTTAAAGCTTTACAAAGTTTCATTTAAAAGAGGTCAACCCAAATGTTGCAGATTTTTCCCTTACATAAAGTGACATTTCAGAAATGCCGATTTCAAAATGTTCTATCATTTTTAAACTTTCCCTTCATTTTGGGGGGGTGAACATAGGTTTATCCAAAAGTTCTGTTATATTCATTGCTGGGCATTTAGCTCAGCCCAGCTTCAGTAAACAGAGACCTTCCAGATCAAGACTGGTTCTGTGGTGGGCAACAGGTGCATGAGAAAAGTCTCTGAGGGAAGCTGAAGGACCAGTTCTATCTAAAGCTTTCTCTACTTTCCTTGACAACACTTTTAAGAGACCCTTACATGATCCCAGAAGGCCCTGGTATTTTTTTTAAGAAGAGATCTTCTTTTGAGTCATTCGTGGTTCCAGACAAGAAGATCATGAAATCTTTGGTTACCCTGCTGAGAAATGAGTAAGATGCCTTCCCCACCTAAACCAAAGGACATGACAGCAGGTGTGTAAACCTGTGTTATTTCTATCTTGCTGTTTTGAAACAGGTCTCTCCAGCCTGCAGCCTCACCTGTATTGTTTGATATTGTTTCTGCCTGAAATATTCATAAAGCATTATGCTTAAAAAGTTAGGCTGATGAATGAGAAGAGACAGTTCTCCTAATAAAATCATTGACAGAAAGGCGTAAGCATTTTGGTGTTTTGTTTGTTTGTTTGTTTGTTTTGATTGTTTGGGTTTTTTGTTTGTTTGTTTGTTTTGTGGGTTTTTTTTGTTTGTTTTGGGTTTTTTTGTTTGTTTTTTGTTTTTTTTTTTTTATGTGTGGAAACTTGCCGTCACCTGTAGCAAATTGGTCTGAGTAGGAAAAAAAAAAAAGTTGTAGATGGCACTGAAGAAGAAAGTGTTCCAGCAAATCGATCATTTGTGGAGATATGCAATTACAGTGCTGAGGATTCCTCACTCATTGTAATGAGGGAACAAAGACTGTCTGAGAAATAATGGAGCTCATTTGTTTATACAAGCCCTGTCTTGTAGGTGGATCCCTTACTGCCTGCCAGGTGTCCCTGCTTGATACCACAACATGGTCTATGAAAATGACACCCTCCTTTGAGATGCTGCTGGTTCCATCACATTTCAATTGTGCAAATGACCTCATTTGACTAAAAAATATCTGATTGCCAGCCAGTTTAACCTGTCACATCCCAGGATTCTGCTTCAGCCAAGAAATTAGAGTCACATCTTTATTTCCAGGTAAAACAAATAAATATATGGCACTGTTATTGTTGTATCTCTTGCAGACAAACAAAGCAGTAGCCAAGGGGGATTTCCACCATGCAAGCTCCAGCTCCCGGCGAGCTCTCTTCCTGGCTGTCCTCTCCATCACAATTGGAACTGGCATCTACGTTGGGGTAGCGGTGGCTCTTATTGCCTACCTGTCAAAGAACAACCATCTATGAGCCTCAGGAAAGAGGGAAGAACCAGCCAACTTGGCTCCTGCAGAAGTCCCCAGCACATCAGACTGCGTGGTTTTCCAAAAAGAGACAAACACTTTCTGGGGGCAGGTACAGGATGAGATGGGCTTGTGCATTGTTGTAGGGTGGGAAACTGTAGGGGCTGGGGGAAGTTCCACCATTTGTGATGCACAAGTCTTGCTTATCTTCATCAACCTCTGTACAAAAAAGGGAAAGAAAGAGCAAAAGAGAGACAAAGAATAAAAAAAAAAAAGGAAAAAAATAAAAGGAAGGAAAATGGGGGATGTGTGGAGAAGGGTGTTTTGCCTTTGCCTTCTTTTCAATATGGTGTTTACAAGCATCTGGCAAATTGGGCTGTTCCCTCAGTACCTTCTTGGTCAACTGAACTTCGCCGCTAGCATGAGCTTGTGCTTAATTTGCTTGTTAAGCACTGCACTGAGACCTGGGAAAGCATGGACAGCAACTGGTTCTCTGAAAGAGCAATATAAAAACAAGAGGAAGAATATGGCTTGTTTTGTCATTTGAACGCAGGACTCATTTGCCTAAGAGAGAATCAGACACCTCATCACAGAATGGCATTGCCTATTCCTCTTGTTAGGGGTAGGTTTCCATGAAAGGAGAAAAGGAAATTAAAAACATTTTTACTTCCATTCCTTGGATTAAGGTGTGCCCCATAGGCCCACTCAGCGAAGAACAGCTGTGGTTACCGCCGCATGGCTTGGCTCTTCAGAGAGAATGCTATTTCAAATTAACATGAGACCCATCGTAAAATTAATTCCTCCATCCAGTCACATAGTGATAATGGCACTTTACTGTGGCATTATTGCTCATCTGGGCTGCTCCACCTTGCCATGGAGACCTGCACAGCAGTCAGCGCAAGAAATCTGGGGAAAAATTCAAACTGAAATACTACAAAGTTTTCACTTTAAAAAGGTAAAGCATGGGAATTAACCAGAGAAAGGAATGCTTCATGCATTTCTGGGGTCCTGCTCATATACTGACCAGTGATCATCACTCAGATCAGAAGCTCATAGCTCAGCTATGAAGGATGTGGCATAGCCATGGAAAGACAAGTCTGTTCCCCAATAAGCAGAGCAGTGGTAAATTGTAGGAGAATTGAGCTTTGTCCTTACTTCACTGACTGAAATGATACATTTATTTTCTTCTTTACTAGCTCCCCACACTCAACTGTTTTTTTGTCTTACAGATTTCTCTGCACTCAACTATTTTTTGTCTTACCATTTCGTCCCACCTCAGGGTGTGTGTATCAGCATAAGCATATACATGTATATATACATACACACACACACACACACACACACACACACACACACACACACACAGAGGGGAAAAACAATAAATGACCATTTTATTATCCAACTGCCTTATGTTTTACAAACATGGTTTCTTTAAATAAGGATGTTATCAAAGACCTTTTCCTCCAACTCTGTATTGTGTGTCATCTTTGCTCTGGGACAGTTTTTTCTCTTATTTTAGGTTTCCATTATTTTGGTTTGACTTTGACTTGTTTTAGGGGGGAGAGAACAATCACATGCAATCAATCCTATTTTTCTGGTAGCTATATGGTTTATTAAAACACATGATATACAGCTACTGGTGCTTTGTGTGACACTTTTTTTTGTGGTGGATATGAAGCATTAGATTGAGTGAAACTTGGCCCAGGACACCCAGTCCAGCTACCTTGAGAGGTGCTACCATGTCATGCTGTCCCTGGACCCAAAAACCTGTTGTAGTAACTGACAAGTTTTTTGGCATTGAATTTCCAGAACCATAGAATTATTTCAGTAGTTCGGGAGCTTAAAAATAATTTAGATCTAACCTCCCTGACATGGATAGGGATTTCTTCCACATTGGATGGGAAATTGTTGGGCTACAAGCTAAGCCTGGAGACTGGCTATGTACTCCTACTGCCTTCTGTGTATGTATTAGGCATGATTTGTGGGAAATCAGTCAGTCTTTCTCATAAAGCCTGAGCTTTGGAGTACATGGTATTGAATAAAAAAACCACCGATTATTCACTTAAAGGGAAAGGAACTAGTATTTCCTTGCCTTGATTTGAAGTTTACCTGGAGTTCAAAAAAAATAGAAAGGAAACACAGGTACTGTAAGGTCATTAAGCTAGTCTAACAACAATAATAGTAATGTAATTTTAAAGCCAATGTTATGGTTGAGGACTTGCCTTATGATCTTTGGTGATTGTCCTGGCTGATTAATCTGAGAGGCAAAAGCAGCTCTGGAGCTAGAAAAAACTTTCCCACAAGGACAGCCTTAAAAATACCACACAGGCCCTTGCACCCAGCCTTAATAACAGCATTCCAAACACAGGGAGTTCAGCTTTCCATGTTCCCAGGACCCCCTAGTGAACAGCAAACAGGAGCAGCAACACCATGTAAAAGGCCTGTATAGCAGGAGCGCTCCTGGAAACATCACCTGGATGAAAGTTGATGCTCTTGTGCTTCACATCCTGAAGCAACCCATGGTGTGACATGGAGCTGACACCTGGATTGGCAGTCCAGGGTAGTAAGCAAGGAAGCTAAAGGGGGCTTGCATGCTGGGGAGTGGACCTGGCCCTCACCTCAGATGAGAGTGGGGATAAAGCTGCCAATGATTGTTTTTGTGCTTTAATATGGGTACAGTTTGCTGATTGTCTTAGCTGTGAGTCACTGAGGAGCTGAACAGGGACCTGTGTCTTCCTAAAAAAAGTGATGTTGTCATGGTTATCTCTGGTTGGCAGAGCAGATATAATCATCTAAACATCTAAAATCCTCTAAGTCTATGGCATGAAGTCTAGAAACTGCCATCAACACCTGCTCTCTCCGAGACAGCAGCAGTTTATGCCATGTGGTCATTCTCTCCTCATCTTTGGGGATGAGCAGGAATGGTCCATATGCAGTGAGCTCCTATGTTTGGATACAGTGACATCTTGTTTAGTTTACAATGGATCTCTGCCTTCCCAGAGAGAGGAGAGAAACCTTTCTGAAGTGGGACTTTTTTTGCCAGATTGGCTCAATGAGGAGGTGTTAAAGAAATGGCAGTGGTGTCTTTAACCAAATGACAAGCAGTTATGATATCTAAGATCAGCTGCAAGGAAAAATCCCAAACTGTAAAATCCAGAGTCAGAAAGCTCCAACTTAATTGTATAATGTAGGATGTCATTGTGGATTAACCTCCAAAGATACACGAGGAGTGCTGGAGACTCACTAATAGGGAAGGAAAAATATCTTTGTGGAAGTCTCACAGTTCAAGGGAACAGAGACATTCAGCAAATAATTTGCTGGGTCAGAGACTAATATTGCATCTGTCATCTGACAGGATTTCATAACTCCATGTAGGTTGTGGGTTTTTTTTTTTTTTTTCTTTCTTTTCTTTTCTTTTCTTTTTTTGTGCCTTCACCTTCATTTGGGAATTTCCTAGCCTTGAGCATTTTTATAGCTCCGTCTGAAATTAATTACTCCCATCATCCAGCAAATTCGCACCAGAGTCAGCCTGCAAGAGCTCCCTGCTGAGGAAACAAGAAGGCATAGCTTGGAAATGTCTCTGTACACCAAGGCTGGAACACCAGAGGCAGTGACAGCCTCCTTCTATGGGCTGGCTGCCACACATCTCTCACAGTTTGGGAAATGCCACTTGCTGCCAAAGGCAGCCAGAACTGTAATGCAATTAAATGCCTATGAACTTTACTGTTAGGAGGATATGAGAAAGGGCACAAAGAGAGATTATCCTGTGTTTTAGATATCAGAGAACATGCACTCAGGCTGCTGAAAGCCCCAGCCAGTGTTGGAACCTCAGTCAGAAGCACAATAAGCCACTGTAGAGGAAGTGGCTCCAATCTCAGACATCATTACATTTGTCTGAGCAAGTCAAGACCACAGGATGAGAATCTGCAAAAGGGCTGAGAGATTTCTTCAGGGCAAGGTGCAATGTAAATATCTATCCTTGGCTTAAAGAGCTTTAAATCCAAGACAGGAGGCAGAGGTGGAGATGGGTGAAACAAACAGTGTCAGTTTTCTCAATTAAACGAACCCAGCCCATTTCAGCACCCTGCACCATCATCTCTCAGTATCAGCCAGAACAAAGGATGCTCTTTGCTGACTTCATGGCTTTGCTCACAAATGCCACTGTAGTGACACACTCAAAGCATGGTCAGGCAATCAGGTCACCAGAGCACATGGTCCTACTTCCCTTGTGCACAAAAGAACATCGGGTTTTGCTCCAGACATCGTGGCATGACTCAGTGCCACAGACATCAGGATCACAGCAGTGCCAAAGGATTGAGGGCAGGAGCTGCCAACACTGTTACAAGCTTAAGGCTGTGTGGTGAGCACAACATATGTCTACTTCTTACTAATCGTGAGGCAGCTCTGGGAGAACCTGCTCCATGCAATTGTCAGAAGGTGGGTGGTGCTTCTTCATGCCATCACATTTCCCTCTTTGGACATTTGGACATACCCAAGTGTACCTATAACCAGGTGATCTACACTTCAGGATCTGCAGGAAGAAGCAAAGGGGAGGAAAAGGCTCTGTGAGAGAGATGTTGTGAGGTGGGAGGTAGCAGAGAATCTGTAATTTGCTACATCTAATTTATGAATACACACAGCCAGAGTGCCACGTGGCTGTGAAGAAAGCCACCTTCTCCTGGCCGATAACTCAGCGTGGCTTTGGTCAAAACCCTCTCTTGTTGCAGTGGGTGGCGGTAGAGTTGTGCCACAACCTCCAGGCAGCGTCTTCACAGGGTAGTTGCTTGGTGGTGCAGGCACAGACTCACACAAGCACACACACACCAGATGTTTGTAATCCACCCAGCAGCAAGAAAGGGAAGGGTCTTCGTTTAGGGTTCCACAGAGAGGCCTTTAATCCAACAGATTGTGAAGGGGTCCGGGGGCAAAGACAGGGCACTTGTGAGGGACCAGGGTTTATATATGGGGTAGAAGGGGAGGAGTTGAGAACAGGGTCCAATGGGTGTGGGAGAAAGTATGCAGAGGCAGGGTAAGAAGAGAGAGGAGCCAATGGAGGAACAGGAGCAGATCAGCGGCAGAGGATTGCACCAAAAGAGGACCAATCAAGGACGGGAGAATGTTCTAGAGAAGGGAGATAAACAGGAAAAAGAGATGAGGAAGCCAACGGGCCAGCCGGGGAAATAGAACTGCGGTACATTTACATATCGACAAAGGAACTCTGGGAGACAGTGTTTTACCCTAGCTTGAAGGAAGTTCCCTGATCTAGGGAACATCCCTCCAAGGGAGCATCAGTGCCCCTTGCCTACCAGGCTTACTGGCCTCCACGCTCTCTCTAAAGAATTTCCTTGCAAGTAACAGACTGAACTTGAACAGAGGAAAAGCATCTGAAGTGATGTACCAGATGTGTTACAGTAGCCCTTCCTCCCCAAATCAAGATCAGGTGTTTGCACACAAATTCAATTTGTCCTTCCAGAACACTCAGTGGTGTTTCAGACTCCTCTTTCAGATTCCTGCTTTCTTAGTGCTTTGTAGGTACAGAGACACATCTATACATTTATATACGTATATACAGGTAACTGTACACATACATATCCATACTCACATACAGGCATATGTGAAATGCTGAAAGAGAATGGGAAATCAATTTTGTTCTCAATCAAGGGGCAAGCTGCAATTTCACCAATAAAAATAGCAATGCTGCTCAATAATCACCTTCAGAGGGGACAGCAGGCTGTGGTAGCTGGACTTTGCTGCTTCCGTCATATATATTTGAGTCAGTTGTTTGTCGCTTCTTTCTTCCCTTCTACATTGCCCAGTGCATATTTTGCTGACACTTAGTGGGGTCAAACTGGTGGCTGTGCATGGAAGTGGTAGTGGCACATCCTCAGCATCACCTCCTCATTGTTTTGCAATGGAAAGGACATAGCCCTAGGAAGGTAGGCCTTGATCTAGCTTGGCCATTGATTTAATTCTGTCTTTGCTAAGCCTTTAGAGCTCACCTAATTTATCTACCAGCTCTCTGGAGTTTTCCTGCCATCTAGAATCTCTGGGATTAAAGATGGTGTTTCCATGTACAGGACCTAGAGTACCTAGGGCTACATTTCTTTGTTCCATTCCAGAGCCTGTTATATCCATCATGATTTTAGACCTGCCATAGTCCTGGTGTATTCTTTCTACTCATTTGAGACATACTCAGAGGCAAGAATGATCACAATAAATAAATGCTCAAATGAGCCAATATAGGCTAACTAGTATAGATTTTCTTTCAAAAACAGCTTAATGAACCATCAGCTTGTATTATTACTATATTGTCAGTAACCAGTGGTAACCCACAAAACTGAATCATGAGTAAGTAACCCAAAACATCTCATTGAAGGCTGAACATGCTTACATACAAGGAGAAGATTTTTAAGATAACATCTAACAGTGGCACTTCTGAAAACAGTCTGAAAAGTGAACTCTCATCAGTAACTTTCAAGCAGCCAGTGGCTTGTTGAAGCATCAAATAGTAATAATAAAAAAGCCCAAATAACCACCCGTTGAGTCAAGCACACAGAAACTCTGGATAAAATAAACCTTCTTGATGGCACTCAGAGCTCTGAGGGGCTGGGTGCAGCTGGACCTTATTTCCATTTATTACCAATTCAGCACTATGAGTTTGGTCCTGTTCAACAAGAAATTTCATGATGACAGATTGACGAATAGTGAGATTTACTGATACCATAGGTCTGGCTGAGTTCAGTAATAACATCTAGAACACAGATTCACAAATAGTGTGGTTTATTGAAGGAAAGGGAAATCAGTCCAAGGTTGCTGGTGATAAATACAATAACTACAGAGTGTGTCTGGATAGAAGGCATAGTAACAGAGACTTATTAGTTATATACATTAGAATGTTTCTTGGTTTGTTCCAATGCAGCTGGAAGCAAAAATCTCACCTACAAGTATTCCTTTTATGAGAGTAAGAGAAGTGGAGGTGTTTTTCTCCTGTTTTAGTCTTCCTTTATCTCTTCTCTTTTTCTTTGCTGTGAAACCCCCTCTTTTTTATACAACAATTTTTAGCCCTTCCCAAAGAGAATGACAACTGTGTGTCATGGGCTGGGTGTTGGTGACAGAGGCCATACATGTAAGGCATATCCTCTTTTCTCTTCATTTGTATTCTAATAGGTGTGTGTTGGGGATGAGATTTGTTCCTTTTTGTTTTACAGAAATTTTCCCCATAAATTACTAGGAAACAAAGTCCTGATACTTAGAGGGTATTTGACTAACACAAAAGACGTGGCCAGGAGGGAGACTATCACACGAAGTTTGGGGGAGGGAAAAGGACAGGGCTGGGGGGAAGCTGCATTTCTTTTCTCCCTGCTCTCAGCATCGGAGAGGCACGGTCAGGTGGCTGTTTTAGTAAGTGAGGAGTCCACCGTTAATGAAGGGTCCGGTCCTGGGAATTCTACCATCATCCATAATCTGCTTGTGTGCCCAGGAATTCGGACCCCCTTCGCCTGCCCTGCTGGAGCTGGGCCAGCCCTGTCCAGCCATCGTGACTTCTTCAGCACTGTTCACTTTGCCAGGGCACCCCCCCTTTTTTTGCCGGAACAACCCCCTGCCTGCTGGGGTGCCTCGCTGTTCCATCCACCAGCCCGGGAGTTTTCTACCATTCCAGTTTGGTGCTCTCGGGGTCTGAAGGGATCAGACTGCCACGGGCTTTGTGAGACAAGGCCCCTCGAGGTTTCTGGTTCTGTTTATTATTAATGCTGTAGTTGTTGTTTGCCTTTTATACTTACTAGTAAAGAACTGTTATTTCTTTCCCCATGGCTCTGACTGAAAAGCCTCTTTAATCTTCTAAATTATAATAACTTGGAGGAAAGGGATTGGAATTCCCAATTCTTAGAGAGGCCCCGCCTCTCCCTAGTAGATACTTGTCTTCCAAATAAAGACAGAATTTGGCACAGTTAAAAATGTCCATGTAATAAATTTTCCAAGCCAAATTCAGTAAATCAAAATTTAGAATTTTATTTTGAGACTTAAACACAATTTCAGGTAGCCACAATTAAAAGGGACAGCGTCGAATCCTGGGATTTCGGCACTGGGTGAACACGGTAACTGACTCTGTCAGCCTCTGTTACCCCGCTGTTCACAAACTGGGTCCAATACTGTGAATTTTTATACAGTCCTCCGCTGAGAGCCGGCTGAGACTGTAAGACTCTTGCCTCGAGATAGCTTCATTAGATATTCATATTCGGGTCCGGGGTCCGATGAATAGCTCCTCAAAAGCAGAACAATATCCTGATTGCCGCGTCGGAGAACGTTTGGAAATGTTAACACCGGGGGGCCGGAACAGATAAGATATCGATCTGATGTAATCATAAGATCATCAGGGCACCCATCTCCCTTTTCTGTCCTTTTGTGCCGTTTCTAAAACGATTCCTGGCAGGAATTCCTTGTGTCCCTCCGTGTAGTTTCCGTCTCAGTTAACCCTGTACACACCTTTGAGTTTACTGATGTTAAACCAAACTTAAAGTGGATCAATGTTACATGGTACATTATTACATTCTGCGGTGAATGAATTACATATCTTATTACTTAACACGAATTAACTTTAGGACATATATCACAGTCCACTTATTCAATCCTATTCCAATATTATTAGTTCTTTCACTTCTAATCTAACTGACTTCATGTGGTGTCTGTTCCACGTACCGTCTGTTTTCTTCTTTCTCTCAAGGAAGAGTTGTGATTTAAAAGTTCCATGTTGCTAGGAAAGAGTTAAATCCACCCGGGCCTGCAAGGACCCACATGCAAGCACTGGGCTGCAGGAGCTGAAGAAATGCAAAGCTGTGCTGATGGAGAAAGCTGGTAGATGTCCTTTTTTTTTTTCCACCCCTCAGACTCATCCAGGGCTGTTAAAAATGGGCCAGGAGACCAGCTCCTTTTCAAAGGCCTTTATTAAGGACAGCTCTGGGTGGGGAACTCAAGGGGTTGTGCACACCACCACTTCTCTCGATGGACAATGCAAAGGAGGAGGTGGTTCAGTTTGGCCACACAGCAGAACTGGGGCTTCCATCCTCACGAGAGTCCCGGGGAAGATGGCTCGAAGTCCGGGGGTGTCCTTCTGGTCAAGAAACTGCTAAGGTTATGATGATGACACAAGAAGCTGGCTCCAATCAGTGATCCGAGGTTCCTTACCATTTTTGCCGAGTTAGGGTTGTTATCTGCAGACCTTAGTTTTCTGGTGGCTCATCAATCTTTAGGGGTCTTTTGTGTTAGGTGCACCTTAATTTGGCATATGACTTTCGGCTCACAGTCTCTTGGGAGCAGAGGTGGTGATATCCGACAGAAAGGGAGTACAGGCATAAAGAAGGAATAGGGAATGGGGGTACAACGACAAGTCTTTACTTATAACTGTTAACAACAATTAATTAACTTAGGCAAACTTAGAACAGTAACCCTTTAACAGTAACCAGAGCTCATATTTTAGGACTTTATTTCTTACAAGAGCGGCTCAGCTTAGGTTGTTATGGAGCTGCAGGCTTTCTTTCTCTGCTGCCAGTGGCGATTAAGCTGGGTCATGGCTTGGCCCCCTTCTGCCGTATCCTGAGCACATGGCAGCCGCCCCTCTTCCCTGCCAGCAAGCAGGGGAAAGGGGCTCAGCCAGCCCAGGCCCTCCCTGTGCAGGCAGTGGCCCTCAGAGGCCTGGCTGAGCCTGGCCCGGCTGCCCCGGGGGGGGCAGCAAGGCCCAACCCGGGACCACCCACTGCCTACGAAGTTACCTCATGGCTGATTCCAAAGCGAGAGGGCAACCGATCAGCAGCAGATTAGTTTTAAATGTCCCCATCCAAAGTCGCATCGACATTTCCCACTGGTCAACTTAGCTGCCAATATCCGGCCAGCTTTTTGATAGGTCCCTGTCCTCCCCACCCCCAAACCACTCCACGGTCAGGGCAGGGAAAATCATCTCATATTTCTCTATAACCAGAAAACAAAATTGTGCCAACCCATGATAGTGTGAGGGTTTATATGCAATAACACTTAATGAGGGTCATGGTTACTTTTGCTCAGCATTTATGGTTGATACAAAAGGTTAAACATTCACTTTGGTTCACCCCAGACACCATTTTGTTGTTAGCCCTTGCTCAAGATAGATGCAGGATCAGCAGGAAGCCCTGTTCAGGTTTTTTCTTGATCATCAGTTCATCACTGACTTCAAACAAACTCTGTAGCAAGTGTGACAATTTTACTACACCTCTCTTTCCCTGCTGCCCTTGAAGAGAGGAACCTGTTGGCATTAACTTGGCACACAGCAGCAGTCATTTTGTGTTTGCTACTTGCATTTAAAACCAGAGAAGTTTAGCTGAAGTGAAGTGTTTGTTTCAAGGACATTTTATAACTGAGAAAATAAAAAGTAAAGTAAAACCCTTTCACAATCACAGAATATTTCACACTGATATTTTTGAGATGTAACAACAGGTACTTTCTTTTGAAATTATTTGTCTGAAATATTTGAAACTGGTCCAAGTGCAGTTCAGCTGGCAAGAGCACATATT
Source organism: Hirundo rustica (assembly GCF_015227805.2). Classification (NCBI taxonomy): domain Eukaryota; kingdom Metazoa; phylum Chordata; class Aves; order Passeriformes; family Hirundinidae; genus Hirundo; species Hirundo rustica. The sequence goes on along the minus strand of NC_053452.1, from coordinate 13,178,299 downwards.
GAATTTTCTAACTGACTTTGTTTGACAGATCCAAACTGAAACTGTAAAAAACATTTTGTTTGTGTATTTTTGAGAGAACAGGCAAAGCACAATATTTTTCTGGTTTGAGCCAAGAAAAACTGTTCACATTGCAGTGTTAATCTCTCAGATAGAAAGTCCCATTCACAGATTTTTATACTTCATTATTTTGTAGAGGAATTCTCCATGGCCCTCTGTTAGTTGTCCTAAGCACCATTTCAGTTGCCTGGAGATTAGTGGGAGCAACTCAGTAGGAACCTATTCCTAAATTTCCAGCCAATGTGCCACTGGCATTTTGAGGAAGACACTGACATGACATCATCATTTGTCATCTCCAAGAAATTGTCAGCTGGGGGACAGTGGAGGAATGTTACATTGGCTGAAGGTTCCCTGTGTCTGCTTCTGGATTGGCCCTTCTTTTAGTCCAGTACCAAAACATCATGAGAGGCATTTGGGAGGGACTCAGCAGGGTGTGAGAATTCAGAAATTAATGTCTTCTAACAGCTGAGCTGTAAGCTCATGACCATAGTCCAGAGCATCTTTATAGGGTGCATTCTTGTTCTGTTTGGCAGGGGAGTTCTCTTGAAAATGGATTTCCTGTTATTTTCACTTCCTCCCTTATCCATCAACACAAATTAACTTTTCTTCTGTCTTGACTTTCCTCACCACAGACACTGCTGGTCAGCTTATTCATCTGGAATCTGGCATTTGCTAACTGATCTAATTAGAGTTAATCACTAATTATTTGTATTACTACAACCCTGATGTTATATGAACCATGGGAATATAATTTAATTATGGAATAATATCAATCAGATGCATAAATTAAAATGTTCACATATTAATATGAACCAATTTTCTACTTTCAACTGTATGATCTGCCAGTCTTGAAGAAAAAAAAAAAAAAAAAAAAAGCTCTTTCTCCAGCTTTTGGAAAATGGTGAATTCTTCAAAATCAGGGGGAGGGGCTTGCAGTTGAATGAATGGGACTCACAGCTCCCAGGTGTGTAAGAATTTTTTCTGGAAGGATTTTTAACAAGAAAAGCTGTGACTGAACACCATTTTAAGCTCTACAGCTCTCTCCCATGAGGATAATTATGGGCAGGATTAGGTGCAGGATTTACTTCCACTTCCCAGCCTTGCACAGACAGCTGGCATGAAGTTACCTGTCCCCTCAATGATAACTGGGGCAGACATGGGCCTGGGTGCTGGGTCAGTGGTAAGACAAATGTAAGGAGATGTTTCTCCAGGCAAAACACTATGCAGAAACTCAGAGCAGGTGCTCCCAGACTCTCTTGGCTTACAGGTTACTCCTGCTACTCTTGACTTGGGAGAAGCCAAAAGTGCATCCAACAGTTTGTCTGCCTCACCCCTATCACCAAGCCACCAGGACTCACCTTATGTGACTTTCTGCTATGCAGTCAAAGTGAAGAGGTGGCCACACAGCACCCTTAAAATATCTAAAACCAGCATGCTACAAATCATGCACACACCTTCCAGCCAAAATAGGCTAGGCGCAGAAGTCATCTCCCAGAGTTCCTCACATGTGATTCATGAGCTCACTGTTTTGGTGCTCACGCAGAATAAGTTTTTTGCAAAAGTTTTTGATTATCAAAGTCCAGGCAGACACTGTTCTTTATAAGCTCTATATTTTCCCTTGTAATCCTTTTTCTTGGTGGTCCCAGACTTGAGTTCTCTCAAAATTTAGGTGTCCTTTCCCATTGTAACCCAAGTGTGGGGCAAGCAGGCCTAGCAGCCATCACCCACAGGTGAATGGGACAGTTCAGTGCTTCCCCTTCTAACCATAGTTTTTTGACAAAGCAACCGCTACAGCACATTTCCAGCTTCTCCTGGTAGTGGAACAGCCTTTGCCACACTCTGGCCCCATCTGCACCCAGTCTGCTGAGAAATGGTAAAACTCACCCTTTCCAAAGGACATCCAGCAAATGCTGAGGGGCTTATCAACTCTGCATAACCCTATGGATGCCAATTTACTGTTAATGTACACTGTTGATGAAAGCAACTGTGGAACAATACCAGATAACAAATACATTGGAGGGAGCAGAAGATACAGCTTGAATGCATAACTAGATCCTGCTTTGACTTTAATTTCTCTGCTTAATCGTGGGTATGCTGTATACATTCACTACGTACAATAGAACTAAACCCAGGAACTCTTTGCAACACTTGTTACCTCTGGAGAATTCAAAAAATTGAGTGAAAGGAAATGTACTTCTGTTTGTGGAATGTCAGTTGAGTGCTTATGATTTCAAATGTTCAGCTACAGGCAGGAACTGAAATACCAGCATCTTCTGCTTCTTTCTATACTTTACTTCTTTCTTCAGAATTAATTTTTTTCTTTCTTCCTCTGTTCCTTAGTGTCTTGGTTTTGAAAGACAGTTGTCTGCCAAGGAAACCTACAGCCTCCCTTGGAATGGAGAATGTAAACCCCCTCCCCTCCAAATTATTATAATTTTGCAATTAGGGGCTTTCAGGCAAAGATATGGGAATAGCAGTAACAGTTCTTTACTAGGAATATTTAAAAAACAAACAAACAAACAAACAAACAAACAAAAAAAACCCCAAACAACAAAAAAACACCAAAAACAAACAAAGAGAAACCCCCCACCTGTGATATATGTCCTAAAGTTAATTTGTGTTAAGCAATAAAATATGTAATTAGTTTGCTGAAAAATGTAATAATGTATCTTAGAACATTAATCTACTTGAAATTAAATTTAAAATCAATAAACTAAAAGGTGTATACAGGGTTAACTGAGACAAAAGCTGCACAGTGAGGCACAGAAGATCTCTGCCGGGAATCGTTGCAAAGACAGCACAAAGGGACAGAAAAGGGAGATAGGTGCTCTGACGACCCCCTGATTGTATCAGATCACTATCTTATCTGTTCTGGCCCAATGTTACCATTTCCAAAAACTTCTCCAGACACAGCCATCAGGACATTGTTCTGCCTTTGAGAAAGTATTCACCGGACCCCGTACACAGACATGAATGTCTAATGAAGCTACCTCAAGGCACGAGTCTCATGGTCTCAGCCGGACCCCAGCGAAAAACTGTATAAAAATCTGCAGCTTGGAGACCCAATTAGTGAACTGAGGGGGTGACAGACTGGCAGAGTGTGTTACCGTGTTCACCCAGCGCCGAAACCCCGGGGTTCGACGCTGTCCCTTTTAATTGTGGCTATCGGAGACTGTTATTTTGTCTCAAAATAAAAACTCTAAATTTTGATTTACTGAATTTGGTCTATCGTATTTATTACACCACCCCACAAATGTAGGTACAAAAAAAAAAAAACAAACAAACAAGCAGGGAAGCAAGCAAAAATTCTGGAAAAACCCTGACGGAGTCAGGGATATGACCTGGCACCCTGTTGTTGAGGGTGCCGGCAGCAGTCCAAATAAATCCTCCTGGAGTAACAGATGTGGTTCTGTGGATACAGATGGTCCTGCAGAAAGTCCAGTGGTGACGAGAGGGGTCCAATCTTCCTCCAGGCATCCAGTGGAAGAAATGGATACCTTGGGTCCTTCAGTCCCAGTTTTTTATCTCGCTAAAAACAGCTGGCTCCTCCCCTACTGGGTGGAGCATCTCACAATGGGATGATGGAACGTGTCATGTCATTGGTGGGCCCTAATGGCCCATTATCAGAAGATGTCCCTGGAGGATGGAGGGGTGGTGAAAGAGATAAGAAACACTGCCCCACCTGGTTTTAACAGCTGGGCCATTATTAGAAGGCATCCACCCCCCTGGAAGGGTGAGAGAAGAATAAAACATCTCCCAAAAAACAGATTTCAACAGACGAAATAGAATACACATTTTTTTTAGGTTACATAATCCAAGACACTTAGATTTTCTCCACTGTTGCTGATGTGGCTTACATCAAGAAGAAAGCCTTGAATGCCACCATCATAAGGATGCTTTGAATATACCAGAGTGCAGCTTGGATAGACAAACACTCAAACCGCAAAACCAAAACAAGTGCCTGGTCAGAAAAATTTTGAACCATGATAACTTTTGTCCTTTGCTTTTCACTTTTTGTGTTTTGTTTGGGTTTGTGGTTATTTTTTTTAATAAGGTTTTAGGTCCTTTGGGAAAAAAAAAAATAAATTGGTCCCTCTGTTTTGTAAACAGAATATTCCATGAGCAGTTTCCACTTAGCTGGAAAGGCATTTACACTGAGCAGTGTGTCTTGCTCATCCAGAGAGCTTGTGGCTTAGGTTTCTCCATGAGCTACACAACCACAGCAGAACAGAAAAGGATCCATTACCATTGGCTCTCATTGACCTTTGGGCAGAGGACAAGCAGGGTCTGTTTGCTGAGCCTTCCCTCCTGTGACAAAGAGGGTAGAGAGAAGCTGATTTGTGTGAGCAACAGGTGCCCATCTGATAGAAAAAAGAAGCATCAATTTGCCAATGGACTTGGATCTCTTCACCATCAGTTCTGTGTGGAAAAACTGCAGGGAGCTTCTGAGCATCCTTTTATGTTGTGAATTCCAAAATTAAAACATTTTACACTTGCTGACAACTTTGAAATATTTATTTCCATTCACTTGTGCTAACTGTTTTTACTCTTTAAAACAGCAGCTAGTCATCCCAAAATTACTTTGTAAAAAATCCATTACACAGGATGGAATCTTTTTATCTCCTAGGACACATAAGTTTACTGGAGTATAAAGCTACAGAGAAATGAATTTATTTTCTTGAAACAGTCGTATTTTCTGTGTATCTATGTACATGTATATGTATGCATTTTTGGCAAATGAAGTAATAAGTATAATTTTAAAACTTTCAGCTAAACAGAATTCTGTGGTTTTATAAACAGAGTTTTTCAGCTCCTGCTAATTAGTACCTGACTCTGATGGAGCAGCTGAAAAGCTAGTCCCAAAAAGTTGCATTTAATTTCTAACTTAATTTAAAACTACAAATTGGACTCCCTTGGTTAGTTTTTAATTTTATGTTTAAATGCTAAAGGAATATTAAGGACTCATGTTTTTCCAAAATTTGTGGCTGCAAAAGTTACCAAGACAAGGAGGTTAGGTTTCATCTTGATTCTGTCATGCTTTGCTTCTTAAAGGTAATATATATATATATTATATATATATATTAAAAAGAAAGAAAGAAAGAAAAAAAAAGACACAGAGAAATGAAGTTATTGAGAAAAAAGCTTGAAGTAAAGATGATGGACAGCAGATGCCAAATAAAATAAGCAGAGAATGACAAAGGAATGGTGAAGCTACCTTCTACAGACCATTTAATTTTTATAAAAGAGAAGTTTTCATCCTTATCTATTTCTTCTCACATCTCTGTCACAAGACCTGTGATGAAGAACAACCAGCTCTGATTGCTGTGGAGTTTTACTGTTGCAGTTCCCTTCCCAGCAGGTTATTTTAGCACTGAGAGTCATAAGAAGTCCTTTAAGAGCCTACTTGGATGAGGTGCTTAGTTGGGCTGCAAACCTTCCTGCAGACCTTGCAGTTTGTAAGGACCCCCCTTTGACACTTAGACATGCTGAGGTTCCACTCTTCAGTCTGAGAAACATGAAAATGCAGATTCCAGAGCCACTCAGACTGTTCTGTGAAACATTTAATCCTTTTTCTCCTCTGCTTTACTACTACTATGCAACATGTAAGCAAATATGTCATGAAAATTTCCAGTCAAACCCATTCCACTGTAAAAAAAACCCCACAATATAGCATACTGTTAATATCCTCCAATCTTCTTGACTTTGAGGCCACCTGTAGGTTGCAAAGCCTCTCCATTTACCATCTTCCTGCCTCTGTAGCTTGGCACTCAGGTCTGCCCCAGCTCACCTGATCAAGTCACACATGAACTTGAACAGCAAAAGCATTTGACCCTGCATGAACCGAAGTCCCAGCCTACAGCACAGCACTGCTGCAAGAAGTCCCTCTCTAATGTCCCCTCTGCTCTGAGCCTTTCTCCCTCCTTAGGCTGTGGAAATTCTGGTAGCCCACCAGCAAAGAGAAAAGGTTTTAACACACAACACAATTATATTAATTAAGCTGGGTCAAAGCTGACTTCCTTTTGGGGGGAAAAAAAAAAGCAAACTGAAGTGACACAGTATGAAGTTGTATTTAAAGCCTTGTTTCCCATCAAAGTGAGCACCTTCATCTGGATTTTTCTGGCTTACCTAGTTTAGGAGACTGAGGACAGAAATAAACCCTCTCTTATTAAGGAATGAAGAGAAAGAGCATTTCCTGGTCTGCTTCCTGATTCCTAGTGTCTTGGTTGGAGGTGTCCTGTGGGTCTTCAACATCAGGATGGCTCATTCTTGCACTTGGAGGATGTTGTCCTTCAAGATCCATCACCTTTACCTAAGCCACTGTGCCCTTCAAACTGCTTCCATGGGATCCCCTGCTCCCCTGCTCTGAGGCACAGCTGGGACTGGTTTCTTCTGAGAAATTCTTGCTTCTGTCTTCCCAGAGCAGTAGAGTCCAGCACAGCTTAGTATGGTACTGGCTAGCAATAATTTGACCTAAAAACTGTAAAACCACAAGCAGCGTGAAGGGGATAAATAACATCGATCCAAGACAACACTGTAGAAATATGCCTACAGGAGCTATTCTCTGAGGAGATGGAGGGAATACAAGGAAAATCATTTGTTTTCACGGAAAATAAGCCTTGTCAACAAACCTGATTTCACTCTGTGATGAGAACAACAAATTTTGTTGATAAAAGGAACCATCCAGATGTAATAGGGCTTAGATTTTCAGAGAGCTTTTGACTTAGTATGAAATGGTATTTGGGTTTAAAATGTTGTACTATGTAGCATCAATAAAGCATGGTTAAGAACTGCCTACCTGACAAATATCAGAAGAAACCAGTCAAAGGATACCAAAACAGCCCTGATGAAGTGGCATGAAGAGCAGGAGGACTATGCCCAGAACTCTTTGCTGCTTTCAGCCATGCTCTGGGAGTTGATGGAGATAAAACTGACAAATGAAGCAAATCCAGCAGTTCAGCAGAGACTGATAATATGAGGCTGTGATACCAAGATATCTGGGTCACTGAGGGTGGGGGGTCAGAACCGGCTTGAATATGCATAGTTAGTGTTCTAGAAAGAAGAAACTTCTAGAACAGGGGATGCAACCCAAATGGGAGTTGCAATGGCTGTAGGGGCTGAATGTGGGCTCACAGAACAAGGATTGGCAGAAAGACAAAAAAACCCTTGTCTACCAATTGATATCATGTGGCAGACTTTTCATACTGTGATGAGGACCTCAGTTCTGGATAAAATGCAATCTTCTGGCACCTGGAAATCAAGAAATCATGGAAATGTCAAAGACAGAGAGGAAAAATGCTACATAAACTATCCAGACCAGACCCAGCCTCTCACACACAGCTCTTTGCTGCAGGTAGGGGAGATTGGAAAAGATAATCAAGCTTCGCAGTGCACTCTGACACACAAATAGGCCTGGAATAATGGGCTGTCTTACTTCTAATTTACAGCTTTTAGCCACTGTAATTTGCAATTTTCACAAATGAAACATTTGCATGTTAATTGTCTTCTACCAATTTCAAGATGGGGCAGTAACAAGTCCTGAAAATAGCACCAGCCCCTTTTGAAACATTAAAAAAGTGTTGCAATCTCACCCAGGCATTTTAGGGGCTTAACCAACCAAAAATGGCAGGTGGTGTTTTTTTGGTGTTGTTTTTTTTTTTTTTTTTTTTTTTTAAGGAAAAGGGAGTGGGGGGAAGGAAAAAGACAAATACAATAAGGAAAGGGAAGGTTATAGCAACCTATAGCTCTTCACTAAGAGAGCTTGATCTCCATGATAAGAAATGCAGGCAGGAGCTTTCTGGAGGGTACAAGACAGCTCATTGCATATGTAGTAATGAACAAGCCAATTCCGTAAATCAAAATTTAGAACTTTATTTCAAGACTTCAATTCAGTCTCTAACAGCCACAATTAAAAGGACCAGCGTCGAACCCTGGGTTTCGGCACTGGGTGAACACAGAAATGGACTCTATCGCTCCGTATTTATCCTGTTCACAAAGTGTGTCCAGAGCCATCTGGTTTTTATACAGTCTTTCACTGAGAATGGAAGGCGATCGTAGTGCTCTTGCTTCTCGGTCGCCTCATTAGGTATTCATGTTCAGGTCTCCGGTTGGTTGAATAAGTTCTCGAAGTAAAACAATGTCACGATTGCTGGGTCCGGAGACGGGTTTTTGAAATGTTAAACTGGGCCGGAACAGATAAGATATCTATCTTCTCTTAATCACTGGGTCGTTAGCAGGTCCATCTCTGCGGGAGACACAGTCTATCTCGTCATCTTCCCATTCTTTGAGTTATTGGTTATCCTGAGGCTTTTCCAGGCAGGGGCCCTCCTTGTCTTTCAACCCTAGTGTTCCCCTCTTACAGTTCAGTTTGTTTGGTTTTTTTTAACCCCAAATACACCTTAGGTTTTACAGAGCTTAATTCCGACCGAACGCAAATTAACTTTATATTACATATCACAATACCTAACACGAATTAACTTTAGGTCACATATCACACATACAAGTCCTAGAATCTATGTCATTCCTCTGGGCCACCTGGTTCCCCAAGAACATGCAGGTCACCGTGGCAATGACCCTGCAGTTCTTCCTTCCTCAACAATGTAACACAGGTGTAGCAAACAGAGCTGAGTGAGCTCTCTAGCAGCACAAGCAACTACTGCTGCCAACTGCCCCCCAACTCCCGAAATGACTCCTAGCAGCCCAGAGGAGGCTGGAATAAAACCAGTACACATGAAAAGAAAAATAGGCAAGTAGCTTCTTCTTCAAATATTTGAGGAATTAACCTTCTTGGCATAGAGCTCAACAACAGAAGTAGTGAAAGAGTAGAAGGGATTTAGTACTGAGAGGACCATGCCTAGTTTCTGCCAGTTCATTTGACATCACAACCAATGTCAAGGGAGATTTCTTGTTTGGCTTTTTCTCATGAGCTGCCTGTTTGGCATCAAGCTGTCTCCTATCAAGCTTTGTCTCATTTCCCTCTCCAGCATCCACACTGCAGCCAACATTACTTTATGCAGGCCATGTTTTCCAGCAGACACTGACAAAACTTTCTAGGGAAGGCTAAATTGCAGTGAAATGTTCAGAAACAAACATCTTCCCCTCTTCAAAGTCAGTATCAGGCATCACCTCTTCATTACAATAATTTCTGGTGAACGACAACACCTCACCACCACTGAGGGCACATGTAAGGAAAGCTCTCTTTGTTATGTGGGAGATGAAGTAAGAGGTTTTATTAAAAATGTTGAAAGGGCCCTAAAGGTCTAATACCAGTCACGTGTCTCACAGACTGGCATGCAACTGGGTCTTCTTTTATCTTCCCAAGGACAGCAAAGGCCTGGAAGATTCAGGAGGGAATTTCATCAGGACTGGGAAGGTAACAGAGCTATTAATCAAGTGGGTGCAATATAATAGAAAATTAATCCTAAATCACATGGTGGGGAAAAGCTGTCCAGGATGTTTTTCCTGTATATGGGCTAGCTGGGTTGAAATGGCAGGTGAACAGTGGGATTTCACAAGCAAAATCTAATGCTTTTAGCCTGAAGCATCCCTGGACTGAAGGCTTACTTTTGTTTTCATCACACTTGGCATGAGAACAAACAGCTGCCTTACAGCCAAACCCCTTACAGTTTCTAAAACACAAGGCACACATCTTCCCTCAGAAACCTAAAATGTACTGCTCACTACACTAAAGCTAGATGTTGTCCTCTGCTTTCAAAATTATGATTAAAAATTCATCACAATGTTTACAGTAGAAATTTTGAACACAATTATCACTGTAATATAAGTATCAGTGTAAGGTCTCTTCTTATTTTAGTAATTTCTTGCTGAGTTTAAATACCTAAAAGATTTGCTATACCTTAAATGCAGCAATAGTAGACCCTCATGCAGGCTGATTTTTTCAGTTTTCAAAAAAGAAAAACCAAACCTGAAAACATGATAAATACCTCTGAATTCCAATACTTTTTAATGTATACATCTCTTACAAGCAGATTGTATTCATGAAACATGAAAAAATGCACACTTCAGTTATAGATGTTATAAATTGCATGACTCAAGATTTAGTCCCAATTAGAATTTTATTAATTACAGCAAGCGGGGCATAAGCAAATGCAGCGCTGGGCGACAGGGAGAGTCTGCACTCCGCCGACTGCCGCCGCGGGGGTTCTGTCTTCCAGTTCCGTTTTATGCAGTTCTTTTCTTCTGTTATCATGTCGATGTTATCTTGTTGCTAGGAGACTGTCTTCTATCTTCTGAAAACAGCCACAGTTCCTCTTCCTGGAGCTCAAAAGCCTTGTTAAGCAATAGCATATGTGTCTAAAAAATCATGAGTCATGCTGTGTTTGCAAGTTTAAAGGTTCTCTTAAAAGTGACGAGTCATCCTGTGTTTGCAAGTTTAAAAAAGTCATGAGTCATCCTGTGTTTGCAAGTTTAAAGGCTCCTCTTAAAAATCATGAGTCATCCTGTGTTTGCAAGTTCAATGAACAAAGCATTAACTCGTTACAATCCCCCCCTTTTTCTTTCAGCCATAATTTGTTCATTGAATCTTTTTAATTCCTGTCTGGCCCATTCTAATTTCTCATCTTCTGAGTCTTTAGGTAGCGATTCATATTTTGCTCTAATAAGCATTAAATGTGCTGCTTCTAAGCGTCCCTTCACAATTGCTATCAATTTATTAAAAATACATGGTCCAAAGGTTAATCCAAGTATCAATAAAATCAGTGGTTCCCGCAATCGTGGATAGCAGGGTAGTCAGCCAAGGGGAATAACCAAACCAAGATTCATACCAGTTTTGGTTTGCCTCTCTTTCTCGCTTCCTTTGCTCTAGTCGGTTTCTTAATTCTGTCATGGTATCTATTACTACTCCCGTGTGGTCAGCATATGCGCAACATTCTTCTTTAGGGCTACCACACAGGCCACCTTGTTGCAAGAACAAAGATCTAGACCCCTGCGATTTTGTAACACTACTTCAGATAAAGATCTTACTGACTTTACTAACCCATCGATGGCTTGCTCAATTCTTCCTAAATCCTCATCTACTGACATTCGCAATGTCTTCATTTCTTTTTGCTGATTTATCAAGGAGGCTACTCCTGTCTCTGCTCCTATTCCTCCTATAGTCAGCAGGGTTGCAATGGTCAGGGCCGTAAAGGGTTCCCTTTTTACTAGATGATGCTCTGCAGTAGTATGTTGCTGGTAAATATAATCAGTTGAGTGGTAAATTATTCTGGGGACAATGGTTACTTGGATACAGTAATCTCGAGCATAATTAAAAACCTTTAATGATAAACAGGGGGTGACGCCTATATTGTTGCATACCCACTTTGTATTCGCTGCAGGGAGGAGCCATCCTGCAGGTTTATCCTCTTCTCTTTGTGTCATAATTACTCCACATAAGTATTCTTTTTCTGGTGGTATTTTTCCTATACACCTCCCTTTACCCGTTACTTGGGATAAGGTTACCCCTTGTGTTTCGGTTTTATTCTGTTTCCAAAGGCATTGCGCTGGATTGGTTCCATTGATACGTCGTACTTTTTGGGTACTACCTATACCTTCATAAAAGGGAGGCCTAATGCTATAACATAGCCAGCATTCTCGGGTCAAATTCGGATGTGTTATATTTAATAATTGGTAACTAGCTTGCATTATTTTCCACAATGCACTATACTCTAGTCCTGTTTTTACAACTCCTTTAACAGTCGGGGCTACGTTACTATTCTTTTTCTCGTCTCTTTGGCCCTTATATTGTTGTTCTAATTCCTGTTCTTTCTGCAGCACAGAATTTGGCCCAATAAGTTCTGAGTCTTGTGGTGCTGGTTCCTTTTTGATAAAAAAGTGTCCCCCTCTGTCTGTACCAGGTTCCCATAATCGTGCCCCCCCACAGTTTTCCTGTTACCCAAGCTTGATCTTCTCCTTTAGTAACATTTATCCAAATTCCTTTACAATTCCCCCCCGCCATCCTAGCCTCCGTCTTGCCATATTTGGGGTTCTTTACATCCATAGGGATACCATTTTTACGCATGTGAATTGATCTTTCCCTCCTCCGGGGGGGGGGAATCCATAGGATACTGTTTCACATCCCCAGTACGCACAATAATAATGCCCAGGATAGTTACAATATGGTTTTCCCGGATTTGAGGCAGGACAAAAATAAAAGGCCCCAAGGAATACAGGTGGCCAAACTGGAAAAAGATCTTTCAATTCACACTGAAAAGAGGGATTCCCTGGGGTAATCATGGAGGACAATACTTTATGGTCTTCCCATCGAATCAAGGACCACTTAAAGGGTTGATGGGGGTTATCGTGCTCTGCGGTAGTACAACATACTAATAATGATAGCATCCATATTATGGTGTGCAGATTCAGGTGCTTGGTCTCACTGGCTATTTTGTATTCTTTCTTTTCTGAAAGCTCTCTCTGGTGGTGACAATGCCATACTCAGTAATACTATCAGTCCCATTCTTTTGGCAGTTCAGCGAACATCACCTTGTTGTCCCATAAGCGAGGCTCTTTCCTCCACCAGTTTTTTCTCCCTCTGCCTCGCTCGTCGACTCGGGTGCGTCGAGCCACAAGAGGTATCATCTTCTCGGCAGCAGGGGAATTCTTCAGGAGGGATTGCCCTGCTCTACGACTTCGGACAACATAAGGAATACCAGTTTGCTCTTCTAACTTGTGGAGAGTTGCACCTGAGCTCCTGTAGCTCCTTTTGGCAACGCCCTTCAACTATTTCTGCTACGAATGGGCTGGGCATGTTTAGACAATATGAGTCTGGATTTGCTCCTTTGGCAAATATCTCCCACCATTCGCTGGATTCTACAGTTAATTCCCCAAGAGATACTTTTAGGTTTAGTAGCCAATCAGTCATATTTCTTTGTAATTTCCAGCAAGGGGTGCGAACCCCTTTAGGGGTCTTCCCCTATAGCAGTGAGTCCACCACCCTTCTCCGCACACTTTACAGTTATAACATACAAATGGGTAACAGTTACAGTTCGCTTTATCTTATTCTAACACCATCCTTACTAAATATGGATTGGGTAAATATTCAATTGTAAATCCGTTCATTCAGTCTTTTACTTATCTCTTCAGTCTTAATTTCAGGCTTCCTGGTGAGCTGACAACTTTCCACTCGGTAGTTGGTTCTCTTACAGGGCCCTTGATCCTGCTAGTGTGAGTCCATCCCTTCTCAGCTGTTCTTATTGCTGTTTCTGTTGTGAGTAATACAAGGTAAGGTCCTTCCCATCGGGGCGCTAGGGTAGTGTCTTTCCATGTTTTGATTAATACCCAGTCCCCTGGTTTTATTTGATGCAGTGCAATGTCTAATGGGGGTCATTGTACTATAAGACCCTTCTTCCACATTTCTTCTCGGTATGTCATTAAGGCAGTGATGTATTGATTGATGTCTTGGTCTCTTACACTGGGATGGGTTAAAGGCTTCTCTACATCATAAGGCATCCCGTACAACATTTCGAAAGGAGATAGACCTATGTCTGTTCTTGGCTGGGTTCTTACATTCAGCAACGCAAGCGGTAAACATTTTGTCCATGATAGTTTGGTTTCAATCATTAATTTTAGTTAACTGTTTTTTAATTTCTCCATTCATCCTTTCCACCCGTCCTGAACTCTGAGGTGCCATGGAGTATGGTGTTCCCACTTAATTCCCAGGGACTCCATTGTTTCATTAAGGATTTTGGACACAAAATGGGGGCCTCTGTCGGAGTCTATTGTTTCAGGTGCCCCATACCTGGGGATTATATTTTCTAGCAGCACTTTTACCACAGCTTGCGTGGTAGCTCTGGTGGTGGGAAATGCCTCCACATAATGAGTTAAGTGATCTATTATAACTAATAAATACTTCACTCTCCCGACCATTGGGTAATTCTGTAAAATCTACTTGTATGTTTGCAAACGGCCTTGGGCTAATGGTCGTCCTCCCAGAGGTTGTTTTCTAAAGCTGGCCTTGTTCACTTGCAAACACGTTGTGCATCCCGCTACTATTTGTTTGGCCAGGTTATGAATTCCAATACACATATATTTAATTCCAAATTGATCTACTATAGTTTGGGTTCCCCAGTGAGTTTTCTCGTGTATTCTATGCAAAAATTTCCAGCGCTATTGCTTTTGGCAATACTTCTCGTCCATCAGAGAGTTTCCATTTTCCATCCTGGTCTTTACATATTCCCATTTGAGATAACCTCTGCTCTTCTGTTTTAGTAAATCTGTATTCTGCTTTCTCCTCATCCAATGACTCTGTCCCGGGCCCCCCTTTTCTTTTTGTCGTATTATCATTAGAGCGGCTTTTCTTGGCCTCCTGATCTGCTGCATTGTTTCCTCTACTTCTAAAATCTATTCCTCTCTGATGTCCTCATCAATGTACCACCGCAATTTTCTTAGGTTTTCTCAATGCTATTACAACCCTTTTGATTAATTCCTGATGTATTAATCCTTTCCCTGGGAGTTCATTAATCCCCTTTCTTCCCATATTTTCCCAAAGGTGTGCACTACCCCCAAATGCATATTTAGAGTCTGTATAAATTGTCCCTTCTTTATCTTTTAATCTTTCTAATGCTCTTAATACAGCATACAATTCACAGGCTTGTGCAGACCAAGTTTTATTCAGGGGGCCTGATTCTATAACCTCTAGTTCCGGTCCCCTATAATTGCATAGCCTGACACTCTTTTTCCTTCTATAACCCGTGATGATCCATCTACAAATAGCCTTTCCCCTGTTTCTAATTCTTCCTACTCTAAGTCTGGTCTTATTTTAGTTTGCTCTTCAATAGTTGTCATGCAGTTATGAGCTAATTCCTTTTCATCTGACTCCCCATATAAAAACTGGGCCGGATTTTGCAAGCCCGTCACTTCTAGGGTCAGTTTAGGGGAGTCTAGGAGGATGCCTTCATATTTTAAAAGTCTGGAATCTGTAATCCACTTATCTGCTTTTTGTTGTAAAATTCCCCTAATATTATGAGGAGATAACACCTTTAATTCGCTGTTAAATGTTATTTTGTGTGCTTCTTCCGTCAGGAGCGCACAGGCTACAACTGCTTGTAAGCAAGTAGGCCATCCTTTACTAACTGGATCTAACAGTTTGGATAGGTACCCCACAGGTTTCTTCTTCCCTGCCCAATCCTGAGTCAATACCCCGTAGGCTGTTCCATTATCTGTGTTTATGAATAAATAAAAGGGTCTTTTTAAGTCAGGTAGACTGAGTACGGGGGCTTGGATTAAGTCCTGTTGTATTCTTTTTAAACTTTCCTCATCTTCCCGGGTCCATTTCATTAAACCCTCTTGACTAAGTTTTGATATAAGAATTTAACCTTGCTACTATAGTTTTCAATCCATTGTCTGCAATATCCTACTAGTCCCAAAAGCTGCCTAATTTGCCTCTTGTTCTTTGGGGGTGGCAAGGCTAATATACCTTTCACTCTCTCGGGGTCAATACTTTTTTCACCCTTACTAAGGTAGTGGCCTAAATATTTAACTTCTTCTTCCACAAATTGCAACTTGGCTTTGATACCTTTAAGCCTTTAAGTCCCAAAAAGTTTAGTAGCTTTATGCTCTCTTTTCGAATGTCGTCCTCTCTTTCCCCTGCTAGTAGTAAATCATCTACATACTGTACCAAAGTTACTCCTGGCCTGGTCTTGTAATCTTGGAGGATTGTTCTAGTGCTTGTCCAAATAAGTTAGGGGATTCCGTAAACCCTTGAGGTAACACGGTCCACCTCAATAGCTGTCTCCTATGGGTCTCTGGATCTTCCCATTCAAAGGCAAAATAATCCCGGCTACTTTCTGCAAGGGGGCAGGCCCAAAAGGCATCTTTTAAGTCTATTACACTATACCAACAATTATTAGGCCCCAAGTTACTTAATAAGGTATATAGATTAGCTACTACTGGGAAGCGAGCTACAGTCCTTTTGTTAATTTCCCTTAAGTCATGGACTAGCCTATAAGTTCCATCTGGCTTCTTGACGGGGAGTGTTGGTGTGTTGAATGGTGACATGCAAGATTCTAGTAGTCCTTTGCTAACCAGTCTATCAATTTCAGGTTTAAGTCCCATTCGTCCCTCTAAGGATATGGGATATTGCCTTATCCTAACAGGGATATCTGGATTTTTAAGGGTAACTGTAAAAGGTGGTATATCCATTTGTCCCACACTTTCAGGTGTATACCATACTTCAGGGTTTATTCTCTGCTCATCCTCCACTCTAAGGGGGCATAGCTTAATCTTTAACTCCTTATCTACTCTTTCTAAATTAATCCCCAATTCTATTATTAAGTCTCTTCCTAATAGATTATATTCTGCCTCTGGCACTATTAAGAAGTTACCCAATTTAATATTTTTGTCTGTTTCAATTACTACATCCTTTACTGATTTTACTTCAAAAGGCTCCCCCTTTGCCCCAACTACCAGGGCAGTTTCTCGGGCAAAAGTGCACCCAAGGGGCAGTTTTTGAATGGTTGATCTTTCAGCCCCTGTGTCTACCAGGAACTCGAATTCCTGGCGCTGAGGACCTATTTTTATCAAGGGCTCCTGGTGTGTCCTGGTCCCCAGCAAATAGAGCCCCTGACCTCCCTAGTCTTCCTTAAACATTCTCTCATCCTTCATTCCCTTTCTGCAATCCTTTCTCAGATGTCCTTTTCCTCCACAATAAAAACAAGCTCGTGTCTCTCTATTCTTCGGTGACACTTCTTCCCACTTCTGATGAGAAGGCCTGTCTAACCTGTCCCTTCGGGGTGTTTCTTGTCTTCTGCTTTCCCGTACTGCAGTGACCATCATTCTTACTTGTCTTTTGTGGCTTCTTTCCTCTCCTCTCCGCACATATACCTTCTGAGCTTCCCTCAATAACTCGTCCAATCCCTCTCCTGCCAATTGTCCAACTTTTCTAATTCCTTCCTAATATCCTCCCATGATTTTGCAACAAACTGTGTTTTGAGCAGGGCTTGCCCCACTGGGGCTTCAGGGTCTATCCCCGAATATAATTGCAAATTCTTCCTTAATCTTTCTAGCCACTCAGTTGGGGTTCTTTTGCCTTTCGTTAAATGCTTTGTTAATATTCTGCCCTCTTGGAACTGCCTCACGGATGCCCTGGATGATTATTGTTCTTAAATCCTGCATGTGTCCCCGGTGTTCTGGGTTCTGATTATTCCAGTTGGGATTTTGTAATGGCCATTTAAGGTCTGCTTGTGGCCCTTGTGCATGCTGGGCATCCCAAATGCGCATTCCTGCACGTCTAATCATGTTTTCTCTTCAGATGTGAAAAAGATGCCCAATATGGATTGTAATTCGTCCCAAGTATAAATGTTGGGACCTAGGAATTGGTCCACTCTTTCTGATACTCCTAGTGGATCTTCTAACAAGTTCCCCATTTCCTTTTTGAAGTCCCGTACGTCCCCTGAGCTTAGTGGGACAGAGATAAACCCTATCCCAGCCTGAGGTCCCCCCATGGGCATTTCCCTTAAAGGGTATAAATTCTGTTGTCTCGCCCTTTGTCTAGTCATCGGACCTCTAGGTGGAGTCTCAGCTTGTTCCTGTGCATTTTCATTATCCGGGAGTGGAGGGGCTTGTGGTGGTACATACGGTGGTGGAACTAAGGGAACTTCTTCCTCTCGTTTCCCTCTTATCTTCACGAGAGTCAGGTTTTTCTTTTAGGTTGAATAAGAACACTCCCGGGGTCTCAACCCATATACTTGCATAGTCACTCTCCTCCTGACTAAAGGGGGTCTTAGTGTTTACCCATAAGTTGAGTTTCTGCCTAACCCAATCTTCTGATGATCCAAATACAGGCCAAAAAATATTTCCAGATATTTCTTTCCCACCCCATACTTCTACACAATAGTGTATCATTTTGGCCTTATCCTTATCTCTAGTCCCAGGATACTGCTTCCATTCAGCTAGCATGAATCCTAACGAACTGTCTTTAGGCACAGGTGGGAGTTTCATGGGTGGAGGGGGCTTGCTCTTCCCCTGTCCCATCTTCTGGAGTGCCTTCTATCACAGGTGTGCAACCGATCGCTTCCCCTTGTTCGTGGCCCACGCCCTCGCGGGCAATGGGAACCGCACTACTGAGGGTCCACACTCACTTGGGGTGTCCGGCTGCCGGCTCCCCTCTCACACAGCACACTCAGCACACTCCAGGATACCCGACCCCGACCGAACGGCTCCCCACGTGTAATTCCACGCAATACTTACGCGTCCTGCGTCTTCGTCCGGACCTTTGTGCACAAAGTTTATAGGGTCGACCGGTCTCCTTTGCTTATGTCCCGAGTTTTAGGTTCGTCGGTGAGAGCGGGGTAGGTTACAGAGATCCTGGGGCCACCTGGAGGTGGGGCGCCTCCCCAGTATTCCTATTCTACCGGAACATTCTCATCCGAGTCACGGCACCAAATTGTTATAAATTGCATGACTCAAGATTTAGTCCCAATTAGAATTTTATTAATTACAGCAAGCGGGGCATAAGCAAATGCAGCGCTGGGCGACAGGGAGAGTCTGCACTCCGCCGACTGCCGCACGGTTACGGTCTTCCAGTTCCGTTTTATGCAGTTCTTTTCTTCTGTTATCATGTCGATGTTATCTTGTTGCTAGGAGACCGTCTTCTATCTTCTGAAAACAGCCACAGTTCCTCTTCCTGGAGCTCAAAAGCCTTGTTAAGCAATAGCATATGTGTCTAAAAAATCATGAGTCATGCTGTGTTTGCAAGTTTAAAGGTTCTCTTAAAAGTGACGAGTCATCCTGTGTTTGCAAGTTTAAAAAGTCATGAGTCATCCTGTGTTTGCAAGTTTAAAGGCTCTCTTAAAAATCATGAGTCATCCTGTGTTTGCAAGTTCAATGAACAAAGCATTAACTCGTTACAATAGAGATTTAGCTTGATGACTTGTGAAAAGACCCCTCAAATCTTCCCCAGGTATTTGTCAGTCTGCTGGCCAGTGAGTCAGCCCAAAGTTTCAGCTTGAAATTGGTTTATAGAATTCTCATAGAAACTAAAGAAAGTAGAGTGCTAATTAAGTGTTTTAATCTCTCTGAACATCAGGTACAACTCAAAGCAGCTGCACTACAGCATTTTCCCTGCAATGGCCCACTTATACCTCCTGAAAGCTCCAGACTGAGACAGGCTGGAAAATACATTTCTGCATTTTGTGTTCTTAGCTAGCTGAGGGAGCAGGGGCTGTGCAGAACTGTGGAGTGCATAAAACTGACTGATGCTCACCTGCAAGCACAAAGAGCTGCAATTGCTCCTACACTATTGCAGACAGATTTCCCCTGAATCATGGGTTGGCACAGATTTGTTTCTAGTTATAGAGAGATGTGGAACGTTTTTCCCTGCCAGGGCCTTGGATTTGCTTGTTGGGGGGTGGGGGGGAGGGTTGGTGACTTGGTGGGGGCGCAGAGTACAGGGACCTATCACAAAGCTAGCTAAAATATTGGCAGCTAGTTTAACCAATGAAGATGCCAAATGCGACTTTGGGAAGTACCCATTTAAAACCCTCATTGCCAGGAAATCTCTGTCTTCCTCCTAAGATAGCCAGGAGGTAGCATCGTGGGCGGCAGAGGGGCCCGGGTCAGGCACCATTGCCCTCTGGGTGGCTGGGCTGGGCCTGGCCAGACCTCTGGGAGCTGCTGCCCACATGGGGAGCAGCCTGGGCCAGCTGAGCCCTTTGGCGGGAGAGAAAAGAGAACAGCTCAGCAATATCACGTGCTTACAGCTTTGTAGCAGTTCTGAGCTGGGCCGCCCTGGATGAGACCGGGGAGGGGGGCGGGGCGCGGTGGAGGAGAGGAGAGGCCTCCTCCATTGGCACAGCTTTATATCTCTATAGCCCTGCAGCCCGGAGCAGAGAGCGAGCACATGACCACTGCAGACCTGGGCATATTTAACCCCTCCCTAGCAACATGGAGCTTCTAAAGCACAGCCCTTCCTTAAAAGAGAAGAAAGAAAACAGAGAGTATGTAGAACAGACACCACATGAGGTCAGTGGATTAGAAGTGAAAGAACTGATAATATTATTGGAATAGGATTGAAGAAGTGGATTTTTAACCAGACTTCTCTGGGGTAAACTATGGAGAAATGGACTGTTCTTTGTAGCATCTTAATGTGGTTAGGGAGACTGCTGATTCTAATCAAAATTGAGGACTGATGTAATTAAGATTTAATTAAGAACTTTAACCTCACTCCTGGGTTAAAAGGAGGTTTCAGCCTTTCAGACAAAGATGACTTTAGACTAGACGAAGTATTCGTAAACAGTACCCCAGATACACTGAGAGGCCCATAAGTAGCCAAGAGGAAAGCTGCTAATAGAACAGCACAGTCTGCAAAAACTCTCGGCAGTTACAGATGTGTGACATTAAGAGCCACTGGACTATTTTATCTTGTGGTGAGTGTCTCCATAAAACTCTAGAGAGACTCTTCTCTTAAAGTAATGAAAGATTATGTTTAAATGGTAAAACAGACTGAAAAATCACAAGTTGTGTCTTTCTGTTTTGTTTAAGAAAGTTAATGGCTTTTAAGAGGAGGGAAGAATGTTTTGGAGTTTCATTCTGTTCTGGTTTGGGTTTTCTTTTTACCAACTTTCTTTTTCTTCCCCACTTCTTTTAGTATGTGTTAATAAAACTATTTGTTCATTTTTAAGCTTGAGCCTGCTTTGTTTTTTTTTTTCTCCTAATCTCTCTCCCACAGAAAAAAGAATAAACACTAAAACCACTACACTAAATTTGGCAACCAGAATTTAGCGAATGTAAAACCACTACATTAATTGGTGTTTCCACCCGGTTTCATTAAATTAAAACTATTACACCCCGCCAGAAAAAAGCAGGATCTGCATAGGTCAGAATTGTTATTAATAATGTCTCATTGCACACCATAAATGCACATTTGACCAATGATAAAGACAACGATGAGAGGAAGCATAGAGGCACAGGTTGCCCAAGCTGGAGAGTTATTTACAGTTTCTTTCTTTCAATAGCAAGTTTTCTGACTGAAGCTAAAGCAAATATTCACTGGGGAATCTATTTTGTAATAGACATCAAATGCTAAAAAAAAGGAAGGCAGAGGAGAGGAGATCAGACTTGGTAGAGATAGCTTCATCCACATTTAAATTATTGACCCACAGACTTCTAAATAAGCTCTCAAGAAAAATGTATAACAGTTCAAAGTAAGAAATTTGGACATGCAGGATGCATTCCCCCATGTAATATTCTATCCCCAGCCAACACACTGCATTAGTACACAAGAACAGAAGATTAAATCCTTTAAAACTGCTATCTCACTGTTATAACTCGGGATAAGCCCAGAAGAATTTGAATTTTTCCATCAAAGCAAAACTGAGTCAAAATGCCATTTAAAAATGGCATCAATTACTCTTCACAAACAGGACTTCTATCTCATGACCAAATCTGTACTTCTGAGGATTTTCTTTATTGGAGTCCCTTGTTTTGAAATCCATTTACTCCAAGATAACAATTTTCTGTTCTTCTAGGTAACCCAGCTTCCACTGGGAACATGAAAAGTTTGACCAGGAGGATTAAAAAAAAAAACCAACAAACTAGAAATGCAAACTTTCATGTATGGAAACTGTTTAAGCTAAGGGGAAATGTGGGCCTGCTGCTAAGTGGAGTGGGGGACGTGGCAACACAGGGCATGAAAAAAAGCAAGGTGTTAAATGAATACCTTCTTAACTTCAGCCTTTTTTAGTCAGATCAGTTTCAAAAATGCCAGACCACAGAGACCAGTTTCAAAAATGCCAGACGACAGAGACCAACAGGAAAATCTGGAGTAAGGTGGAAGAGGATCAGGTCAGAAAATGCCAAAACAAACGTAAGATCATGTGCCCTGGTGGGTTGCACTCGATAGTGCAAAGAGACCTGGCTGATATATCCCAGCCGACATCCGCAAGGTTTCCTCTGTTCCAGTGTTTGAAACCGCTTTGGTTCAGGGCACAGGGCGCTGAGCTCCTTGGCAGTTTTATCAGCTAGCAGCAAGGCCCTGCTACATATTTTACTTGTTTGTTAAATTGATCCTTATTGGTTTGCTTTGGCACTTGGACAAAAAGAAGTTAAAATTCTTAAAAATGTTGATGCGGTTGCTTTAGTGAATCCAGCAAATACAAGTGCTAGTCTCAGAATGAAAATATACAAGCATGTTAAAATAGCAACACAGCCTTGGATGACTCATATTCATTGAATTTTAAAACTATTTCTAGTGGACCTCCAGAGGTCAGTTAGCCCATCCATCTGCTCAAAATATATCTAATCAGATCAAGGGATGCTTGTCAACTCCTCATACATTACAGCCTATGTTTTCTAAAGCCTTTTCCAACCCTCAGTACATTACCAAGGAGAAGACAGCTACTACTACTATTATTTACAAGAGGGAACTGGAAGAAACAGTTTGTCTGATCAGAGCTCTAAATGAAACACAAACTCTCCCCATGGGTTTTTGAATAATTTTAATGGCAGGCTATTGTGGATCAGTATTCCAGAGTGAACACAAGATAGAGCTCAGCATGGAGCAGATACAGCGACACTGGAGATGCCCTACATCCGCTTGCTCACCATCAGGCCACAACACAGCCCCCAGCACAAGGCCAAACACTCCTGGTGACGAGGGAAGACAATCTCTGAAAGGAAACCCAGACATAAGACCTTTATCTGATCACAGCATCTCTCTTAGGTGCTGTTCTCATCTAAGTGGGATCCCAGGGCATAAATGAATGAAGAACTAGCACTGTGATAACACCCAGCAATGCAATCTCCATCTGCTCCAGAAGAACCCAGAGCCATTATCCTGTGTTGTCAAACCTGTTAATGAGATAAATTTGGCTTCACTGGTAATGTGCCAGCCTGCCTCAAAGACAGATAGAAAAATGAATGAATCAGGGCAGGGAAAACAATGACCCAGATATCTAACAGACTGTCTTGAAAACCATGACAAAAAGAAGATAGAGAAGAGCAAAGAGATCATAAAGAATATTTCTGATTCACAGAACTCAGCAAAAAAATTTGGCCACCCTCATTTGAATTTTTGACTGCAGAAGAGAAGAAATAAATTCAAATTTTAAAAATAAATTAAAAAAAAGAAAACCCTGTTCTGGGTCATGACATAGGGACCACCAGATAGGAACAAAGCAGCACTTTTAGACTGCATCTATGTTTCAATATAGAGAAAAAAAAAAGAAGGGTTCTGAAAAGAGAGAAAAAATCCTTCAGTGTTCTGGAAGAGATGCCTTATAGAGTAAAATGTATTCCAGAGCTCTTCCCTGTATTAAATTGTATCAGTTTAGGTTATCAAAGTTACTGAGAAGTGGGAATTTTTCCATCTAAAAAAAAAAAAGAAAAAAAGAAAAAAAGGCAAAATACAGTTCAACACTGAAAGCTGAACATATCTACATATTTGAAAGGAATGCAAATCAATTGCTCAGGAACTTCCCTCAGGACACAGCAGAATCACTGTGTCATGGGTTAGTCAGTTTGGTTTTTTAGTTATAAAAGAATGTAAAATAATTCTCCAGGTCAGGACCTGGGAATTGCTTTGGAAGAGACAGAGACCTATCAGAGAGTTAGTTGGAATATTAGCATCTATTCTGACCACTAAAATCAGCTGTGACTTTGGGAAGTACCATATAAAACCCCATGAATTTTCTGTAGATGGGTCCTTTTTCTTCTTCCTTTGGCCAGAGAGAGACAGGTAACATCGAGCTGGGCCTGCTGCTCCCCCCTTTTGCAGGGGGAGCTGGCCTGAGGCCTGGCCAGATTCCATTGGTTCCCGGGTGTGATATATGTCCTAAAGTTAATTCATGTTAAAAGATGTAAAATGTAATTCAACCCCTATAAGTTTTGTTTCTAATCCAGTATGCTAAGAGTTAACTCAGATGAAAATGGCCCGGAGAAGGGTACAGGAATTTCTTTTGCCTGAAAAGACATGGGAGGGACACGAAGAAACCATAATTGGAATTACCAGAAGAGGGGACACGAGGATGCCTCTGCCGGGAATCGTTAAGGGGAGAACAAAGACAACAGAAAAAGGAGATGAGAGCCTGGAGAACCAGATGATTACATCAGATTGATATCTCATCTGTCTCCTCCTGAAATTAACATCTTCATGCCACACCTGGACTCAACCATTAACGGCATTGTTCTCTCCAGCTGCCCTATTCAGAATCCCAGAACTGGAACATGAATGTCTAATGAGGCTGCCTCAGAACGAGGAACCTCAAAGTCCCGAGTTTCTCTCAGCAATCCAGTGTATAAAAAGAGACTGCTCCAAGCCAGAAATGTGAACTTGGGGGGGTAACATACTGGCTAAGTGTGTTACTGTGTTCACCCAGCGCCGATCCCGGGCTCGACGCTGTCCTTTTAATTGTGGCTGTCCAAGACTGTCATTCTGTCTCTCAATAAAATTCCAAAATTTTGATTTATTGAATTTGGTCGATCATATTTATTACACCAGGTGAAGGGGGGAGAAGGAGAGATTGCAACAGCTACTTTCTTCAGACTTCTCTAGAGCAAGGAGAAATCTCTGCTGGGCCCCTGATAAGAGCTATGATAAGAGCTATGGGCACCATTTGGGCCGAAGCCACCCTGATTTACACCAAGGGGTGGGCTGAGGAGGCATTTATGATCCTGCCTGGGTTTTTTTTGTGATTCCAGACTGCCTGAGTGCTTCAGTCTCTGATGTTTCTGTGAGTTCTTCCTCCCTTATCAGCTCAGCCTTGAACATCTAACACCATGAGCTACAGAGAGAGAGACAAAGACGCTGAGCAGATTTAACCCTTTCTTAGCAACATGAAGCTTCCAGAGTTTAGCCCTTCTCTGAGAGAATAAAGAAGGACAGAGTGAACATAAAGAACAACAGGATGAAGTCAGTAAAGCAAGAGTAAAAAGACTATTGGGACAGAGGGTTGAAGAGTTAGTTGTTCTATTCTTACTTGAGCCATAGAAATGAACCCTGTATTTAAGTAATTCCTTTAAATTATGAGAAAGATATGCATTTAGAGATGATTGTTTTAATTTATGTATAGATTTAAGCAAAAGTATTTGTGATGAACTAAGTAATATCCTATAAGATGCTTGAACAGAGATAAAGATGAGAAGCCCCCCTGTGTCAGTGAAGAAGTGAGAAGATATCTCTGTACCTTAAGATGAAGAATCCATTGCTTTAGAGTTATTCATCTTTAAAAAGTGACACCCCAGTATGCAGAAGTCTAAGACCCATGACCCATAAGCAGCTTGGGAAACTGCTCCTGGGAGGGTCACAAAAGCAAGTTTCTCCAGGCAGTTGTTTTTGTGATAGTTTAAAACCCACAAGAGAACTGTTCTAAGTTGTCAGTGAGATCCATGACTCTAGAAGATACTCTTCCCCTAATGAATTGATAAAAGACTATTGTCAGATAGTGAAACTGACTAAAAATTACAAGTTTTTTCTCTTTATGTTGTTTTGTAAGAAAGTGAACAGTTTGTAAAGGGAGGGGAGAATGTTTTTTAAAGTTTAATTCCATTTTAGGTTTTTTTCCCAACTTTTTTCCTTGTCTATTTTTTTAGTGTATGTTAATAATTTGTTAATTTTAAAGTTGAGCCTGCTTTGTTTTTCTCTTAGTGTCTCTCCCACAAAAAGAGTAAATACCAAGACCAAAATTTAGTGAACGTAAAACCACTGCACACTGTCACTGTAAGTCTACAGCCAGCCAGGTAAAGGATCCATCCTAACTAAATCAGGAGCTGGGGGCCAGAGAGAGAAATCACTAGGCAAAGTTTCAAAGCTTGAATTTTTTATACAAGGGGATGGTACAGAGCAATAACAAGCTGATCCAGCTTTAAGATCTATGAATGATGGAGTCCTGCTTCCATTTTGGCAGCAGACAATGTCTCGGATGCAAGTCCTCAGAACTCCATTGCATACACTAAATCTGAGCTAAGTAAGTGGGAACACCAGCTGAGGATACAGCTTATGGGATGGAAATTTACAGAAATGAAACTAATTAGCAGCTTCCCAAGCTCAGCAGTATTCATCTGACTCTGCTGCACTGAGTACACTGCTGAGAACACTCTGGTTATAATTATGCAGCTCTGTTCATTGCTCCACTGCCCAGACCAAGGTTTATAAAGTGACAGGAAATTTTTGGTTGTTAACCCTGGCTGTTAGTTACTGCTTTTACTTCATCTTATCCCAGTCACAACTGATGTTTATGCTTCCTACATGCTTTATGAGGGTTTCACAGTAGCTTTTTAGGCACGGTTTCCTTCTGGCAGCATTGCAAGAGAGCCATTGTCCTTCTTGCTTGGTAGGATTCTTCGTCTCAAAGACAGATTCAAAACTGCAAGCTGGGGTGGTAAGCTCAGATTCCCTGTGCCTCATGCAAGCCTTGCTGGGCAAGCCAAGGCAGTTCAGTTTCTTCCACATATTCAGTGTGACTGACACTTCTCTTGGATCCAACACAGGCACCTTTTTCCTTTCACCCACCAGTTATACAAGCTGATCTTCAAGGCATCCAGAACTGCTTCACCATTGCTTTGTAAAAGGACATTTATCTTTTACTATCATGTGCTGATTGTACTGCAAACAGGCATTAACCTCATGTTATCAGCTGCCTCTGATTTATTACCAGATTTATTAAAGGTCCATAATGCTTTCATTTACTTTTATGTCTTAAAGAGACCAGCACAGATTACATTTATCTTCTTTCCTTATATTTAACTGACAGGCTTTTCTTTGCTGCTTTCTAACCAGAGTTCTCTTTCAAACAGTCAAAATCTCCCTTGCCACACAGAGAGAAATATGGCAACTGACACTTTCAAACAAAATTTTGACTTCACTCATAAGAGTATATGCTGCAGAAATGGTACTTTTCTACACTGAGCAAGTATATTTGCCAAGAGACAAAAAGAAGAAAAAGAGTCAAATAAGGAAATCTCCCAGTCACTACCACCCTACAGCCTTCTTAATTGACCAGACTCTTAATAACATTAATACCTCTAAATCAGCAGCTATTTTTTCACAGAGAAATCCTTACACCTCTAAATGCAACAAGTGAAACCTGACATTGATCCGGGTGGGGTTTTCACAGCACATCTTAATTTATAGGGTCATGTAGCTCCTGAGCATGAAGTGCACCAGGAAACTCTGCCTGCTCTGCTATCCCCAGAGTATCAGCTGGAACCTGTTATAAGCTAGGAATGAAAACAGAAGCACAGAGCAGCAGAGACACAAGCCCCTTCCTGGGTGAAGCAGAGATCTGTCAGGAAAAGAATGTCTGAGTGCTGCATCTAAGAACTTTGCAATATCAGGTATAGGCAGCAAAGTTATCCATCTCACTGCCCTTGGTAACATAGGCTACTGCTGATAACTCCTTTTAATTAAAACATTGGAAATTTGTCCACATTGCACTTCCAAAATGGAGAATGCCTTGATTTAAGCTTTTTTCTGGCTACAAACACTTCAGCATATTTTCAGGTAGTTTTCTTCCCATTTCCCTAGAAACTTCTCACTTGAGAAACATGAAAAGCCTCCTCATTCTGCTTCCTATATCATCTAAATCTTTTTTATATTACCATGGTTTCAAACAGAGAGGATAGGATTAGAGTACATATGAGATTAATTTATACAATGAGGGCAGTGAAAGTCTGTAACATTAGTGAAGTATAAATGCCCAGAAGTCACTGGAAATATTCATGGTCAGGTTGGACAGGGCTCTGAGTGACCTGGTCCAGTTGGAGATGTCCTTGCCCCTTGCCAAGCAGTTGGACTGATAACATTTAAAAGGTTCAGTCTACCTCAGACTGCTCTACAATTCTGTGATCAAACACTTCTCCCATTTGCTAGATGTGTTCAAAGTCAAAAGGAATCAAAAGGCTCACAGCCTGCTAGAGAATGGAGCACATTTGAGTTTTTTGAGAAGCACCAGGGCAGCAGCACTGGGACCCTAATTTAGCCCAGGATCCTGCTTGGCCTGGGTGCTGTACATACTGCCCACCTGCATGTTACGGTCTCATGATAAGAAATGTGTCTACCCAAATTAAGGTGCATAAAAGACAACATGCCAAAGTCAATAGTATGGATTTCATTTAATAGTAAATGTGAGGTGGAGAGATAGAAAGATATAGGAGGAAGGGGATGGGGAGGGAAGAGAAAGAGAGAGACAGAGAAAGATTAAAGTAGAAAGATATCACCATCAAATAGATACCTGCAGCATCCTGCTGGACCTTCTTCACCCTGGTGTTTGGGAGTGGGGTTTCCTGAGTCATTCCTTTGGGGGTATCAGTTTTACACAGTCCAAGTCCTGGGTTTCCACAGAGCATAGAATCTGTTCCCACAACTTGGACTGGCATGTGTGTTGCTTCCCACAGCTTGCCACCATGTGAATGTTAGGCCTGGAATTAGCGCCTTCCTGTTTTTCAGTCTGTGCTTACTTCAAGTCCCTGTGGGGTTGGCTTACCTTCTTCAACAGTTCTGTGAGATGTGCAACTGCATTCTTTAAATTCGCACACTGCACTGATAGATGGGTCACTGGACACCTCCACTGAGCTCCCCAATCTGTGTAGATTTGTGTGCATTCACGGCTGCATGGAGTACAGAGAGAAGACAGCAACATTCTTCTGGGCACCAGAAGATGCAGCAACAAGAGATGCCTTGATTTATGCCAGGAAATGCCTGACCACAAAAGTTGTTTTTAGCCCAGAAAGCACCTTAAATTCAATCCTGTTTTTGCTTGGAAGTGCTCCAGGAGCCATGATCCCTGTGATGAAATCCAGTATCCTCTAGCACAACAAGGCTCACTGTTCATACCTGGGCCTGAAAGGGAGTTTGGAAAACCCATTTACACAGCCCCACACTGGCCACAAACCTTACCTCTGTGGCAGGACAGGTGTTTAGCAGAACAGATATGTTTTGAGCACACAAAACCTCCTTGCCACTGCAAGGGACTGCTAGACCACTGTGACAATGTGGTTCGTACCACCCACTACCACACAAACTGGAACAATCTACCCCAGGTGGATGCTCCAGCCAGAGCAATAATGACAACCTTTCTGGATCAGCTGGCAGTGGCCCAGACCACTTACAACATCGTGGCAAAACTCTTCAACATTTCACATTTCAGTCAGTAGAGAGGCACTTTAGATATTTTTACAAAACTTTTCTCACCATTTTATTTCTTGCTAAGCAGAGCTTGGATTATTTAAAATCAATATTAAAAAAAAAAAGTTACACCTTCCATCAGCTGGACTGAGCAATCCTTTGCCCTATTTCAAGGTGACAGGGAATCCCAAATTTGCCCCTCCAAAGTGCTTACTCAGGTACCCAATAGTGTTTATCTAACTTGTTTTTTTATAAATTTTTGCATGGAACACTGCAACAGACATAGACAAGCTGTGCTTTATCAGGAAAGGATGAAGCATGCAGTGTTCTTTCAACTCCCTTTTTAAGCTCTCTGCTGCACAAAGCACAAGTTGGAGGCATAGCTCCAGGCTCATTATACTCAAAGCAGCTCTGGATTTGGTGCACTGATCTCTTTCAGTACCAATGTAAGGTGTAATGACAGTCTCTGTGCAATATCCTGCTCTACAACCTAGGAAATTCAACCTGTCCTCAACACTCCTGTGTTTTCAATCTTCTCTGTCCCACAGAGATGTGCACTTCCACAGGTGTATACGAGCTGTCACCTCTCACTTGCCTTTCTTCTTGAGAAACAAGCAGCTCAGTTCTTCCTCATTTCTGTTTTCAGCTTGCTGGCAAGGGATTTTTGCTCCATGTTTTTTTTCTTCTTTCTGTCTTTCATTTGTTTGTTTGTTGCAATGTGTTTTGCCATGAGCAAGCCCAGGTTAAGCATTGTGAGAAGTAATGGCATGGCTGGAAAAGAACTACCCATGGGAGAGGAACACTCTCAGAAGTACATATATTACAGTGACTGCTGGTGTTGATGAGCATGATTTTGTCCTGGGAAAGCAGAATGATTCCCTGGCTTCTTCAGAAAAATTTGGAGGTGCTGAGTTTACTAACACAGGTTAATAGGAAGATGGGTTTTGGTGAAACAACATCCTTCCATGAAATAAAAAAGGGGTGATACAATACAACCCTGCTTACAGAAACAAGGCAAAACCCAGATCAAGTCAGAAGCCAAGATGCAGGGAGACATTGCTGGGAAGAATAAAACCCAGTCCTGCACTTCTCAGTGTGCAGCGGCTCAATGCTTTTGGTAGTCCAGAAATGGGAAGGGACCAGGACATGGCAGTTTCCTAGCACCCCCATTAAATCAGGCCGTTTCTCAGAACCTGCCAGCTACAGAAGTGAGCACAAATGAGAAAGGTAGACACAGGATTGTGTGGGGTTTTACAGTTCTTTTGACTTGCACTGACAGAACTGCAGCCTGTCTCTCTCCCAAACCTGCAACCTCTCACCAGAAGTCCCACAGCAGGGCTGTCCAGAGCCTTGGCAGCAGGATTTTCCTCCTGAGTTTTCTATGCTGGTGTTCCTATGGCTTTGAATACTCTAATGTTATGGGAAGTTCCAGAACTACCCCATCTGCCCGCCTTTTATTTACCCATTATTATGTAGCTCTTCATTTACATTAAGACAAAAAAATAAGTCTTTGTGAATAATAGTCACAGTAAATATAAACTATTCATGCTGTTAGCGTTTCCTGCCCCAGTCTCCTACTGCACACACTACAGCCAACAGAGTCACCCAAAGGCAGAGGAAGGACATCAAGACAGCTTTTGTCCCAGGGCTGGGGGAAAGAGATGGAGCACAATCAGATTTGGGAGACTGGGGTGAATGGCTGGACAGTTGTTGCTAGAACACTCAGTTAAGCACTTGGGCAGCAGGAAAGTGTCAATGCCAGCGACTTTCATTGGCTAATTCCCTGCCACCAGACAACAAGAGAATTAAAATTCAGCAGCAGACCTCAATTCTGCCTTTCTTTGTTCACTGTATGAACAGCCTTTCAACAGCCAGTGACAGAGGCTGAGAAAGCCTCACTGTGGCCCAAGGGGCAGCATGGAGGCAACAGGAGGAAATCAAAGGAAGCAAAAAAAAAGAGGCAAGTAATGATCAGGGAGGGCAGGAGCTGAAGAGGAACCATTTGTGCTTCTGAGCAGATCTTGCCCAACATTCAGACTGTGCTGTGTCAAACACAGAGTGGTGAAACTCGAGAAAAGGAAGTCTGAAGCCCAGACTGACAGAGAGATATGGAACATTGATCTCCAGTTCACCCCAGGCCTAACGGAACACCCCGCCCTCCTGAAACCACTCCTGTGAGGAAACCTCATGTCTAAATGCCTTAGAAACTCCAGGAACTACCAATAGGGAGGAGAATGGTACAAAATCCAAGGCACTGCAGGATTATTACTGAAGCACAGTTGATGGGAAAGAGCAGGAGAGCCCACCAGACCAAAGGGAAACACAGCTGGGCTTTGGAGAGGGCTTGAAGTGAATCTGCAGCCACCTGCTGGGACTCGCTTCTTGAAGAGGGTGAAGGACTTCCATCTTCTCCTCCCATTTCTACCTGCAAAATCTTGCCACAGGTAATGGCTGATAAAACACTGAAAACTGCATTATTTAAGACACTGTTGCTGTGATAAAAAACGAACTTCTTTCAGAGCCAATACCTGACAAAAACAAGCATACAGAGATACTTAAAGCTCCTGGAGAAGGAATATAAATTGGTTAGGAAGAGTCTCTGAAAAACAAAAAAATAATGACAAAGTCCATTTTGAAAAGCGACCCCATGGAGAACTATGTTTTTCCTCACATGACCAGCTCCACTGACCTAAACCACACTGAATTATGTTTTGTTGTTGCCTCAGCAAAGGCCCTTTGCTTATTATCTATGTTTTCTATAACTATCTTAAAATACGGGAGGATACCCAAAAGGGGGAGATATCTATATCTAGATATAATTATATAGATATAGATATAGATAAAAAATATATAAAATTTGTTGTTTACTATGTCTGCTTCAGACTGTGCCATTGGTTGTGAAAAAATGACATAATAATCTTTTATGTACCAGATGCTTCAAGGTGAACCAACTAAAGAAGCTGCAAATATTGCTGCAGGATTTATGATCCAAAAATAACTGTGGCCATTTCCAGGTCTGAAGGACAAATTCTTCCTTGGTGTTAGGACAGGTTGTCTTGGTTTGAAAGACAGGTATCTGCTAGGGAGGGGTGGGGCGTCTCAGAGTGGGGAATTTCAATCCCCTCCCTCCAAGTTATTATAATTTAGAAAATTAAAGGGGCTTTTCGGGCAGAAGTATGGAGAAAGGAATAACAGTTCTTTACTAGTAAGTATAACAAGGCAAACAAGTAACAACTACAGCATTAATAATAAACAGAACCAAGAACCTCAAGGGGCTTTGTTTCACAAAGCCCAGGGCAGTCTGATCTCTTGGGACTCCGAGAGCACCAAGCTGGAATGGCTGAAACTGCCGGGCTGGTGGCTAGAACAGCAGGATGTCCACGGCAGGTGGGGCGGATGTCCTGGCAGACAGGGGGGATGTCCCGGCAGGCAGGGGGGTGCAGGACTACAGCGTAGCAAAAAGAGCAGTGCTGTAGAAGCCACGACGGCTGGACAAGGCTGGCCCAGCTCCTCCAGGGCAGGCAGAGAAGCTCAGAATTCCTGGGCACATGAGCAGATGATGGTAGATTTCCCAGGACCAGACTTTCTGTTGACAGTGGACTCCTCCCGCAGCAAGCTGCAGCTTGGCAGTCCTCTCCAATGCCCAGAGCAAGAAGAGCCCTCAGCTCCCCCAGCCCTGTCCTTTTCCTGCCCCTCCCGACTTGTGGCCACCTCCTTTGTGTTGGTCAAGCACCATCTAAGCATAAGTACTTAGTCTCTTAGCAACTTATGGGGAAAAATTCTATAAGAAAAAGAAAAGAACAAACCTAACCCCCAACACAGTCTATTTAGTCCTCTGTGACCAGTTCTCCTTTCCTTCACCACAAGTTAAGAAAACACACTAGATTATTTAAATCAGAAGTTTTCTTTAGGTAGTGACTGTTCCGTCTTGAATATGCACAACTGTGGGGGGGTTCCAGCCCCTTAGCAAGTCCAGAGCCAGTAGCTAGCTTCTTCCTTGTCCCCGTTTCCAGGTTAAAGAGACTACCCCTCCCACTCCCAGGGCTTTTTCCCAGGGGGGAAGGGCCTAGAGGCAGGGACAAGCCACTACCCAATCAGGGATAAGGTGGGAGTGGAACAGAGTTGGGTTACATTCCAGTTTGGGAGGATGGGTGCGGCCGAGCAGGGACAAACCACGTGATACAGTTTCCAAGGGGAACAGGAGAAAACATTACAAACCCAAGGAAACACAATAAAAACCAAATTAATACACTGTAACATACAACACTTCTGATCCAGGTGCTAATTGCTAGTGTTGAATTTGGGTCCAAGAGAGAGGGTTTGGGGAAATAAGGGATATTAAGGGCACAGTCACAATAAATTAGCTACGCCAGACTCTGAGAAGGGTTTGTAGCTCTCTCTGCATGGGTGATCTTTCTAATCAGAGCTCTCTCCTTGTCTCTTCTCTTTTTAACAGTTTTATTTTTTGAAGCCACAAGATTTTTTTTCCTGCTGAGTGCTGGGTTAACAAATGCAGGAAGCATATATTAGCAGTATTCTTTGGAGACCACCTACAGCAGTGAGATGAACAATGGGCCCTGAACCATGACTAATTTGTAGCCCAGAAATATGGTGTATTTTTTGAAATGTAAAACTGTTACTCACACTTAATCGTTTATTTGAACTAAAAACACATTATTATCCTCTCATTATTTTACCTGGTATATTTTAGATAACTTATCTCAGAGTTGCCATAGCTACCTGCTGAGTGCATTTGACTGGACTGTTTGCAGTAATCAAAATTAAAGGCTTCTTATAAAAAGAAGTGTGCTCTGACTAAAGAGGAACCTGGGCAAAATTGCCCATAATTGTATTCTTTTGCTCAGTGCTGCTGCTGTTGGATGAGCTTGTGTGGTGGCTTGAAGCGCAGCTGCAAAATTAAACCTACTCAAGCTGCTCCCTTTTCCCTGCCTCTTCCAATAATGGGGGAACACTAGAAGATTGAGAGTTGGAATAACAATTTACTGAAAATGGAAATAGCCACAATAATATTAATAATAAAGAGTGTACAAAAGAGAGAAAGAGTTTTACCCACAGAAGGGTGCTCACCACCAAACAAACAAACTCAAAAACACTTCAGTGTAAACTAAATCCTTAGTCTCCCCCATAAAAATCATGTGAAGATAAAAGTTTGGAAAGGATTCTGGAAGTCTGTAATCTAAGCTGAAGCTCATAGTGGGTCCAGCCAGGATTAGGACCTTTTCCAAACAGATGTTGGAGATATCCAAGGACAGAGGGGGTGCAAAGAAGCCAATGCTTGGCTCTTCTCAGTGGCTTCCAGTGTAAGGAAAAGAGGCACTGGTCACAAACTGAAACACAGAAAATTGTGTTTGAACACAGCAAGCTCTTAGGAGTGACCAAGCCCTGCCAGAGGTTGTGGAGTCTCCAGTCTTGGCAGGTCTGCAACCAGGCCTAGGTGGCCCTACAGGAGCAAGGGGCTGGCGTGGCTCCAGTGGTTCCATCTAGCCCCAAACACTGTGACGTTCACCATCAAGGATGCAATCCCACAAGCCCTTGAAAGGCAGGCAGGACACACCCAGTGAGACCTTCAGTTTAAAGGACAAATGCAATCAAAGGCAGGGGGAGTCCCCACTGAACTTCTTATCAGCATCTCCAACAACTCTCTTCAAAACTGAATTCCTCCACTATAGTGGTGTGAGAGTTGTTTTATTAAGTTATTAAGTTATTTTTGTAAGATTTCTGAGTTATTTTTGTAATGGTTTAGTCCATTGTACCCCCTGTGTTTTGTAATAGTTTTCCCCCCTTATAAGTTGGTTGTTTAACCAGACATCTTCTGTCAATCATTCCTTCTCTGCCCCTGTTCCTGTCAGTTCCCCTCTCTCCTCGTGGTCGCCCTGTCTGTCACTTCAAGAGCCTTCCCTGGATTCTGGAAAGATCCAGGAGAGGTGTTGAGTGGTAGGCTGGTGCCCGGGGAATCCCCTCCTACCCTCCTGTGATTTGTTAATGGTTCAAAGGTTGACACCCCTGTTACCACCCCTGTGTTCCCTGGTTGGCTGACCCATTGTCAGCCCTCCCCCGGTTATAAATGGCTGTCAAGCTTTGATCTCGGCTCTCTCTGGGCAGGAGTGGTCTGAGGTGGAGCTCTTTGCCGGACTCCCCTTAATAAACTACCTTCTACCCTGCCTAAAGAGAGATGACTCTTTCCGTCACCGCCGTTGCAACTCCATCAGGTCCACTAACTGGTGTGGTGAACCAAGAGCCCACCGGGAGGAGGTTACTCGCCCTGCCTGTAACCCCAACTGATCCTCGTATTAACAGTGCGGAACTGAGCTAGCCTGCACGCCTGTCGGGCGTGAGAGGACACTGCTATACTCCACCATGCCTAAGGTGGCCTAAGCCGAGATGCCAAACCTGCAGGAAGTGCAGGATGCATTCAAACTCTGCCACTGTACCTCTGGGTGACATAAGGTAGATCCTGACCCTTCCCTGTCCCTCTAGTCCCCCTTTGGGTAGTGGACTAGACACATCCCTGAGCTCTGATCAAATGGGAAGGATGTGTGGGGACAAGGACCAACTTCTCCAAGTCCCTCAAAGCAGTGACACCTGAAGTAGCTTAGCTCTCCACAGCAATGTTTCAGGATACCTCAGTATGCATCTAAATACTTAATTTACTTTCACAAAGAAGTGAGAGCAAGTAACTTAATACTTTCAGAAAGAAACAATTTTTTTAATTAAAGCTAGCATGCCCTACTGGAACCATCCAAATGAACTGCAAGCAGTTAAAGAATTAAAATGTAGGTCACCAGAAGTACATACTAAACAGCCATCCTGATGAAGTGTTTAAGTACAGAAGAGCTGGATAGTGCAATTAAAACAGTTTGCACAAACCCAGCTATGTTGAATTAGGGACAGACTTTTCAAAACAAATCAACAAGGCAATGGATTGCATTCAGGAGACAGACTCGTTTTCCACTGTGGCTAAAAGCAACTCTAGGATGGAGTGGATCTGAATGTTATCAGCCTGTCCCCCCACTCTACACCACCTGTTGACAAGCATCCCTGTATAGGGCTCACCTAAGAGAGTTGTTGCCTCTACAGAGGAGAAAGCAGGCTCCAGAAACCTACTCTAATGCAGAGCAGGAGATGTGAAAACTTTCCTTTATTTTACCAGATAAAACACCCTTGCAAACCATAACAGCAGCCAGCTGGCAATGTAGGCATACAGGAAAAAGTGAGTGAGGAGCTTGAAATACTCAACAGGTCCCTTGGCAGAGAACTGGACTTTCCATCCTCCCCCTGCCTCTTTCTGGAAGGTGTGTAGAAAGGAACCATTCATTCAGCTTTCTAGAAATGAGAAACAAGCAAACAGTCAAAAATACACAACCCCAAACCTCTGCAGATTGTGCTATTATGGGGTCTGACACATTAAAAAGGCAGGAAAACAATTTCTGCTCTAAAAATACAGATTTGATTTGCCTCACCCTCACATAACATCCCATGTACCTCAAGCAAACCAGCTCCAAAAAGTAATTCCTCCTGTGCAGAGTTTAGCACCCTGAGTCACCTCCCCAGAACTACAATCCCCTGATGTCCTTGTGTTCAGGCTGCCTGAATTTTCACTCTCCTCAGGCTTCTTAGATTAATTGCTCTAAAATGAATCAGAAGTGAATTACTCCTTGAAGTAAACTTTTTGGGGAAAGTTAAATGTCAGCCTTTCCTAGTGCCCACTTCAGCACAGATTTCACCATCACGGAGTTAGTTGCCTGCTCATCCCAAATGGCTTACCAAGAGTAAGTCTCCAAACACCGCCTGCCAATCCAGGATACAGCAATGCTAGAGATGAAAGCAAGGTGCTGTCCCAAGCCTGAGGCTAACACAGAAAGGTCTCTCTTCTCATCTTGCCCAAAATTGTGTTGCTTTGCTTGCTCACTGGGAAGAGCACAGCCCGCTTGTCTGACCTAATAGGATTATGTCCAAAGACCAACAAAGCTGCAGGAGATGCACTTTCAGGACAAGGTCAGAGTTTGTCCTGTTACAAAAAGAAACTGTATTGCCGCAGCTCTCACCCCCAGCACTGACACCACGGAAAATCCAATCAGCCTTGGCAGGGGAAGCTGACTGCAATAGGCACTTAAAGAGAGTCATCCTTAGAAGGGAATGAGTGAACAAGTCCTCAGAGCTCATTTGGCAGCTGAAAGGTGCCTATGCGTGTCTGGTGCCAACATGAGGAAGAGAGGTTGGACTGCCTTGTTTAGCCCTGTCTGTGTTCCAGGTTAATGGCTCATTCAGCTGCTGAACCGAAGTTGATTCCCTACAGAAGCTGCAGTGGCTCCCAACAGTTGTAGGGTATAGGACAGAATGGCTAGAGGGGTAGAAAACAATCCCACTTCTATCCCATGCCTATATCTCCCTAGGCTATTGGAGCCACTGCTGAGGGATCAGGAAAGCAACATCTTACAGACACTGCAGTCTGCCACTGTGGGATGGTAGGAAGAATGTAATTCCACAGCTCCCATCAACCCCTGCACCCTGTGCTGTTCACCAGAGTTGGACTTGCCCAAACGGCCAAAAAAATTTTGTTAATCTTCTCCATCACCTGAACATAAGGTAAAGGAGATAACTCTCAGATCCAAATGCAATAGAGATGACCTGTGCAACAAGTCCTGAGAGAGAAGAGAGAGCAATGCTAGATGATAGCTGAAGGAGCAGAATTAGCAAAGTACTGAAGGTCTTAAAACAAGATGTTTGAATGGGACAACAGCTTAGCACAACCGCTATGAGCCACCCTTGTCAGCAACAGACTGATGGGGAGTGATTTTGGGGGGCTTTGTCCATGGCTTTTCTGGAACCAGTCTCCCTTATGCCAACACCTTTGCTTTAAAGGGCTGCAGTTCTGCCCTTTCCCACTCCCAGCTAAGTTCTGGACAGTCTCTAGGAGATGGGTTGCTTGGCTTTGCTCGATGTATCTCTCAATTACAGCCACTGTTCTTTTCAGCATTTCTTTGTACACCAAACCTTCATCTTCTGCTCCAGACCCATAAAAGTGTCTCAACAGACAACAACAGACAAATTCAGCACTGGTAGGTTGTTCTCCAGCACCCCTATGCTGCTCTGCATGTCTCCTTAAAAGGATTTTTGTATTTTACAAGTAAAGCTTGAAGAAAGGAGCTTTCCTAATAGTATCTTTTCATCCAAGTATTCTCAGTGAAGCACAAAGCATACCTCATGTTCCTGTGTGTGAGCATGAAAATTGCTGCACTAGGTTTTAAGACTTTTAATCAAAGCAGCTTTTCCAGCATGGACTGTATAATGAACTTCAGTATAAAAGCAGATCCATTAAAAAGTTGTCTTCGATGTCATTGTGTCAAAAAAAAAAAAAAAAAAAAAAAAAAAAAAAAAAAAAAAAGGCAATTTTTCCACCTTTCCCACCCCATGTTGCATTTCAGGCACCTTCTAAATTTGCTTTTTTTGCATAGTGTAGTGGTTTCACATTTGCCAGTCAGTTTCACCATTTGAAAATAATCTTTCACCAATTTTTAGGAGAAGAGTCTCTCTTAGAGTCATGGATCCCACTGACAACTGAGAAACAGTTCTCTTGTGGGTTTTAACTGTCACAAAAACAGCTGCCTGGGGAATCCTGCTTTCATGACCCCTCCCATTAGCAGTTTCCCAAGCTGCTTATGGGTCATGGGTCTTAGACTTTTGCATACTGGGATGTCACTTTTTAAAGATTAATAACTCCAAAAGCAAAGGATTCTTTATCTCAAGGAACAGAAATATCTTCTCACTTCTTCACTGGTGCAGAGGGTTTCTTATCTCTACTTCTGTTCAAGCATCTTATAGGATTAATATTACTTAGTCCATCACAAACACCTTTGCTCAAATCCACACACAAATCTAAACAATCATCTCCCCAAATGCATATCTTTTCCAGGATTTAAAGGGATAATCTACATATAAAGTTCATTTCCGTGGCTCAATAAGAAGTCCAGCCTAAAATGGAATGACAAACTCCTCAACTCCCGTCCCAATAGTCCTTTCACTCTCGCTCCACTGACTTCACGCTGTTTCTTCTCTATGTTCACTCTTCCTTTCTCTTCTCTCTCAGGGAAGGGTTAGGCCTTGGAAGCTTCATGTTGCTAGTAAAGGGTTAAATCTGCCCAGAGTCTTTTTCTCTCTCACTGCAGCTCATGGTGGTAGATTTTCAAGGCAGCGCTGGTGAGGGAGGGAAGAACTCACACAGAAAGATCAGAGATCAGAGGACCCGGGCAGTCCGGAATCAAAAAAAAAAAAAAAAAAAAAAAAAAAAAAAAAAAAAAAAAAAAAAAAAAAAAACAGGCAGGATCATAAATGCCTTTTTGGCCCACCCCTCATTGTAAATGCGAGGGGCCTTGGCCTAAACGGGGCCCATAGCTCTGATCAGGGGCCTGGCAGAGGTCCCTCCCTGCTCTGGGGAAGTTTGGAGAAAGTAGTTGTAAAGCTGCAACCTATCCTCCCCCCACCACTGGGAGATGATGGAATCCAGCTAGGCCTCAGGCCAGCTCCCCCTCTCAATGGGTGGGGGGGAGCAGCAGGCCCAACTTGATGTTACCTGTTGAGCCAACCAGGAGGAAAAGGGCTGACCTGCAGGAAATCAGGGGGTTTATATATGGGTGTTGTAAAGCATTAATTTGGTTTATATTGTGTTTCATTTTGTTTTTGCATTGCAAATAAAATCTGCAAGCTCCAAGGAGCAAAATTTGCTTTTTCCTTATCATTAGGGGAGCTTGATTGAGACAATTTTTTTGCAACAGCTTCCCAAAATTCTGGGGAGCTTATTTGCTCAGATGATACATCTGGAAACTGAGAAAATAACCACTGAATGAACTTTTAAAATTGCTTCTTGGAACAATGGGTTTTCCCATCATCTGAGGCATTTAAAATTTGATAATAGACTCTTTTTTGAGACACAGACAGCCTAGCATCCATTTTTGGCTCAGATTTTAAGTTTCTGTGTCCCCTTTAACTGTGGTTGGGAAACTGAAAGTTAAAAACCCTGGCTGGAGAGAGAAGAAAAAAAAGAGCCAAGAGGGGAAACAGTTACCTTTTCCACCCCCCCACCCCTCCCCCCAGGCTGCTGGAAGGAACGCGCTATTAAACCACCCTGAAGGTTTACTCTGAGAGCAAAAACCTTCCTCGAAAGGAAAAAGACCTTTTCCCTGAGGATCACTACCTCTTAAAAAGATTTTCTGTTAGAAAACCCAAAGTGGTACTCACCAAAAATCCAGTGTTCAGACGAATCTTTCCTTTCTTTCCCAATCACTCCTTTTGCCTGAGACTGACCCTTTTTGGTGCAAAAAGAGCTTCCGGTCTCGGATCCCAGGGTCAGCTTTCCACAAACATGTGGTCACCTTCTCTGGGAGCAGCCTGCCAGTTGGGGGCTTCTTTGCAGCACTCTGATGGATTTTTTGAGTCCAAAGGAGAAAACTGCAGCCCTAGCCTGTAGAATCCTGTGTTTTGGAGACTCCACAGCGAACGCCAAGCCTGACGGGTCTGCATCTTTGCGTGGGTGGGCTATGTTTCGTGACTCACCTACCTGCGTGAGATTCCTCGGCCACGTGCTCTCCAAGTGGTTCTTCCAGCTTTCTGGGAGCCCCTTGTGGCTTCAAGCCGCACGATTAGGGCCCAGTTGTATAGTTTCTTTATGAGACCAGACCACCACCAATGGCAAAAGAAAAGAGCCTGCTCTCACCGGGGGAATATCACGGCTTTATTCTGGAGTCCTGCTCCTGCCGGCTGCAGCTCTTTTTCGTCCACCCTGGTGCCAGAGAGAGACCGCCCCTGCCTCTCCTAGGGCTTTTTCCCTGGGGGGGACGGGCCCAAAGGCAGGGACAAGCCACTGCCCAATCAGGGATAAGGTGGCAGTGGAACAGAGTTGGGTTACATTCCAGTGTGGGGAATGGGCATGGCCGATCAGGGACAAACCAGGTGATAACAGTTTTCAAGGGGAACAGGGAATACAATAGAAAAACATTACAAACCTCAATATAAAAATGAGACACAATATAAACCAAATTAATGTGTTACAACATATGGGTACTTCCCAAAGTCACATATGACATTCTCAGTGGTCAAAACAGATGCCAATATCCCAACTAACCTTCTGATAGGTCCCTGTCCTTTCTAAAGCAATTCTTAGGTCCTGACAGGGAGAAACACTGCATCTTCCCTAAGTAAAACTAAACTGTGCCTGTGCCAACCCATGACACAGAGTCTTTCTTGCAGACCTGTGGTTACTGGAAAAAAAGGACAAATTAAAGAGGTTTTCTTACAGCTTTGATAATACACAATGAAGCCAAACACTGAGCTGCAGAAGAGAGTAACAGACTAGAAATCAATGCGTTAATTGAACCTCAGATAAAATTCAGTCATACAGTGTTCTGTACAGGAGTACTTCATAAAAGTGAATGAAACAAGACTCAGTGGGAAAGACAGGTTTGTTCCTCTCACACAAAAATATAACTTAGATTCACAAAGAAAAGTTCTCTTCACAGTTCAGAAATCACCCAGGTTAGCCCTAAGCATTGAGAGCACATATAAAGTTTTGTCTGCTCCCAGGGCACACATTCTTGAAACAGTTCTATCCAGAGGTTAACATGCAAAGCAACCTTGCACGTTTTTCTTAGGGCACCATCACAAGTATGGAAAAAAAAAAAAAAGCTTTGATGTGAAACAGACCGCAACTAAAATAAGGAAAAAAACAACTTTGGTAAGCTGCCAAGTGACATCCCTGTGTCTATGGTCTAGAGAACATTAGTTTTCCAGAATTACCATGACTGTAACCCCATCATCTGTCATTCCAACCTGTTGTTGTAGAACACAAAAGAAAGATGAAAGACTCCAAATATTTCAGGTTTATTGTTTAATTCTTACTACCTTTTATAAGGTGGTCTGCTACAGACAACATAATTGCTGAATAGGAACGACACCTCTCTAATTCCATTGGTTAAACTAGAGAAACAGCCAAACACCACCTGGAGAAAGATTGTTTTGCGAAAGGATAGTTGTTTTGCTGTAGCCGTTCTTTTGAGAGACCAGGCGTCCTGTCAACAGCAAAAGGCAAGAGTCTGCTCTTTGTCCGGGGCTGGGGGGAATCAGGGCTTTATTTAACTCTTGCCCCTCCAGCTCCTTCCCCGTCCCAAGCAAAAGAGACCACCCCCCCCCCCCCCCTCCAGTGCTTTTACCCAGGGGGAAGGGCTAGAGGCAGGGACAAGCCGCTACCCAATCAGGGATAAGGTGAGAGTGGAACAGAGTTGCGTTACATTCCAGTGTGGGGGATGGGCAGGGCGGAGCAGGGACAAACCACGTGATACAGTTTCCAGGGAACAGAAGAAACATTACAGAACGCAATATAAAAATGAAATACAATATAAACCAAATTAACACACTGCAACATTTTGCCAAGATTGTTTTGAGAGGAAGCTTTCTTGAGAACTTTTCCCTTGGGAAAACGTTAGCTGCTGCTAACAGGCTAAAATCTCTTCAGACTTAGAAATATCATGCCCACACACCCCCTTGGCTTTCAAGGACAGCCACACATCAAAGTAACCAA
This sequence comes from Hirundo rustica, assembly GCF_015227805.2. NCBI lineage: Eukaryota > Metazoa > Chordata > Aves > Passeriformes > Hirundinidae > Hirundo > Hirundo rustica. The sequence continues at coordinate 13,135,598 of NC_053452.1, read as the reverse complement.
CAGACATGTTGATGGAGGAAGAAATGTTGAGCTACAAAGAGGTGGTAGACAAGCACATTTTCCTGGGATATTTTTCTGGCAGCTGAGGCTGTTCAGCTCAATACAATTTGACCCAGTAAGTCCATGATTTGCCGTTCATAAACCACACAAATGAGTTTCACAACCTTGCTCATCAATTCCAACCCTGCCACAGGGACTCCCAGTCTGTCCTTGTCTCTTTGACCTCACACAAACACAGCTGTGTCACCATGGAAACAGGCCCTTCTTACCCCCAACTCAGCAAAGCAGCTCCTCCCTGAACTCCATGGATGGCCATCACTTCAAACTTTTTATTGTAAGTAAACTATTCTGTACCTGTCACAGGTGAAAGGGAGAACCGAGGTTCAGGAGGGGAAAAAAATTAGTCTTTAGTGAGCAACAATTCAAATTAGCTAAGTATTGTGACAGACAATCTGCATACACACAAAATGGGCTTTATGTATTCAAGCATCACCTGTTGAAAAACAACAAAGTTTTATTTTCTAGACAGGAGGAAGAATAAACTTCCACAGTCTGTTAAGTACCTCCATTATAGCATGAAAATAGCACAGCAAGAGTGTGTGTTTGTTTAAAACAGCTTAACTGCTACAGAACACCAAAATCTTCTTAGTTGATAATGGAAACGGTTTGGGTATGATTATCCAGTTTAAACATATTTATGTCATGCTTCAGAGAAAGGCAAAACTAATCTTAGAGCAAAAGAATATTTCAATGACTCTAAGAGTCACAATTATCATGACTCTTGGAGCAAAGAACATACCTATTAAGTCTACCACCTGGGGTTTAAATTTCACATTTTCTTTACAATTTTATTTTTTAAACAGGGTACCTCACAGGTATTGGGGGGCTGCATCAAAAGAGATCTTATAGCTCCTAGGTGTAATGCTCAGCAGTTGTTTTTCTTCCACTAACCCACCAAGCTGATTCTTTGGGGGTTCACAAGTGATGTCTCCAAGAACCATATGGAAGTTTGGGGGATTTTTGGTCTGATCAGCCTGCTAGTCCCATTTCCCATGTTTCTCTCAGTTTAACTCACATCTGTTCATCAGTTGGTAGGAAGCAGAATTAAAAAAAAAAAAAAAAAAAAAAAAAAGGTGACAAATCTCATGACAGCAACAGCCACACAGAAAAGTCGTAATTTTCCTACACTCTGGAGCCTGTTATTTCCCCTTCTCATTTTCACAAGCTTCATAAGGCGTTTTGTTGACATCCTTCCAGTGATCCAATGCTCTCCATGAGCAGATGGCATCAAGCTCAGAAATCTTACGCATGCACTGTTACATCAAGCCCTGTCTGACCCAAAGTTGTTCCCAGTGATATCACTGGCTTTCTTGGAATAACCAGCAAACCCATCTTCAGAGACTTTACACTCTTGTATAGCCTGTAGCATTGTTTAGGCAAGAAGAAGAAAATGCATAAGCCACATTTTCTTGGATTTTGTTGACAGGGTGTATGTCAACATCTTGCTTTTCAAAGTTTTAGAGAGAAAGTGAATTAGTTTATCCGCAAATTCCAAGCCTATTGTTCCATTCAGTCCCCTGCTCTGAGAGTAGAAGTTGACTTTCTCTTCTCGTTATTGCCAGAGGGACACCTTTTTCCTGTCCTCTACTTCCTTCCCAAGTTCTTTCCTCTCTCCCTCCTCTCAAAAGCACAGAGAACATAATGATCTGCTCTGTCCTTAGGTCCCACACTTTCTTCTAGCCTGGCCCTTGTATAGCAGCTTTCACACAATCAGCAACCATTGTGCAGGGAAGAATTTCGTGGCTCCTTCATCTGCTGTGTGTGAAAGGTATCCATGGGACACATCAATAACAGCAAGGTACATGTTTGCACATGGAAGAAAACTGTTCTGTTCATGACCCAACAGAGCAGAGATATCTCTAAAACAGGCTCAACTGGAAGTTGAATTACTTTAGCACACCCCAACCAGGAATGGACCTGTAGATATCAGGGAAGTCCCTCCTTTGTTACCACAGCTTTGGATGGCACTGCAACTTTCTCCATCAAACACCAACTCAGGCTGTGCATTTGCCCACATTTTTGCACAGAAGTCATCAAATGTAATGGCTTTTAGTCCAGGCAGAAGAAAATTACCTCAGTCCACTGCCACACTGCAGGTAATGTCTTACCAGTGAAGCAGCTACAACCACACTTCGACCTGATGAGCTCTGACTAGTTTTGCATGCCAGATAAATGTCTTGGCCTGGGTTTTATTGGCTGCACTGAAATGGGAAGGATTATACAGTGGCGAAGCTCCATACAGAGGGACCTACACAGACAGGTTAGAGGAGCTAACCTACACAGACAGGTTAGGGGACCTACACAGGAGAAGGTTAGAGGAGGAACCTCTGTTTTACAGGGGTGCCACTTGAGTCTTCCTTCTGCTTCATGATTCCCATGCCCCTGAACTCCAGAATAAGGAAAGTTTGTCATCTCTGCCATGTAAATTTGCACTTTGTGACAGAATCAAAAACTGGGTTGCACTGCTATAGCAGAAGGTGCAACTGATGCAGAATTTTGCAAAGAAGAGCGGATAGAAGGAATCTAGAAATTCTGCTGGGGACAGGAGGTGTGTGCTTAGCATTCAGGGTGACACAGCAGAGTCCAGCAACAACTGCCCCAACACAGGCTTAACTCCTCTGGGAGGCTGGAGATGGGGAAGAAGCCTTCCTGCTTGAAGGAAGTTGTTGGAGAAGTACAGGTGGAGATGAGAAGTCTGTACAGCTCAGATGTTATAGAAAAGAGAACAGAATCTTCTTCCAGGCTCTCAACACCCAACAGCACAGCAGGAAGAAAATTTAGAACCTGTACTCAGTGCATTGGGGAAAAAAGGCTGTCATGATGGAAAAGGCTGTAAGCTGGTGACTTCAGACACCAGGAGGAAGGTTGCTGCTTCACTTTCAGGTCAGAAACTACAGAGTAGATCTAGTGCCATGGTGTCAGACGGGGGGGCTGGGAGTTGTTTTCTGAACAGCATTGGAGGCAACTGAGCCTGAATCATACAGTGGCACCCAAAGAGAGAGTGAAGTGAGCACTGAATAAAAACAATGGGTTTCTCCCTGCTGGGGAGAAAGCTCTCACATATTCTTCTTTTAAATGAATGTGTCTCTGAACTATTTGAGCACTAATCCATGCAACATGGGGAACAAACAGGAGGAATTGGGAGTCTCTGTGCATTCCAGGGTTATGAACTAATTTGGATGACTGTCAAACGGTGCCTACAGGCTCGTGTGCCTGGAGAGGTTTGATGGATGAATATGGTTCTTCAGGCAGAACTGGCCAGAAGAGCAAGGATTGTTAACATTTGGAAACAGTGATCTTAAAAGTGTTTTTCAAATGAAAAAATTCTATAATTCCACAATAGGAAGATTCCTTTAAAATGAGAGAGAAGAGGAATGTATGAAGCTTTATTTTTAGGTGGATGATGAATCAGCTGAGAGCTAAGAGGTCATGCCCTGAGCACCTTGTTCTGGTTTACACTGCTTTGGGACTTGGGATAGTCTTCAGAGATGCACATTTGTCTAGGACAAAGGCCTTAGGCAGAAAACAAAGCTTCACCCCAAATACAGCAAATGTGAATTTTAACCTCATTTTTTCCCCCTCATTCATAGGATTTTCACTTATTTGACTCTTGCTCAGAAAGCGAGAAAATTGAAGCTGAAAGTGAGGACTTCAGGAGACTCTAACTATCCAAGCCTAGGCACAGAGTTCTGCAAATGATGGACAGTAGATGTTAAATTAATTTCAGCATGTTCCTACACAATACAAAGGTGAGGCTGAGCATGTCATCCTTAACAACCATATTGTTTAAACAATACTGTCCATTAATTACATAAATCACACATAGACCTGCAATTTTACAAAGGCTTTCAGAATTAATTTTTCTTGGTATTTCCTGAGATCTCTCTGTCTCCTTTACCTGTCTGCTGTCATTGTATGGCTAATGGGCCATAAGAGTTATTTAAAGGTTGTTTTTCGCTGCTTCAGTCTTGTCTTATACATGTGTAGTGTGTACATTTTGCAGGAAGCACATTACAGTAAAGCTAGCTCTCCTCATCTAGAATGAAACAGAGAAGTCAGCTAAGAAATCCAGAGATGTTAAAGCAAATATCTTCAAACTAATATCCTTTGAACAAAATAGACCAAATATACCAACACAGACAAATGGTATAAATTTCACATACTTTGGCAAGGAATCTGCCCTTGAAAAAATGAACAAAGATGGACAGATGGCCTTTGAATCCATGAAAGGCACGGAAGGGGAGGAAGGAGCTAGTTAAAATTTGGCACTCAAATGTCTACAACATTCACTACCCTGAGAGAAGATAAGCTTGCACATCTGTACCTTCAGGTTCAACAGGTCCTACCTAAAGTGACAGAGGCTGGGAAGGACTTGCACAGAGAAATAACTTTTTGTGCATTTCTCTTTTGTGCATAACTCATTTCTTCTGGGCCTGTCAGAAAGACAAGACTTGGTCCACAAAAGCTCCTTTTTTCCTTTTTTAACAAAGACAATCCAACAGAACCTGAATGAGAAGGGCAGAGCACATCCAATGAGAACAACCACAGACAGCAGTCATCACTGAACACTTCTGTGCTGATGAGAAAGGTTCAAGGTCAAGCAGGGAAATGATGTCAGTATCAGCAGGTACAGGACCAGACATCAGCCTACGTAAAGCACAGCTCAAGAAAAGACTGAGATAAAGAGTCTGAGCTTAGGGCACCTTTACAACAAAGTTTTTTCCCAATGCCATGTTGGGATCCCAGGTTACATCTGCACCATATTGGAGACACTCCTGAGAACAGCCACAGTCCCAGGAGGTGGGGCAGAGTGTGCATTTTGTTTGCTCAGGTCCTGGCAGCACGAGAAGAAGAAGAAAGTAAGGACACAGATGATTTTTTCTATCGAACAGATAGGAGTCAGAATGACTTAGCAGAGCTTAAACGTGAACCCAGATCTCCTGAATCCTTATTCTGTGTCTGGCCCAAGAACTCTGCCATGACCCTCTGCACCTTATGGGAAAAAAAAGAAAAAAAAAAAAAGAAAAAAATAGGAAAAAAAAAAAAAAAAAAAAAAAAAAAAAAAAAAAAAAGTTGTTCTTAAGAGAAGTTCAGGGAAAAGATTTAATTTGTCTTGTCCCACTTCTTCCCAAATGGATGAAGTTATCCTTCTTCAAATAGGGAAAATGATACTTTGAGAATGCTTTGATGTTCCTTTTATTAATAATGGAGCAGAAAAAAAACCATGTGTGAGAACTGCAGAAGGAGAAGTCTGCAGGGCTGAAAGGACTAATTGAAGACATGGTCAGATAGAGGCCCTTAGAAGCATGAAGATCAGTAAGAACATCTGAAAATCACCTGAAATTCTGAAAGAGGAAAATCACATATTTTAGTTCTGTGAATCCAGCTGCAGTCTTCAGTAGCAAAACCCAATGCAGCTCAATAAACCTGAATGTGGTCACAACTGACACAAGACCACACACTTAATGCTGACCTACCTGTAGATGCTCTCTGCAAGAAATGTTTGAGAGATTCAGTTCCTCTTGTTATTCACTGCTTCATCTGACCATTGCCATCTTTGTATGTTTATAACATCTGCCTTAAACTTCCTTCACTTTCTCTTCTCACAAACTCTGCTATCCCCCTCTATGACCTCCACCCCCGCTGTCTGATTCAAAGGGTCTGCCGGACATTAACACCTCTGCTCATTGCAGGAGTGACAACAGGCCAGTGTTGACTCCCCATCCAACAAGCACCTGAAGCATTCCCAAGTGGATTAAGACTTGACTTCATAAGCAGTGTGTGTGTAGGATTTGATAGACCTAGTGAGTGACCCCATATCCTCCCTGTCACCCTTTTGGTCTCGAGAACAAGCAGAAGTTCTGGATTGAGGCAACTCCATGGTCTGGGACAGATGACATGGATGGGACAGATGACTTTGTCCAGAGGAAAGTCTGATCTGCCTTCTCATCACCCAGCCACACTGCTGCTCCACACAGACAACACCCGTGTGAGAATGACACTTAACAACTTCCTACAAGGGGTCCCAAAATGAACGATCCTCACTTGCACTCAGCCCCTGAGCCAGTGCAGTGGAGGGCTGCAAGTGTTCCAGCAGGTAATGTGGAAGGCATGGGGATACCCATCCTCACTGTGATGCCCAGATACAGGGGAGCAGTGTCTCCACCAGCTCTGCCTCTCTGGCAATTGCCCGACATTCCTCTGCCAGCAGGAACACCATGGAGGCTTCACCGCTGCAAGTTCTCGGGTTTCTCTTCCCGAGATTCAGGTGGTTTTAGAGTCAAACAGCACTGATCTTTCATGCTGCAAATGGGGCCATCAATCTCTGGCTAATGCAGCTTGTTAAAACAGCAGCCATCACTTTGATGAAGCAGCACAGTAAAAATGTAATTTCCTAGCTGCCACTTTTAGGACATAAGCCCAGAGATCTCAGATAACTAAGATGTTATAGGAAACTTAAAACACAGCGGACAAACCTCGCATCACTATCTCTGTCCACTCTCAAGGGGTATTTTTCCTCTTCCTTATATTCCTTTGGATGTTCTCTACTATACTATGCTATAGTTGCTCCTTCTTTCTCCCATGTTTACTACAGGGGACTTTTACTCCATCTACTCAGAAACAGCAACTGTTATGTTTCTAAGTAAAATACATCCCAGTGGAACTGTAACTCTTTGTGGCACATAAAACATGCTATGTGAAGTCCCAAATATGAGAAAGATTACTTCAGGGAAATAGTACCACAGCACAGACAGGGATAAGTCAGAGCAGAAGATATTTGGACACAGAGATAGAGCTGTTCTTTCTTTATAGGGACATTGTGCCTGCCTGTTTGATGTCAATACCTCTCCCATCCAACATTCCTTTCCCCTATCTCTTCATCTTCAATGTTTCCCTTTTGTTTGAGACTCCCTGCCATCAGTCTTCCAATACTATGAATTTCTTCCCAAACACTGGTTCTTTTTGAAGCTGCTAATATGACAGCTCTAAACCTTTTCCTTTTGGGGTGGGGTTTATTGTTGAAATTTAGATCTTTGTTATTAAAATCCATCAGACAACAAATGAATCAAGGTAATGAGACAAGACTGTCACTTTGTGGGAAATCAATGTCATGGTGTTTTAGAAGCAAAATCCACTTTACAGTCACATTACAAGAATTTATCTAGGTCTCTCATTTCAGTGTTGATTTTGAGACATACACCATCAAACACCATCTATGCAACTTGTACATAATATGAATACGAGCACACATCTTATGTTTTGAAGAGAGGGTGCTAGATTGCACTTCCCTGTTGGAGTCCAGGGCATTCCTTTGGTTGCCCTGGAGGGTCAGGGACCTGGGCAGGGGGGTCTGGGACCCCAGCCCAGAGCTCAGAGGGACACTGGCTTTGATTTCAGTCCATGGGAAAAACTTCCTACACTGAGAGAAGGTTTACAGGCCACAAGAATGTGAGAAATAGTAGTTTAGCTTATCACAGAATGAGAAAATAGTAGTTTTAGGTTCCTAGCATTGAAGTGAATGGGGACAAGATGGAGAATCTGGGGCGTTGTCTCCTTCTTCTTCTCCTTCTTCTTCCCTCACTCCATTGCTGCATTGACGTGGCACAAAGTAGTTAGTGAGGATTGGGTCAAAGTAAAGATGACCTTTTTAGTAATAGTGATAGACATTGTTAAGAAATAATAAACAAGAAATACGTAGTAATTAGTATAAAAGATAAGGACAGCCCAACTCGGGGGGAGACGTGAGGAATCCATGCAGCTGCGAACATCTTGTCGGACTCCGAGAAAATTGTAAGATAAGAAACAATAAACGAAGTATGCAACCTTGAAAAATCTAAACCTGAGAACTCCGTCTCTTCCTTCGGCTTGGCTCGGAGCTGTGCAGGGGAGCCAAGGACCCTGAAACCACCTGAATGTTGGGGTAAGCCCCCGACACTTCCCAAGACTTTTGGTTGAAGGCTTCCTATTTTTTGTAGCATACCAGTCACATTCAAAGTTTTCAGTAGAAATAAATGGTCAGTGTTTAATGTGGTTACACAGGTCAGTTCTGTATAGTTACACAGGTCAGTATAAATATCTTGTCCCATAACTACAGCAAGATGCTGAACCCCTCTAGGAAACACACATGTCCTGCAGAAACCTGCAGTTCTTGTAAGAAATCTCCCAGGAAAGCTGTTATGATACCCTAAAACAGTGTCCTGCTGATGAACAGTGTTTTCTAAAGTTCATTCTAGGAAGCATCCTGTAAGCAGAAGTGCGATCCTGTGGGCTTGGAGACCCTAGGGGTTTTTCCTCACCAGCCTCTTTGCCTGGTTTCCAACTTCTGAGTGTCTCCACACTGCAAAGCCTGTATCTCAAAGATACAGATGCACACAAAACACAGAACAACATGAACAAAGAATAGTGCCTTTACTGGCTCCCACACAACTACCAGCAGCACTCACATGAACAAAATCAGCAGCCCCACCTAATTGCAGTCTACTTTGGTAGCACAGAGTTCCTTCCTCCTCTGCTACAGAATCAAGCACAAATATCCCTTAAAAGTCCAGAAGAGAGGGGCAGGTCTTCTTTTGGGTTTATTCTTGGTGCTGTAGTTGCTTTGCTTGTTTTGTTTTTCCAAGATAAACATTCAATTGATCTCCTTTGTCAAAGGGTGAGGTTTTTGCAAGTCACCTTTGAAGTGATGACTTTTGAAGTGGGTGTCTGATCTCTACCCACCTGGAAACCTGCAGCCAGGCCCATCAGATGGGCTGCAAAAAACCCACAAAAACAGTGCTGATAATTAGCTGTGGGGAATCATGTTATAGTGTCTAACAGCCTGGGTCAGGAAGGGCAGCAGCACCAAGCATGAGGCTACCCATTCCCTGCAGGGAATATGCAACAAGGGAATCTGGGTTTCCAGGCTCTGACAAAGACAAAATACCTGGAGCTTCCTGTTAAAGAAGCTTTGCTTTAGCAGCTTTTGGAAAAGACCCTGCTGATTTGTTGGTTGTGAACTACAGTCATCAGCACAAAGGTGATAAAACATTCAGAAGGACTGGAGGGCAGTTTTTTCTTGTGCAGCACCAACTGATTGATTTAGAGCATACACTGAGAAATACAGCTACCCTTCTGCAGTAAGATTTTGGACCCATGCTTTGAATTCATCTCTTTGGAGATGAATCATTTTAAAAACAGACCCAAACACCATGGCAAGAGTTCAATATCATTGCAGGAAAACCTCAAGGAAATTTTTTCCCTGGAAAGACCTCCTGAGTGTCCTCTGCTCAGACACAGAAAACATGTAAACATATGTCATCAAAGTAGGTATGTGCCTTAGGATTAAACTCCAGGTGGACTCCTAATCCTGTAAATTGCCTCATATATTCTTGTAGGTGACTTCAACCTGCCAGACGTCTGCTGGGAACTTAATAGAGCAGAAAAGAGGCAGTCTAGGAAAGTTTTAGAGTGCATGGAGGACAACTTTTTGGTGGGTGAGCCCACCAGGGGAAGGACTATCTTAGATCTGTTGTTTGCAAATAGAGATGGGCTGGTGGGAGATATGGTGGTTGGAGGCTGACTGGGGCAGGGTGATTATGAAATTATAGAGTTCTCTATATTTGGTGAAATCAGGAGGAACACCAATAAGACTCTTACATTGGATTCCTGGGGGGCAGACTTTGGCTTATTTAGGAGACTTATTCAGAGAGTTCCTTGGAAAGCAGCCCTTAAAAACAAAGGAGTTCAGGTAAGCTGGGTGTGCTTCAAAACAGAGATTTTGAGGGCACAGGAACAGACTGTCCCTGTGTGCCGAAAGATGAGTCAACGAGGTAAATGTCCAGCCTGGATGGGCAAGGAGGTTTTGGAAAAACTTAGGAATAAAAAGAGGATGTATCATTTTTGGAAGCAGGGTCAGGTCTCTCAGGAAGTATTTAAGGGGGCTGCTAGAGCATATAGGAAAAAAAATTAGGGAGGCCAAAGCTTAGTTTGAACTTAAAATGGCAACCTCTGCAAAGGATAATAAAAAATGTTTCTACAAATACATTACTGGAAAAAGGAAAGGTAAGGCCAATCTTTGTTCTCTATTGGATGAGGGAGGGAACTTAGTAACTGCAGATGAGGAGAAGGCAGAAGTGCTTAATGCCTTCTTTGCTGCAGTTTTCAGTGGGAAGACGGCTTGCCTTCAAGACAACTGTTCTCTTGGGTTGGTTGATGGTGCTAGGGGACAGAATGGTCCCTCCATTATCCAAGAGGAGGCAGTCAGAGAACTACTGAGATGCTTGGATACCTATAAATCTATGGGCCCAGATGGGATCCATCCCAGGGAGATGAGGGAGCTGGCAGATGATCTTATGAAGACACTCTCCATCATTTACCATCAGTCCTGGCTCACTGGCGAGGTTACAGATGACTGGAAACTGGCCAATGTGACACCCATTCACAAAAAGGGTGGGAGGGAGGATTCTAGTAATTATAGACCAGTCAGCCAGACCTCAGTACCTGGCAAGATAATGGAACAGTTTATACTGAATGTCATCACACAGAATTTACAGGATGGCCAGGGTCTCAGGCCTAGCCAGCACGGGTTTAGGAGAGGTAGGTCATGTTTGACCAACCTGATCTCCTTTTATGACCAGATGACCCACCTGGTGGATGCAGGAAGGGCTGTGGATGTTGTCTATTTGGACTTCAGCAAGGCCTTTGACACTGTCTCCCACAGCATACTCCTGGATAAGCTGGCAGCCTGTGGCTTTGACAGGAGCACTCTTCACTGGGTTAGGAACTGGCTGGATGGCCAGGCCCAGAGAGTGGTGGTGAACAGTGCTGCATCCAGCTGGCAGCCAGTCACCAGTGGTGTCCCTCAAGGATCTGTTCTGGGGTCAGTTCTGTTCAATATTTTTATTGAGGACATGGATGAGGGTATTGAATCTTTGATTAGTTAATTTGCAGATGACACTAAGCTGGGAGTGTGTGTCAATCTGTTGGAAGATAGGATGGCTCTGAAGAGAGATCTGGAATGGTTGGATGGATGAAGAGAGTCTGACAAGATAAAGTATAATAAGTCCAAGTGCCGAGTCCTGCACTTTGGCCACAATAACCCCCTGCAGTGTTATAGGTTGGGGACAGTGTGGCTGGACAGTGCCCAGAAGGAAAGAGACCTGGGGGTACTGGTCAGCAGCTGGCTGAACATGAGCCAGAAGTGTGCCCAGGTGGCCAAGAGGGCCAATGGCATCCTGGCCTGTATCAGGAATGGTGTGGCCAGCAGGAGCAAGGAGGTCATTCTTCTCCTGTACTCTGCACTGGTGAGGCCACACCTTGAGTATTGTGTCCAGTTCTGGGACCCTCAGTTTAGGAAGGATGTTGAGATGCTTGAGCACGTCCAGAGGAAGCAATGAGGCTGGTGAAGGACTTGGAAAACAAGACATATGAAGAACGACTGAGGGAGTTGTTTAGCCTGGAGAAAAGGAGACTCAGAGGTGATCTTATCACTCTCTACAACTTCCTGAAGGGTGGTTGTAGACAGCTGGGAGTTGGTCTCTTTTTCCAGGCAACAACTGACAGAACGAGAAGACACAGTCTCAAGCTGCATCAAGGGAAATATAGGTTGGACATTAGGAAAAAGTTTTTCACGGAAAGAATGATAAGGTGCTGGAATAGTCTGCCCAGGGAGGTGGTGGAGTCACCATCCCTGGACGTGTTTAAAAAAAGAGTCGATGTGGCACTTGATACCATCATCTAGTTGAGATGTTAGGGCATGGGTTGGACTCAATGATCTTAAAGGTCTCTTCCAACCTACACATTCTGTGATTCTGTGATTCTGTGATTCTGTGATTCTGTGATTCTGTGATTCTGTGATATAAGAATGCTGTCCCTGTCCAGAGCACATTGAAGGATCAGGACCTCTTTGCACAGCAAGATGAACTATTTCAGGGAGTAGACCCAGAGAGGTGGTGACTATCCACGTCACATTTTGAGGACCCAGAGATAGAACATCCTCCTCATTCCAGCAAATTGCTCTCAATGCCAAGAGTCCAAGGTCCAGTCCAACCCCATGCATTTTCTTAACTCTAAATGATGCTGGTTATTTTCCTAGCAAACATTCACAGGCTTTACACTTCCTTCATGAGAGGCTTTGCACCACAGATGAGTATAAATCAGCCTGCCGTGGCCAATGAGTCACATCAAACACTGCTGTCCCCCCTGGATTTCCCTGCTGCCAGCCTACTGGCTAAACTGGGAGCCTCTTCGGGCCAGATGCTGATGCTTTTATTCACAGCCATTTCCTCACCTCACAGCTTGCTACAGGCACAGACACCGCCCCCTCCCCCCCCCCCCCCCTCCCCCCCCCCCCGCTTTCCTTCTTCATTTGCCATGGCATCCCGATCGCTTGCACACTCAGAATTGAAACCTTGGTGCAGGAAAACCCCCAGAAATCCGGGTAAAACCCCGCACTGGCTCATGCAGGCAAAACACTATCCTCCTGTCAGGCAAACATAACAGGATTTGACTCGCTGTGTGAAACAGTGTGTCCCGTGCTGGATCTGACCGTGCCTTACTTCCCGGCGCTGTGTCGGCGTGCCCTCTGTCGTCAGAAGCTGCGAGTTTGTCACCTGCCCACGCAGAGCCGCCGAGCTGCTAATGACAACAATTCCTGCTTTCCTGATGTCGGGGTCGGGTTACCGGAGCCGCGGGAGAAATGCCTCATGCTGTCATGGTCAGCAGATCTCACTTTATTAAGGTTGCTTTACATTTTTATACTTTTCATAATTAGCTCATACATATTGCAAAAGCCAAGCTCATCATTGGACATAACTAATTAACGCAAGCATTACTTAGCATCGACCTCAATAATTGCAAAACAGTTAAAGTCAGTACATCATATCTTTAGTTTTCCCATACTTGACTAATTTCACATCTGGCTTACATCCTGTTCTTCACAAAAGCCTTCCTTCAAGGATAGCATATCCTTGAGGCCTAAATTCTTACTAGTTTAATCATGTCATGTCCCTTTTCTGCGAGCCACTGCTCTGATAAGCTCTCAACACTTCCCCCGTTTTCTTTTATGGCAAACATCGACATTTTTACATTCTCTACCATTGACATCATCATGCGTTGTATACATTGGAAAATGCATGGTCCTAAAAGTAAACAAGCATTTAAAGCTGGAAGAAGTCTAAACTGCATGTCCTCTCCAGAGTTAATCACGAACTGAGTCCCAGGCAGGCTGTCAGCCTGTATCAGCAGTGGTTGGAGCGTCTTTCTTAAGCGATGAAGCCTCCTCCCTTCGGGGCTGTTCATTTATTGCAGCTCGCGTCCATCTAGCAGGAATCCAGGCGGGACCTGTTGGGGATGAAACACAAACATATCCTCGGCCCCAGTAAAGCACTTGTGCGGGGCCCTGCCATATTCCTGTTTTTGGGTCCCTATACTGGACAAAAATAGGTGGTGTGGGAGGGGACGCTGTCTGGAAGTGGGTAATAACAGGAGGGACTGTCCTATCTCCAAAAAGACACAAATGGTTTAACACAAATAAGCATCTCAATAACTTCTCTTTCGGCTCTGTAATGTCTGAGAATTTGAGCAAATAGCGTTTCAAGGTCCCGTTAGCCCTCTCTACTACGGCCTGTCCCGTGGATACATGCGGGATTCCCCGTGTGTGCTTAATATTCCAAAACTGCATGTATTGTTGTATGCGCTGGCTACAGTATGCCGACCCATTATCTGTTTTAATGTTCTGAGGTACACCCATTACTGCAATACAGCTGTTAAGGTGCTTTTCAACATGTTTGGCTTGTTCCCCTGTTTGTGCTGTAGCCCACAAATAGTGACTAAATGTATCGATGGTGACATGCACATACTTAAGCCTCCCAAAAGCAGGAACATGCGTGACATCCATTTGCCATAGTTCATTTGGAGACAATCCTTTCGGATTTACCCCTAATCCTAATCCCACCCCTCCGTTATGATGGCTGCACACAGAACATGTTCTAACAATTGCCCTAGCTTCATTAACTGAAATATTGAATTCTCGTGCTAGCCCTTTTGCATTCTGATGAAAAATATTATGGCTCTCTTTGGCTTGTAAATAAGTCTATAACGGGAAGAGTAATGGCTCCTGAGGAGCCAAGGCATCCGGTACCGCGTGGCTCCTTGGATCGTGGCAAAATGTTCGCAGTCAATTGTGGCAGAGGTACAAATTGAGCAATCCTCTGACCCTTTAGAATTTTCACTGGTGGATGAGGAGTACTGGCAATAACAAAAATTTCTCCTTCGGAGTCAGCGTCTACAACTCCTGGTTCAATAAACAGGCCTAGCACTGATCCCGATGAGCGACCTAAAATAAGTCCTCCTGTAGGCTGTCCATTAACAATAATGGGGCCAAAAACTCCGGTAGAAATGACATGCGGGCTGTTGTTAAACAAGGTAACAGTTACTGCGGCTGCTAGGTCCAATCCGAGGCTGCTGGAGGTTGCTGGCACGAGCTGGTTGTCGGCAGAGCAGCTGGAGCTACTTGTGTCTTGGCGCGGCCCAACTTCGCGCTGGTTTTGCAGTTTCCCTATCCGGACCGGACACAGGCGACGCTGTTATGGGTGTTAGAGCGGCATTTCTCGCACCAGATACCCGTAGCGTTGCACTCACGACGGATATGCCCCAATTTTCCGCAGCGAAAACATTTCATTCTTCCTCCTGTATTAGAGTGCTGATGTGCCGTTGCCGCTTGGAGGGGTGCGAGGGCAGCTAAAACCTGAGTATGTGCTGAGGCGGTTTGCTCCCTAAAAGCCTGCGCTTGTTGCTGCAGTCCCTCCCCTATTTTCTGTAGAGCTTCTACCATAAAAACTTGAGTGCCTGAAGGCATGGATTCAGCTTTGTCTAACAAATCCTGCACATTCCAATGACCTGGGGCTGCAGCTATAAGGGAACGGGTATTAGCATTCCCATTTTGTAAAATACATTGCTTAACTAAAGCATCCTGCATATGATCAGCAATACCTGCCTTGCTTAATGCTTCAATTATTTTATCAACAAAAGATCCTAGGGGTTCATCTCTACCTTGTTTGATTCCCATATATATGGGGGTACCACCTGGAGCTCTGATTTTGCCCATCGCTCTTCTTGCTACTGCCATAGCCTCTCTTAACTTCTCCTGTCCTAAAGCTACCTGTGCCTCGATTCGATGAAATGGTCCTTGCCCCATAAGTTCATCCATTGTAAGTCCTGTCAAGGGATCACCCTGAGGTCGCGGCAAGGCAGCACTCATGGCTGCCTCTTCTCGCCAGCGAGCCTCAAATAGTAGCCGCTGATGTGGCGTATAAATAAGTTTAGAGATCCCTCTAATGTCCGATGGCAAAAGGAGGTTGGCATTAAACAAAAACTCTAACATTTGTTTAGCAGGCTCACTCGTGACTCCGTAGCTGGCTACAGTAGCTCTAAGCTGAGAAAGCAGCTTCCAGTCAAGATTTACAAGCTCAGCTCTTTGGCCCCCTTGCGCATTAGGTTGAAAAATAACAGGAAAAGCGCAAGTATCAATCTGTTCCTGGGCAGCCGCCGCAAGCTCAGGGTCTTCCCTCTGCCACCCCTGTTGCGCCAGAGCCGCCCATGTCTCTCTCCTGCCCTGTGCCATAGCCTCCGCGAGGTCCGAAAGGGCTCCGGGGAACGGCTCCGTGGCGGGGGGGGTCAGGAGGCGTGGGAGACGGGGGGTCGGCATTAGAGGGCAGTGGCGGGGCCGGCGGCGGCGGCTGCGGTGGGGGCAAGTCAACAAAAGCCACTCTCGGGGGATTAGGATCAGAAGGGTGACCATAATAAATCTTATTTTTCCCCTGTGCTTCCTTAGCAGCTACAACTGCCTGCTTCTCAGCCTCACATTTAAGCAGTTCATTCTGTACAATCTTCCAAAACTTGCTCATTTTCTTAGCAGATTTATCATCATCTAAAACTAATTCCCACAACTTGTCCCCATATTTACGCCATTCTGCTAATTCATGCACAGCATGAGGGTTAGCAAAGAACCCATAAGAGGCAGCATGCCCCAGGAGAGAAGGAAGATCCTTATCTAAATCAAGACCCTTCACACCCCGCCTTTTTAAAAGGGAAGTGAAGAGATCATACGCTGCTTGCCTGTCCATGCTTACCGGTACCGTCGCAACCCTCCAGGCGTCGGCAGCGCGTGTCGGCAGGGCACACCTTTATGTTCACCCCGGGTGAAAATCTCACCGTCGCAGAGGAACCGAGCCCAACGCAGCTCTGAGGAGGGAGGGGGAGAAGCCTGTTCGGGCGCCAGATGTCGGGGTCGGGTTACCGGAGCCGCGGGAGAAATGCCTCATGCTGTCATGGTCAGCAGATCTCACTTTATTAAGGTTGCTTTACATTTTTATACTTTTCATAATTAGCTCATACATATTGCAAAAGCCAAGCTCATCATTGGACATAACTAATTAACGCAAGCATTACTTAGCATCGACCTCAATAATTGCAAAACAGTTAAAGTCAGTACATCATATCTTTAGTTTTCCCATACTTGACTAATTTCACATCCGGCTTACATCCTGTTCTTCACAAAAGCCTTCCTTCAAGGATAGCATATCCTTGAGGCCTAAATTCTTACTAGTTTAATCATGTCATGTCCCTTTTCTGCGAGCCACTGCTCTGATAAGCTCTCAACACCTGATGGTGCTGTCCCTGCAGACGCTTGCAGCCCAATTCCTTGGCGAAGTAGTGCTCCTTTCCTAGCTGCCCAAACAGAGCAGCACCCACTGATGAACCCTTAAATTTGATCAGTGGAAAGCAGTCAACTAGAGCTGCTTGCTGAGCTGAAGGTCTGCATCCATCTCCCTCACAGGCTGCTTTGCAGTGTGTCCATGCTCAGCTCTGGTCTGGAAAACTCCTGTCCATCCTCTTCCATGCTCCTCTGAGATGTGGTCTGCATGCAGCCCAGCATGTGTTTTACCTCAGGAATGTTTAAATTAATAGCTCTGTGTCATTCACACCTCACCAGCCTGACTTCCAAATTCAAAGTGAAAGCTGGACATGCTCAAGATATGACTCAGGATGCTTTTTTCCATTTCCATGCTCTTTTCAGAGAAAGGCAGGCACCTTTCAAGAACAAGCCACAGGGAAGGTATGTCTAAGGAGGAACCTCCACTCTCTCTTCTATTAGGCTGCTCAGGGCAAAGCTTTACAAATAAGCACCAGAACAAGTCTGGTTTAGCATTTTAGCACCAGGAACATCCCTGGAGCTGTGGCCCCATTCTGTTCCAGGAAATGTGTCTTTTCAGACCTACTGTTCTAATGAGATAGAGTTGTCTAAGAACCATCATTATACCCATTTTCCCAGTCAGTGGAAACAGCATTTTACCCTTGTTATAAAGCCAATTTATGGCCCAAGTGTGCTGGAAGAGAATTTAAATTCTCCTCCCCTTGATTAGGCACTCTTCTTGTAAAGTTGGATTCACTGTTTATGGGCAGCATAGGACTCAGACAGGACATCCTCACATTTCACACTTTCTGGCTTCCTGAACCCTACTCGAATCTTTCTTGTTTGCAGCAGACACTATACACAGAACATGGTGCATGGACAGACAAACACAGTCCCACAGGTAGTGCTGTCCCCATGGTTTGGCATAGGACAAGTGACAGTCCCAGGCAGCCAACACGTGGTAATTGCAGGATCCTGTGTGTTCCTCCACAGGAACCTCTGCAGGGGAACAGAGAGATGGGGGCTAGGGGTACATTATTTGCAAATAAACACCTCTCTGAATTTCAGTGACACCAATATGTACCTAACCGCTAGAATTTTAATGGACACTGTGTAATTAGTGAGTAAAAATAACTTTAGGTCTATTACCATTAAAATGGGAAGGGACTTTACTGTCTGGTAATTAAAATCTTAACCCTTTTGGTAGTATATGGAATCAAGGAATTTTTGCTTAGGGTATAGAACCAAATTGCACAAGCAGTAACTGTGCTTAGTTATATCTCTTGGTAATGCACAATAAAAAATTCAGACCTAACTTTATAAAAGGCAGCAGTAATCAAAATCCAGCACAGATTCTTATTAAACATTTCAAATATGATAATATTTATTGGCTTTTTTTTTTTTTCCTGAGATGTTCTATTTATTTTAATGATCTGATGGTAAAATGGAGATGAAAATGTAGACAAAATTATCCAGAATTTCTCTTGAAGTTCGCTCAATGTGACCACAAAAAAGATCTGTGTGTACCATATGCATATGGATCAGAGTGAGTTTTGGGGGTTCATTATTCCCAATGCAGATAGATCAAAATATGAAAAAGAAAACTGCAAAAGGGGAGGTAAAATTACAACAGCATTCCCAGAGCTGTATTCATTTTGAATCAGGAAACCATACCAGTAATCCCATTCCAAAGGCCCTAACACCATGTAACAAATCCCACAGCATTGGATGAGAAGGGGAAAGTCTGGCTGGGCTGGACCTACTGCTTGTCAACAAGGCTGAAACAGCCCCTGCACTTAGCCTTCCAAGATCCACCTGTCGTCCCATCTGTGATTCTCAAGGCATGGAGTGCTGCCATCTAGTTCTGAGACCACCAACATAACAAGGACATGAAATTGTTGGAGCAGGTCTGGAGGAGGCCAAGATGTTCAGATGACTGGAACACCTCCCCTTGTGAAGACAGGCTCAGAGAGTTGGCATTGTTCAGGCTGGAGAAGAGAAGGCTCCAGAAAAATCTTCTAGCAGCCTTCCAGTACTGAAATGGGGCCTGCAAGAGATCTGGAGGACTTTTGACAAGGGGCATGTAGTGAGAGGACCAGGAGGAATAGCTTTAAATGGGGAGAGAGTAGGTTTAGATAAAATGTTGAGAAGAAATACCTTACAGTGAGGATGGTGAGACACTGGCACAGGTTGCCCAGAGCAGCTGGGATGTCCCATCCCTGGAAATGTCAAGGCCAGGCTGGATAGGGCTTTAAGCAACCTGGACAAGTGGAATGTGTCCCTGCCCATGCCAGAGGGGTTAGAACTTGTTGATCTTTAATGTCCCTTCTGACCCAAACCATTCTATGATTCCATGATAAGGATAGCTCTTTGTAACCATCTAATTTAAACTGTCTAAAATGCATTTTTACTTTTATTAAGCAAAGCTTTGCACACTTACGAAAGAGTCCAAAGCTTGCATTCATAAAACTAAGTTATTGCTACCCATAAAAGTAAATAGATGGCAATTACTGAGGAATTACATTTAGAGCAAAAATTACTGAATTTATTACCCCTCTGAATATGCGCAGTATATGTAGCAAAACAGATGTTTGAGGAGAAGAAGTGGGCAAAGAAATTTCTCTTCCTCTTTAATGATGAAGCCAACAGGCAGCCAAGCTCATACAGTATCTGAAATCTGAAGCTGTATGTGAAGATGGCCTCTAGGTACAGCATTCATGTGCAGATAACAGCAAATGGTTCAGTGAGGGGTATAATGCAAAAAGAGCAGAGACAACTGCATTAAATGAGAACACCAGGCTGGGAAAAATCCTGTTAGATAGAAGCCTTTTGTTAAACTTTATCCTCTACAACCAAAAGGCTTTAATCAAAATCCACTGATGCTCTTTCCACTGATGCACCCAAGCTCTGGCTACCAAGCCTTGTTGCAGGTCAGAGCCCTTTGCTTTGCCTGTGGAGTGTAATTCATGTGGAACACACTTGAAAAGTGGACAAGGTTATCAAGCACAAAAGTACTTCCAAGGGTATATATGTGGCTCCACTTCAGGAGGCAAAAATCAAGTTCCTGGTGTAAAAGCATGACTGCAGCTTTTATCAGTTTCTCTGCCTGTGGGCACTGTGATGTAACGGGAATGTGAGTCAAGCAGAGGATGTGCCTACACAGTGTAGCCCAGACCATTCCCAGATTAATAATGACAGCTTCCAGCACATACTCTTTTAATACAATATTGCTAAAATAGAAACCTTTTCTTTTTAAATAGCGTCTAAAGCTGTGAAAATTTTAATGATAGTTCCCACAAATTACCTCTGACTGTACTCTCAGAAAACCACATCTAACTACTGTGGAAATGTGATGTACGTTTTTCTCTAAAATGATAATAGTTTCCTGGTTAGAAAGTGGTGGTGCAATAGGTTACAAACGATGTTCTGAAACAGCTTCCAGATAATGTCCTTGAAAAATGAAGAATTGTCTAAAACCAAAATTTGCACAGATTGTCTCACATATGCTGACTGTTTCAAAAGTAGAGACCCTTGCTCCCACCCAACTCACCCAGGGATGCAGCTCTTGGGGAGACTGGTGTGCAAGGCTTTGGTTTATTTGTGAAATGCTCAGTGCTCAGTTTCCTCACTTCCTTGGTCCTGTTCATCCTTTCTCTTCCAGACATATTCAACCAGAGATGGACTCTGTCCTAGAAGCATCTCTGAGGAGATGGAGCACTTGCCACACACAGACTGATTGTTTGGTCCCCTTGTATCTAATATCCCTGCACAAAGTCCCAGAATTCTCTTACCATTGTGCTGGCAGGCTGTTAAAGGCATCTCCCTTTAATTTAAAGGCGTACATTGATGGAGAATTCAGTCCCTTAGTAATCAGGCTGATTGCTCTCTCTCTTGAAAATCTACATTGTATTTCTACATTGATTCTTGCTGACTTCAATTTCCAGTCACTGGATATTATATCCTTTCCTATTAAGAAGCCCTCTAACACCTCTTCTCCCTGGACAGTCTTTTCATCGAGTTCTTTGTGACATACTAAATAGGCAGGCCACCTTATTTAGGCACCACAATAAAGCTGGTCCCAGCCCTGACACTGCTCTTCCTGCTCTTTAGTTCTTTAATTTCAGGATAATATTTGGTTCCTATTTGTCCAAGATTAAAGCAAAAAGGGACATCACCACTGTTGCAATAGGAACAGAATGGGATGGCCAGGAAGTCCCCCACCAGCCTTCTTGTGAAGATTTCAGGCTTTTCAGGGGGCTTTGTTTGTTTAGACTGGGCTCTTTTAAGAGGAGGAGAGACTCAGGTGTTCTGTGAACACATCTATTTAGCTGATACAGGGGCAGGTAAGAATTCTGACTTCCATGAGGGCAACCTATGAATGCTGCTGTAGGTACTTGTGTAGTCCAGAACAATCCTCAGGAAAGAACTACAACCTTCACCTTGCCACGGACAGGACGTGAAAAGTGCATTTGGGATCATCACTATTACTCTTCTGACGACAAAGCCACTGATATCCTGGGACGTTTTTCTGATGTGTATGAAGCCAAAGTCTTGAAGAAAGGCAACCTTCAGGAACTGTGGATCTCTGGAACTGGAAAGTTAGAAAAACTTCTTCATATACCTAATGGAAAGCCTATATTTGGCTCAGGCTGCCTAAACACCAGTTTAACCTGCTCTCCCCAAAAGTGCCTCAAGACATCTCTATTTGTTCCTGAACTCAACAGCTTGAGGCCCTGTTCACAAGACTCCCCATCATGCTGTGTTGACATGGGGTGTGAGGCCAGGGTCTGCAGCAGCAGGATCAGGATGTTCTTACAGGCATGGATCAGCTTGCTAAGAACACCGTGCCTCCTTGTTACTACCTGTAGTGGTACAGCAGGCTCCACATTTCTTTCCCTGTGGGCTTATCTGCACCCACTTTATCCACATTCAACCTCCCTGACTTTCCAAAACCTGTCAGAATCACTTTTTGACTGAGCTATGCTCCAATTCTTCCTCTAGCAATGACATCCTCTCTGCCCCATGGAACCAACCTCTGACTTCTCTAAATCAGAATGTTTCCTCATTCCTACTCACAGTTTCATTCAGACTCTCTCAAGGTTATCTTGCAGCTGGGCTTTGTGCAGTCTGACCCACTGTGTGGAAAACTTCCTGAATGCAAAATTATCCATGCTCCTCCTGCAGCAGCACAGCTCACACCCTGCTCACTGAAGGACCAAAACACTTCAAAAGAGGGTGAACTGGAGAGAGTCCCTGACGCTGACCTCATATGGGAGAAAGAGCAGGCAGGAGGCATGGACATGGGAAACATTCATCCTTCATGCTCTGGTGTGGGCATTCTTCCAGACACAGTTAGTCCTGGCCTGGTTTCCCAGCTGAGTGTGGAGAAAAGCCTTTCTTCCTCATTTTTCCAATAGTCAGACCATATGAACAGTATTTGTCTGTCAGAGCATGGATTGCCTGATACCAGGGCCAGACTGATCCCAGTGCACCAGACAGTTCCCCTTTTCCAGAGAAAGTCCACACCCACCAGGTTGATAATTCTCCCTAACTGGACCCAGTGGCTGCCCAGTCTCTCTCTTCCCCTGTGCCCCTTTTTTCTTCCTTGGCCATTGCTGGTGGCAATGACCTGCAGCCTTCCCTGATTCAAGAGGGCAGGCTCTCTGCCAGTCTTCCCAACCAGAATGGAAGAACACTTGGCTCCACTCATTCTGGATGAGCTTAGCCAGAGATAGGTGTTACTGCCATCCCCAGTACACATTTACTCCAGGCCCTGACACAGTCACACAGACATTTATAAATGGCCTGAATACTGCCCGGGGTAGAGTTTTCAGGCCTAATCGAATTCAGTACAACCAGCAGTTGTTGTTGATGTGTTCATCCCTTCTGCAACTGCTAATAACAGACCCCAGGCCTTTGGACAGATCTCTGTGGGACAGGACTGCCACACAAGGCATCCCACCAGTTTGACACCTGGCTACTCACTGCCAAAACCTCCTCTTCAGTAGATGGTATTAATGCACAACAAAACAAATCCAAATCAAAGAAAAAAAAAATGGGGTTTTTCATACATATATGCAAGAGCCTTGCGTTCAGAACTCTGTTGCTTATCCCATTTAAACTGATCTACAGAATGAAAAAGAATCAGATAGGAGCTGACTTATGAGTCACAGACCCTGTAAATCAAGAGAAAGCCCTCTTTTTACTGACTGGCATCCTTGCAGGTCTCCAGAGTTTAGCAGTGTTGTCCTAGAGCTGAGGCTGGGCAGACACATCAAGCTATTGGAAGTGATTTACCATTTGACACTAACTCCATCTAAAGGAAGTGCTGGGCTGGTGAGGTGTTCCTGCTATAGGAAGATAGAGGGGCAGCTGAGGCTTCAACTAAATTCTTTATTCTGATTCTTTATTGTAAGGCAACCCCATCCCCAAGTAGGCATTTCTGTATAAGAAAAAGGATTTCAGTGTACCTGAAACATATGAGGAAACCAAATTAGAAAGTTCTGTGTCTTTCTCCTTGTAATTGGCTCAATGCCAAGGGAGAAGCACCTGTTGGGCCTTGTCACTGTCCTTCAAAGTCTACCTCTCCTTATTGGCAATTTGCCAGTGGAACCCACCTAGACTATTAAGTACTAAAGGGACTACACAAAAGAACCAAAGAGCTTTTTGGGACTGCTGTAACAGTGTCAGTATGCTCTCTGCACTGTGTTCGACTTGCATTTTCTTTATCTGTTTATGTTTCTTATTTTCCTTGTTATTAAGACCTTTTATTTTACAAAACATGTCTGGGGAAATTGTCTCACTACGTGATTTAAGCCATTTCTCTGAACAGGCTGGACCCTTGGAGGTATTGAAAACTCCAATAGTTCTTCCTTGAATTATCATTTCTCTGGACCTCAACATATTTTACCCTTGCAAAATGCAGATCTCCAATATGGAGTATCTTGCTCAGACCCTTCATTAAAGCAACATCAACTAAATTAGCTGCCCTAGAGATCTGATGAAAGCCTGGAAAATGTTAAAAAGATTTAAAGAGGGAAAAACCCCTGCAACTATTGACAGTGGTAAATGCATCTTAATTAAAACCTTGGTATGTACAATTCAAACACACTCCAGTCATCCTCCAACTCCTTGCAAAAGCTAATGAAATTAATTTTTCTTACAGTCCTCCACTGATCCATGAAGTACAAAAAAAGGGAGTCAGAACAGAAAATTAAATATTGTGGGTGCAGGGCTAGATGCTGATTGCATTTACAGGAGTGTAATTGCAACAGGATCCCTTGCAGATCCTGCTGGCATTGTTTCAGGAAGCATGGTAGCAACTGCTGGGTTGTGCTGCAGTGATAAATGTCTGGCCCTAAATAAGTGAAGCAAAAACTGATGATGATAAAGTCCACCTCATGTTCCAAATCAAATTCAAATATCAGGTGTGGTGGCTTTTCTGCTTCTTCAGTCCAAAGGAGGATAATAATTACATCCTTGATTTATGAATAATAGAAATTTGGTTGGGCTTTTTAATTTTAATCTAAAGAGTCCCCACAGTTGCACTATTACCAAAGCCTCTTGTAACTCAGGCCAACAGTGAGAGGGAGAATGTAACAATCCAGCAAATTCCCTTGCAGAAAACAGAGCAGACTTGGTATCCCAAGGCTTGCAATAAACATCCCCTACTCACACCAAAAAAACCCAAACATGAGGGCTCTTCGTGTGTGCAAGTGTTTCAATATCTATATAATGCATCTTAATGGAGAAAGATCACAAGTTCGATTTAGTCTGGTCAGGGGTAGCTGTTTGCTTAAAGCAAACACTCTGTTTACCCTGGGATAATGTCTTTCTGTGCCCACTTACGCTCATCTTCTCCCTGTTCAGGATGCCTGCTCACACACAGGGAAATTCAGTGAATGAAATCTACTCCACAAAATGCCCCACAGTCCTTGTGCTGGTACAGAGGAGATCTACACATGCTTTCCAGGGAAAGGGAGTGAAATTTCTGTCAGTGACTCTCAGGGTTCTTCAATGATAAAAGTATCTGACCCATTTTCTGGGGCTGGATGTCAGACAAAACATCATGCTGCTCCACTTTTGCAGATGGATCTGGGGCACAGAGCGGTATCCCAGGAAGTGACACCTGCTTGGAATGAGACCTTGCAAAGGGACAACTGTCACAGTCTCCAATCACTGGTTTATTCCACAGCACAAAATTTCCCAAGGAAAAGTAACAGGTACATTGTGACCTTAGAGGAGTTTGATACTGTTTGGCTTTTATTACAGAGAGGGGGGGACTGGGGTTTGCTGGGATTTTTGGTGTCAAGCTCTTTGAGCTTTTTTACATAATACCACTTAGCACTATTAATTTTATTGCTCATTAGTGAGGACTCTGTTACTTCCTAGGAGTAAAGAACTAGAGAAATATTGGCCTGACATTTCTAAGTCTGAAGAGATTTTAGCCAGCTAGAAGTACAAACTGTTTCCCAAGGGAAAAGTTCTCGAGAAAGCCTCTTCTCAAAACAATCTTGGCAAAACAACTATCCTTTCCCAAAACAATCTTTTGCCAGGTGGTGTTTGGCTGTTTCTCTAGTTTCATCGATGGAATTAGAGAGGTGTCATTCCTATTCACCAATCATGTTAAGTCTGTATTGGAATACCTTATAACAGGTGGTAAGAATTAGACAATAAAGCCTTCTATACTCTTTGCCTTCTGAAATATTTGGAATCTTTCGTCTTTCTTTCGTGTCTTACAGCGACAGAGAAACTTCAACAAAATCATAAAAGAGGCACTAGAAAAAGGAAAAGTTGATATGGAAGAGCTGTAAATGATCAATTTTTATGGAAAGAAGGGGCAAGGGAAGAAGACAGGAAAAAATGTGTCACCTGAAGACACATGCTATTTTTTGAAATTGCTGTCTGGATTTATTATAGAATCATAGAATAGTTTGGGATGAAAGGAACTTTAAAGGTCACCCAGTTCCAATCCCCCTGCCATGGACAGGGACACATTCTACCAGGACAGGTTGCTCAAAGCCCCATCCAACCTGGTCTTGAACACTTCCAGGGGTGGTGCATTCACAGTGGCCCTGGGCAACCTGTGCCAATCCTCACCAGCCTCACAGTAAAGAATTCCTTCCCAATATCTGATCTAATCTAATCTAATCTAATCTAATCTAATCTAATCTAATCTAATCTAATCTACCTTCTGTCAGGTTTAAACTCACCTACTGTGCATATGTCACTATATTAAAAATCCCTCTTCCAGCTCTCTTTTAGGCCCACTTTAAGTACTTGAAGGCTCTATAGGGTACTCTAAACATTTTGCCAAAGTATGCTGATTTCCTAAAGATGTCAGTAAAGGGTTGTTTCGACCCCTTGAGAATATCCTTCAGTATTTCTCCCATGCCTCTATCATGGAGAGAATGAAAACCCATAAGCCCTTTTAACTGTCTCATCGAGTAGTTTTGGTGCCTTACAGGATCCGGATCCCAACCTCTTCTTTCTTGCATGTTAGAGGGCCTGACTATAGGCTTAGAAAGATATTTTCCAGGACCTGTCAGTGAGATAGCAA
Source organism: Hirundo rustica (assembly GCF_015227805.2). Taxonomy (NCBI): domain Eukaryota; kingdom Metazoa; phylum Chordata; class Aves; order Passeriformes; family Hirundinidae; genus Hirundo; species Hirundo rustica. The sequence continues at coordinate 13,109,307 of NC_053452.1, read as the reverse complement.
ATGTAGAGAGCAACTCTTCAGAGGAAAGGGGGGAGCTGAAGACACCTGAAGTCACCTCCAAAAGGAGGGAGAGTTATTAAAATCTCTTCAATATAGTCCTTCTCATTCTGTGTCAATGTTCTCCATAGGCTTAGGAGACTGATTCAGCAGTCTATGCAAGAAGGACTGACGATCAATGTGACACACCATGCTTGCCCCATTGCTTGTTCCCATTGCTCTGTGGTACATTTCAAAAGAGGATTTGTGCCCTGTATTAGGACTTTACCTGAGGTTGTAAGATGCCTCTGCTCAAAAAGGGACATTGCTGGGGCAAGTGAAAGGCAGCCATCACCTTCCTGCTTACCTGAAACAAATGCACACACACACAGAGTGAGCTCCACCCCTCTCAGCCCTTCAATGAGACAGCACTTCATCTCCCAGTCTCCTGAATTTGTCAGCTGGTTGTTTCAGCTGCACCACAAAGTCTAGCAACTAAGCTCTTCAATTAGTCTTTCAATGGGCCAGCACTACCTAGAGAGGATCTTCTGGAAACCAAGAATTTACACTGGAGGATCCAACCACACAGCTGAAAAGCTTGGCAAGCTACAGAGAGACAAAGTACCCCTCTCCTCCCTTTCTCTTCTTTCTGGATATCACCTAGAAAAAAACTCATCTTCTCTAATGCAGCCCTTCCCTGTTGTCATTACACCTTTTTTTAAATGTAGGGTGTAATGTTCTCCTCTACCACCAAGCCCAAACTGTTTTCCCTACCAGTTTTGTTCCACAGAGTCCCCTTGGGGAGATACCCCTAAAACTTCCCCATCTCCCTCACTTAAACCCCACATCTCCACATCAGGGGAAGCAAGACACTGGACCCATCATGTCTGCCAGGTGTCCACGCACAGATGCACATATGCAAGCCAAGAGCCACATCCCCAGGGCTCATTGCCTGTTTCTTAGGTATAAAGTTTCCCCATGATCCTTAAAGCACATGACTCTAACTCCCCTCACCCCCACACCCCTTTCCAGTGTTGTATCACATGTATCTGTCCACACTTCTGCCCAATCCTTGAGGACCACAAAGCAAAAGTCCCTGTCTCATGCAACACTGGTACTGCTATCACCAAGCCATAGCTTTGTGGCTGGGCTTCGAGGTATGTGGTCATCAGCAGGAGACAAAGTATGCATCAGAGCTGTGATGATTCAGGGAGTTTTAGGGTGGTTTTTTCCTTCCCCACCAGCCAATAAGAGCACTCACAGAGGCATTTCTTCTCTGGCAGGAAGCAGGGCAGTTATTCCTCTGGCTGTCAGGCTCCTCTTCTAATGTGATGGAGATGGCAGAGAACTTCATCTGCAGCTTCACTGCACTTTGCTGTTTGGCACTGTGGAGCTTCACCGGGACTTCAGGTGGTAAGAATGGAAAATAATCGCTGCTTTCCTTGTGTTTTAGGTTCTGTGAGTGCTGCTATGTAATGTTCTGGTAAATGACAGCCTTTCTTCAACTGCTGCCCATGCTGCCTCAGCACTGTAGGGTTTAGCCTGCAGCTGAAAACCCAACTGCTCAAAAGACTTTCTCTTTGTGTAGTGAACCATGCTATTCAGGGATATCATTAGGGGTTTTAAAGTCAATTTATGGTTTTAATTGATTTGTCAGTGTTTAAACTCTGCATGACCTTGATTATTAAATCTAAAGACTGCAGGTAACAATCTGACTGCCAAGTACAGATGGACACTGGAGTGCCAATTAGCTGACTTAATGAAGCATTAACCTGTTTCATTTCTTTCTTTGCTGAGCAAGGGAACTCTCTTGATTGCAGTTGGCCTTAAATCTTTAGAATGGGAGCTGCAGACATGAGTGTTTTTCTCTGAAGGTTTTGGTTCAGTATTACTGAATATATTTCAGTGTTAGTTTGGTTTGCATACACAGAAAAACCTCAGGGATGTGTCTGGTTAGCCAGTAGCTTTTTTGTTTCTGCTGTGGTTTCCTTTGAGGGCTGCAGACACACGCAGGAACTCTGCCATATCTTAAATGGAAAGATAAATTCCTAGCCTTGCTAGGGGGTGGAAGCTTTTAAAGGAGGGAGTAATGGGGAGGTTTTCAAAGTGTCTTGTGGAAAAAAACGCCAAACCTGTTGCAATCTGCTTATTTGTTTCACTGCAGCCTGGGAGGGAGCATCTGCAGGATTGCTTTCTCATGCTGCAGGAACAAGGTCCCAAAGCAGTCCTCAAGAAGGAAAGCACAAGAGAGAGCCTCAATATAGCATTCAATGCATATCTGCAAGAATAGCCCCTGTCTGCTTAATAAGTTGGTTGCCTGTCAATTTTGAGCAAGAAACGGTTCTAACCCAACAGGAGCAGGAGGAGGGCTGGCTTTTCCATCTCCCTCTTCACATTTCCAAATCCAGGAGTAAGGATGGGCTCTGGATATGGATGATCTGGACCTAAGCGTCGCTCACTAGAGCAGCAACAGTTGTCTGCTCAGATCATGAGATCACACACTCGTGGCCCCTGAGTATTGTAGGTGCCTGGCCAGGTTATGCTGTGCCTCTGCTCCTGCACACATCCCTGGATGTTTCAGGAATGCTGGTATACCTGGAGCCCTGTGCTGCTATTTGACCCTCTGAGCCAAGTCTGCCTGATGTCTGGAATGGGGCCATCACCTTACACAAATTCAAATTTTTAGGTAATGGCACTCAAGCCAAGACAGATATGAAACGGTCAGAAAAGTCTGCAGAGAGAAAATCAGAATTACAGGTACCTCACACCAGAGTCTCTGGGGTTTGGAAATATAGTACTGCAAACTATTCCAAATGGTACAAGTGATTTCAGACCAGTGTGTGTGCCATGCAGTGGCGGCCTTGAATGGGAATGAAAGCACACAAAGAAAACCAAATTCTAGTCTTGAGAAATCTGAGTCCCTAGAGGAAAACAGTGGGATAAAGATCTCCCACAAGGGCTCAGTAGATTTTATACCCACTTTGCTCTGCTATGAGTAATTTTCAACACAAAGTTGCAACATGTCAAAGAGCTAAAATGCCCAGTACCCTTTGGTGAATGCTGGGGAAAAATGTAACCTATAACCCATGCCCTGCTTACAATACATGGTATATTGAGTCTATGTCTACAACACCTGTCCAGCTTGCTTACCTCTCCAGGTGATGCATTTCATGTGTGACACTGCTGGAGCTCCCAGGAACTGGAGTCAAGAACAAGGGCTCTTGGACTCTGACTCTTGGTCTGAATAACAAACATAATAGTTTTCTTCCCATCCACGGTGTGATTTCAGCCAGTCTCATACATCATATGCCTTTAAAAGATGTCACCATGACTCAAGAGGTGTTCAGGGTTCTCAAAAGCCACAAAAAGACGTTAAGATTGAAAGCAGCTGTGGTTTTCACCCCTTCTACAAAGAACAGTATCTGATGTCAACACCCCCACTACTGCCACACTGACTTTCCAACAGGCATGAGAGCAGATATTCAAACATTGCTGGGGAGCAGCAAGAAGAGCAAGGCAGCAACCTGCCATCAGTTTGGCAGAATGTCCCAAGTTGCTTAGGTGAGCTCAGGAAAAAGCGGGTCCCTCTAGCTGTTGGGTTGGTATTGATGGCACAAGAAAAAGCATGGCATTTCTAAGAGGACAGCTTGCCTTGTGGGCAAACCAAGGCCCTGCTCTGCCTCAAGCTTCAAATCTGCCTGCAGACAGGTCCTGCATGGCCCTCCTGAATCACCAGTGGGTGCCAGTGACTTAAACCCCTGTGAAAAGTTTTACCCAGCTGAGCTGGGTAAGATGTGCTTGCCTGAGAAAAACCTTCAGTCCAAGGCTGAATGGTCACAAGCTTCTGTGAATCTTGGATCCCACCCTTGCTCCAGTGGGAAAACACCATCCCATGGAGAATAGTCTTGGGACCTACAACTGGATTCTGGGCTGTTGGGTGAAAAAACATCACAACATTTGCCCAGCATTGGCTGCACACCAAGTGCCAACACAGATCAGAGGCATGGGACAGGAAGCTCATCACCTCCACACCAGACACAAAGCCACCTGCAGAACACATGCTCCTCTCCAACACATGGCCTGAGTCTCTCAGCTCCCACCTGCAAAAAAATACAGGGGTAGGTAGTTGGGGTATCAGCCAGGAAGAAAGATAGATTTGGATTTCCCAACATCCTTGGGTTGAGAAGGGATGTGGAATTGAGTCTCTTCTTTGCAGGTCAAGGTGTAAATCCCTGAGCACTGTTACAAGTGGGTGCAGCAATTAACACCTGTGAGAAGGATGTGACAGTTTAAGTAGCATTCGAATAAACAACACATGAGATAAATTCTTGTCACCTTCCATGCTGATGGGGGCATGCAATTCTGGTGGGTTTTTTTTGTTTTGTTTTGTTTTTTTAATAGACTCCTGATCATCAAGCTGTCCCTGTCTTCTACTTAGGTTTCTCAGTGCAAACTGGCTTAAGTACATGGCCTATGCTCTGTGCAGCTGGCTGTGGGTGAGAGATCTATCTGTGAAAAAAGCTAGAGGTGATAAAAAGCTCGACTTTCACAGCAGATTTAGTACAACCTCTGTGTGTACATTTGTGTGCACAAGTACACACAGGCTCACTGCCTGCACACACACAGGGTCACCTCCTGCACTGGCAGGCCTTGGCATTAGCAGTGGATGGATGGCACCTTCTCCAGGACTGGGGATTTTTTCCTCTTCATTGATTTCAGAAGTGGAAAAATGGAGAGGAAGAGAAATGTAAAAGGGGGTGAAATAATGACATCAACTGTAAGCTTCAAGCTTCTTTTAAATGATTGAAAAATAAGTGGAGCATGGGGAAAGAGCTACACAAGCAAGTAAAAAAATACAGTAAATGGTTCTATGAAATGCTCTAATGTGAAAGGTCATGGGTTAACTCCCCACACTCCCCAAATTCCATTTCCTACTCACCTTGCTTCTCCACTCCATGACTTTGGTAATCATAGAATTGTTTGGGTTGGAAGGGACCATAAAGACCATCTACTTCCAACCCCCCTGCCACAGACTGGGACATCTTCCACTAGACCAAGTTGCTCAAAGCTCCGTCTAGCCTGGACTTGAAAACTTCCAGGGATTAAACATGTACCAGTGTCTTATCACCTTTTCAGTGTAGAATTCATTCTTAACATCTAAAGCCTTCTAACATAAAAACTTCAAGATACCATCAAAGGTTTAAGGGTGGAGTGTGGGGGAAAAACATATATTCGTAAGAGAAGATACACAAATTAAGAGCAGCAGAACTCTTGAGCCAGTGTTTGATGTTATCAAAACTATGCTGTACTCTGCTATCTTTATAAGCAGATTCAAAGTTGGTCCTTCTGTAAACCAGGAGTTATACCAGAGACATTTAAGCAACATTTGTGATACTCTGGCTTCTTCTATGTAATTCTGAGCTCTGCTTTCACTTCTGACAGCATCTCTTTATGTCACTTCATTTCCTAGGATTGTTTCACCATTTCAAATATATAAACAAAAATTACTTTGTAACAGATGCAAGCAGAGACCTTCTGAAATACAAATGCACTGGACAAGTAAAAGGGTTTAGCATTGGTTCAGGGGGCTGAATTTCCCACCCTTTCATGCCCCTGATGTGTTTTACCCTGATGTTTTGTGTTGTTTCAGTTACAAATGTACCACCACCCCATGCAACCATAAGACCTGGCTTCCCTGTCCCAGTGAACACCAACAACCCCAGGGTCTGCAAGGCCACTCGCTTTGGGGTCTACAGATATAACAACAGCTCCAATGACCTCTTTCTGTTTAAGGAACCACAGATAAAGAAAGCCATGGTACAGGTAAGAGCAGTAGGCTCCTGGATGGTCCTCCAAACCATCCAATTGACCTTCCTACAGCACATCCAAGACACAGCATTCCTGATCTTCCTCAGGTCTGCTAAAGCTGTACCCTATAGCACTGCTACACAGGAGGGCTCTGTGTAGGTGACACACAGTTCTCAGGTGTAGCACTTGATTCCTAGCCAAAGTTTTGGCATCTCTTTCCCCTGCCCTCACTTTAAAGGAGGAAACTGCTTTCTCTAGATTGTCAGAGGGTTGAAGTACATGCTTCATGTGGAAATCAAACGCACCATGTGTGAGAAGAGGTATCACTCCAGCCTGGACAGCTGTCACTTTCAGAGGGAAAAAAACCTGCAATGGGTATGTGTTCAATTCATTTGGGGTTCCCAGGAACTGCAGGGGATTCTTGGCCATCTCTAGCTGTACAATCATTTTTAGACCAGCTTTGCCATGTCTTCATACATGTGCAAGCCCCTTTTCTGCAGAGCCAGCTGAGGTGAGACCAGGTTAGCACCTTTCATGCATCCAGGGCCAGCTCCTGTCTGCAAGGAGTTGAACCAGACACATCCACCTGGCTTATGTTCCTGGGTGACTGAGGAGAGTGTGAAGAAACAGAAAAGGTGCTAAATAGATTTCCTGTGTAGGAGACACTTTACACAGGCTTTCCCACTAGACAGGATTACTTAGCAAACAGTATTTTTCCTAGGATAAAGTGGGCAGACAAAAGGATGCTGTTTTCTCCTGCCCCATCACAGCCTGCAATGCTGAGATCAATCAGCGGACACTTGGACTTTCTCACCTATTTCCCTTTTGTTCACAGATGCTGAGATGCTATTTTGAGGTCTGGATAACACCTTGGGCACACACAGTACATATCCCTGTTGCCCATTGTCAGCAAGACTTTTCCCTATGAAAGCCTGACTAACAGAGGATCTCCCACCATGAGTTTTTATTTGTTTGGACTGCTGAGGTCAATACTGAAGTGGGGAACAGCTGTACAGAACTGCCACAGAGCTTTTCTCTCAAGCACATGGTTGTTTTTTCCTTGAGAAAGACACTCAAAAGACAAGACCTGCCTTGACTGAATGTCTTGCTATCTAGTTGTGTATCTGTTTTTCCAAAACTAAACTGCACATGAACATGTGTTGTCATTCATTCACCATCCATCCTCTGGTCAGTTTCCAAGCACTCCCAGGAAGCTCTGTTGCACTTGTTTTGTGATAAACCTTCACAAAGCCATGATGGAAATTGGTCTAAACCACAGCACGTGTGAATATAACACTGAGGAAAGCTTTACAACAGTGGGATGGTTTGCCTGGGTATACACACACACACACACACACACAAGTTTTAAGATTTTCCAGTGCCAGGGAAATGGTCAGACACATCTGCAGGAAGGCAAGAGGGAGAGCTGTTCTTTTTTTTAAGACAGAGGTATAGATGTCTTGAAACACAGACAGCTCAGAAATTACACAGTCTAATGAGTCCTTCCACTTTAATCAAAAGGTAAGCTACACTGTAAAAGGGCATTGCTGCAAATGCCAAGGCAAATAAATCTAATCATATTCCCAAAGTGTAATTGTGAGGTTAAAAAGCATAGTTCCATTCACGTTAATATACAACATTTAATCTCTGCCAGACCACAGCTTATATTCAGGTTCAGTACAATGATGGTCTTCCCTAGGTGGGCATCTACCTTTCCTTCAAGTCTTCACTCTTCACCCATGGGCTAATTATTGCTTACAGTGGACTAAGGTCTCTATTAGGAAGGATTTGGATAGCTGCTCCCTTAAAACAGACATAAAATCTAAGCCCATGATCAGTCATATAGACCACCACTTCAAAATGGGCAGGGCCATGATCTAAGCCACAAAGAACACATTTTTTCCCACAAATACTCCTTTTCTGAGAGTTGTTGCCTTTCTACAGTAATAATATAACTCCTATTAGCAGTAAGACACCCACTTTCAGCCCTTATAACAACCATTCAGTGAAGAAAGGCCAGTGAAGGGCTCTAAGCCAAGGTCTGGGGATCTTAAAACAGATGATATTAATAGTACAGATGAGTATCTGTTCCAAATTATCCCAAAGCTGGGCAAGTCTCAAGTTCTGCTGCAGAAACACCACTTGTGATGAGCAGGTGGCCCAGCAGCAGCCCAAATTCAGCATCCAGTGCTGGAGAGGCAGTTGTGCTGCATCTTATTTTTGGGAACAGCAATGGGGAAAAAGATTGGGGAAAAAGGAAAAAAGGAAAAAAGGAAAAAAGGAAAAAAAGGAAAAAAGGAAAAAAGTAAAACAGGAAAATAGGAAAAAAGGAAAAAAAAAAAAAAAATGAAAAAAGGAAAAAAGGAAAAAAGGAAAAAAGGAAAAAAGGAAAAAAGGAAAAAAGGAAAAAAGGAAAAAAGGAAAAAAGGAAAAAAGGAAAAAAGGAAAAAAGGAAAAAAGGAAAAAAGGAAAAAAGGAAAAAAGGAAAAAAGAAGGGGAAGCTTAAAAAAAAAGCTCCACAAGAGCCACAAAAGGATGTAATGCGATGCTATATTCAGCCATTGCACAAGCCACCACCAACAGCCTGGTGCCAAAGACAAGGAGAAGAAAATCAGCTATGGTGGTTTGGGCTGTCCACAAAGCAGGAAAGCCAAGCCACAGCTAAGTTTGTAGGAGAGCAAGAGAAGACAGGAAGAGCTGCCCTTTGCATCTCAGAGGTGTTAGGAATGGTCTCAATCCCTCTCCTCCTTCAGCTGCATGCTTCACACAATGCCAAGGGCTTCCAACCAGGCTGCCAGCTTGTCCTGGGCAAACGTGGGAGAAAACTTCCGAATGGGGTCCCTCTGGAAAGCAGACCCAAACAGCCCCTCCTCCAACTGGTCTGGGAAAGAATTTCCTTGGAGAAAAGTGGGAAAAACTATTTATTTAACAAAGTGCCCACAAGCACAAAAAAACGAATAATATGAAACAAGAAAACCTCTAGTTGTTCCGAAGTGAAATGGCAAACTCAGAACGTCCTTGCGGGTGTAGCTTGGCTTGCTCAGTCTCTTATCAGTCCCTCTGGTGCTGGAAAACTGCTGAGGTCCAGGCCCCAGTGGGCCACAGGCATGAGATCCCAGTGTGTCTCTGGGTTTTTCAATCCAAGACAGGCTTAAACAGTCCCAATGAAAAAAAAACAGTCCAGGAAATTTCTCTGCCTCAGCTAGCTAAAACTAACTAAAAGCAAAGGAGATCTCCGTCCCGCTGTCTGTCTGTGCTGAAGATGACACACTCCAGGAGCAGAATGTGGAAGAGTGAGTGCAGTTTCTGCAAACAAACTGCATGCTTCTTCCTTCCCCCGCTTTGCTCTTGGAACCAGTCTTAAAGGTACAGAACACAATATCCAATATAAACAGAACAGACAACTGGGGATACCATAAAGCACCATAAAATCGCCCTAGGACACAGCTCCAGACAGTCTAGGCCAGAACAGGCTGGGCAGATCCATGTTCCTTCCTTCAGCCAGCAGGACAACCTGATATTCAGGAACAAATGTCATTTGCCTCTCAAATGCCACCATGAGGGCAAGCAGGTAGCACACTGTCACTTCAGGTCTGTGCAGAGATGCATACAGGCAGTGAGCATGTCACACAACAGGGTCCCCTGTGAGACTCTCCAAGCACCTGACACACAGTGCTTCATTTCAGTCACCTCGCCAAGCCAGTTCTCTGTAGGGGTTCTTTTGGGAGACAAGGTGTCCTGTTGATGGCAAAAGAAAGAGTCTGCTCTTTGTCTAGGGGAATCAGGACGTTATTTGGGTTCCAGCCCCTTCAGCTCCTTCCCCGTCCGGTCCTGATGCAGAGACCGCCCCTCCCAGCGCTTTTTCCTAGGAGGAAGGGGCTAGAGGCAGGGACAAGCCACTACCCAATCAGGGACAAGGTGGGAGTGGAACAGAGTGGGTTACATTCCAGTGTGGGAGGATGGGCGGGGTGGAGCAGGGACAAACCACATGATACAGTTTCCAGGGAACAGAAGAAACATTACAAAGCCCAATATAAAAATGAAATACAATATAAACCCAATTAATGCACTATGACAGTTCTCCACTTGTCATAGCAACAAAAGTTAAAGCCAGGTGAACTTGGCACCCTGCAGGCTGACCAACCCAACAGGCCTTTGCTGTTCTCCCAAGGAAAAAGCAGCACAACTGCTCAGACCTCTCTATCCAAACAAGCACCTGCTGAGAAAGATTAGCCTTATGTTCAAAGCTGCATCCAAGTGTCCACTTTGACATATAATTCCAGTGTGCTTTACAATAAGAAAGGCACACTGGAATTGTAGTATCCGTCCTCCCTTCAGCTATGGTAACAGAGCTTTCATCAGCGCCAAAGAAAGGAGCAGAGCTAAAGTCAACACAGCTCTTTGTATCACTCCAGAGCACTTCACTTAGGAAGGATCTGGGTAATTAAAGAGAAGGACACTGCTAGCACTGACTTAAAGAACGGCAGCTAAATACCATTTAATCATAATGACATGCAGCAATCAAAAAGCCAATGTCTCTGCCCTCTGCACCTTGGCTACAATTTACACCAAGGTTAACGGTTCACCAATTCATTCCAAAGAGTTTATGCCCTTGCAGACTTTTCTGGGTCTCTGACATCTATTTCAGGTTACAATGGCAATTCAAAAATATTTTTAGTAAAGATTTATGGCATGAGGTGAGAAGGAAAACTTGTTTCTGCCAACCCTTTATGTTGAAGAAGGAACAACCCCCAGCAGTTTTACCAGAGCTTCAAAGTGGCCAGTGATCCTCAAATGGAGATCTGCACATGCTCAAAAGCTCTGCTCTGCAAATATTTCCTCTCATACCCCCACTTTTTTAAACTGCAAAGGAAACAAACTGCCTGCCACCAAAATATAAAGCATTGCTGACTGACAGACTTCCCGCTTTGCATTCTCTTGACATCAGCAGTCTACATGAAAGACCTGGAAGTTCTGCCTGTACCAGATGCATCCAGTTTCATAACCTGACTGATTTTCAGATCCCAGACAGCTGAGGGAGTCACAGCTACATGGAAACAACACAAGGTTTAGCTGGCAGCAGACAGATAAGGAGATATGACAGCTGCTGACTATGAGGAAAAAGCATTGCACACATAGCTAACTACAACAACTTACTGCTAAATTCTTCAGTCCCTACCTCAAACAAATTAGCTAAAATCAGCTGCCCCCTGTGCTCATTCTTCTGCAGCACTGTTTTTAAGCAGGCTAGATGAGAAGGCTCAAGTGTCAGCATCATCAGATCCCTGTCGTGATCACTAAGCAGACAGATCTAGAGGCTTAAGAGGTCATTACCTCACCTGTGAAGGTTTACTGGCACAAAGCAGACACAAATTTAAAGGAATCAGATTTGTGCCAAGGCTTTGCAAACACTTTCATCAGCTGTTCACACTGAGAAACCAACCTCTGCATAAAAGCGTCAGGGGCATAAAAGTTACTTTCCAGCAGCTCTATGACAGAAGTTTGCTCCAAACAAGAAACAGAGCAGTCAACTGTGCAGTAACATTTTAAATACTTTCAGCAAAATCTTTTCGATACTTGTGCCCTGCATAGACATCTATTCCACCAAGGTGTCACCCTGGATTTTCTGAGTTTTTTAAAGCCTTCTACTTGTTCATAAGATGGAGTCAGACTTCTTAGCTTCTGTACAATATTAGTAGCAGGTTTTGCCTTTTCTCACACATGTAACATAAACAAATCCTTTGTTTTTCATTCCCTGTCCTTTGTTTGCATATTTCTAACCTGAAAACAACTGTAACTGACAGTTGGTCTAGCCATTCGGCTGGGAGGTAAAAACTCCAGAAACCAATCCCCAGCCAGACCCACAAATGCATAAAAAGTAAGAAATAAACAGGCAGAGGCTCTCGGCCTTGGCTCAGCATTGAGCTCTCTTGGAGGAACATCTCTGCCCTGCAAATCTCACATCTCCGTGTGGTTGCTTTGCGTGTCATGTGCCACAGTCTGCCCCAAAAGAAACTTGGGTAAGACACAGGAAGCAGTCTCAGGCTTCTCTGGGAGTTACGCAGAGAGGACTTCCTCTCTTCTTAGGGAACCACAGCCCCTTTCTTCTGCCACCAAAATTCAATCAGGCTCTGACAGGACCCTGGATACCTCTGTAAATGCTCTTGCATTTAAGTTAAGACTCCTCTTCTCACACTAGAAAAGAGCCAGTTTCAGAGCTGCAGAGATGTCATGTTCCTGCACTCATATCATCAAAAGAGAAAACTGGCTGTTTTTTTCCAGGCCTGACTTGTTCCAGGTTTCTCCTTGCTCAAGGCAAGGAGATGTGACACCATCCATCTGAAATCAACACACCATTGGCTCAGCTTCTGTGGAAGTGGAATGAGCCTGTAAAACCAGTCCTCATAGGAACATCAAGAGGCCTTTATGCCAGCTTGTTTATTCCACAGGCTTTTTAGTGCTGCTGCTTTACTCTTGCATTTGAGAGCCAGTCAAAGATATTTTTAGAAAAAAAACAGTTTCTAGAAAAACACTGTTTTTAAGCACTCCTGTCCTAGAGTGACTTTATGATACTTAGTCTGTTTGTGTGCTATGTATTAAGTTCTGTGCCTTTAAGACTAGTTCTAAGATCAAAGAGAAGTGCAGAGTTTGTTTTGAGAAAACTGCCTGACTCCTACACATTCTTCTCCAGACTGGGTGTTCAGCAGAAGCTTGGAGAGACTGCAGGACAGAGATTTTTTTTGCTTTTAATTAGTTTCAGCCAGCTAGAGCAAAGAAGTTCCCTAGACTGTTTTTTTTCCTTTTTCTTAGAACGGTTTAAACCTGCTCTAGACTGAAAAACCAGAGGAGCACTGGGGGCTTCCACCTGCGGCCCACCGGGGCCTGGACCTCAGCATTTTCCAGCAGTGCTGGAAGGACTGGGACCTAGTTACCCGCAAGTAGAACAATTTCCACTAGGGCTCTAAACAGCAACAAGCCTTTACCCAGATCAAGCGAGAGATCGCTCATACAGTAGCCCTTAGCCCAGTCAGGACAAGACCAGATGTAAAAAACGTGCTCCACTCTGCAGCCAGGAACTAAAACTTTCTGTCCTAAAACTTTTGGCAAAGGCTACCTAGTAAGACTCAAAGCCGACCACTAAGATTCTAGAATCGAAGCTACCAAAAGTCTAAAGCCAACTATACTTCAACAGAGAAAGAAATCTTAGCTGCCTATAAAGGAGTCCAAGCCACCTCAAAAGTAGTAAGCACTAAAACACAACTCCTACTGGCACCTCGGCTACCAGTGCTGGGATAAATGTTCAAAACGGAGGTTCCCTCTACCCACCATGCCACCAATGCCACATAGAATAAAGATTACCCTTATTAAACAGCGTACCCGTATTAAAAACCCAAATCGCCCTAAAATTTTAAAAATAATTACAAATTAGCCTAAAAGAGAAAACTTTAGTTTCACCAATGAAAAGGAACAAAGGCAAGTAACATGCTAAAAAAGCTCCACCGTACAATCAATTGCCAGCAGAAGAAACACACTATGCTCTTTTCATTGACAGTTCCTGTCATATTGTTAGGATGAAACTAAAGTAAAAAACAGCTGTATAGAGCCCCACACAACAAATTACACAAGCTACTTAAAAAAAAAAAAAAAAAAAGTGAGTCAAGCCAACTCACTAAGCTCAAAGCTATTCAACTGGGCCTAGACATTACTAAAAAAGAGAAGTGGCCAAAGCTCTACCTCTACACTGATTCATAGATAATAGCTAATACTCTATGGGGATGGCTAAAAAAGTAGAAAAAAGCTAATTAACAGTGCAGAAGAAAACCAATTTAGGCTACTAATAAGTAGAAAGACATTACCAATCAAGTAAAAAAACTACCTGTAAAAGTCTGTCATATAGATGCCCATGTCCCCAAGAATAAGGCTAATAAAGAACACCAAAACAACAAGCAAGTAAATCAAGCTACAAAAATAAAAGCGTCAAAAATAGATTTAAATTACAACACAAAAAAAGTTGTTCCTAGTTCAATAGGCCCATGACGCCTCAGATCATCAAGGCAAAGATGCCACCTATAAGTAGGCATAAGACCAAAACATAGATCTAACCACAGACAATATTTCTCAAGTTACCCATGACTCTAAGACATCCACTACAATCAAGCAAACCAAGCAGGTGAAGCCCCTCTAGTATGATGTGCAGTAGTCCAAGTATAAGTATAAGTAAGCCTGGCAAATTAATTATATTACACTGCCCCAGACACGCCAAAGTAAGCACTGTATACTCACAATAGTAGAAGCCACCACAGGATGGCTAGAGACCTACCCTGTGCCTCACGCTACAGCCCGTAACACTATTCTAAACCCTAAAAACCAAGTTCTTTAAAGGCATAGTACCCCTAAGAAGATTAAGTCATACAATAAAACTCATCTCAAAAACAGCCTCATCAACAACTAGGCTAGGGAATATGGCATTAAGTGGGTGTACCATATTCCCTATCATATACCAACTTCAAAGAAAGTAAAAAGATACAATAGACTGTTAAGAACCACCCTGAAAGCACTGAGTAAAAAATCATTCAAAAATTAAAAGCAGCATCTAGCAAAAATCACCTGGTTAGTTAACACCCAAGGTTCTACCAACAGAGCACACCCTGCCAAATCTAAACCCCTACATACAGTAAATAAAGTCCCAGTAGTACATGTAAAGTTTTTAAAGAAGACAGTTTAGATCAATTCTTCTTCAAGTACAGACTAACCCATCTGTAAAATTATCTTTGCTCAAGGACCAAGTTGCACATAGTGGGTAATACAGAAAAATAAAATCACACAATATATACCCCAAGGAGATCTAATTGTTAAGTGAAAACTGTGTATAATTATCACTATGAGCTAAATGTTACTACCACTATCTGTATGTAGCTATATATTTCATATTGTTTTTATAAAGATATATATGTGTGTGTAGAGCTAATATATATCTATTAGTTTTAGTAAGTTGACAATATAAAGACAAGGGGTAGAATATCCTAGAGTAACTTTCTAATACTTGTATCCCCAATTGTCTGTTTTATTTGTGCTGTATATTAAGTTCTGGGCCTTTAAGACTAGTTCTGAGAACAAAAAGAAGCGCAGAGCTTGTTTTAAGAAAACTACCTAACTCCTACACATTCTTCTCCAGATAGGGTGTTCAGCAGAAACTTAAAGAGACTGCAAGACAAAGAGGTTTTTTTACTTTTAATTAGTTTCAGCTAACTAGAACAAAGAAGTTTCCTGGACTATTTTTTTCCTTTTTTTTTTAGAACTGTTTAAAATTGCTCTAAACTGAAAAACCCAGGGGAGCACTGCAGGCTTCCACCTGCAGCCCACCGGGGGCTGGACCTCAGCATTTTCCAGCATCACCAGAAGAACTAAGACTGATAAAAAACTGAGAGAGAGCCGAACTACATCCACAGCAAGAACTTTCTCAATTTACCATCTCACTCCAGAACAAGAAGTTTTATTGTTTCATATTATTCACTCTTTATACTTATATGCACTTTGTTTGCTAAGTAAAATAGTTTTTTCCACTTTCCTCCAAAAAAGTTTTTTACCATAACAGTTAGAAAGAGAGATCATTTGAGTTTACTTCCCAGAAGAATCCCATTCAAGGGTTTTCTCCCAAATTTATCCCTAAACCAAAACAACCCCTTATGCTGAAAAATGAGACCTGTGTGTCAGTCAACCTGTTTCACCTGGGTTTTACTACAGAGCCCCCCATTTCTGCATACCATGGATGGATTATCAGGATCCAGCATAACACCAGGAATGGGAGCCAGCTAAAATGAAGTGGTAAGATTCCTATGAGAAACAGAACACGAATGGCGTGGTTAAGCAGCCTGTCACTGAGCAAGCTTTGTTGCTTAGCATTGTGCCACCCACCACAGTTGGGACTTTAGAGACTTCAGAGATATTTAATCTCTCAGACTGAATAAAGCCTGTCTGTCCAGCTTGTACAAATAGAGGGAGCTTATGGGGTACAAGTCCAGTCAGTCTGCAGTACCCTGAAAAAAAATTAACTGAGAACTACACTCTGTTCGAAGGTTACTTGGTGAAATACTTTTGCAAATAAATCACTAGTGGTAACTATGTACCAAGAAGCAAAGCTGTGCTTGTCTCAAGGGTGCAAAAGCATCAGCATAATAGAATCACGACTGCAGATTTGCTTTTTCAACCCCAACCTGAGATGCCATCAAGTTTAACTTTCATATCCCACCAGAAGAGGACAAATAGTTGCAAGGGCTGGCAGAGCAATATTAACCAGCTGCTGCTGAAGCAGCCTGCCCTGGACTGGGTTTTCTCAAAAAGAGCAGCCCCTGGCCTGTACAGGAACAAGTCTCGATCAGCCTGATCCAGCAGCCATCAGCTACTTGTCACAGGCCTGCTGCAGCCTGGCAGTAACACAGAACAACGTGACAGAGGCACTGACAGGGAAGAGTCATTTTCATTTGCACAGAACTCCATTAATAGGCCAGTGAAATCAGGTGACATTTTTAGCATCACCTTCTTCTTTCCTGGTGCTTTTCATTTTATATATTTATAGCAAATCTCTTTCCTTTCCAAAGGAGAAGAAATGCAGCAATGGGGTCAAATTTAGGTTGGATTGTCACCCAGTGGTAGAAAAGGAGAGTCCAGCAAAAACCTTGACTCCAAAGTATTAATGCATTAAATCACACAGCTGCTGAAGCAACTTCTTTAGTTCTTTAAGATGCAAAACCTCTTATTTAAAATCATAGTAGGCTTTGGGTTGGAAGGGACCTCAAAGATCATCAGGGACACTTCCCATGAGACTGGCTTGCTCAAAGCCCCATCCAGCCTGGCCTTGAGCACTTCCAAGGGTGCGGTATCCACAACTGCTCTGAGTAAAATGTTCCAGTGTCTCTGCTCTGCGATTCTGCCAGGCACAGAGGTGAGACTGACAGGCTGTAATTCCCCCGGTCTTTTTTTTTTTTTTTTTTTTTTTTTTTTTTTTTCCCCAAAATAAGGTTATTTTCCCCTTTTTGGTTGGTGGGAGATTACCTGGACTATCACAGCTCCTCAAATACAATGGATAGTGAGTTAGCTCAATCAGCTCCCTCAGGACCTGTAGATGCATTTTAACAGGTCCTGTGAACCTTCATGCTCCTCAGATGATCTAAAACATGATCATCTACAGTGGGTGATTCTTCAGTCTCCCAGGCACTGCCTGTCCCTCCTGAAACTTGGGCAGTGTGGCTGGAACACTTCCTGGTGGAGACAGAGGCAAAACAGACACTGAGCACCTCAGCCTTTGCCACGTGTCGGGTAATCAGGTCTCCCCTTTCCTTCCACAGAGGGTCTTCATTTTTCCTAGTGTTCCATTTATCACCCACATACCTGCAGAAGCTTTTCTTGTTGTCCTTGATGTCCCCGGCCACGTTTAATTGTCTCAGAGCTTTATCTCCTCTAAACTGATCCCTGGCTGCTCGGACAACCTCTCTGTATTCCTACCAGGCTACAGCCCCTGCTTCCACCCTCCATAGGCCTCTTATTAGTGCCTGAGCTTGTCCAGGAGCTCCTTGATCATCTACACAAGGCCTCCTGGCATTTTTGCCCAACCTCGTCTCTATTGGGATACAACACTCCTGAGCCTGGTAGAGGCGATCCTTGAATATCAACAAGCTTTCCGGGGCCCTTCTTTCCTCCAGGGCTTTATCCCATGGTATTCTATCAAGCAGACTCCTGAAGGTGCCAAAGTCTGCCCCCCTGAAGTCCAGGACAGCAAGTTTGCTCTACACCCTCTTCCCTGCCCTAAGGAACTTGAACTCCACCACCTCATGATCCCTGCAGCCAAGGCCGCCCTTGAGCTGCACATTCCCCCTCCTTGTTGGTGAGCACAATGTCCAGCATAGCCCCCCTCCTCCAGCTCCTCTACAAAACTGAGTTACTGTCTGGAATTCCTTTGTGCCGCCAGCCATTCCAGCCACAAAACGTAACAGCACAGGCTATCCTTTGCAATAGCTGGTAACAAAGCATTCTCCAGATTTACCAAGAGGAGTATCTGCTAACAGAGGAAGTCCCTGGAGATGCATCTATGAGCTACTATTGCATTCCAAAAGCTTCCAACAAAGCCTTCTTCATCCACCAACAGGATGTTTACAAGGGCCATTTGAGTCCACATCCCTCGTCAGACAACAATCTTCCCCAAAATCTTTATGAGTTCTTCATAAAGGCATGTTGAAGAGGATTCCCATAGCTAGCCCTCTTCTCCCTGGAATGGTCACATAGATAATGAACAGGAGACTTTCAGGACCTGGTAAAACATGGAGGAAATACTACAAACAAACCTTTTCAGACCCACTGGAACTAGTCCTTAATAACAGAGAAAATGCAACTTTCAGTCATCATCTGACCTCTATGCTATAAAGAAACATAAGAGTCCACAAGTAACGATCCAATTTGATTCTGCATGTTGATTAACAGTTAATTGCAATGTCTGATGTTACTTACACATGTTGGGACTGAAGAAACCCAATGGCACAACTAAATTTTTAGGCATGTCCTGGATGTTGCTGCTTCTACCACAGCACCATGGCCTAACATTAGAACATACACTGTAATCACTCCTGGACAGGAGGCACTAAACAGAAATAAACACATGCAAGCCACCCTCTTCCACCCAAATCACACACAATTAAATTCCATCCATCACAAATCCTTCCAGTGTAACAACTGCATTAAAGGTGACATGATGGTGTCTGTTCAAGATGATTCCAAACAAGGCTGGGCACAGGAATATCAATGGATTTCCTTGGAGGAACAAAGAACTGAATGAAGATGTCCCACCATAGTCCTCAGATATGAACAATAATACAGGCCGACTCCAGAGCATGAGCAGTCAGCCAACACAGAGGACAGGTACAGCAAGATGTATCTCTTCCTATGGTCACAGTGCTCCTGCACCTTAACAGACTGCCTGTCACTTTTTGTCCTTGGTCACACACTGCCTCAAGCACATGCTTCCTTTGCACCTCTGGAGTAGTACAGGACAGTGGGACTTCATCATGGGCAGGCAGTTAAACATGCTGAAGATCAAGTCTGCCAATAAAGGGAGAGCGGAAGGATCCCAGGTAAAGGTGTCCATTGTGTTCGTGTGCCTCGCTGATGTAAGCTACTTTCACTCCATTGGGATCATGGAAGCTTCTTTTGTAGGATCCTGTCTCACTGAGTTCAACAACAAGGCTATATTTGGGTACAAACTTCATCACGGTTTCCTGACTCAGCAACTGAAAGAGAAGAAAAAAAAAAGAAAATTAACAAAAGGTTTTGTTCTCCACAATCTGATCTCAAACATTTATACGGGCAAAACGACTCCACGCTCCTCAGAAGCAGCAGCTAAGAACACAAGGACACATTTTGAGGAAACACTCTTACACAGGGTTAACACAATAATATCTGAAAAGCCAACTTGAGAGGAAACAAAAGGATCAGCAGAAACTCACTCTACGCCAGAGGCAGGCTGAAAGGCTGCCCACACAAGGGACAGCAGCTTGCTCTGGTGCAGCATCAGATGCCAAGCTCCCCACAGCATCACTCAGAGCTCCTGCACTGCACCAGGAGAGACAGGGACAGCACAGAGCTTGTTCAGCTGGAATGGAAGCCTAAGCACTGCTTGCTGATTTTTATTTTTTCAGTGACAGAAGTATTTTCAAGTATTTGCATTGATTAAAAAGCACCATGCTGTTTCTTTAGCCCTTAAAAAAACACATCCTTGCTCATCCTAAAGCGGGGTGACACAACAACAGGCATAGTGAACCAGAACAAAATGTCACCTAACACCATCCACAACATGCACACTGTCTCCTAGGGTGCCTAGGGCAGTCATGGGAACAGCTCCCAGTTCCCAGATGCTCTGGCAATAAGCAGTTTAGGCACTTCAGGTGAAGTCTTCACATATCCAAATGTAGATCCTGTCTTGCTGCATGGTTAGAGATAGTCTCCTTTTCTTTCCTAAGATCAAGATGGAAGGCAATTTAAGAAATGTGTATCTGCTACTCAAAGAAGCAAAAGTTAAATTTTACTACCTATTAATATACAATGGCTGTTCTACCCGGGGAAAGCAACAAGTTTTAACCACAGCACCCAATGTTTTTTAAAATCCTCCTGTGAGGAGGAAGAAACAGGACAAACAAATATTTATCACTTGCATTCCTCTACTAAAGGTGATTTTTTCAAGAAAAAGTGGTTTTTTGGGGTTTTTTTTTGTTTTTTTTTTTTTTTTTACCTTAAATATCATCCTTTTAATCCATGTTTTTTCAGATAAAAAGTCCAACACAGAAAATCCAGGACTGGGTCGCACAGCTGCCATAGCTACCCAATATCCTCCAGAGCTGCTTAACCTGATATTGTCTGGAAGACCAGGCATATTCTCAACAAACATATCTGCTCCACCTTTCATCAGCCCAGACACATAATACCTGAAAGTTATACACAATAGATTAGAACACGTTAACTCCATCAGTTTAAATAATAAATGAGAGTCCCAAGATTTAAAAAAATAATTTTTTCTCATTATTTTGGTACTGGGAAATACAGCACTGTCACACACTTCTCCCCCGGAAAAAAAGTCAGTTTACTCCACCGTGCTTAAGGAGCCCATGATGGAAAGATTATGCAACCCAGATGTTTACAGTGAAATAAAAAAAATAAGTATTGAGGATGGACAGCTTCTTTATCATTTTTAGCTAGGCACAACTGAAGTGTAGGGTTTCTTTTGTCATTCCATTTGTTTATTTAAACAATCCCCACACAGATAGGTAATAATTCCAAAGTCATACTCGCCTTCTGATTCTAGCCATGGTTGTCTCCTGCACCAGGACAAAGTCTTCTGCAGGAGAGAGCTGCACACCATTGGGAAACCGCAACCCCACCATTAAGACTCTAACTTCTTTTGTCACTGTGTCATATTCAAGGAGGCTAAAAAGAACGATTTTTGCGTGAAGATGAATATTTATGCATTTGTGTTTTCATTCTTTTCAGGCATTCCATCTTTTCTCACATGTACCACATGCAAGTTAAGAAGGCAAAATAGCCAGGAAGCATTTGTTTATGAACACAAGAGAAATAACAAGGCACTTGAGAGTGGCAGCATTCACAAAGGATTTGGGCTGAATGCAATTCTAACACCTTCACTTTTAAAACAAATGTTGCATGCCAGTCCTCTTGAAGGAAAAAGGGGAATCTCATTTAATTTGCTGCAGGTCTCATTAGCAACACCCACACAATTCCCTCACCCTCCCCTGCACAGTGCAGTGCTTGCAAAGGTGGGTTTATAAAGACAAAAAATGCGAAGATCAAGGAAGCGGTGAAGTCCACTCTTACAACTGAGCTTACAGCAAGTTAAGTGCCTTGGGAAGGAGATACTTGCCGCCCATCATCTGTGCCTTCCATAACCAGGTACAAGTAGTCTTGTCTTTGCCATTTACTGCTAGAGTCAGTGAAGATGAATATTTATGCATTTGTGTTTTCATTCTTTTCAGGCATTCCATCTTTTCTCACATGTACCACATGCAAGTTAAGAAGGCAAAATAGCCAGGAAGCATTTGTTTATGAACACAAGAGAAATAACAAGGCACTTGAGAGTGGCAGCATTCACAAAGGATTTGGGCTGAATGCAATTCTAACACCTTCACTTTTAAAACAAATGTTGCATGCCAGTCCTCTTGAAGGAAAAAGGGGAATCTCATTTAATTTGCTGCAGGTCTCATTAGCAACACCCACACAATTCCCTCACCCTCCCCTGCACAGTGCAGTGCTTGCAAAGGTGGGTTTATAAAGACAAAAAATGCGAAGATCAAGGAAGCGGTGAAGTCCACTCTTACAACTGAGCTTACAGCAAGTTAAGTGCCTTGGGAAGGAGATACTTGCCGCCCATCATCTGTGCCTTCCATAACCAGGTACAAGTAGTCTTGTCTTTGCCATTTACTGCTAGAGTCAGTGAAGTAGATCTTCCTCCCATCCCTGGTCACTGTAAGATCATTTACAAATGACAACTTCTGGCCTTCTATCAGTATTTTGGTTGACACAAGTGGCTTTGTTTCACCTGGGTACAAAAAGAAGAAAAGAAAAAGAAGACACACAATATAGCAACACCAAAATGCATCTCTCTTCACTTTGTGTAGATTTGGGTTATGGGGAAGTGAAGAGCTTTTCAGTACCATAGTGAGATCAAGGTAGAAACAAAAGTACAGCAAACATGACAAAAGGTTTTATGTATCAATCTTTTTCCTATTCTTTTATGAAAACCAAAACAGCTACAACAGAGCTCTATTCATGGATCCTGGGAAAACAATTTTAACAAAATTTACCAATTTTAACAAAAAACATGTAATACCAGAAGATAAGTCACTGGTAGCTCTGACACAGAGAGGAAGTGATTGCTACAGTAAAATAAATCTCAAGTTCTTGCATGACTTATTTCATCCAGACAGCTTCAAATCACTTTACAAAAGAGAAAGGCATTGTTTTGCTTGCAGCATCTGGCAAAACTGCAAATGAAGCCCAGATTTGTCAGTGGAAGAAAACTTTGGAGTAGAAAAGTCATACCTGTATCAGGATCAACTTCATAGAGTCCATAATAGGCATCTGCTACAAACAGGGTGTTATTTGGCCCCACTCGCATGCCAAGTGGTCTTCCACACGTTGGCTCATCTTCACGGCCTCCTTAGGAAACAATTTTAAAATGTTTTTCCAAACAGAAATAAATACAAGGCATTCAGGTCATATACAGGTGTGTGAGGTCTGGCTGAGATGAAGAGCCCTCCCAGTGCTGTGCTTTGCACAGGCAGCTAAAAAGGTGTTTTGGCTACTGCTGAGCAGGGCTGGCACAGCATCAATGCTCTCTCCAACATTCCTTCCTCCAGCAGGCTGGGGGTGGGCAAGATCCTGGGAGGAACACAGCCAGGATAGCTGGCCCAAACTGACCAAAGGGATATTCAATGCACATGGTGCCAGCTGAGATATGAAAGCTAAGAAAAAGGAGGAGGAAGGGGAAACAATTATTATTTACATTTGCCCTCCAAAACAAACTCTATACATGCTGCAGCCCTGCTTCTTGAGTAGTCAGACTTCACTGGCTGATGGAAAATAGAGAATAAAATATTTGAGGTTTTCTTTCTTCCTTTGCTTGCTCATGTGACCTTTGCTTCAAACTGTGGCTTATAAAAATGCTATGGCATACATATGACATATACATTCATTAAAGAAATGATTCCTACAATGATTCCTACGTTACCAGGTGGGAGTGAAGTAGATATCCCCATGACGTGTTTTCATCAGTCTAGAGATAATCATACAATCTGTCCGGTTAGTAACTAACAGCTGCCCAAGTTAGGGTAAAATCAGAAAACTGGAATTAACAAAATGCTTCTTCTCAGAAAGAATCAGTTTTATTGCAGGTTTGGGGAGGGGGGAGGGTGTTTTGGTTTTTTAATTAAGAAAATCCTTTCTTTTTCTGGAAAGGTCCAATATTGTCATGAAACAGCTAGTTTCTCAAGACAAAGACACTGAAGACTTCTATATTAGGAGGAAGGGGAATTCTGCAAACCTGAAGATTTTAGATAAATTCAAGGAGATATCTGAGTCCTGAAGAGCTAAGAACTTCAGAACACCAGCACTCTGAAAAATTAGGAAGAGAAATTTTTGGAGAAGGCAGATGGCTGAAGTCTTTTCACTTCCCAATTCCAGGAGCACTAAATCCTAGCTTCCTATTACCACTTTGGCCCCAAACAAACAGGGCAGCACAACCTTTCCACCTCTCCCAAGCTGTTCTAAGTCCAGTGGAAATACGCAGAAAGAGGATTCTTCACACCTGCCCCCACCCACATTCATGCCTAAATCCAGCTTTCCATCAGCTGCCCTACCAACGCTGTTCTACCTATGAGGCAGCCAAGAGAGTGCTGCCAAACCACCCCAGAGTCTAATCAGGTAAGCATCCACATAAAATTACATAGAATAAATGCTGAACATGTCAATGAGAGCTACTAAGATAGCAATAGTTCCTGACCTTAATTTCTAACTGGCAATCAGCACAGTGCTGCAGAACCTCAGGTGAGCTTCTATATCATTATCACAAACAAAACTCTCATCAGTCCCAACAAACACCAGACAGACTTCTCAGGCTGCCCAGGCACTGCTGAGATGAACATTAAGCTCCCCATAGAGATGGTTCTGTAATAGATGAGCTTCCAGTCCACCAGTTTTCCTCCCTCATTTCCAGAAACCCCATTAAATAAAGCAAATTACTCATTCAGAAAGAGGTGCAGAATTCCACAAGAAATAACTGCAATTTACCAGTGAGAAAACAAAAATACCATGACCAATGCAGAATCTCTGCCAAAGCAAGTGCAGCCACAACTCTCACTATGCTTACCAACAGAGTAAGGGAAATAGGTACAACAAAATGCAAGCAAGATTTCTGTAGATGAGGGAGGTGTTATTTATTTTCAAAAAGTAAGGTACTATCCTTCTGTCCTGGGTAATCCCAAAAATGTGTATTGTATTCCATATCTTCCCTACACCAACCTGCCCAAGATGACCACTGCCCCTTTAGAACCCAGAAGCTGGAAGAAGAACTGGGGTGTTCTACCCCAGGCTCATGGAGGTGACCTGGTGTCCCTTTAAAAGAGAGGGAACAGGCACACAGAGCTCCTCTGTTCTCCCTAGGGCTTTGGAGCAGAGGCTGCAGCTTTCTTCGGCCAGGCTGCCAAGAAAGTTGCCTGGGGCAGGTTCTCTGAGTCAAGGTAGCGCAAGGCAGCCTGGAAGGTTTGTTTATCTCCAGGCTTTGCAGAATTCTGTAACATCTTTTTGACGGCTGTTGCCAGGACCAGCACCATTTCTGGGCCAGGGAAGACGTTTCCTTCAGACCTTTTTTTGCTGCTGCCACCCAGGACAGTTCTACCAGCACCATCCCCTCTCTTCAGGAGTCCCAGACACTGCCCCAGTCCCAGCTGCTGCCATCAAGAGAGCTCCTGTCAGGTGGTGTGGAGCAGACGGATCGGCAACATTTGACTAATTTTGGACAGGAACAGTTCTCCAGGATTCTTCTCTTTTGTCCTTTTTCCCTGGTGGCTGTTGTTTGGGGGGTGAGGGCGATCTGTGAACATGGAGGCTTGGTTGCTGTGTTGATTTTTCTTAGTCAACAGGATTCAGCACCTTTGTATCTAGTGGTTATTACTGTTATCTTGGTTGTTGCTGTTTTATTTTTTAGTAAACTGCTATTTTTTCACTTATATCTTCTCACATTCATCTCTCCTTATTGGTGGAAAAGGAAGGGTTAAAAATACAAGGAGAGATAACTCATTTTGATGTGTCCTGTCCATATAATTGTTTTAAACCAAGACATTCCCACTCACAGATTAGCTTGAGTTCATTCACTCACATTTGTTTAGAAGTCCTCAGTTTTTATGAGGTGATTCTTCAGCTCATAATCTTGGTGACTTCAACTTCCACAAATATTAGAACAGGTTGCTGCCCATTTTTTTCTTAAGACATATGCTTCTGGACGGACTAACAGGAAAAAGAATGCTACTTGTGATGCACTTCACTCTTGTCTTCCTCCTGATGTTAAGAGGCAGGACTTTCCACCAGCATATCATCCATGGTGAAGGTCTGGTAGTCATGGCACAAAACTCCCTTGCATTCTTAAATTTTACCGCTGGAAACTGTGGGCTTTGCGATCAAGACCACTCATTTCCATTCTTTTGGCCCTCTGCTCTACACTTCCTTTCAGTGCACATATTTTCACTCATACTTCACTGATACATTCATATTTCTGCTACAAATTTCTGCAGAATAAGATATGCACCTGCAATCCAGACTGAACAGTTTAACCACACATGCCCTTAACCCAGACATTTTCAGGTACACTGTGCTCAGGAGCTGCCACTCACCACAAGGACCATGGCCAATTCTGGCTATTGTTTGTATTTCCCCATCTTCAATTCTGATAATCTTCCCATCAGCTGTCCCAGTAAACAGAACATCTGCAAAAACAACTTGTGTGATTAGGTTGATCACAAAACAAGACTGGTAAACGTCCTTCTACTAGCATGAAGTAGGGAATAAGGAGACTTCAACACTTATCCATAGAAAACTTATTCCCAGGTTGATTATTTCACTCACAGGTCAGCTGTCCCTTACAGGAAGGTTTCCATAAAGTTTCCAACGAGATTGATGAAACCAGGCAACATAAAAAAAATCAATTTATTTATCAAATTGAGATTTGGTTTCTGAACACCACAAAATTCAGCTCCCTCAGCAGCAATGAACTTTAAAAGAAGAGGTAGTAGCTTCTAAATATTAATTCCCAGTTAAGACCTAGCCAAATGAAAAATGGGACCACTTCCTCCAAACTTAAGTAGCCCCTGACTACATTGCTGATATTCTCAGTCCAGGAAGACAGGGATTTTTAAGACAAGATTTATTTTGAATTCATGAAAGAGGAGAAAAACAGTATAGAGAACCTAGGTTTTTCTGCATAACACAATTACTTTTAGAAAACCTGCACACAGAAAATAACTACCTGAGTTTGTTATCGAGGAGGTCTACTGCTGAACAAATTCTTACCCATGGAACAACTTTTATAGAGCATTCTTTAAAAGCTAGTTTTGGCACTGCTTACCCCCAATATTGACAATGGACTCTGGTCCAACCAGCTGGTTTTCCCACAGCCGTTCAGCTTTTCGTAACTTGGTGTTGGACTCTAAAACACCCATCAGGAGGGGAGGTTCCTTCAAACTACAAAACAGAAGGACCATGTGATCCTTTGCACAAAATGCCAACATTCTTGAGCAACACATTTGATAATTTTTTCCCCTAGTTTGCCAACTCTCGCACACCTGACTTATGCTTTACATAAAGCATGTTTCAAAAAGTGTTGCAGTAGCTTGAGCACTTGGCCTTTAATGAAACTGCAGTTCTTGTCTCACAGAACGCAAGAGTGCATGTTATAATTACAAGCTGCACTGACAGCTTGGGTAGCAGAAAATAATTTTCCAGATCAATGACTAAAGAAAGTAATTCAGCTCCTTCAATGATCAGCACAAGATGGCTCAGAAACTCACTGGGTGTGGGTAATATTGCAATCACTCCCCAATTTCTCAATTCAGATAGAACCACTTTGTGCCGCTAACTCTTGTTTGCTGAAACAAAACAGAGCGCACAGGAGAAGTTATGCTTCCAGAACATCTGCTTTAAAACAAAACAACCATTTACCTTATGGGCTGAGGGTCTAAAGGACAATCCAGGAGAACAGTCACTCCAAGCAGTGGCACAGCCACAGCCACAGCCAAAGTCAGGAAGGTAACACGGAACACCTTGCTGCTGTAAGTACTGCCAAAACCAAACAAGAAATAGGATTAACATTGTTTTCGGATATAATTGTCCTTTAAAAATCTGTAGCAGCCTCTTTCCTTCAGAAAATGAAACAATAACCACCATGCTCACCTTCAAGGTCCATTTTGCACACATTAGGATAAGAGAACGGTTTCAGGATACTGGCATAAAAGGCTGAACATTTTTATGTTAAAGTTTCATTCACGCTACAAATTACAGCTGACTAAAATAAAAACAAACAAAAGAAAAAAGCCAAAACAAGACAAGCCGCCTGAGAAATATGGGGGTTTTGGCTGGGTTTTTTTTAACTTGATCTTTAGTTTTGGAAATGGTTTCTATACAGCACAAGTTTTGAATAAAAATTTCCACTAAAACAATGAACACAGAGGAAGCTAAATGAAAGGCTGCTTAACTTAGTGAGCATTGGTTTGAAACTCAAGCCCCAGAACACAAAAGAAATTAAGTATTTTCTCTTTACCCATTAAAACACAATAAAATAAGTAAAAATTTCTTCCATAGGAGAAAACCCAATTTTGCTTACCCAGTAAAACACAATAAAATAAGTAAAAATTTCTTCCATAGGAGAAAACCTAATTTTGCTCTCTACAAGTTTGAAAGGAATCAATCAGGCACTTACAGAGAAAAGCAGAGAGCCAAGTTCAACAAATCATAGCCTTGAATTGGAAAAGTAGAACATATAATTTTAGCTGTGCTGAACCACTACTGGCCCAGCCAGACAGGCTCCTTGCAGGATCAGTTACATAAAGACAAATAGAGCCTGGTGGTTCTGCACTAATCCTTGGACCACTTCCACTGTTTTATTCTTCATTGGTCAATCATCCGGACATTAGGAAATATGAACCACTGCCCAGAGCACAAATATCCCAGCTGGGGAGGTAAATACATGTACTTGTGGTACTGATATCAACATCAAGGTAACGTTTGTGATTATTACTGAGAACAGCAAGGACAGAACTAGAAATTAGGATTTACACAGGATTTAAGCACTTTCTGCTTTAACAGTAAAAAAAAAACTTGCAGTCTGTCCTCTTGGATCTGGAATCGAGAGCAGGGTGTAAAGATAAAAGGCAATCCCCAAGTGTACAAAAAGACTTCAGCCTTTGGCCTGGTTTGTCCACTGTCCTTCAAGAGATGAAAGCTCAATAATATAAGATTAACTGTCAGCAGACACCTGACCACTTCTGTGACAGCTGAGAACAGCTCACACAAAAGGAGCCGGGAATGAACAGGAACACAGTCTGCCAAAGCCAACCTAATTAAAGCTCCTAAAAGCATGAATTAAGTAAGGGTCGTATTTCTGATCCTCAAGCAGTGCAAGGAACTGATAATAAAGAAAAAAAGCAAGAAGAATAAAGTGACAAGCAAACTCACACTTCAGGCCTTCAAATCGCAAGACCTAGTTCAGACACTGCTGAAACCACAAGAAATTAAATAAAACCTAAAAGCTTTACAAAAAAGTAAACTAAAAAGTCATCTTCTCAGAGTTCTTCTCAAACTACACAATATTGAATAGTGACAACTGTCAGTCACTGGAGCAAATCACTGAGGTAAAGGTTCGCCAACAGTGAAACAGAAAACCTTAGTCAGCTGTGTCTCTGATAACTAATCCTACATGGCCTGCAGCCACAAATCACAGTAAAGCAACCTACCAGGACTCCAGCTATAATTACAGCAATTTAAACTAAAAAGCAAACTCATTAAACCATCTCTTGAAGACAACAGTAGGCTGGCAAGATGCTACTATGGGTCACCATAGCCAGGAGGCCAGGCTGTGTCATCCCCTCGGCAGAAGGGGGTGAGAGAAAAGCATCTATCCTCAAGAGTTTCTGCCATGGCTACCAGCCAGGAAAAGGCCACGCCCCGGAATTTCCTCCACTATTTTCATACAGAACAGCCCCTGTGAATACTCTGGGTCAGTGACTGAGACCTAGAAATTCAACTGATTTGAACATCAAAAGAGGCTGAAGGCAGGAGGAGTAATCTCTCAAGCTTAGAGATGCTGATGCTCTCCTCCAAAAACAGGGACTGAGTGAAAGCCATCAGACTTTCATTCTGATGACCCCGAAGGGCAGAGATAAGAATCTGCAAAGCACTCAAATCAGATAAAATAGATGGTGAACAAAAGGATTACAAGTCATCAGCAACCTTATGCAATGAAAGGCTAAGCAAACACTACCACTTCCTTATTACAGCTATTGCCTTTAATCACCATGAAATGATTTTTTTATAAAATTCTCAAACCGGAAATTGTAAATAGATTTTTTTTTTTAACTTAGCCACAAACTGACTGCTTATAACGTAAGACGTGTAGATGAGTCGAAAAACTGAAGATTACTCTTTAAACTATTACCAAGACATAAACAGACGATCCACAATTACACAGAACTTAATCACGCCCACAATAAAGCTGTGCAAGCCACAACGGGGTAACTTATTTCTAGCCTGGCAAAACATAAACAGGACGAGGGGAGCGGAGGGGAGGGGAGCGGAGGGGAGGGGAGCGGAGGGGAGGGGAGCGGAGGGGAGGGGAGCGGAGGGGAGGGGAGCGGAGGGGAAGGGAGCGGAGGGGAAGGGAGCGGAGGGGAAGGGAGCGGAGAGAAATTTATCAAACCGATTTTTTTGTTGCTGTTATAAACCGTTCCTGCAGGTCGGCAGAATAGGTGAGTAGGAGCTGTCCCAACTCCTCCCCAACGTCAGGCCCCTCCAGGAGGAGCAAGAGCACTGGGGGCACTCCTGGGCTGACACCCGCGGGTGCCCAGCACCAGCCAGGCCGGGAAACCGCGGCCTCGCTCCGCACGCCCGCAGCGGCCTCTGCTCAGCCCCGGGGCAGCCCCCCAGCCCGTCCAGCCCCTCCTCGGGCACTCCGAGCCCGACCCACCGCTCCTCCGGCCCGGCCGCACCATGAGGACGGTGCTTGTGCCCTCCCAGGGCCCTCCTGGGCAGCGGCCCCCGGGGCCGGGACCAGGCTCGGCTCTGCAGCCGCAGTGTCACCGCGGCCAACCCCGCCCGGGCACTCACGTGCCTTCCTTGGCCTCCTGCACCAGGCTATCCTCGGTGATGACCTGCGGGCGGAGCGGCCGCCGCTGACGCAGCCCCGCCGCCTCATTCATTCCGATCCCGATCCTGATTCCTGACACTGCGGCCGCCGCGCACCGGACTCGCAGCCCCGCCCCTCCAGCCCCAGGCCGCGCCCATCACCCCGCCGGGCCAGGCCCATCATGCCCGGACAACGCTCTTTATCCAGGCCACGCCCCTTTTATGCCCGCTCGCTCATTCCTGCGGCGGCCTGCAGCCGCTGGGATCGCAGGAAACCTTTACGGAAACCCCTTGACGGTGACAAGTGCCCTGCTTGTGCAAGAAATTATTTCCTTCCATAAGAAAGTTTTGGGATTTTTGTCATTTGGATACACTGCCATACACAGTGTTGCTCTCGGTCATTCACTCGACCTCAATTACAGACCTTTTTTTTTTTTTTTTTTGGCCATATATGTGAGCTTTTAAAACAGATTCCACTGGCAGGAAAGACTTAGGCAGAACAGTGTTTCCTGTCACCATTTCTTTGTAACTACAAGAAAGGCACGACCAATTTTCCTCTCTAATATGAAAACATCTTAGTTATGAATGGGCCAGGAGACCAGCTCCACAGTGATTTTAGCCTATATTAAAAAAAAAAAAAACAACCAGCCTTTATTAAAAAAACAGCCTAGGAGGGTGGGGGCCCTGCACACACCACTGCTGCTTCCACGACAACTCAGAGAAGGAGGCAACCAGTTCCATCTCTTTAGAGCAGATGAGGCCCCCCCTGCCTCACAAGTCTCCAGGGAGATGCTTGCTGGCTCTTGGTCTAGGCATGCCATCCTGATCGAGTGCAGTTGCAGTCATGGCAACAAGGCAAAAAGCTTTGATTGGTGGTCTGTTGCTCTTTACTGTTTTTCTCATCTAAAAGTGTTGTTTAGATCTTTATTGGTATTCGGGCTCCTTGGTTTTAGGGGTTCTTGTCTGCTAATTTAACTTCCACCAGATACTAGGCCTTATGGGAGTCTTACATTTGCAGAGGAGGTGATGCAATCTTCTGCCATCATGGGTACAAAGGGAGCAGCAGGGTGATAATGGTAAGGGGGAGATATGAACTAGGAACTGATTAACCTACATAACTTATGAGACATTCACAGAAAACTTAACATTGAAACAGGTAATTAACCTTTAGAAACTTTATTTCCTGCAGTCTTCAACAAAAACAATATGATTTTCTTATTATCCAAACTTCCACTCATTCTCACCATAGTCAAGTTACTTGGGTTTCCTTTTCCTGCTTAAAGCCAAGATTCAGCTTCAGACTAAGGAAGCACCTCTGAGTGTCGTGACTGATAGCATGCACGGCAACCACCTTCTGCAAGGAGTCACCAATGTAAAACTCCCTGCCAGTCCAACAGCAGGGAGATGGGAATGTGGACGTGGGAATGTGATCAGTAAGTTTTTGAAAACAACTGTTGAACTACCTGCACATCTTCAAGTAGAAAAGGCAAACTCCAGCATGGGAAGAGCTGCACTTCCCAGCTCCCTCCACACTGGTCAGTGTTGGACTTAGGATTCCAATCTGCAGCAGTTTGCAGGGGGTGTTTTACAATGCACTGAAGTGAGGGCACAATTTCACTCCTCATCCTGTGCACTGGGAGATGCAATTGCTGCTCTGGTTCTGCGTGTTCTAGTTTTATCCGTTGCCTCACAAAATTGTTGAAATGTCATTCAGAGCCCTTGTCTTTCAGCAACAGATCTTGGCCAATGATAACTTTAGCTTATTTACATGTTGAATTTTATGTGAATTTGATTTTGAAATAGTTGCTTTTAATACAAACTTTTTTAATACAAACAGTTACTTTTAAAGAAGCCAATGAACTAAAATTAAAATTTTGCTTAAAATTAAGTAGCACTTTTTTTCTTCCTAATTTATGGTGGAGTGTGATAAAAAAATTACATTGATTTATCCTATTAAGTACATGTGCAAATTTGCTGAAGTTCCTTTTGTATAATTTTGCTTATAGAAAGTTCCTTACCACAGTAAATAAAAGTTTGCTTAAATTACATTTATCATAGCTCATGGAAACTTCATCAGAAGCACAGTGCCTGTCTCTTGTGGCATGAAAGCTGTTTTGGGGAGTGGGTGTAAAACCTCCCCAGTGTGTGGATGGAGAATGTATTTGCACTGTCTGTATGTAACTTTTCTCTGCTGGGGAAGATCCTCAATATTAGAAGATACTTCAGTAGTGCTTTTACATTTTTAATATTTCATAACATTTTAATCAGTGAAAATTTTTGAGAGGTTTTGTTTTCAAACATCTGTTCTACCTTTTTGTATATAACAATGTTATGGTGTATCACACAAAAAAAAAAAAAAAAAAAAAAAAAAAAAAAAAAAAAAAAAAATTGTGCCCCATCATGGTACTGAGGAAAGATTTAGAAGAAAATCCTGAAATTGCTAAGGTGGATTGGTGCTCCAGTTGCATTTTTTGAGGGGTGTGTTTAGGTATCATATTCCCATTATGACAATATACAATCCATCTTTTTCCTCAGAACACCATCCAGCACCTGTAGCCAAATGTTTCAAGTAATTTTCCTCTGGTACCTTGAGGCAGTTTGTTCCTCTGCCACCTGAACCAGGATAAGGAAAGACATGATCCGTTTGCAGCTAAAGGCCGATGGACTACAGCAAAACCTCTTCATGTCTTAGCCAGTATTGCAGATCCAATTGCAGACGCTTCATGGAGCAGGATATTTACAAGTTGCTTGTCACTGCACACTGTTGGCCCTGCCTGTTCATATGGAATGCCTGGTGGAAAAGCACATTTTTTCACTTGTTTTTCTGCTTGCCTTCTCTATAAAAGATTGTTGGAGGGGAATAGTTCAGGCAGGTCATGCACCCTTCAGTTCCCTCCTCATCCAGGGCCACAGAAAGGAAAGCTGCACATGCAGCAGTAGTGCCTTAAAGAACAGCTGCTGGATCATAAGCCCATCCTGGGGACCTGTGTGAATTGCAAATGGAGATGACTTGCAATTGAAAATGGGGAAATTTGAGGCAGTAATATTTCCCCTGTAAAATACTTCTTCTGTGGGAGACACAGTGTGGAGAAAATGCTGCTCTGCACAACAGCTGTACTAAATGTCTTTGCAAATGTTCAGAAGATATATTGAACATTAATATTAAATACTTAATATTGATCCAAAGGATGAGAAACATGGCAGATCATCTATTAACCACTGGGAACCTGGTCCAACATATAAACAGGGAAAGATACACACAGCACCTTGCTCTCTCTGCGTAACCAGATGTTCACATTACCCATTTGTCTGGAGATCCATAAGGCTTAGACTGTGCACACATGAGCTTTTCAGCTCCTCCTAGGACAATTCTCATAAATCTTCCTTATGGTGCTTATGTTCTCTGCTGGGCTTAGTCAACCTGACTAAGGACCACCTTTCTCCCATATTTCAAAAGAACTTCTGTATTTCTCCTGTATTTCAAAGGAATTCTTGTATTTCTGTATTACAGAAAGAGAACCACCAAAACCGTAGAATCAGATGAAGTGAGTTCTTGTTAGAATTACTGTAATACATGGCAGATACTTAGGAATAGAAGTGGAAATTAACGAGCAGAGAAAGGGAAAAAAGTTGGAACACAAAGGGATGTAAAATTTCAAACCATTTGCTGTTGGCAACACTGCTTTTAAAAAAAAAACCCACAAACCCATACCATAACTATAATAGAAAAGCCTTTCTACTGGCAAGAGAGATGATTCTCCTGCAAGGTTCTTCAAATATAATGATGATACAAGGACCCAAAGCAGAACTATTTCATGCTTTTTCCAGCTTCTGAATTTATAATCTTATCAAGACTTGGTTTGTAAAAGACAGGTGTCTGCCAGGGAAAGCTGGAGCTTCCCTTGGAATGGAGAATGTAAAGCCCCTCCCTCCAAATTATTATAATTTTGCAGTTAAGGGCCTTCAGGCAAAGATTTGTGAATAGGAATAGCACTGCTTTACTAAGAATATTAAAAAATACAAATGTAGTAAAGCAAGCAATCGAACAATCAAAGAAGTACTAGAAACACTGGCAGAGTCAGAATACAACCCTAGTCAGGGTGTTGGGAGTAGTCCAAATAAGGCCTCCTGGAGCAACAGATGTGGTTCTGCTGGAGTAGAGATGATCCTGTAAAAGGGTCCAGTGGTGGTAAGATTGGTCCGGTATTTCCTCTGGGAATCCAATGGAAAACAGGCTGTCCTACTGTGCTGAATTTCAGCTTTTATCTAGGTAGGAATGCTTGGCCCCTCCCACTGGGTGGAGCAGCTCACAATGGGATGTTATAATGTTATCAGTCATGTGATGAGCCTTAATGGCCCATTAACAGAAGATATCCCCCTGGAGGGAGGATGGGTCCTGGAAGAGATAAGGAACATTGCTCCACCTGGTTTTTATAGCTGGTCCCTTACAGAAGGCACCTGGCCCCTCTCCCCTGGCGTTAAAATAAAAAAAACCCGCCTCTTCAACTGGTTTCAACAGATTGGGAATAGAATACATGCTTTTAGTTATACATTGCAACCCAAGACAAGACTGTGAAAGCAAAGTGATACTGCAGACCGAAGATGGACATTAGAGTCATACAGCAATTTCTGCACGTTTATATCTGCTTAACATGGCCTTCAGGTAATGGAACTTTCCCAGGCCAGAAATTCTGAATTCCCACCAAAACAAATGGGAATTGCAAGTCTCAGCAGTAAATAAGACTGAATCTGTGGAAATGAAAATCTGAAAATGATCGAGAACAACATTTTATTTTCAGCAGTCCTTGATTGTACATCTGTATGGTTAGTCTAAAATTCAGATGCAGAAGAGCATGAAAATCTACAGCTGAATGAAAAGATGGTGTCAAATGAACATTTGATCCTCCTTGGCCCAATTATAGGAATACAACTAAGAAACAATTCCATGGAAATCAATGTGGCTGTAGCAATGCAATGTCAGTAAAGTCATGAAAATATATCAGCCCACTGGATACAAGACTGTAATAAAAAAATATTGTCTATTCTACCTGTTTCAACATTCCCTAAAAACCACTGGAATTTTAAGATAAACCTTGTATATTCTCACCTTGCATTGCAAATAAGGCCTTCCTGGGAGAATTGGATGCTCTATTGTCTCAGGCAAAAGCCTGAGAGTGTGCTGGCCACTGGGGCACAAAACTCTAAAAAGATTCCCCAGGAGATGTCTGATATTTGCAAACCATATCCTGGGCTGCATCAGAACCAGCACATCCAGAAGGTGGACAGGGGTTCTGCCCCTCCACGCTGTTGACATTCCACCTGCAGTACTTCATCTAGCTCTCCTGGGCTTTCCAGGACAAGGGAAGGACACACATGAGCTGGAGCATGTGCAGAGATGATGCAAGGGCTGGAGCACATCTGGGTGTCCATCTGAGCACATCTGAGACAGCTGGGCTTCTTCAGCCTGGAAAAGAAACTTAGGCTTAGGCTTGACTGAACTGTGACCTGAAGGCAACCTACAAGAAAGCTGGACAGGGACTTTGTACAAGGGCAGGCAGGGACAGGACAAGGGAGAATGGATCCAAGCTGAAAGAGAGTAGATTGGGGGGTGGATGAGGGTAGATGAGGGATTCAGAAAAAAAGATTCTCCTGGAAAAGGTTGCCCAGAGAAGGTGTGGATGCCTCATCCGTGGCAGCATTCAAGACCAGGCTGGATGCAGCTCTAGACAAGCTGGTCTAATGCAACGGGTCCTTAGCCACAGCAGGGAGTTTACAACAATGTGATCTTTCAGGTCCCTTCCAAGACTTACCATGCCACGACTCCATGATTTTGGGATACTTCCCCTCCTCATCCTCTTGCAGAAAAAGAAACTTAAGACTGAGTTCCACATTGCAGACTCCGTCTTTTGGCAACCTACAACTGTCTCAACAGAGGATGAAGAGAGATGACCTTACTGACACAATTTATCTCTTCTACTCAAAAATGAAAGATTCCACTCCTGTCCACTCTCCCACAGCCATCAGGACAGGGAATTCTTCCCAGGGAAATGCTTCATCTCACCCAAGTGTTATAAATAAGTTCTATTCAAATAATCTATGTTTTAGTTACTTAATTGTTAAGTAATTCCATTAAGA
Organism: Hirundo rustica; assembly: GCF_015227805.2. Taxonomy (NCBI): domain Eukaryota; kingdom Metazoa; phylum Chordata; class Aves; order Passeriformes; family Hirundinidae; genus Hirundo; species Hirundo rustica. The sequence continues at coordinate 13,072,947 of NC_053452.1, read as the reverse complement.
TTGTTAATGCTAGATCTGTATAAAGAATTTGCCTTATTCCTGTTTTAATATTGATTAATCACCTTATTTACTTGTTTGTTAATTAAGAATTCACCTTATTACCTGTATCTCTGCTCCCATTCCTCGGATAGCGTCTGAATATGCAAATAAAAAGAACACTGGGATTCTGGGAGCAACTCAAGAACAAGAGACTCTGAAAAGCAGGGAACCAAAGTAGAATCCAGGACTGAAGTCGCACTTCAGACTAGTGAAAAAGGTACGGGGGTCTGCTGAAGCAGCTTTATTTAGTCGCCGTGACCTGAGAAGGAGTCCCCCATCGCTGGATGGCCCCTGATCAGCGAAGCGAAACGGACTCCTCGGCAAGGCAAAAAAGCCCGTGAGGGGAGTGGGAGTCTCCAGTTTTGCTGTGAAGCGAAACTGTGTGTACTTCCTTCTCCGCGTTGCCAAGGGAGCAAGCAGGCTCCCCCAAGGCCAAGCTTGATAATAAAGAAACATACAAAGAGCAAGTCTCTGACTCTCTTTTTTTTCCAGAACACAAGGAAGGAGAAAGCTACAAGCCAACGCTTTTATTCGTTTCTGTATTGATTTATGTGGTTATTTCTTTCACAGGTATTTCTTTGTTTCCTTCGTTCCGCGGGGCTCGCAGCGGCAACGGACGAACGGCCGCGCCCTCCGGCGGCTCAGCAGCAGCGGCAGCGCCTCCCTCGATTGGTTTTTAGCTCGACTTTCCGCTCGTTCTCCGTCCCCTTTTCCCTCTCATGGTCCCTCCACTCCCGTCCCGCCTCATCTCTTATACCCTCGGCAGGGCCGCCCCCTGCCCGCCCCTGGCCAGCCTGCCACCGTGCCGTCTCCTCCGGGTTCTCTCTGTATTGCCTGTGGCACCGTTGGAAGAGCCACGCGATCCGCTACTGGCGGAGCAGCACCGTCTTTTGGCTCCGCCCCGTGGGCTCTGGCCCAGCCCCGGTTTCGGTCCCGGTCCTGGTCCCGGTCTCGGATGAGGCCCCTCCCGCGGTTACGTCCGGAGCCGCCCCGCTGCCACCTGGCTCCTGACCCGTGCCCAGCAGCGTTGCCGACAGCTTCCCCGGTCCGAGCTCCGCCGCTCGTCAGCTCAGCCGCTGGCCCCGAGACGCCGGAGCCGGGGACGGCTTGGGAAGGAGCAGCGCCCGGGGTGGTCGAGTGCCCTGGGCAGAATGTCAAGAGCGCAGTGCCACCCGCACGGGCGGAGAAGCCTGCCCTGGAGCAGCTCTGCCGGGAGGGCCCGCTGCTGGGGAGCGGCGGCTGCGACAGCGTTTACTCTGGGACCCGGCTCGCCGATGGCTTCCTGGTAAGAGCGGGGCCGGGTCGGAGGGCGGCGGTGAGCTCAGCCTGTCGCTCGCCTTGGATTGCAGTTGGCCATTAAGCGAATGTCTCGGGATCGCATTTCGGAGTGGGCGTAGCTGGTGAGTGAGTGGGGCCAGCAGCAGCAGTCAGCGGGGCGTGCCGGGCGAGGCTAAGGCGAGGCCCGGCAGGGTGGAAGCCGGGACGCAGCCAGGGGACCAAGAGTGGAGTGAGCGGGAGCCGCGTAGCGTCCTGGGCCAGGCAATAGTGAGCAGCGATGGGGCCGTGTTGTAGTGCACTAAATAGGTAGTTCATTTTTGTTATTAGATTGCACTGGGTGGCTTATCATATTTGTACACAAAAATAGTTTTATTATATTTTGCAGATGGTATGTTCTATACCCCCTCTAAGTTCTGGTGTTGGTATCCTCTGGTTGGTCCCTCCCTATGCCCCCCCCCCCAAGTTGTTTCCCATTGGTTGTGGTTCCTCGCCCTGCCTCTTCCCGCCCCCCCCGCCCCCCGCCCAGGTTTAAAAATCCCCGCGAAAAAAATCTCCGTCTCTTTCTTTTCCTCCTGGGCTGTGAGTACTACAATAAACCTGTGGGACCATGGTCCCGAGGAAGAAAAAGAGCGTCTCTGACTTTTACCTTGAGTCCCATTATCAGTCCCCTATCAGGACCCCATCGGGGTCTGGAGCTAGCCAAGATTTGATCCCAAGAGCTAGGAACCTCGACAGGGCTGGGCAGGATGTACCAAAGGCTCAGTGTGGCATTGGCCCCGCTGACGGCATTGCGGTTCCCCCGCAGCACAATGGCCTCCTTTTGCCCCTGGATCGGGCGCTGCTCTGGGTGGTGTTGTGCCCTGGCTTCCGCGGTGTCGTGCAGCTTCTGGACTCGTTCGAGCTGCCCGACAGCTTCACGCTGGTTATGGAGCGTCCAGAGCACTGTCAGGACCTCTGGTACTTCCTGGATGAGTGGGGGTTCCTGACGGAGCCCATGGCACAAGGCTGTTCAGCCAGGTGCTGGGGGCCATGCGGTGCTGCAACAACCGCTGCATTCTGCACCGTGACATCAAGGCCGAGAATGTCCTTGTTGACTTGGCCACTGGAGAGGTGAAGCTCATTTACTTCGGGTGTGGCGCAATCCTCCAGGACATGTTCTACACCCGAATGTCAGGTGATACCAAACCCAGGGCCTTTGCTGGCAGAGGGGGAAGAGGGATGGAGGGAATGGGAATCCTTCTTCAGTTGGCTGCAGCCAAGTTGCTTTTTGCTGGGGCAGGGGCTGGCTGTTGTGGACCTGGCTGGGAGGGAGGGAACAGAATTGGCCTGATGGACCTGCATCTCATATGAACACCAGTGTACAGCCCACCAGAGTGGACCCTCTTCGGCTGCTACCATGGCCAGCCAACCACTATCTGGTCCCTGGGCATCCTGCTCTATGACCTGGTCTGCAGGCACCTTCCTTTCCGCACCGATGAGGACATCCCAGCTCTTCTTCCCACCCTGCGTGTCTCAAGGTGGGGATGCGCCTCCTCACAAATGGCCCTTTTCTATGGGAAACAAAATTCAGCCCCACAGTGTCTCAAGGTCAGGTCTGAGGCTCCAAGAGCACCCAGAGTCCTAGTTACTGGCAGCTTTGGTCTGTGAGGAATCATATGACATTTGCAATATTTGGAGGCTGCACTTCCTATGTGCACTTAACTCACAAAATCTTTGCCTCCCAACCGAAGGAGCTCTCCTTCCTCGGAGACCCACGTGCAACAGAGAGCAAGAGAATGGGAAAAATGGCAGCAGCTGAGATGATGACAGTAGAAAAAACCTGGACCTGAGTTTGGAGGGGAAAGGATGTAAAGCAAGGAGACCAAGTGTCCTAGGGTAGTTTTATGATGCTTGTATCCCCAGTCGTCTGTTCTGTTTGTGCTGTACATTAAATTCTGTGCCTTTAAGACTGGTTCTAAGAACAAGGAGAAGCACAGAGTTTGTTTTGAGAAAACTGCCTGACTCCTGCACATTCTTCTCCAGATGGGGTGTTCAGCAGAGGCTTGGAGACACTGCAGGACAGAGATTTTTTATTTTTTTTCTTTTAGTTAGTTTCAGCTATATCATGGGTTAGCACAATTTTGTTTTCTAGATATAGAGAAATGTAAAATGTTTTTCCCTGCCCTGACCCTAGCGTGGGTTGGGGGGCGGGGGGAGGACAGGGACCTATCAAAAAGCAGGCTGGGATATTGGCAGCTAAGTTGACCAATGAGAACTGTCAATGTAACTTTGGAAGGAACATTTAAAACTAATCTGCTGGGACCGCCTCGCTCTCTTGCTTTAGAATCACAATGAGGTAACATCGGGGGTGGCGGGCAGCCTTGGGTCAGGCCTTGCTGCCCTTTTGGGCAGCTGAGCTGGGCCTGGCCGGGTGTCTGAAGGCTGCTGCCCACACAGAGAGAGCCTGTGCCGGCTGAGCCCCTTTCCCTTGCTTGCTGGCAGGGGAGAGGGGCAGTTACAGCTCAGCAGTGCAGGCCATGTGCTCAGACTGCGGCAGAAAGGGCCAAGCCATGGCCCAGCTTAATCACCGCTGGCAGCCGAGAAAGCAAGCCTGCAGCTCCATAACGACTCTGAGCTGGACCGCCTTAGATGAGACTGAGGGGTGGAAAAAAGACCTTTACCAGCTTCTTCCACCAGCGAGGCCTTGCATTTTTTTTTCTTCAGCCCTGCAGCCCGTCACGTGCATGTGGCCTTTGCAAGCCCGGGTGGATTTAACCCTTTCTTAGCAACACGGAACTTTTAAAGCACAATTCTTTCTTGAGAGAAAGAAGAAAGAAAAAAACAGAGGGTACATGGAACAGACACTGCATAAAGTTAGTTAGATGAGAAGTGAAAAAACTATTAATATTGGAATAGGATTGAAGAAGTGGACATTTTTAACCGGACTTTTCTAAGGTAAAATATGAAGAAACGAACTGTTCTTTGCAGCATCTTAGTATTATTTGGGTAGAATGCTAGTCTAATCAAAATTAAGGACTGATGTAATAGCGATTTATTTGGGAACTTTAAAATCCCTGCTCCTGGGTCAAAAGGAGGTCTCGACCTTTGAGACAAAGATAATTTTAGATCAGAAGAAGTATTCGTAAATAGTACCCCAGATACACTGAGAAGCTCTGCTGATAGAACATCACAGTCTGCGAAAACTACGGTGGCAGCAGATGTGTAACATTGAGAGCACTGGATTATTTTGTCTTGTAGCAAACTTCTTCATAAAAAGATTGTAAAAGGACTCTTCTCCTAGAGTAATGAGTAGTTATGTCTAAGTGGTGAAACTGACTGAAAATCCTAAGTTGTGTCTTTCTATGTTGTTCAATAAGAAAGTTAATAGTCTGTAAGAGGAAAGAAGCATGTTTTAAGGTATCATTCTGTTTTAGTTTAAGTTTATCTTGTTTCTCAACTTTTTTTTCTTTTTTGTCTTTTAATATATGTTAATAGAACTATTTTTGTTCATTTTTAAGCCTAAGCCTGCTTTGTTTGTTTTTCTCCTAATCTCTCCCTCTCACAAAAATATTAACACTAAAACCTCTGCAAGCTAGCTAGGGCAGTGAAGTTCCCTGGACTGTTTTTTTCCCCTTTTTCTTGGAACTGTTTAAACCTGCTCTGGACTGAAAACCCAGGGGAGCACTGGGGGCTGCATCTGCGGCCCACCAGGGCCTGGAAATCGGCATTTTCCAGCAGTGCCGGAGGGACTGGGACTGATGAGAGACTGAGAGAGAGCCGAGCTACATCCACGGCAAGAACTTTCTCAATTTGCTATCTCACTTCAGAAGGAGTGGTTTTATTGTTTCATATTATTCATTCTTTATACTTGCATGCACTTTGTTTGTTAAGTAAAACAGTTTTTTCCACTTTTCTCTGAAGTTTTTTACCAGACTGGTTGGAGGGAGGGGCCACTTGGGTTTGCTTCCCAGAGGGATCCTATTCAGGGGTTTTCTCCCAAATTTGTCCCTAAACCAGGACACCAAGCTAAGGACTGTGTGGTAGATTTTCAGTTTATGTGCTGTAGGCAGAGCTCTTAGAACTTTTTCTGTGGTGTGGGTCCAGGGAAGCAGCTGAGCCAAGGAAGAACTCAGCTGGACACTGCACTTCAGGCTGTGGTGGCCATGGGCAGAGCAGCCCAGAGCCCAGCCACATGACTGTCTTTGCAGCAGTGCCAGGACCTGCAGCTGTTTTGGGTTTGACATGGGGTGCAGGAGGAGGCAGATGAACAACAACTTTGGTAGATAGAATGTCCAATCATAGGCTCAGACACTTTATTTCAGCCTTGCTGAGAAAGGGCCCAGTGTATCCCTGACAGGAACTGACACTTTCACTGAAGTTTGAACTGGTCCTGATTTGGCTCTTCAGCTGTGCCAGAAATGATAGGATACTAAGGAAGGGTGTGCATCTTCCCCCACTGCCTCCATCCCACTTCCTGGCCATCGCATGGGGGCCCTGTAGCAACTTGGGCAGGCAGAGACCTTCCAGAGAGCAGAAGGGCAGGGAGCTCTGCTGAACTTCCAAAAAGCCAGTGAGCCTGAGATGATAGATGAGTGGGATCTGGAGAGCACCAAGCATCCTGAGAGCTCAGCAGCATCTAGGCTCCAAGGCTGCTGGGGAAGTGTAGGAGGGAAGGGCAGCAGCAGAAGAAATGAAGGACTTGAGCAAAGCAGGTTTTAACATCCTGCAGAAATGTTTTGGGGTGATTTGGCTGGAGATCATCACTGGCTGTTAGGTGCTTTGGGGACAGGGAGAGAACAGTGATCTAAACCCATTCCCATACCATCCAAAAGGCTAGTGAAGGCAGTGGCACCCCAGAATATCTTGATGCCAAACATGTGGATTCCAGCTGGGAATGTAGCTACACTTCCAGAGAAGTGAGCACGAGGAGTGAGTTGGCAAATGTGAGACATGGGTCTCTCCCTCACTAGTTTTTTTTCAATTCCCTGCCCTTGGCCAAGCTGCAACATCAGTTTGACATTTCTTATCCTGCCAAAGTTCCAGCTAAGAGCATGGCTAAGTGTCTTGAGGCATCAAAGGAAGAGGCTTGGATGTTTATGCTGAATATTATTAAAATAACATATTAAACTTAATACATGATATAAAATTCTTATACTAATGTATCTAGAAATATATATGACTAATGTTCTACTCTTTCCACGCTTCCTTGCTGTATTCCAGTGGTGGGGATATGAAGAAGGGGTCATTGGGACCACCTTTGATTCCCCCCTATACACAAGGAAGCAAGTCCCCCTGTTTGCAGTGCTGCAGGGTCTCTGCAAAACTCTCCACAGCTAGATTTCCAAGAGTCCCGGAAAATGAGGTAAGCCAAGGTGTCTGCTGCTCCAGTGTGCTGTTCACCTCACTCTTCTCATCTCATCAGGTTCTTTTGCACAGTCAGCTCTCCCACGTATGTAGGCAAACTGGTGTGTATTCACCATTTTGCCCATCTATGATGATCCAGCACAATGTCAAACCCAACACCATATGCCCCAAGAGCAGAGGTGGTGCTGGGGAAGAGGAGGCAGCGCTTACAAGCGCTGCAAGATAGGTCCTCTGCTGGACTTGGCTATTGATTCCATCTGTAAGTTTGTGGTGCCATTTGGGAACTGTACTGCATGGGTGTGGATCCTGCAGATCTTTGAATATTGTGATCCTTGACTGTCAACTCCTGCAGCCACAAGAATATGTATGGGCAAATACTGGATGCTTTAGATGTATTTGCAAACTCAGGTGCTGCTTCTGTAAACATCAGGCGTAACTTCTCTGTGCCTGGGCCTCCACTGTGAAATGAGATCCCAGAAAAGTTTTGAGGTATAGATGCATAATTCGATCAATGTTTAATATTTTGATCTGGGTTTAAGATTGTGCTGGCTTGAAGGCAAAACCAGCGAGAGACTCCAAGTCAGAAAAAACAATTTAATAGGAGAGAAAAAAAAGTAAGATAAAATAAAATAAAACACATGCAATAGTACAAAAGATCACTGACAGAGTCAGAATGCAACCTGAAACCGTGGTGGTAGCAATCCAGATGAACTGGTCTTGTTGAAGCAGTGTTCCCGCAAAAAGGTCTGGTAGCTCTTGTCCTCTGGGAATCCAGTGGGTAAGGCTGCCTGAGCTGTCCCAGATGTCAGATTATATCCAGGTGGGAATGCTTGGCTCCTCCCCCTGGGCGGAGCATCTCACAATGGGCTGATATAATTTTATCAGTCTTTCAATGGGTCCTTGATTGCCCATTAAACAGAGATAGCTCCTGGAGAGAGTTATCTATGAGTCATGCAGCAGGGCATTGATGGGCCATTAAAAGAAGATAGTCTGATATAGCTGATATAGTCTGATATACCTAGATAGATAAATATACACATGCTTATACATACACATATACAGAATGAAACCTTACACCCAGTTCTCACTTAAAATTAGGTCTCCCTGTGGTACACAACGGGTTTCCCCATCTTTCTGCATTACCCACCAAGTGGAACCAGGTCTTTGAGCAAAAACAATCCCACGGTTGGGTCTGCTTTTGCCTGAGGTGGGATTAATCCAAACAGTTTTTCCTAAAATGCCTTCATGTGTACCACAGGGACTTTATCTCCATCCACTGTGTGCAAGGGTTCAGACTGGGCAGGACCAGCTTGATGAATTGACCCTCGAGTGTTGACCATCCAGGTGGCCTTTGCTATGTTCACTTCCTAATTTTTGAAAGTCCCCCTACTAAGCGCCTTCAGGGTAGTCTTAAGTAACTCATTGCACCGTTCAATTTTCCCAGCAGCTGGTGCATGATAAGGGATGTGATATATCTATTCAATGCCATGTTCTCTAGCCTAGGTGTTTATAAGGCCGTTCTTGAAATGGGTCCTATTGTCTGACTTGATTCTCTCAGGGGTGCTATGTCTCTACAGGACCTGCTTTTCAAGGCTTAAGATAGTATTCCGAGCAGTAGCATGAGGCACAGGGTAGGTCTCCAACCATCCAGTGGTGGCTTCCACCATAGTCAGCACATAACGCTTGCCTTGGCGTGTTTGGGGAAGGGTGATGTAGTCAATCTGCCAGGCTTCCCCATACCTGTACTTCAACCATCGTCCACCGTACCACAAAGGCTTTACCCACTTGGCCTGTTTGATTGCAGCGCAGGTCTCACAGTTGTGGATGACATGTGAGATGTTGTCTATAGTAAGGTTCACTGCATGGTCACGGGCTCATCGGTATGTTGCATCTCTCCCCTGATGACCAGATGCATCATGGGCCCAGCAGGCTAGGAATACTTCTCCCTTGTGCTGCCAGTCTAGATCCACCTGTGATACTTTCACTTTGGCAGCTTTGTCCACCTGCTCATTGTTGTGATGCTCTTCATTAGCCTGACTCTTGGACACGTGTGCGTCCACGTGTCGAACTTTCACAGTCAGCTTCTCTACTCGGGCGGCGATGTCCTGCCAAATCTCAGCAGCCCAGATGGGTTTCCCTCTGCACTGCCAGTTGGCCTTTTTCCAGCGATTCAGCCATCTCTACAGAGCATTAGCTACTATCTACAAGTCGGTGTAGAGATAGAGTCTTGGCCACTTCTCTCGTCTGGCAATATCTAAAGCCAGCTGGATGGCTTTAAGTTCTGCAACCTGACTTGATCCACCTTGTCCCTCGGTAGCTTGTGCAACTCATCGTGTGGGGCTCCAGACTGCAGCTTTCTATTTCCGGTTAGGGCCTACAATTCGGCAGGAACCATCAGTGAAGAGGGCATATTGTCTTTCAGTCTCCGGTAGCTCGTTATACAGTGGGGCTTCTTAGGCACGTGTCACTTCTTCTTCTTCAGAAGATAATCCAAAAGTCTCACCTTCAGGCCAGTTAGTTATAATTTCTAGAATCTTAGGGCGATTCAGGTTTCCAATACGAGTGCGCTGTGTGATGAGGGCAATCCATTTGCTCCATGTGGTGTCAGTGGCATGATGCGTGGAAGGAACATTTCCCTTGAACATCCTCCCCAGCACCGGTAGTCGGGGTGCTAAAAGCAGCTGCGTTTTAGTGCCAATTACTTCTGAGGCAGCTTGAAGTCTTTCATAGGTGGCTAAGATTTCCTTCTCTGTGGGAGTGTAGTTGGCTTGGGATCCTCTGTAGCTTTGGCTCCAGAATCCCAGTGGTCGCCCCCGAGTCTCCCCAAGCACCTTCTGCCAAAGGCTCCAGGACAGGCCATTGTTCCCGGCTGCTGAGTAGAGCACGTTCTTCACATCTGGTCCTGTCCTGACGGGGCTAAGGGCTACCACATGAGCGATCTCCTGCTTGATCTGGGTAAAGGCTTGTTGCTGTTCAGGGCCCCAGTGGAAATCGTTCTTCTTGCTGGTGACCAGGTAGAGAGGGCTCACAATCTGGCTGTACTCACGAATGTGCATTCTCCAGAAACCTATGGCGCCTAGGAAAGCTTGTGTTTTTTGCTGGTCGGTGGGGACATTGTGGTGATCTTATTAATGACCTCAATGGGAATCTGCCGCCGTCCAGCTTGCCACTTTACTCCCAGGAACTGGATTTCTTGAGCCAGTCCCTTAACTTTATTTTGCTTAATGGCAAAACTAGCTTTCAGCAGAATCTGGATGATCTTCTCTCCTTTCTCAAAAACTTCCCCTGCTGTGTTCCCCCATACAATGATGTCATCAATGTACTGTGGATGTTCAGGAGCCTCATCCTTTTCCAGTGCAGCCTGGATCAGTCCATGGCAGATGGTGGGGCTGTGTTTCCACCCCTGGGGCAGCCGGTTCTAGGTGTACTGTATGCCCTTCCAGGTGAAGGCAAACTGGGCCCTGCACTCTGCTGCCAGAGGAGTGGAGAAGAAGGCACTGGCAGTATCAATGGTCGCATACCACTTTGCTGCCTTGGACTCTAGCTCGTACTGAAGCTCCAACACATCTGGCACAGCAGCACTTAGTGGTGGGGTGACTTCATTCAGAGCACGGTAATCCACCATCAGTCTCCATTCTCCACTGGACTTACACACTGGCCATATAGGGCTGTTGAATGGTGAACGAGCTTTGCTGACTACCCCTTGGCTCTCCAGTTTACGAATCATCTCATGGACAGGAATCACAGAGTCTCTGTCAGTGTGGTATTGCCGACGGTGTACTGTTGTTGTGGCAATTGGTACCTGTTGTTCTTCAACTCTCAGTAGTCCCACAGCAGAGGAATCATCTGAGAGACCAGGCAAGGTATTCCGTTGTCTGATGTCTTCTGTCTCTACAGCAGCTATCCCAAAAGCCCAACCATATCCTTTTGGGTCTTTGAAGTATCCATTTCTGAGATAGTCTATACCGAGGATGCATGGGGCCTCTGGGCCAGTCACGATGGGGTGTTTTTGCCACCCATTCCTGGTTAAACTTACTTCGGCCTCCAATACAGTCAGCTGCTGGGACCCTCCTGTCACTCCAGAAATAGAAATGGATTCTGTTCCTACATACCTCGATGGCATCAGGGTACATTGGGCACCAGTGTCAACCAAAGCTGTATATTTTTGTGGGTCAGATGTGCCAGGCCATCGGATCCACACAGTCCAATAGATCCGATTGTCCCTTTCCTCTACCTGGCTAGAGGCGGGGCCCCCCTATTCCTGGTCATGGTACACGTTGCTCTCTTCCTGTAAATATGTTCCTGAGGTCCTTTCAAGAGGATCAGTCATATCATTCTTCCTATACCATCTGGAGTTCTGTGCCTGAGAGACTGGAGCAGTGTTGGCTCTAGATGAGCTCTTTGTGGTAGGTGTCTCTTTCTTCAGTTCACATACCCAGGCTGCTAAGGAGGAGGCGGGTTTTCCATCTCACTTCCTCATGTCTTCTCCATGCTCCCGAAGAAAAGACCAGAGGTTACCCTGTGGAGTGTATCCTCTCTCCCTGGCTGGCAGATACCTGCTCCTAATGGCAGAGACTCTTGTTGGTTCTGGCGAGATGTGGTAAATTTCTTCCTTAAGTTCCTTTTTCAGTTTCTGATGGCCCTCTTCAATCAAACTCTGGACTTGCTCAGCCAGCCTTGTTTCCACGGATGAGACATGGGTACAAAATGGGGCGGCGACAGTGTCCTCGTAAATTCTTAGTTTATTGACCAAGACGCCCACCTTGTCCTCACCTTCCCTCCATTGCCGCGTTGCCAGGTAACGGGAGTACATCTTTGGTCTAAGCCGTGCGAATCTCAACCACATCTGCGATGTGCACTGGACATCATCTGGGCTTTTAGGAAATCTCTCATCTTCTGAAAAAATGATCTCCAGCACAGCCAATTCCCTCAGGTATCAGATACCTTGTTCCATTGTGCTCCATTTTCCTTGGTGCACCTGGAGGTCTTCTTTACAAAGGTATCTGTCCCTCACACTTGTTAGCAGTCACTGACAGAGGCTGAGAGTTTGTTGGGTTCTCCCGATCCCCTGGTCAACGACCACATCCCGAGACAGCAATCCCAGTTGCCTGGCCTCACTTCCATCCAGAATGGTGTAATTGGCTGCAGCATCCCAGATGCGGAGCAGCCAGGTCAGAATGGACTCGTTTGTCTGGCGGGTGAATTCCCTCTGCAGGTCACGCAGTTCACCCAGGGATAGAGAGCAGGTGATGATCTCTGGCTCTGTCTCTTCTGTTAGGTGCGAAGGTCCTGCCACATCCTCATCAGTCATTATGCAGACTGATTTGCTCTTTGATTTCTTCTTCTGAACAGGGGCAACTGCCACTGGTTTAGGTTGTTCTGCTTCAGTGACAGTTTGTGTGGAGATGCGGATGGCTCCTTTGGTTTCTTTCTCCTCTGTGACAGCTTGTGCAGACACTGACACTGTTGCTTTGTTTTTGGTTCCTTTCTCCTCTGTGATGGTCTGAGTAGATGCAGATACTGTTTCCTCTACGACAGTTTGTGTAGACACGGATGCCTTTGTTTTGCATTTGTTTCTTTTTCCCTCTTCCTCAAGGAGACGCTGCACTACCCCATGTAGTGTTTGATTTCTAAGCATGGTGTAGGCCGTGCAGAGAAGACAAAGCAGAACTAACAACAATATTATGCTGTCCTTGGCACCTAGAGAGAACTCAATACTTTTGAAAACTGCTGTGCCAGGCCTAAAAGACTGGAAAAAATCATTCTTTACCCCTCCCTACAGGGGCTGGGGGTGATTGTTGAGAGCCCAGATGTAGCATTCTGGACCAGGACAAGAAAACAAAATAGACTATATATTCCAAATGATGCTCATTGCCTCAGAGGTTATCATACAATAAACATAATAGACCAATAAAGCAATTTCGGTACCATACCCTGGTCTACACATGAGCATTAAGACTGGCAAATACTGCCCCATGTGCGGGAAAATGTAGAGCGCTAGGTATAAGATATATGAAAGCATGTTGAGCATCATAGCAGGCAGCTGGATTTTTTTCTCACTACAAAATTGTAATTCTGACTTTTCTCAGTACCTCCTGCCCCACGTTGGGTGCCAAAATATATGTGCTGGCTTGAAGGCAAAACCAGCGAGAGACTCCAAGTCAGAAAAAACGATTTAATAGGAGAGAAAAAAAGGTAAAATAAAATAAAATAAAACACATGCAATGGTACAAAAGATCACTGACAGAGACAGAATGCAACCTGAAACCGTGGTGGTAGCAGTCCAGATGAAGTGGTCTTGTTGAAGCAGTGTTCCTGCAGGAAGGTCTGGTAGCTCTTGTCCTCTGGGAATCCAGTGGGTAAGGCTGCCTGAGCTGTCCCAGATGTCAGATTATATCCAGGTGGGAATGCTTGGCTCCTCCCCCTGGGCGGAGCATCTCACAATGGGCTGATATAATTTTATCAGTCTTGCAATGGGTCCTTGATTGCCCATTAAACAGAGATAGCTCCTGGAGGGAGTTATCTATGAGTCATGCAGCAGGGCATTGATGGGCCATTAAAAGAAGATAGTCTGGAGGGAGGGGGCAAGGGAAACACTACCCAACCAAGTTTCAACAGCTCATGTAGATGGTGATAGAATACATACTTTGGGCACATCTTATATTGTAACCTAGGACAGAGACATGTAAAGCTTGTCATGTGCTTTGTCACATCTAACTAAAGTGTTCAGTACTGTTTACTAGAAGGCAATGTGGTCTGGGGCTTCTTTGAGCCGTCATTCCTCTTTTTCACCAGCTTCTTGACAGATGGGTGTTCAGCCTTCTGGTTTTCCATCCCCTACAAAGACATAGAGAAAGCCCATGAATCTTTAGAATATAAAATAGGAAGGTCCCTGTTTAAAACACAAGTTAGAACCAGGATCACTGATACCAAGAATTAGGGAAACATTTCCTAACTTACAGAAATAAACAGATCAGAGATTCAGCAATGTCAACTCTTTGTTTTCAATAACCCAAGGCAAGTTATGGGTGCTTCCATACTGAGCAGCAATCTAAAATCCCAAATTCCTTAGTCTTGAGCATAAATGGGAATAATGCCAACTGGTAGACAATGAGCGTTCCTAAAGGAAGCAGCAGAAAAATATCAGACTCTTTGGGGGCTGGCCCATTGTGTTGGAAGTTGATTTGATTCACCACTCACTCTCCCTGCTCCTACACAAAGTCACACTCCCTTCTATAATGCAGATAAAAATAATAAAAACCCCCTCCCCCAACAAAACAAATTATTTTCCACTGAATGCTGCTGAATTCACCAAGCTTCTTCCAGCTCCACAGGGCTTGACAGCAGGGCAGTATTCCCAGAAGACAGATAATTGTAGTAATTAGGACTGACTTGGACATCTTTTGTGTATTTGGAAATTTTCTTGGTACTACTACTTCCCGTATCTTTTGCAAAGGCTCTGTTATCTTCAGAAGCACTACTCCCACTTAATTGCTTTACTGTGGGCAGAACAAGGAGAGTGTGGTGAGGGCTTATGCTTAAATGTAAACCCGTTTTCTCCTCTTTCCCTTTCCTGTTTGTGACCAATATTCAAAATATTCAAACCCCCACTTTTTCCGCTTATAATATTGGTTCCTTTGTGGTCTGCAGATGAGCAGGCTGGGGATTAATAGCTCATTCCCAGAAGCAAAATGATTCAGCAGAAGAGGAATGAGATAAAGACAGATTTGATATGTTTGATCTCATATTAGCAGTGGCAGTACTTGAAGAAAGGAGACAGTTCTCCTGCCAAACACTTTCTTCTTAATTCTTGTCATAATATCTTCCAGGTCCCTGGTGGAAACAGATTGTTCCAAAAGCCTTTTAAGTTTTTGATGATTCAGCAACATCTTCACCATCTCCTGTCCATAATGCCTAAGGAAGGACGGAAGGAAGGAAGGAAGGAAGGAAGGAAGGAAGGAAGGAAGGAAGGAAGGAAGGAAGGAAGGAAGGAAGGAAGGAAGGAAGGAAGGAAGGAAGGAAGGAAGGAAGGAAGGAAGGAAGGAAGGAAGGAAGGAAGGAAGGAGGAAGGGAGGAAGGGAGGAAGGGAGGAAGGGAGGAAGGGAGGAAGGGAGGAAGGGAGGAAGGGAAAGAAAAGTGAACAAAGGAAGAGTGTTAACAGAAGAGGCTGATACCTAAACTCATCAGGTGCAATCCTTGCATGAGAAGGCATTAACTACTCAGCAAAGAGAGAGATCTACCTCCACTTATCACTGCTGAGAGCTGTCAGCTGAACACAAAAGGCAAGAGGAGAAAGTGGGGCAACATAAAAATACCATTTCACTCTGAAACTGTGGGTGTGCTTCTGTGGGATGGAACAAGTGAAACACATCTGCTTTGTTGTCAGATCCTATTAGCAGTCTTGCTGCCATTGCACAATAATTTGCTTTTGTTTAACTGGCAGGGTAGACAGGACAAAATCTGATACTTGCTTTTGATTATTCTATACTATATGTAAGCACAGGGGCAGCTAGTTGTTCATGTGTTCTTGGCAGCTATTAATGGGAATTTAATCATCAAAGTAAGGGGATTTGGGGGGTTTGGGTTGATTTTGCCACTAGGAATCCAGAGTTTTCTTCAAGAAGAATTTTGGAAGTCATTGAGCCACAGATAAAAGCATTAGAGAAATCTGCAGAAGAGGTTTAGAAAGACTGAATACATGGGCTAAAGACCCCTGAAATATTTCTAGGAATGTCTTAAGTTAATGAGATATAGATGTTTGGGATCCTTCAGTGATGTAAATTAGCCAACAGTTTGGCTTTGTGCTGTGCACCTAAGGCCAAACAAAATTGTTTGACTGGCAAATCTGAGTTCTTTTGATCTCACTAAAGAATCCTTCATTTCACAGGAAGCTGCCAATGCTCCTTCTTGCTGGCTAACCTCAGATTACCCAATACAGTCATTTCCCCAGGCAACCCAGGGCAGTGGTCACAGCACCAAGCCTGACAGAACTCAAGCAGCGTTTGGAAAATGCTCTTGGGCACATGGAGTGACTCTTGGGGTGTCCTGCACATGGCCAGGAGCTGGACTCAGTGACTCTGATGGATCCATTCCAACTCAGCGTATTCCATGATTCTATCACCCTTATCCACATAGTGAGGTAACTTAATATTTCCTTTAGTTCCCGCTCTTTTGTGGTTTTACTCTTTATAGCCAGACACCAAATAGCTTTCCTGTTTTAGGAGGTGAAATGGAGATCATTACCTTGTGTCCTTGTCACAGTCCTGAGCAAGCTTCCCTGCCATGTGTGCCAGCCTCTCAGCCCTGGGTGTGTCTGTGAGCTTCATGACTCCAATTTTCGCCATCAAGGACAGGAGGAGTTCCGCCACACGCTTCTGCACCTGGATGTGGTGGCTCCTGGGAAGAAGAGAGCAAACACAGGGAGAAAGAGTGACAGCGTGCTCCCTGTCGTTGCTGGGGGAAGGAGGCCTGCGTATGAAGTACGGGGTACAATTCAGAACAATGTTCTCACCTCGCTGGAAACTGCCCAGCAAATGTCACGATGTCTACAAAGCAGGACTTCTAAATGGGACCCAGCCAGGTGTTTGATGCTGAAGAGTCCCTTCTCCTTCAGCTCGCTGAAAGGCAAGTACCAAAAAGATTGATTTTTCTCTCCAGCCAAGATCTAGGCAGCACTCTCTGAAATTACCAGGCTGGCAGCTCAGTCAAACAATGGGAGGTGCTTTTCAAGGAATACTTAAGGAAAGGTGGCCTAGGAAAGGGAAGTTGTGAGGAAGAGCCCATGTTGCACATTTGTCAACTCACCTCGTGCTCACTTCTCTGGAAATGTGCCTACATTCCCAGATGGCATATACATGTTTGGCACCAAGATGTTCTCAGGTGTCACTGCCTCCACTAGCCTTTTGGATGGTATGGGACTGGGTTTAGATCACTGTTCTCTCCCTGTCCCTAAAGCACCTAACAGCCAGTGATGATCTCCAGCCAAATCCCCTCAAAACATTTCTGCAGGATGTTAAAACCTGCTTTGCTCAAGTCCCTCATTTCTTCTGCTGCTGCCCTTCCCTCCTACACTTCCCCAGCAGCCTTGGAGCCTAGATGCTGCTGAGCTCTCAGGATGCTTGGTGCTCTCCAGATCCCACTCATCTATCATCTCAGGCTCACTGGCTTTTTGGAAGTTCAGCAGAGCTCCCTGCCCTGCTGCTCTCTGGAAGGTCTCTGCCTGCCCAAGTTGCTACAGGGCCCCCATGCGATGGCCAGGAAGTGGGGTGGAGGCAACAGGGGCAGGTGCACACCCTTCCTTAGTATCCCATCACGTCTGGCACAGCTGAAGAGACAAATCAGGACCTGTTCAAACTTCAGTTCCTGTAAGCAAAATGGTGTCAGACCTCTGCCTACAGCACATAAATTGAAAATCTGACACATTGGATTTAGCTTGGTCTTCCTACCTTACATCCATTTCTCTGAACTCAGCTCCACATTTTTTCTGCTGACATCATCATAGCCAGTTCCATTTTTCCCATTCTCCTGCTCTCCCCTGCATATCTTGTACGGCGATGTCACCAAGACACACAAAGAAATCACACGCAGACAAGAGATTTTCGCAGAGGTTCTTCTGATCCAGCTCCCAGCTGAAAGAGCAGAGAGAAGAGAGCCCCTTTGTTTATTCTTTTACTTTTTATACATTTGTGGGTGTAGCAGAAGATTGGCTTTTTGGGGTTTCCACCCCTCAGCCTCAGTGGCCAGACAAATTGTCAGTTACAATTGTTTTCAGGTTAGAAATATGCAAACAAAAGACAGAGAATGAAAAACAAAGGATTTGTTTATATTACTTCTGTGGGAAAGGTAGAAAAACTGCTCTAATATTCTACAGTAACTAAAAGATCTGACTCCATTTATGAAAATCAAAAGGCTAATAAAGAAACTCAGAAAAACCAGGGTAACATGGCTTAGTAGAAGGAAAGCTTTGGTGGATGGGAGGCAAGGGCTTGGAGGGAAGGAGCATAGAGGGACTTGCCAAAGAAAACCTCTTGGCAATAGGGTAGCCAGTCAGGCCAGTGGCAGTCTCTCTCTCGGAGCCCTCCAGCTCCATTTTTGCCTTGGTTAGCTTGAGAGAGTAACCACAGTTGGAAGGATTTTTCCTCAGGGCCCCGAAAATCCCAGGAATAGCTGTGAACATTTTCCTTAGAGAGCAGGTTCCCATCAATGGCGAAAGGAAGGTCTGCACTTGATCCGGGGAGAAATCAAAGCTTTCTCCTGTGGTCCTGCCCCCACCCAACTCAGGAGCCCGGTCCCTGTCCCCAAACCAAGAGGGATTCCACGTGTTTTTTCTGGCTTATATGCAAGGGAAGGGGCTAAATGCGGGGAGAAGCCACTACCCAATCAGGGATAAGATGGGAGTGGAACAGAGTTGGATTACATTCCAGTGTGGGAGAATGGGGCAGGGAAAAAGAGCAGAGACAAACTTCGGGATGATACATTTTCCAGGGGAACATGGGAATAGAGAAGAAACCATTACAAACCTGAATATAAAAATAAAGTACAATATAAACCCAAATAATACACAGCAATACAGCCCTGCAAAGTGGAGACACAAAATGTAACAGAGGCTGCAATGTAAACCTAAAGCTCCTAAGGCCCCATATTTCATGAGACAGATTTCCTGTAAACTTCTAAATAGCTGCACAGGGAAACATGCTCTTGCTGGAAGCCCCTTGAAGCCAGCCAGGGTTAAACCCTAACCTAACAGTGCTGCCACAGGAACACCCTGGCCTCTCTGGTCTGCCCTGGGACAGCAGGGAGCCCAGAGCCTTGCGGTTTCCATGAATGGGTCAGCTGCACATGCACCCTCCTGCTCCACTCCCTCCACCACGGCTGAGTAACCCTACAGATACACGAGATACTGGGAGCAGTACAGCTCATTGCAGGGAGCACATGCAGGGCAGAACTGTTCCTTGGCAATGTGCACAGGCTGTCTGGGCTGGCACAAGACCCTTCCTCCTGCCAGAGAGTAGCCCAGCTCCCACCTTACTTCTCTGTGAGTCTGAGCCATGCCGACAGGGAAGGAGTGAGTTAGTTGATCTCCCACGTTTATCATCAACACTTCTAATGGGTGAGGCACTTGTGGGGTTTCTGAATTATTCAGAAAGTTTCTTTGTATTTCTTTGTCACGGAACTAGTCTACATTTAATTTTTCTTAACAGTATTGAGTTTGCAAGTCTGAAGTGAAAGGTGGAATGCTTCAATGATAAGAGGAGAAAAAAGATTCCTTCTTGTGTCTGACCTGTTAGTACCTACTAAACACCCACAGAGCTGTGACTGTTATTTCTGCAAACCACAAGGATTCTCAGCAAACAGGCAGGACTTACTGGTGTTTCTATGGCACAGTAATACCATCCTCAGGTCCTCTGATCAGCAAGCAGAGGAAGAATAGGAAAGTTATCTCTCGATCTGTAGTGAGATATGACATTGATGGCAAAGAAAGAAATAGGACTTGCATCTCTTGATCATGTCCAATTTGTGGTCAGCTGTGGCTGACCTGTCCCCATCCTGGCTGACAGTGTGAGTGATTTGGCTACTGTCAAAATGAGATAGCAGAGTAAACTAATGATAGAATGTTGTGTTGCCATGGGCATCCTTGCAGAATCATCTGTAGCTGTCAGCCACCTACTTTGACACAAAGCCAGCACTTGCCACCATGGACCAGTTGTCCCTGAAATCTGGTGGGATTTTTTCCCCATCTGCCTCAGGCCTTTCAGCTCCTTTCTATCCTCACCTTTTCCTTCAGTGGTCTTTCCTTTTCCGGTAAAATCCATCTTTGAACCCATACTTCTGCCTTTGCAGAAGTATCTGGGTTTAAATTTGGGAACACTACCAGAGTAGACAGTGATGTGAGCTTGGTACGCAGCCTTAGAACGAGGTTGGGCAACTCCAGTCACCATGAGTCAACACAGAGAGGCAGAGCCAAACACGTCTCCTGCTGCTGTGTCTGTGTCAACCACAATCTTCACAATTTCAGTGAGGGGCTGTCCCTTTGTGACATGCTCACTTGTGGTTCTTTTGTTTCCATGGATGCAAAACCCCCACCCCAACTCCCTCCCCTCCCCAACCCAATTCACTCCCCTCCCCTCCCTTCCCTCCCCTCCCCTCCCCAACCCAACTCCCTCCCCACCCCAACTCCCAATTAACCAAAGAGCGGTTAAAACTAATCCTGCTTGATTTGGCAGAACTAAGCCTGAGCCAAGGGACCAGTGGGTCTGATCCCTTTTTCTGCATCAGCAAAATTATTTGCTCAAGTCTCATCTCTCCTATTTATTCTGATGCCTAAGAAGGGTGACCTGAAACAGAGACTGGACGGAGCTAGAGAATAAAGTAGGTATTTATTGAAAGGCCTTCAGGATCCACCCTGGGCAGGACAGGAGCCAGACCAAGGCTGCACCCAGGGTGGACCAAGAATGGTCTCAAAATGGCTGACCGGTTACGAGATCTTACATTTTTATAAGTGTTGGGCCTTTAGTATATTGAGGTTTAATTGTCCAATTCCAGCTTCAGGTTGTGAGGTCTCATCCTTCACAGAATCAGAAAATCACAGAATGTGTAGGTTGGAAGAGACCTTCAAGATCATTGAGTCCAACCCATGCCTAACACCTCAACCAGATCATGGCATCAAGTGCCACATCCACTCTTTTTTAAACACGTCCAGGGATGGTGACTCCACCACCTCCCTGGGCAGACTGTTCTAGCACCTTATCACTCTTTCCATGAAAAACTTTTTCCTAATATCCAACCTATATTTCCCTTGATGCAGCTTGAGACTGTATCCTCTCATTCTGTCAGTTGCTGCCTGGAAAAAGACTAACCCCCAGCTGTCTACAACCACCCTTCAGGAAGTTGTAGAGAGTGATAAGATCACCTCTGAGTCTCCTTTTCTCCAGGCTAAACAACTCCCTCAGTCATTCTTCATATGTCTTGTTTTCCAAGTCCTTCACCAGCCTTGTTGCTCTCCTCTGGATGTGCTCAAGCATCTCAACATCCTTCCTAAACTGAGGGGCCCAGAACTGGACACAATACTCAAAGCGTGGCCTGACTAGTGCCAAATACAGGGAAAGTATGACCTCCCTGCTCCTGCTGGCCACATTATTCCTGATACAGGCCAGGATGCCATTGGCCCTCTTGGCCACCTGGGTGTACTGCTGGCTCATGTTCAGCTGGCTGTCGACCCCCAGGTTCCTTTCCTCCTGGGCACTGTCCAGCCACACTGTCCCCAACCTATAACGTTGCAGGGGGTTATTGCAGCCAAAGTGCAGGACTTGGCACTTGGACTTAGTAAACTTCATCTTGTGGCAGACACAGCACAGCCAAAGAACTAGTTGTTTAGGGTTTGATGAGACGAGACCTGGAAGGATCTGAATCTCTCTCGGTGTGTATTTGGTGTCCCCAAGGATGACATACTTACTGCCAACATGTTGCCAAGAGCCTGGCACCTGCAGATCCATTGAACCTAAATGCCAGTCTGTGTCACTTAGGTGCAAGGACTCTGTCAGCTGCAACCTAAAAGACTCCCGGAGACATTCAGTGGTTAAATTGGATCTGCTTACTTCATGATCTGAAAGTGTCACATCTGGTGACTTCTGCTGAAAAGCAGAACTGGTTAAGGCAGGATTAGTTAGGTTAACATTTGCATTTTTCAGTTTTTTCTCCCCTGCCTCGGACTTGCCCCATTTGTGTCAGCATGCTGGGCAAACCAGTGCTTATCCTTTAGTTTTTTGAAAGATTCCCTTTGGGCCCTCAAGATCCCTCCAGCCCCCATTGTCCCAAAAGTCCAGTAATTGTATTTTTAAAGGGCATTGAGATGCCCAATGTCCAGCCTGGTTGCACAGGATACACATTGTTCTTCTCCTGGGTGGTGGTCGTGGCACAGGCACAGGAGGCACGGTGTCTGCAGCAGTGGCTCTTTGCAGTGGCTTGAATGCATCTCTCAAAGTGTGGCTTTGGTGATATGTCATAAAGGGAACCTTCCTGGCACACACCTGGAGCATGTCATCTGAGGTTGGAGCCAGTTCCATGGGGAGGCTGAGGATGGCTGCCTTGCACTGTTCATTCGCTAGAGCCATTTCCTCCAGGACTTCTACCTGGCTCCTTCTTTCTTAACCTGTAACTCGATAGCTCTGGTTAATGGTTCTACAAATTTTACAAAATGTTCTGATGGAAGCTGCTTTGTTTTACTGTATGGTTGGAAAGGCCCACCGGGCTGGATTAAAAAGAATGCTTTGGAAGCAGAATCTTTAATGCACTCCAAAACAGCTAAAGGAATTTCCTGAGCCTGCTTGAATGCTGAGACCCATTCACCATCACCACATAGATGTTCTAATCGAATTGGCAAGTTGCTATTATCAACAGCTATTTCAGGATTTTGCCACAGCTTAGGAAGTAAATCTCTTAACAGCTTTTTCCATGCTGCTTCCCAGAGTCTAAACTCTATGGATGATAGGAGGGAAGAGAAAAGCTGCTGCAGGTCAAAGGGAGCCACAACACCCTCTGCTAAATTTGCTTTTAAAATGTTGCAAAAGTATTCACTTTTGCATCCAAATTAGATATCAGCTTTGCATAAATCCTGAATCGTTTGTTGGGGGAAGGGGTCCCAATCACCATGGACAACACCCCCTCTTTTTGACCGTCGATATGTGACAGAGGTAGCAGAAAAGCTGGGATTGGTGCCTACTTCCAGGTTTCCGGCTCCCCACCCCTACCCGCCCCCGGGGTGTGGGACTGGGATTGTGGGCAGGGAAAGTGTGGGAACCAGAGGCGGGGAGGGGCTGGAGGCTTGACCCACAAGGGGCAGAGTCGGAGGGCAGAGGTTTGAGGGTAGGGGACAGAGTTTGAGGAGAGGGTGGTGCTGGGGGTGGCACTGAAGGGAAGGAGGGGTCTGGGAAGAGGAAAGGGTTGCTCAGGTTACAAAAGGGATTGTGGGAAGAAGGAGGGAGAGACAAAGAAAGAGGCTTCACATGGCTTGGGAGCACATGGCACCCACCATCGTGGAGAACAAAGGAGAAAAGTGCCGCATGGTCCCGTTCATCTTGTGACCCCTCCACAAAACGGAAACTAAGTTGGGGATCACTAAACTGGGGATTTTGGGCATCCAAACTGTCTGCAAAAGTAAACTGAACACAGGATTTACAAACTGGGGAAGAAGGGAGGTTTGGGGAAGGTGTAGGGGTTTCCTGAGCAATCTGGCCAGGACTACTTGAGCGGGGGGAATCAAGAATTTGGGGAAAGCCCGGGGAACTGCAGCTTCCCTGTACTGTCTCGTGGGTTGCTTTCCTTGGAATACCCGAGCTTGGGGAAGGAATTTTAGGGTCGGGAGAGGCAGAAACTGGGGGAACTGGGGAAAATTCACTAGGAACTGGCTGTTTCCTCACTTCATTTTGCTTTTGTAATGTAAGCTGAATTTGCAAACTCCAGAGAGCAAAATTTGCTGTTACTGTGTCATTAGGGGTGCCTGATTCAGCCAATTTGTTTGCAGCAGCCCCCCAAAATTCCAGGAAGCTTATTTGTTCTAAGGACACGTGGGGAAAGTGAAAAAACAACCAGAGAATAAATTTTTTTAACTGTTTCTTTGAACAATGGGTCGCACCATCACCCAAGGCACATGAACCTTGGTAAAAGAACCTTTTTCTAGGACACAGACAGCCTAGCACATGCTTTTTTGGCTCAGATTTTAAGTTTCTGTGTCCCCCTTGTCTGCAACTGGGAAACTGAAAGAAAAAAAAAAACAAACCAAACCAAACCAAAAACCAAACAACAACAACAAAAAAAAACCCACCAAAAAACCCCACTGGGGGAAAAAAACCAACCAACCAAACAACAACAACAACAAAACACAACGGGAGAAAAAACTTTTATCTCCCCTCTGAGGGATAGCACAGCACAAACCAATTTGCTTTTAAAAACAACCCTGAAGGTTTGCCCTGAAGACAAGAACATTCCCCAAAAGGAAAAACCTTTCACTGAAGTTTGAAGCCTCTGAAAGGTTTTTTCCTAAGATTCCTGAGTGGGAATACTTACCAAACTCCAGCAAGGTGACGAAAAACCTTCCCAGTCACTGCCTCTGCCTGAAACTGACCCTTTTGGGACAAAAGAGCTTCCAGTTTCGGTTCCCAGGGTCAGCTGGCCATGAACACGTGGTCGCTTTCTCCTGGGATCAGCTTGCTGTTTTGGAGGCTTCTTTGAAGCCGTCCGATGGGTTTTTTAAGTCCAAGGGAAAACCACAGCCTCTCTCTGTGGAGTCCGGTGCTTCGGGGGCTCCACAGCAAATGCCAAGCCTGACGGGTCTGTCTCTGTGTGGATGGGCCACATTTTTGGACTCACGTGCCTGCATGACTTTCCTTGGCCATGTGCTCCACACTGGTTCTTCAAGCCTTCTCCTGGGAGCCACGCTAGTGGCTTCGGGCACCACACTTCGGCGTCACTTGTGGCTAGTCCCTCTCTCACGGAGCCCTCTGGTTCCGTTCTTGCCTCAGCTAGCTCGAGAGACAAACCACAGTTGGAAGGATTTTTCCTCAGGGCCCCAAAAACCCAAGAGCGGCTGTGAACCTTTTCCTTTAGAGAGAGATCAGGTTCCCATCGATGGCAAAGGAAGGTCTGCATTTGATCCGGGGGCAAAACAGAGCTTTATTCAGTCTTTCTTCTGTGGCTCTGCCCCCACCTGGGTCAGGAGCCTGGTCCCTGTCCCCAAGCCAAGAGAGATTTCCACCTGTTCTTCTGGCTTATATTTAGGGAAGGGGCTAAAGGCAGGGACAAGCCACTGCCCAATCAGGGATAAAGTGGGAGTGGAACAGAGTTGGATTACATTCCAATGTGGGAGAATGGGCAGGGAAAAGAGGCAGGGACAAACCTCTGGATGATACATTTTCCAGAGAACAGGGGAGTACAGAAGAAACCATTACAAAACCTAATATGGAAATGAAATACTATATGAAACCAAATAATACACAGCAACAGGTTCTGTAGCCAACAAGCTCAGAAAGTATGAGATTATGATCAGTGGCCCAATGCAGGCTCAGGTCTCTGCCTTGGTTAAGGAACTCAGAGAGGAGATGAGAGAGATGTGGAAGGACATGAGGAGGAACAGTTCCCATGTGGCACCAGTGTGAGTCACAGGCCCCAGAGTCAGAGCTCAATGTCCCCCAGCTAGAGACGGTACACACCACAAGCTGACCTGTGGTTCTTTCTGCGTGACCATGGGGGAGACATGGGAAGGTGGGATGCGAAACCCACTTCTGTCCTGGCAGCATGGGTGCGTGAGCTGAAGGAGAGAAACACTAACCAAGGAGGTTCCACTAAGATGAAAGTAGCCTCAGCATCGCGTGACCGAGGTGCCAGGTATTATAGAAGTGAGGATGATATCTCACATCCTTTTGAAGGAACCTCTGCCATGTATGCCCAGGAAGGGAATAATAGCCAGTGCTAGACGGGCCCTGCCACTAGCCAGGAAGAGGCATGGGAAAACTGAGGTTTTTTTGGACGGTGTGGATCGAATGGCCTGGCACATCAGAGCCATAGAAATGTGAAGCTTTGGTTCATACTGGTTCGCAGTGTACCCTAATGCCATCGGGACATGTGGGGGCAGAACCTATTTCCATTGCTGTGGTGAGAGGGGGATCACAGCAGCTGACTCTGTTGGAAGCCAAAGTGAGCCTGACTGGAAAGGAGTGGAAGAAACATCCGATTGTGACCAGCCCAGAGGCCCTGTGTATTTTGGGCTTCCTCCTGAGCAGCTATTACAAAGACCCTAAGGGACTTAGGTGGGCTTTTGGGATAGCTGCTGTGGAGGCAGAATGCATTAAGAAATTGAATACCTTGCCTGGGCTGTCGGAGAACCCATCTGCAGTAGGACTCCTAAAGGTACAAGAGCAATGAGTGCCAATTGCCACCTCGGCAGTGCACTGCCGACAGTATCGGACAAATCGAGATGCTGTGATCTCCATACACAAGATGATCGGTGAGCTGGAGACCCAAGGGGTGGTCAGCAAAACCCATTCACTCTTCAACAGCCCCATTTGGCCTGTGTGCAAGTCTGATGGAGAATGGAGATTGACTGTGGACTATTGCACCTTGAACGAATTGACTCCACCATTGAGCGCTGCTGTGCCAGATATGCTGGAACTCCAGTACAAGCTGGAGTCCAAGGCAGCAAAGTGGTATGCGACCACTGATATTGCCAGTGCCTTCTTCTCCATTCCTCTGGCAGCAGAATACAGGCCTCAGTTTGCTTTCACCTGGAGGGGCATGCAGTACACCTGGAACCAACTGCCCCAGGGGTGGAAACACAGCCCCACCACCTGCCATGGTCTGATCCAGGCTGCACTGGAAAAGGGTGAGGCTCCAGAACACCTACAGTACATCAGTGACATCATTGTGTGGGGGAACATGGCAAGGGAAGTGTTTGAGAAAGGAGAGAAGATCATTCAGATTCTCCTGGAAGCCAGTTTTGCCATCAAGAAGAGCAAGATCAAGGGACTGGCTCAAGAGATCCAGTTCCTGGGAGTAAAGTGGCAAGATGGATGACATCAGATTCCCACTGAGGTCATCAATGAGATCACCGCAATGTCTCCACCTACCTGCAAGAAGGAAACACAAACTTTCCTAGGCGCCATAGGTTTCTGGAGAATGCACATTCGTGAGTACAGAGAGATTGTGAGCCCTCTCTACCTGGTCACCAGCAAGAAGAATGATTTCCACTGGGGCCCTGAACAGCAACAAGCCTTTACCCAGATCAAGCAGGGGATTGCTCATGTGGTAGCCCTTGGCCCAGTGAGGATGGGACCAGATGTGAAGAACTTGCTCTACTCAGCAGCCGGGAACAATGGTTTGTCCTGGGGTGACTGGGGAGACTCGGGGCCGACCACTGGGATTCTGGAGCTGAAGTTACAGGGGGTCTGAAGCCAACTACACTCCCACAGAGAAGGAAATCTTGGCCATCTGTGAAGGAGTTCAAGCTGCCTCACAGGTGATTGGCACATAAGCACAACTCCTCCTGGCACCCCAACTACTGGTGCTGGGGTGGATGTTTAAAGGAAAGGTTCCCTCTTCCCATCAAGCCACCAATGCCGCATGGAGCAAATGGATTGCCCTCATCACTCAGCGTGCCTGCATTGGAAACCTGAATCACCCTAAGATTTTGGAGATAATTACAAACTGGCTGGAAGGTGAAAACTTTGGTCTCACAGATGAAGAGGAGCAGGAACAAGTGACACGTGCTGAAGAAGCTCCACCGTACCAACTGCCAGCAGAAGAAACAAGCTATGCTCTTTTCACTGACAGTTCCTGCCGCACCATAGAGATGAACCGGAAGTGGAAAGCAGCCGTATGGAGCCCCACATGACAGGTTGCACAAGCCACTGAAGGAGAAGGTGGGTCAAGCCAACTTGCTGAACTCAAAGCTGTTCAACTGGCCCTGGACATTGCTGAAAGAGAGAAGTGGCCAAAGCTCTACCTCTACACTGATTCGTGGATGGTAGCCAATGCTCTGTGGGGGTGGCTGGAAAGGTGGAAGAAAGAGAACTGGCAGCATAGGGGAAAAC